>NC_046288.1:40340111-41540111 GCF_004115265.2 Rhinolophus ferrumequinum
AAACGTTTTATTTACAGAAATAGAAGTGGCATTCCTTGACATTCTGCAGACACTTCCAGCTAAACTAACACAAGTTTGGTGACCTCCTTATCAAGCTACAGAATCATATATATTTTTTAATTCACCAAGGAGCTTGAGAATCGAAGGTTGGCTACCATGTAGACAAAAAGACCTTTTACCTTTTCTCTTGGGTAATAATCAAACTGATTAAAAATCCTGATAAATTAAATGAGGGTATTCAACCCTGTTCTATTCACCTAATGCTCCCAGAAAATGATTTTTTCCCCTTCACTGATTCTATACCTTAAAGGAAACTTGCTGAATTACAGATATACAACTAGTATCCCCAGAGAAAAATGAAGGTCATTTTTTAGAAGAAACCAGTATCAAATGAAAACAGCCTCCTACAGGTCACATGTATAGTACACACGGTTTACCCATAGTGAGAAAGCAGTTCAACGCTCATTTCTTATTTATTCCCTGGCACAATCAGACCACATTATGAAACCATGTGAGATGCTTCAGAGCTTCTGTTAAGACATGAAACCCAAGACAACCCATGACAGCCACTATCAACAGGCAAACTCCAACAAAGTCTGGATTTGAATTTGGTTTTATGTTAAGGGAGGCAGATTTGCTCTGGTTTTTAATAATTCATAAGAAACAGAAATCACAATGTATTGATTGACTCAGTAGCCACCTACAAAGTGTCCAAAAAAGCCAAAGTTCTCCCCCCAATCCGTCCTCTTGTTCCACCGACATTTTGAAAACAAAGAAAAAAAGTTAGAAACAAACAAAAAAAAAGTGAGAAAGAACACAGAAATGAATGAAGTAATTTCAAATCCTTATTAAAAATCCATCAGGCTGACTTTTAGTTCTCACCACTAAGACCTTGCAAAGAAACTGCATGTGTATGGGTTTGCCCTCCAGGGTTGATCTAGACCTTAAGAGTGAGGTGTACGTGCTTTACATCCATTTTATAAACACTGACACAAGACAATCCTCATTACTGGGAATAATCTTTGGAATCCAATCATGCAGAGTAATAAGCAGGAACAAGTTAGGTCTTGTTGAGAGACAGACATGGCAAGGTGAACAGTTTAATGCCAGATAAAGGTTGAGAGATTTGTTTCCATTAGAATCTACTGGCCGTTGGTCCCACAGAATCAAAAGTTAAATATACAGAAGTCCATGTATAAACAGAGGCCTTCCATTTCAGCTTGACTGACCAAGGAAATGGGTTAAAGTAAACCATTTTAGACAGTGAAAGGACTGTCTAAATGCCAAAAGAAATAACAAAATCTTATATTTTAATCACATGGAGAATAACTAATGTAACTATTTACATTGTAACTTGTTTGTTTTTACAAGGAGTTTCCCTGCTTGGTTTAATGATATCTGTGGAAAATGTTGGGCTCTCACAATTAAAATTTCTGTCGGGGGGGGCGAGGCAGGGGGGGGCGAAGGTTTGTGAGACAAGAGTCAGATTCCATTTCAGACCCAAAGTGATTGGGATCAAAGATTCCTGGAGCAATTTTATTACTTTCTCTGAGCTGTAGAAGATAAATATTTCAGCAAAGCTGGCTGACAACATTCTTTACAGAACGTACAGCTTTTAAGATTTAGATTGTCATATATTAATAGAATTAAATAAAAATAGGTTTTATATAGTTTAGATTTTGCAATGAATATTTAAAACTTGAAAGTAAGTTTTGCTTGTTCCCCCCCCCAGCCCCCGGCAGTCATAAAAGAATTTATGTATTTTCATCTAATCCACTTATTCCATTTGTCAAGGTCTATTTTCTGATTTACCAGTCAGCTGTTATCAGTATCCGTAGGTAATATTTTTCTGATAATAATAACAGATTGAAAAAAATGATCCTGCTCCTCAGCCTTCAATTAAATAGCTTACTCCACCTGGAAGGAATTGGCCAGGCGCTGGCCCACCTGTGGTACACATTCCTCCAAAGCTCAGTCATCAGATTCTTGAAGATGCAAGATTATTATTGGTTTTTATTTCACAAGAAGAAATTTGGTTGCAAGGACAATGTTTTTTTTTTTTTTAAATCAACACACTGACCCACAAAATACATATAAAATATCAAAGGGATGGTGGGTTTTGCCAAACTCTCCCAATAATTTCATTCTTCCTGCGTGTGGGCTCACATCCATCCCTCCTACACAATAAGGATCATTGCAAAACCGATACCTTAGAGGTAGTGACAGAAGGTTAGGCATCTCAGAGTGCCAACTTCACATTCCAAAATTAACCTCAACCACAGGCAGGACCTTCACTTTTAAAAAAATATAATACACGTGACTTGACACCTCCCTGCCTAAAAAGCAAGAGAGTCTTTAGTAGTAACAGGTGACTATCTAGGAATATTTTTTTTTTTTTTTAAGAAAAGAAGACTCAATGCAGAACATAATATATTCTGTAAGTTTGATAATAACATAATCCACCTCGCGAAGATATTATAATAAAGTGAACCTATGATCAAGAAGGGATGGTGGGCTTTTAAAATAATGATTCTCTTTGTTATCCCATCACTCATTTTGTTTTGATAGCCTAGTAAAATCAATCTTTTAAGCAGTCAAGAAATCAAACCCTGAGCTCTATTTGTACATGATACTTCAATTTGAGGGATTTGTTTCATTTTTTTCTCTTGTGCATAAGGGAGATCTGGCAACAGGTAATCAGCTCCCAAAAGCCAGACAACAGGAGAGATCAGAGTAGTAGAGTTTAGGGAAGGTAGTAATACAGCAGAGGGGCATTGTCTAGTTCTTGCCTGGTTTAATCTGTGGGGGAAAAAATCACTACTTCTGCACGCAGGAGAGAGAATCTAACTGTCAAGCACTTCTAAGATGCTGGTTGGAGATTTCCTTCTGCCTTTTTGTGTCACAAGGAGATGTCATTTTGTGGCTGATGAAATTCCCCTTGCAACTCACTTTCTTTCAAAGAGCTACCTGATGTCTGCACTTAATTGCCAAGTACTAGGAAGCTGGGAGTAGAGTGGCCACAGGTGAAGCAAGAGAAGAAATGCAAAGGAGATAAGGAAAGAATAAGGTATACAGAGAAGAGAACTTTTTGTGTTGTTTTTTAAGGGGCTGTGAAGGGGAGTGTGACAGAAAGAAAGGTGTTAATGTGGAAACATTTTAAAAATCCGGTCGTCTGCAATACTAACCAAAAACAATGGCAGCAATATAGAGAAACTGGACTTCTTTTATTCCAGGGGACAAACTGCACAGTCTAATGTCTTTTTCTCCCCATTTTAAACAAATGACCTGTTGTCATGAATCCTACTGTGTGAAACAATCCTATAAATGACAGCATTGCTCCCACGGTGATGGTGGGGGCTGACTCTATTGCTTAAAAAAGAGACAAAGCTTCCCTCTTGTTGTATTTAAGGCAGTTTTCAGAGCACTGGCATTTGTGTTTGCTCTATTTTGAAGAGATTCCATCTGCCAGTCATATCACACTCATCATGCGTCCATTTCATGCATTTCACTTCTCCTTCAGGTGAAATACCACCACACTGGTGAGCACCAAAATGATCAGAGCACAAAGAGCTGTAATGGCTAGTTCACCATAGTGAATGAGAAGGGAAGCCTGGACCTGGTCCCTATTTATTGCTGAGAAGTCCCCCTGGTTTTGCCTCGTATATAACCCAGATGTTTCATAGTGCCTCCTTAGGTGCCAGGGAAAGCACTTTCATTTAATCTGAGCTAAATTCAGGTGACTTTGCTAAACATTGACATAAATTCTTCATGGCTTTAAGACAAACTCATATTGCTAAAGCTGTTTAGCAGCAGTAACTTATGGGCAGAGTTATTGCTGTCACATCGACTGCGGTACAAAACTCGGATTATCAGCCCTTCTCGAATATTCAAATTTATGAAAATAAACATGAAACATCAGTCATATTAATAGTCAGGGAAACTCCTGAGAAATAATAATGTCTGTGGAAATGGTTTCAAATGCTGACCTGAGGATTACCCTGTGCTTTGGGAGTTTTTTTGTTTTTGTTTTTGTTTTTAGTTTATCTTTTTAAATTTTATTTATTTATTTTAATTCCAGAAGAGGGAAGCAATATATTTCTTCTTAAAATAAAACCTTGGCAGGGTATGAACCTGGGAAGTAGCACACTCATGCAAAACACGACCCACAGTCAGAAGACAGTCTCAGTAGGCTCATTTTCTGTTAAGGACGTGACACAGAAGCATACCACCCTGTTCCAAGGAACAAGTCTTACCATCGGATATGTACACAATAGCCCTGCCTCACTTGCCATTCTCTGCCCAGTTGTGACACATAATTTGTAAATGACAATTGGAGTCAACTCTCTAAAATACGGATGTCGGTGTCCCCTAGCAGTCAGGCAATAAGCTCCTTTACGTCCTCTTCCACACTGCAACACTACTCTCTCATCAGTCCTACCCCCTCCCTGTCCCACCTTCCTTCTGAAGGCCAAACCATTTAATGCCTGGAAACTGTTACCCCCTCCCGCCCCCACATTGTACATAAGCATCAAAGCATCACATAGGTTCTTTCTACAAATTGGTATACAGGTGCCATTTAATCAGTTCAAATTTGGAAGCTACATCTTCAAGGGTCCGAGAGAGCTCACTCCCCCCATATTTTCCCCCTTTACATGTTTTCTTATAAGACATACAGCTTAATCAATTAACAAACTAAACAGCTTATATACTGGCACTATATTACAGATGGGTTTATGTCAGAGTAAGAGATCACAGGAAATGGACCATGTGGTACCCCAGTGCATGACGCCTTGGTGGAGCCCTGAGGACACTGACAGTAGCATCTCTAGGTTAGTAGTTCTGTGTGAATACAGACACATGCGGATCTGTATCTACATCCATCTGACTAGGCCAAAAGGAGCAGGTAGATGCAAGATAGAGACACACACATGCTGGATGGGGCCACTGCACACCTTGTCATGCCATTTGAAAGGGCAGTTACAGGTTGTTGTGTTTGCAGCCATTAAAATTATACTTTATGGAAAAGGCTTCTCTAATTGTATTTGATTTGCTTTCTGTAGTAAGCATTGTTGGAAGAAGACCAAAGCAAGAGCAACTAGAAGTTAAATATACATTTGGCTTAGCTGCAATACAGAACTCTGGAGAAGAAGCAGGCTGAAAGATTTGTTTCAATTTTAGGCGTGGATTCTCTCCCTTGCTGTTTTCTTGTCATTGCGTGTCTCGGTGTGCGCATGAGTGTCTGTGCGTGTGTGTGCGTGTGTGTGTGTCTGTGTGTGTCTGTGTGTGTCTGTGTGTGTGTGTGACTGCCATCACATCATCTCCTGAAGAACGCTGGGTTTCGCAGGCAGGCGGCTAGTCACCTGCAACAACCCAGGGGTCCTGCCGAGGCTTCCAGGCTGCTGTCAGTGTCAGATGCCAGGGTCTGGTCGGTGGACATGGAGGAGATGTCATTGACGGACGAAGATGGGGGGAGACTCTCACTGCTGTTCACTGCTGCACCTGTGCTAAGGAAATGAAGGCCAACATGACTAAATCTGGAACTAGACGCAGCGTAATGTCACTCAAGATGCGGGCATGGGCAAATACAATAAGGGATGTCTAGTGAATCAGTCATTTGACAAGACTTCATAGAACAACTAATACAGGGCACTCTATTAGATGGTGAAAATCAAAACATAACAACACCGAGTCCTGGGTCACAAGTTACTCACAGTTAGTGCCGTAGTTAGCAAATCTCACTTTAATTTAGAAATCAATGTTCTTCAAAGAAAACAAAGAAAAATAAAAACCCCACTGAAAACCCCAGTCAACCCCTACACCTCCAATATTGTAATTTAGTGGCATTGGGTGGAGCCAAGGCATTTGCATTTTTTAAAAGCTTCCTGGAGACGATATAATAAAGGGTTGAAGACCACTGTTCTGTGGAGAAGGCAGATGATCAAAACCCTGTAATGTAATGATCTGATCCTGGATGCTTTTAATGTAGGGAGCTTTAAAAGCAAACACATGTAAGGATTCTATCCCAGAAATATGGGTTGAGGTGAAGCCCTGAAATCCCAATTACTTAGAGACTACAGCTCTGGAGAAAGGAAGGACTATGAAGTAAATATTATTACATAGTCATTAATATGACATCAAACTTAAAATCCATATAGAAAAGCCAGTTGGACTTTTGATGAAAGTTACCATAGACCAAAAAAAATAGAAACCAGACCATACCTTTTGATTGTGTTTACTTTCCTGCAGGCTTGCTTACCTAGGAAACTACAAATAAGAACTCTAAATTATTAACTTAGATTAATTTGCAAAAACCCTGTTTCCCCAAAAATAAGACCTAACCGGACAATCAGCTCTATTGCATCTTTTGGAGCAAAAATTAATATAAGACCCAGTATTATATTATATTATATTATATGACCCAATCCTATATTATAGTAAAATAAGACTGGGTCTTATATTAAATTTTGCTCCAAAAGACACATTAGAGCTGATTGTCCAGCTAGGTCTTATTTTGGGGGAAACGGGATTATTTTATTTATCTATTATGTGGCAATATAATGATTTTGTAACTCTGAAAAGAAATTTGCTCATGGTAATTGCTCAATAAATACTTGCTGAGTTATAATAGCTTTGAGAACTACAAAGGAAAGATGAACCAGAGATGCTGTAAAATATAATTAAACTATGGCACCCTGGAAAGAGTCAATTTAATTTTTCTCTTTATATAGTCTTTATACTTAAGCAATATGGGTGATATAATGCATAATTTGTGAAATAGTTTACTATTAAAAGTACCTACAGTATAATCATTGAATAAAATAAGAGATGAAGAAGTCTCATAAAAACTGTATCTTATTTGAGCAAAGATAGGGTGTAAGGTATATTTAATTAAAAATAATAAACCCCAAATAAGTATTATCATTTAAATCTAACAAATCCGAAAAAAATAGTTTAATGAAGTAGAGAGATTAACACCATCTCTTTGTTCTGAGAGTAGACATTTCCTGCCTGTGGAGAAAATGTAATTAAAATGTGAAAATATCTGGAGAGGACTCATACACCTACACTGAAACAGATTATAAGTATTCTATATGTATTTTAAGTTTTTATTTGTCAATTATAAATATATTTTTGTAACTTATGGAAAATGTGCAAAAATATAGAAAAAATATAATAAATTTTACCATCAAATTAATGATTAAAAAACTGTTAAATTTGGTATATTTCTTTTTTGTCTTTTTGCTAAGAAGTTTCTCTAATTGTAATTACTTCATATATATTCTTTTGTATCATGATATTTTTATATACAAAAAGGCTTACAGAAGTATCAATACCCAAAGACTGAGAGACATAGGTGGTCTACCTAATACATACGGTAGAAGCAAACACAGAGCAACAGCCAGAATAAGGAAACAAAGAAACATGTCCCAAATAAAAGAACAGAAGAAACTTCAAGAAATGGAACTAAATGAAACAGAGGCAACTTACCAGGTACAGAGTTTAAAATACTGATGATAAGAATAATGAAGGAACTTAATGAGAATTTCAACAAAGAGATAGCAAGCATAAAGAAGGATATAAAAACCATGAAAAATAACCAGTCAGACATAAAGAATACAATAACTGAAGTGAAGAATACACTAGAAGGAATCACCAGCAGATTAGATGAAGCAGAGTCAAATCAGCAATTTAGAAGACAAAGTAGTAGTTAGTATTCACCCAATCGGAACAACAAAAAGAAAAAAGAATAAAAAACAATGAAATAGTTTAAGAGACGTGGGTGACAACATCAAGTGCAACAACATGTGCATCATAGGAATACCAGAAAGAGAAGCAAGGGAGCAAGAGATCAAGAATATATTTGAAGAAATAATGACGGAAAACTTCCCTAACCTGGTGAAGGAAAGTGACATACAAGCCCAAGAACTGCACAGAATTCCAAACGAGATGAACTTAAACAGGCCCACACCAAAACTCACCATACTTAAAATGACAAAGGTTAAAGACAAAGAGAGAATCTTAAAAGTAGCAAGAGAAAGACACCCAATTACTTACAAGGATGTTCCCATAAGACTATCAGAAACTTTCTATAGAAACTTTGCGGGTCAGAGGGAGTGGCAGGAAATATTCAAAGTGATGAAAAGAAAAACCAA
Organism: Rhinolophus ferrumequinum; assembly: GCF_004115265.2. Taxonomy (NCBI): domain Eukaryota; kingdom Metazoa; phylum Chordata; class Mammalia; order Chiroptera; family Rhinolophidae; genus Rhinolophus; species Rhinolophus ferrumequinum. The sequence goes on from NC_046288.1 coordinate 40,348,265, forward strand.
AGGCCTACAACTAATATTGCTCTACCCAGCAAGGCTGTCATTTAAAATTGAAGGAGAGATAAAGAGCTTCCCAGAAAAGAGTAAGCTAAAGGAATTCATTACCACCAAGCCAGTACTGCAGGAAATATTAAAAGGGGTTCTTTAAGCAGAAGAAAGGTGAAAACAAACTAACTAATGAAGACCAGAAATACAAATAATAAAATGGCCATAACTATGTACCTATCAATAATCACTTTAAATGTAAATGGATTAAATGCTCCAATCAAAAGACATAGGGTAGGAGAGTGACATCATAGAAATGGCAGGAGTGAGGTGGGCTTCTTGAGTTCTCCCCTGGAAGTTACCACAAATTGAACATCTATAACTCATCAAAGGATTCTCTGCTCATCACACACAACAGCTAAGAGACTCACATGAGGATTACCTGAAGATGGGTAAACTGGGAGAGCGGGGAAAGAGGGAAGGGAGAAGTCTGGAACCAGGGCTAGCAGTTGCAGCTGTGGACATGCAGGGCCTCAAGACGCAGACTGGAGATCGCAACAGCCAGGCTGTGGGCTCTCTCCCTGCGCCCCACAGTCTTGCCGAGAGATCAGCATATAGGACGGCAGTGCCCAGCGTTGGAAGCAGAGACCTCAGCTGAGAAATGCAGCTGGGCTCTTTCAGTCAGACAGAAAGCAGAGAAAATCCGTACTCAGATCCCTCCCCCCACTCTTCCACAGCAATCCTACTTCCACCCTTCCAGAGTCTTAAGCTGGTCCCTGAATGGAAAGGAGTAGTGTCAGATTACAGAGGAGCTGCAGCCCTCAAGAACTAGAAAAAGCCAGGTTGCAGCTGTGGCCTAGGGAAGAGGCTGGGAAGACTGTCACACGGCTGGGCTGGCCAGGGAGACAGAGGCACCTGCCTACCCAGTCCCTACCTTTTCTGGGCAACTCCTGGCAGGGCAATTAGAGATGCTGAGACACACACAGCAGTCAGCAGCAGGTGGTAGAGGCAGCCCTGGGCTTTTAGAAGCTCAGAAATATCACGCCCTCCACATACCCTGATGGAGGAAATGCCGTAAGACTCAGGAGACCTAGACACCTGGGAGGGAATAAGCCCACCTCCCAGTAGCTGGCTGTTGTGCTCTCAGTGTGCGTTTGTGCAGGTGAGAGCAGAAACTGCACTGAGTTTGTAAAAACTACCAACCATATCCCATAGCCCCACTCATCTAGAACTGCAGTGCCAGGGTCACTCTGGATACCAGATAGCTGGCTCTGCCTCCACAAGGTGCAGAGGAGTCTTTGTACAACAGAGGACAAACTGGAGATAGCTTGGTGGGCTTAAGCCAAGACTGGTACTGTGTGTGTGTGTGTGTGTGTGTGTATATATATATATATATATATTTTTTTTTTTTTTTTTTTCCCTTTCTCTCTCCTTTTCCTTTTTCTTTTCCTTGTTCTCCTTTTCCTCCTTCTTTCCATTTTTCTGTATTGATTTTTTTTGGGGGTGTTGCTATTTTTTTGTTTTGATTTTTGTATTTTTTATATTTTTTGTGTGTGTTGAGTATTGTTGTTGGTTGTTTTTACATGTGAGTGTATTTTTGTTGTTGTTGTTGTGATTGTTGTTGTTTTTTGTCCTGAAATTGCCCTGCATGAGGGCCAAGCCCAAGTGGCACAAGAATCAACACACGCATAGGCCAACTCCAGACCAAACCAGAGCATTGTGGGGTTTTACCCACAAGTGACACACACAAAGGGAATTCTCTACAGGCACAAGAGCCCATAGGGGCCAAGCCTCATCTGAGGGGTCAACCCTCACACAGCAGCACATACATTGTGGGCATAGCCAATTCTCACAGCTACTCAGCCTGGGAATCAATCTCACCCACTGACAAGCCAAAAGCAATTAAAGCTCAACTTCAACAGGAGAATATACACAACACAAGAGACATCTCTGGAACACATGCACAGGAGAATAGGGAGACTGTACAATTCAAATATAAACAACACATACTACGTAAGACCACCCAGCAAAGACTGAGAGACCTAGGGAATCCACCTAATACATCGAAGCAAACCCAGAGAGTCAGCCAGAATGAGGAAACAAAGAAATATGTCCCAAATAAAAAATCAAAAGAAGCCTCCAGAATTGGAACTAAATGAAATAGAGGTAACCAACTTATCAGAGACAGAGTTTAGAACACTGATGATAAGAATGTTTAAGGAACTTAGAGAGAACATAAAGCAGGATAGAGAAATCATAAAAAAAAAACAGAACTAAAGAATACAATAACTGAAATAAAGAACACACTCAAATCGCCCTGCATGAGGGCCCAACCCAAGTGGCACAAGCATCAACACACCCATAAGCCAACTCCAGACCAAAGGAGTTACCAGCAGATTAAATGAAGCAGAGGATCAAATCGGCAATTTAGAAGACAAGATAACAAAGATCACTCAATCGGAACAACAAAAAGAAAAAAGAATAAAAATCAATGAAATAGTTTAAGAGACCTATGGGATAACATCAAGTACAACAACATGTGCATCATAGGAATACCAGGAGAAGAGAGGAAGCAAGTGATCAAGAATATATTTGAAGAAATAATGACTGAAAACTTCCATAACCTGGTGAAGGAAATCGACATACAAGCCCAGGAAGTGCACAGAGTTCCAACCAAGATGAACCCAAACAGGCCCACACTAAGACACATTACAGTTAAAATGGCAAAGGTTAAAGACAAAGTGAGAATCCTAAAAGCAGCAAGAGACAGATAGTGAGTTACCTACAAGGGTACTTCCATAAGACTGTCAGCTGACTTTTCTACAGAAATTTTGCAGGCCAGAAGGGAGTGGCAGGAGGTATTCAACGTGATGAAAAACAAAGGCCTATAACCTAGATTGCTTCATCTAGCAAGGCTATTATTTAAAATTGAAGGAGAGATAAAGAATTTCCCAGAAAAGAATAAGCAGAAGGAATTCATTACCACAAAGCCAGCATTGCAGGAAATGTTAAAAGGGCTTTTTTAAGCAGAAGAAAGATGAAAACAATCTAATTAATGAAGACCAGAAATAAAAATAACAAAATGGCAATAACTATGTACCTATCAATAATCACTTTAAATGTAAATGGATTAAATACTCCAATCAAAAGACATAGAGTGGCTGAGTAGATAAAAAAACAAGATCCTAGCATAGGCTGTATACAAGAGACTCACCTCAGATCAAAAGACACACACAGGTTGAAAGTAAAGGGATGGAGTAAGATATTTCATGCAAATGGAAATGAGCAATATTTATATCTGACAAAATAGACTTTAAAATAAAGGATGTAATAAAAGACAAAAGGCACTACATAATGATAAAGGGATTGATCCCACAAGAGGACATAACCCTAGTAAACATCTATGCACCCAACATAGGAGCACCTAAATATATAAAACAGATATTGACTGACATAAAGATAAAGATCAACAATAACACTATCCTAGTAGGGGACTTCAACGCACAACTGACAACAAGGGAAAGATCCTCCAGACAGAAAATCTATATGGAAACAGCAGCCTTAAATGACACATTAGAACAGTTTAATTTAATTGATATTTTTAGAGCATTTCACCCCAAAGCTGCAGAATATACATTCTTCTCAAGTGCACATGGAACATTTTCCAAGACAGACCACATGTTAGGCCACAAAGCAGTCTCAATAAATTTAAAGAAATTGAAATCATATCAAGCATCTTCTCTGACCACAGTGCTATGAAATTAGAAATCAAATACAAGAAAAAAACTAGAAAACACACAAATACATGGAGGCTGAATAACATGTTACTAAATAATGAATGAAAAATAACAATGAGATCAAGGAAGAAATCAAAAGATACCTCAGACAAACAAAAATGAAAACACGCTGTGGGATGCAGCAAAAGCAGTCCTAAGAAGGAAATTTATAGCAATGCAGGCCTACCTAAAGAAATAAGAAAAATCTCAAATCAACAGTTTATCCTTACACCTAAGAGAACTGGAAAGAGAACAGCAAAATAAGCCCAAAGGGAGTACAGAGCGGAAATAAGTGAAAACAAACAAACAAACAAGAAACACAATACAAAAGATCAATGAAACCAAGAGCTGGTTTGTTGAGAAGATAAGCAAAATTGACAAACCTTTAGTCAGATGAGAGAGAGAGAGAGAGAGAACCCAAAATAATAAAATCAGAAATGAAAGAGAAGTGACAACAGATGCCACAAAAATACAAAAAAAAATTTAAGAAAGTACTACAAGCAACTATACGTCAACAAATTAGACAATCTGGAAGAAACGGATAATTTTCTAAAAGCATACAACATTCCAAGGCTAACTCAAGGAGAAATGGAAACTCTGAATAGACTGATTACTACTAGTGAAATTGAATCAGTAATCAACAACCTCCCAACAAACACAAGCCCTGGACCAGATGGCTTTACAGGTGAATTTTACCAAACATCCAAAAAAGAACTATCACCTATTCTCCTCGAACTATTCCAAAAAACCCAGAAGGAGGGAAGGCTCCGAAACTCTTTTTATGTGGCCACTATCACGTTGATCCCAAAATCAGACAAAGACATTACAAAAAAAAAAAAAAGAAAAGAAAACTATAGGCCAATATCCCTAATAAACATAGATGCAAAAATCCTCAACAAATAAAATACTTAGGAATAAATTTAACCAAGGAATAAAAAAACCTATACTCAGAAAATTATAAGACATTGAAGAGAGAAATTAAAGAAGATACAAATAAATGGAAACACATACCATGCTCATAGATAGGAAGCATTAATATAGTTAAAATGTCCACACTACCTATGGCAATATATTGATTCGATGCAATCCCTATCAAATCACCAATGACATTTTTCACAGAACTAGAACATATAATCCTAAAATTTATACGGAACCATAAAAGACCCCAAGTAGCATGGCAATCTTGAGAAATAAGAACAAAGTAGGAGTTATCATGCTACCTGACATCAAATCATACTACAAATCTATAGTAATCAAAACAGCATGGTATTGGCATAAAAACAGACACATAGATCAATGGAACAGAATATAGAGCCCAGAAATAAATCCATACCTATATAGTCATTTAATCTACAACAGTGGAAGCAAGAATTTACATTGGGGTAAAGACAGTCTATTATTTAGTAAGTGGTGCTGGGAAAACTTGACAGACACATGCAAAAAAATGAAGCTGGACCACCTCCTTACATCATATACAAGAACAAATTCAAAATGGATTAAAGACTTAAATGTAAAATCTGAAACCATAAAACTCCTAGAAGAAAATATAGGAAGTAAATTTGCAGACATTACCCTTTGTAATATTTTTACTGATATATTCCCTCGGGCAAGGGAAGCAAAAGAAAAAATAGACATATAGGATTACATGAAACTAAAAAGTTTTTTCATAGCAAAGGAAACCATCGATAAAACAAAAAGGCATCCTACTGAATGGGAGAAGATTTTTCCAATGATACATCTAACAATGGGTTAACATCCAAAATTTATTTTAAAAAACTCATACAACTCAACACCAAAAAAACAAACAACCCAATTAAAAAAAATAGTCATTGGACATGAAGAGACATTTTTCTAAAGAGGACATAGAGACAGCCAACAAACAAATGAAAAAATTCTCAACATCACTAATCATCAGAGAAATGCAAATAAAAACCACAATGAGATACCACCACACACAGGTCCGAATGGCTATCATTAATAAATCAACAAACAACAAGTCCTGGCGATGGTGTGGAGAAAAGGGAACGCTTGTGCACTGTTGGTGGGATTGCAGATTGGTGCAGCCACGATGGAAATCAGTATGGAGGTATCTCAAAAACTGGAAATGGAACTACCTTATGACCCAGCAATTCCACTCTTGGGTATCTGCCCAGAGAAATCCAAACCACTAATTTGAAAAAAATATATGCAGTCCTATGTTTATCGCAGTGCTGTTCACAATAGCCAAGAAATGGAAACAACTGAAATGCTCGTCACTAGACGACTGGGTAAATAAACTGTGGTACAGTTATACAATGGAGTATTACTCGGCCATAAAGAAGAATGAAATCTTACCATTTGCAAGGACATGGATGGACCTAGAGAATATTATGCTAAGTGAAATAAGTCAGATGGAGAAAGACAAATACCATATGATCTCACTTATATGTAGAACCTAAAGAACAGAATAAACAAACAAAACAGAAATAGATTCAGAGATATAAGGAAAAAAAAACTGATGGTTGCTAGATGGGAGGGGGTGGTGATGGGGGGAGAAGGTAAAGGGATTAGAAAGTACAAATTAGTGGTCACAATATTGTCACAGGGATATGAAAGACAGTTTGGGGAATATAATCAATAATGTGAAGATTTTGTAGAATGTCTGATGGGCACTTGTCTTATTAGGGAGACCACTTGATGGACTGTGTAGACACAGGACCACCATGCTGTACACCTGAAGCTGAAGCTGAGTAATATTGAATGTCAACTATAATTAAATATATATATAGTCACAGGATGTGGAGTACAGCACTGGGAATAGAGTCAATGGAATTGTAACAGCTATATACAATGTCAGAAGGATAGTAGACTGGGGGGATTATCACTTTGTGAGGGGTGCAAATGTCTAACTATTACATTGTTTTATACACCTGAAACTAAAAAAAATAAAAAGCACCAATACCTCCTAATCTTATGTCTCTAGATTTGTAAAACTCTCTTGTAAGTAATTACTCTCGTTATCAGAATAATGTGTAATGTAAAGTTATCTAGTTTCAGTTTATTCCAACTTTACTTAATTACATCCTTTATAGATAAAGTGCAGAGCTAAGTTCATTTCCTCGCATGACACCCACTAGTACATTTCATACACTAGCAGACAACGCTATTTTGTGTCCCTTGTATTTCCACATGAATTTTAAGAACAGTTTGTCAATTTCTGCAAACAAGGCAGCTGTGATTTTGATAGGTATTGTGTTTAACCTACAGATCAATTTGGACAGTGTTGTCATCTTAATGATATTAAATCTAATCAGTGAACAGTGTAATGTCTTCCCTTTTATTTAGGTCTTCTTTAATTTCTTTCAACAATGTTTTGCAATTTTCAGAGTACAAAATTTTACACTTTTTGTTAAATTTGTTCTTAAGTATTTTATTCTTTTTGATGCTATTATAAATGGAATTTTCTATTCATTGCTAGTATATAGAAATACAATTGATTTAATGAATAAAGTTTCCGTGTCAGTGGATTGGAAACTAAATAGATCAAATGATGACATGTACATCTCCTGACTATTATAAGTAATCAAAATGCCCAGGCAACCAGGAAGATTTTTGCTAATGTGCTTTATTTAAATTACGACAAAATAACCAGTTGAAAGTTTTAAAATAAAATTTTGTCATAATGCAAACCAAAAAGTATTTTGAAATATTTCTACATAATAGTCCTGATTTCCTCTTGAGATAGGCTTTTTCTCCTTTCCTGGCAGGAGTTGATTACGTGGACCTGTTCAACTTGTCACAGTTGAAGCTGAGTACTGATTCAAACAAGGGTGAGATAAGAATTAGCTGAGATAAAGCTCCCTTATAGCAACACAATTTGTTATTTACAGATAAACACAAACCCAAAACAAAGGGAGCTAGAAAATTGTACAAAAAACATTAAGGAAATTTCCCTAGAAAAACACAAATTTACATCTATAAATAATACTGAATGAAGGCAGCAAAAACCAGAGTTGCTTTTAATAAACTCTTCATATACAGGGGATAACACTGCAGGTGAAGCTTACACAGCACTCCTACTGCACCTGTTTTAATAATCAGCACATTTTCAACATACTTGGGGAACTTTCTAAGTGCTATGTTATATAAGTCAGCCTATTATTATATATAGTTTTGCTCCATGATTACCTCTTGTTTATATTTCCCTTCTTTCATTTTACTTTTTCATTATACTTTCATTATACTATTTAATTTCTCTTATCTTCCTCAATCTCTACTGCTAAGCACAGAATAAGTATGCAGTTTAACAAAACACTGTGTATCTTTTGTGCATACTCTTCTAAATAGGTTCCGCGAAGGAAAACAAATTTGTCCCTGCTATGAAACTGCTACACTATTTTTGGCTAAGGAAATCATCTTGCAGTTGTTGTCTTTTTTCTTTTGTTCATCAGCTGGCTTTCTACAATCCCTATCTTCTATTCTATGCTGGAAGGTTCCAGCTTTTTTTTTTTTTTTTTCACCAGTAGTGAATGCAAATTATAGTAAGTATTCAATTATTCAAAGTTCAGAATCTTTATTAACTGTAATTCTAGGGTTCCATAGACTATTGTTCCTGATTTTTTATAGCACAAATTCATTGCTTCTAATGCTTCCTCTATAAAATTCCTGTTACATCTGCTTGTTGTATGGGAGGCATTCCTCTCTCTATAGTGCTATGGTGGGAGAATCATGTGTACTCTAGTGGAATGCCGGAGCTGGCTATTAGGGGCTTCTGAGAACCAATTATTAGTATCTCTTTCCAACTCTGCCTTCATTGATGTCACATTAGTAGCTTGAAATTGGTGACAGTGAGAATATTTATACCACAGAAACTGGTAAATGCTATACTCAGTTATGTTTTTTTAAAGAGATGGTCATTAAATATTGACCCGACCCCATTATTACATGAAAAATATTTGCTTCTGTATGATTTCTATGCACTATAATAAATGCCTTCTTGACTGTAGCACTTCTGGCTTTACCGGATGATACTTCCAAGACTGTTTTCATGTAGGCAATAAATAAACTTTGCAAACCATAAAAGCAAACACAAATAGAACAGTCAAGACATGAACCTTGGCTTCAAGTTGTTAATTTACTGCCAAACAGTTTGTGAAAATCTCTTTAACAGAATTGAACTGAATTGAATTTGATTATAATGTCCACCTGCCCAGGGTATTCTAGCAGTGTGATAAATAGCCCTTCCTTCTATATTATTTTCAGAGAAATGAGTAGAGATGTGCATTTTTTTAAAAAATGTTTTGCTATCAATAAAGCATCACAAGTTTTTGTCAATAAAATGGCATTAAAAGTACTGAAAATACTAGTAAGGCAAATAAGGAATATTAGCTACTTTCAATTGTACGTCAGAAAGAAAAATTAGGTTACATGCAAAGAAGTAACATGTTAATGAAAATATCTCAGCTAGAAATCATCTGGCTAAAAGGTACCCATTATTCCAGGAAAAAAAAATTTGTTCTGTTTTTTTAAAGGAAATTATTTTCCTGACGTAGCCAAACACAAAAAAAATAGACACAAAGAATTGTAAGAATTAACAAATTTTTTTTAAAAAAAATCACTGAAATATATTCCCTTCTCTTTCTGCATGATCTTGAGCACCAACTTGTTTGGGGCTCAGGTTTTTAAATAAAAACATAAAAATTATTGGACTGGAACAGTGACTATAGTTGGGAAGGACACTCCCCTGGTATGTGGAATATTGGCTGGGGAAAGGGGCGTAGCTTACAGTCTCCTAGGGAGCTTTAACTTCAGTTAGAGATTCTGAAAAATCTCTACCCATCCTGATGCTAAACATACTTGTCTTGGTGAGTCCTTGTTACTTATGGGAGGTTTACTTCTCAGGTGAATGGGGTTGGTGAACAGAGTTGTTGTATTAGATGATCTCCTATATTTGTTCTAACTCCAATATTCTATGACAAATGCTTTTAGAAGAAAATTAATTTCTATTCATGAACTGCTATTCCCTCAGTAGTCTTTATAAATCAATTCAGAAAGCAAGCAGCCATGCTATTCTTGCAAATAAATCACTATGCCAGTGAAATCAGATAACAGAAGTGAGGGCAATTATTTATTTAGAAACGTATCTGAAGTTTAGATTTATTTCTCACTGGTGTGTAGCAATTCCATCAATACATTGAAAACCTATGTATTTTCTGAAAATGCACATTTAACTTCTTATTTACATTTTAAAACCACCATAAAGCATGGTTTTACGTATTAGAAACATTTTGAGCAACTGCATTAACTTATTCCTTTGCTGCAGGTTCCCAGTGTTGCCATGACTGAGTATTAAAGGCATCTATGTTGTAATATTATTTCATCCTAGCTATTTACAAAATAAAATACGATATACAAACATTAATGAGAAAAGGTGAATAAAATGAAGAATGCAAGAAAGCTGACTTTTCAAACGTTTTCTTAGTAATTGCTTTTTTTTCCAGCATAGTTTACTGCACATATACATATCGTGCACACACACACACACACACACACACACACACACACAGTGGTGTGCTAATAAATATGTAACAACTGATTCTCCAGGGGGAAAAAATCTGATCTGTAATGTCAGCCAATTTCCATGTCTTAAATCCATCCTGCATGGTGGATTTCAAGCTACCAACATGAGGTCAATAAACTCATAGTTTGGAGAGATGAGCCCAATTGGCTTTCATGAGCTGGTATAGTCGGTTCCAAAACACGGCTGTCCTATGGCTCTGCATGATGCATACAGATATATCACTCATACATATGTCATGTAATACATAGCATACATGTGAGTTCTCAAAATTAAGTGATGAATATTTTCCTTTAAAGTCATGTAGTGAACGATTGAATTCACAATTATTTTTGACTACAAATTGATTAAGCCAGTAAACTATACTTTAGGGCATGTATATAAAATAGATAATATATGATTGCGATAGGTAGTTGGAATGACAAAAAAGTGGCCTTCTCACATGTAGGTAGGGCCTAAGTGACATATTTTCATCATTAACACACTAAACAGGCCTGCAACAACAACAACAAAATTCAGGAATATACCTTGTCCAAAATGAATGAATCAAATCACTATCTGAAAGCATCAAACCTTTATCTGAAGCATGAGCTAATGCCAACAGCAACACTTCATCTATTTGATTCTTGGCTCATTTATCTCCATGGAGATTAACTGGGTGAATTAATATTTACTGGTATAAGAACTTACTGAATAACATACTGTATTAAAGCTATAACGCTGTCTCGAATTCTGTCTTTGGCATAGCACCAAGAAACATGCTGAGTGAGAAACTGAGCAGCAATTTTCAAATTAATAAGTATTTATAGAGTTACTATTACGTGCAAGGCACAGCACTTAGGTACTGCATGGTTCACAAAGGTGAATACACATTTCCTGTCAATGAATTTACAATCACTAAGGGGTAATAAGACAATATTTAAACTACAGGGACTAGAAAAACCCATAGGAAGGAAGGATCCCATTCTTTGAGAACTTATGAAAGTCTTTGGAGACAGACATGAAAAATATTTTGGGACACGGAGGCATTTGATAAGAGAACACTTAAAATGGTCAGCATTCCAAAAAGTGGGATTCTGTCAAGTAAGACAGTGGTAATATAGGCCCCTAGAATGGGCACAGGGCTGTGCCCATTTAATTCTCTCACTAATGAATTAAAAGAAACATCTAGGTGGACTCGCTTCCTTTTTGTATAAGAACAATAGTTTTAATGATTAGAGAATCATTCCTTGATTATGTACAAATTTTGTTCCTTCACCAAATATTTAAAGCTTTCTTCATAAGGCAACACACTCATCTCATAATAACCTCAGCAAGAGGTTATTAGGCTTAAATTGTAAGTGATGCAAAGTCATTGGAAAGCACTGATTAGTGGAATTCTTGGTTAAAACCAGACTTTTACAAGATCAATTTAGGTAGGACTGAAGTCAAGAAGATTACTTCAGGAAAACAGTAATCATTGTGGCGTTAATGAAAAGAGATGGTGGCAATTAGATGGAAGCAAACAAAATTTTTAGGATGTAGAAAGTTACTGTCAACGATAACGCAGGTATGGAGTAAAAGATCAATCAGGAGTTTCGGGCTGGGAGTCTGAGCAAATAGAACTGCCATTAATAGAAATGGGAAAGTTGTGAGAAAAATTTATGCTGGGATGGGTGAATCTAAAAAGAGCAAATGTGTTTGATTTTAAACAAATTGCATCTGAATTGGCAGCAATCACATACATCCTGGCCCAATATTCTAAATTCTGTAAGACTAATAGTGATCATTAAATTCTATAGTGGAATGCATTTACTATCTACCCCCTCCAGAAATAACAAACTGCTAAGTAAACTAGTTTTTTTACTTTATTCACCTTAAATGTATTTTTTGCAAACTTAAAAGGATTTACTTGATAAAGACTTTGGTCCACCTATTCATAGCATGTAGAAATTGTATATGTCAATAACCTTACATATTATTTAGGAAAATTATTCAACACTTGGGATTAGGATTGAAAAAGTGACTATGCAACCTTTTACTATCGTGCTTCAGTATTTTCTAATAAGTCCATCTAAGGATCATCTGTGTTGTGGAACATAACTGTGACTCAATATTCTCAATTGATTAGGGTCCAAATGTTTTATAAAACAGAAAACTTATAGAAAACTGATAAACTAAAATCACACTTTTTTTCTGCCTGGTAGAATAGATAACCACAAACATAGGTTTGGTTGCCCTGTGCAAGTTTGATTTAATTTAGTGATCATCTTACTTTGACATGCTTTTTTCCCCCCGCAGATTACATAAATCCTAATTTCTTATATCTTCGTTGAACTACCATTGTCATTCTGCCGTTTCTCTCACTAATGAATTAAAAGAAACATCTAGGTGGACTCGCTTCCTTTTTGTATAAGAACAATAGTTTTAATGATTAGAGAATCATTCCTTGATTATGTACAAATTTTGTTCCTTCACCAAATATTTAAAGCTTTCTTCATATGGCAACACACTCATCTCATCCCTTTAATGATTAATTAATCTCACTTCAACCATCCCAGTCCCATATTACCCTCCCAGGACTGTATAGTTTGTGTAAAATGAATCATGAGTTAAGAGGATTTTTGTAGAAGTGTTCTGAAAGTATTGAAAAGAGAATTGTAAATTTTACATCATCACAAATTAGCTCTTGTAGAGACCTGGTTGGGGCTGAGGGGAAATGAAGGAGGAAATATGCAGAAGATGGGGTATTCTGGAATGGGTGGCATGATTCTGAGCTCTTTGGAGAAAAAGGAAGGAGAAATTAATGATAACTTGAACTAAAGATGAATAGAAGAGACTCTGCTAACATTTTTCCAGTTTCAGTCTGAGATGCAAGGTCACCCTTCACTGGATCCTTGTATTTTGGCTTCCTAATGATTATAGAAAAATGTGTTCTGACCATTATTGGAATTCTTAAACAAGGAGTCTTTCTGCCCTAGCAGGTGGAATCTTGAAGCTCTTGGATTGAGTCTTTGGATTCTTTATTAGCAGCAGACAGAACATGCAGGTAAGCTAGAAGCAGCTTCTGCAGACTTGTATCAATCTGGATGATAGAAGAATGAGTAGACTGGAAGACAACACCAATGATTCCCTTAAGTCTCTTTGAGGAAAGGAAAGATCTGGAATAAAATTGGACACTGCCCCAAGACTAGAGGTGAGAAAAACACATCATAACTCAAATGCATCTGTTTGGGCATCATAGTTGTTGTGGGTGAAAAACTAGCTATTCAGAGGAGGATATAAGTAAGAATTGATTAATTCACCCTACATTGTTTTTCCTGAAACAATTTAAAACTCCTGGGAAAAAACTGTTTATCAAAGGTAGAACACCAAATCCATTTTTCTTTAAACTAATCATTGATAGCCTATGTACTTGCCAGCATGAACTAAGTGTAATGTAAAGCTGAAGATAATCCATCACATTTAAAAAAAAATTTTATTGGGGAATATTGGGGAATAGTGTGTTTTTCCAGGAGCCATCAGCTCCAAGTCAAGTCGTTGTTTTCAACCTAGTTGTGGAGGGTGCAGCTCACTGGCCCATGTGGGAATCGAACCAGTGACCTTGGTGTTATGAGCACTGAGTTCTAACCAACTGAGCCAACTGGCCGCCCACCATCACATTTTCTAAAACTCTTTCCATATTTTCCTTTTTACACTTTTTATTTATTTATTTATTTATTTATTTATTTATTTATTTAATGTATTTACTTATTTACTTATTTATTTATTTTGACATTCAATATTATTTTATATTAATTTCAGGTTTATAGCATACTAGTTAGACATATCATTTACAAAGTGATTCCTCCTGACTAGTACCCACCTGGCACTATGCATAGTTATTGCGTTATTATTGATTATATTCCCTATACTTTACATTCCCGTGACTCTTTTGTAACTACCAATTTGTACTTCTTAATCCCTTCACCTTTTTCACCCTGCCCCCCAACCCTCTCCCATCTATCACCCTGATAAGTCTAGTACCCATCTGAGCCACACATAGTTATTACAATATTATTGATTATATTCCTTATGCTGTAACCTGTACCCCCACGACTACTTTGTAACAACCAATTTGTACTTCTAATCCCTACCCTTTTCCACCCCAAATACTCCTCCCATCTGGTAACCATAAATACGCTCTCTGTATCTATGAGTTTGTTTCTATTTTGTTTGTTTATTTTGTTCTTTAGATTGGACCTATAAGTGAACTCACATTGCATCTGTCTTTCTCTGTCTGACATTCCACTCAGCACAGTACCTCCTCGGTCCATCCATGCTGCTACAGGTGGCAAGAACCCATCCCCTTCCATGACTGAGTATATCCCCTTTAATTCAAAATATAGGTCTTAGGAAAACTATATTAGTATTAATAAGTATAAGTAAATTATCTTGAATAATTCTAAAACATAATAGATAGCAAAAGATGTACATGTACAAATGTGTGTTAGATTCAGTAGCTCGCAAACTGAAAGGCTGTCCATGCTGATTTTAATTGGAGCCCGTCTTGGTTGATGCCTCAACTACTGTCACACCAACCTTGGGAAGAGTTCAAATACTGGAGTGGTGAGGAAAGAAGTTTTGGCTGGAGGGATTCCAGAGCTCTACATTGACGTGCTGGCGGAGAGGGCATTATGCCTCTGCATTTGGATGAGGAGTAGTTAATTACCTTTTAACCAGTCCATGTTAACGTTTCTTCAAGAGTCATTATTATCTTAAAATGAGCTCAGAAAATCTCTTGTGCTAGGTCACATAATCTAAATAATAAGAATGAATACTGCACTAAGTATCAAAAAAGTAAAACTAATATCATTAGAGGGAAACAATCATGTGATACTTGTTCATATGCTCTGTAAGCAATGCTATTGACTGTAATCCCTGCTCAAGGCCAAGAAAAATACACAAGTACTGGTTTATAGGTTATTCACTGAGAGTGAGTACCTGAAGGAGAAGGTTGTCCTTTTACGACACCATTTTTAGTCTTTTCTTCAGAATTCATTACTTCCTTGTAGATAAGTTCTGTAAGAAACGACACCATTTTTAGTCTTTTCTTCAGAATTCATTACTTCCTTGTAGATAAGTTCTGTTATCAGTGTTATAAAAAACAAATTTCTCCTTAATCCACAGAGAAAATTTATTAGTTAATAACAAGTAAAAACATTTTGATGGGCTTGAGTAAATTAAAAATCAACTGGGATTCCTTTATTCCTCTAATTGTACATTTTCTTGCAATAGCACAGAGCCTGGCAAAAATAAGTGCTCAATAAAGCATTTGACCAAATAAACTTATGAAGAAGACACATTTGACTTGTTTTCTAAATTCTTTGGGGGATTTCTGATGCATTCTAATTTTATCTCTTAAGGATTTTAATGGCTACATTCTGAACTTCCATTTTTCTTTTATATTCACTCCCTGAGAGATAGACGCACATATTTTCATAACTTCACACTATGACTTTCCATCAGTTTTTCAACTCTTACTTGATCATTTTTCCAGACACAAATCTTGGATTTATAAAACTAAACTTGCCTAAAACCCAACATTAAAAAGTTATTACATTTATTGCCAAACTGGCATCCATTTTCGGCTTTTTCCTTATTAGAGTTAAACTTATATAGTAGTTTGATTTCATTTTACTTTACTCCTTCTAGCTAAAACTCATTCAGCACTACTAATTCTTGCTTTAAAATGACTTACAATTTATATAGCCATCATCCTTTACAGGCATTTGTTTCTCCAATTTCCCACAATTTAGTCCATGTCCATCCTGCTCAAGTGACATTTATATCCTATCACTTACTCAACATGAACCTCTAAGAGTGCCTTCTAGTCCTTATTTATATCAAACCAAGTCTTTTCTGTCTGCAACTTACGATCTTTTTTTACTTGATTCAGTTTGTATGTGCTCATTTTCCATATTTTCCAACTTGACACCTTGACCAGTGGAATCTCTTTACTATCTTTATAACACATTTTACTCATTTGTTTTCCTCTTATCTCTCCATCTTAATATTTTCCTCTCTTTTATTTTCTTTTCCAAATTTACAATAATTAATTCCATCATCAAGGTAGCTCAAACATTTCTGCCTTTCAGATCTTCCCTTTATGATTCTCTTCATTTTGATCTAATCATTTGTTATGACCTGCATTTGGTTTTCCCATATTTATTCTACTCTGTAGTTATTTATATTAGTTTATCTATCTCTATATAGCTACTTTGTTTCACCCTGAGTATAGTCTTGATCATGCAGTATACGTTTAGAAAAGTTTCGCTGAAATAAGTGAATTAATGAATTCATTCATTATTTCTTACTTTAAAGGAGAAATAAGTCACTTACGTACATATATATGTTCTATTTAAATTCTCAAGTTCTATATATCAAAGGAATGAAATCATATATTAATTGTCTTATTTTCTAATGTCTAAAATCATCTCAGACATAATTTTATCCATTTTATATGATAATTTTATGTACAAATATGGAATGTTTAATTCTAAAACTAAATTGAAGTTTACCCTCCATCATGACAAATACTTTGACAATCAGTACTATTTTTAAAATTGTTAGTAATTAATTCCTTTAATTCTTGAGTAAATGCAATATTATTAGTAGTATGAAAAGATAGATTGGTTTGCGGAGCTTAGAAAACGGTCCAAGAAGATAGCAATTAGAAAATCGTTTGTTACTAAATTGTTTTAAAAGGAAAAGCCTTGAGAATACTTTCTGAATTTTAATAAAGTAAAATGAATACTTTATTAAAGTAGTAGAGTCACCTTTCCATTCTTCAATGGTGTGTTCTCTTTCATCCAACTGTTTGTCATATATCTGAGGTGGAGGCTGCAAAATAAAAACAAAAAAATAAACTTTGTGCAATAAATTAAACATGACTAAAATCTTACAATGCGTAAGAGTACCTTGCTATTCATTGATTTGGGTGGTGATAAGAATCTCATATAAATTGTGGAGTGATTACAGTAGTGCAGAAGTTAAAATTTCCACACAAACTTATGGAGGATTCATTTATATCCCAGTATTTGCTGTTGACCATATAAGGCAACAGAATCCAAATCCTGAGAGGTCACTTCCCCAAGCCTTCTGCTTCAGAACCCAAGCTTAAGCACCTAATAGCCAGTCTTTGAAAACCAAGCAAAACACTTGATTACAAGGACCCAGAAGCTGCTATGTCTTCCCGTCACTTGCCACACAATACCACCCTACTAAAACTACCCCAGACTGGTAAGATTTTCTTCTATTTTTAGACCAACCTAAAGGAGAGTCTTTAATATCTCTCAGTAGACCATAGTACTACACCCCAGTATAAAAGAATATTCAGATATAATCAACCTTTCATTTTTCATGAAGCATAACAAAACACCTTTATGTATAGCTGTGTGCCCTATATTTAAATTGTTTCAGATATTTTTCCCCCTCCAGCGGAAGCTGCCAGTTGTCTATAGAGGTGGGTCACCTTGAACCCTTGAGTGCCCCATGTTGCTCCCCCAGAACAGGAGCAATGATGTGGCAGGGCCTTCAGTCTGACTTATGGAATCACCATTCCTCTTGCTGTGAGGAGATCAAAGATGGGAAAGTAGATTTTCATAAATCTAAGTGCCTTCCAGGAAGGAGAATCTCAGATAAAAACCCTGACCTCTTCTTCCTGATGTTTGGACCTGGGGAGATCTATCATGGTGACCTAAGGTAGCTCCAACTCAGGCCAAGTGACATGGAAAGAAATTAATCATGAGGCAGAGGAAAGAGGTTGAGAAGCTATACCAGCTGGAAACGGATCGGGTGAAAAGAAGAGCTACAAACTGTCAGGTGCCATGAAACAGGGAACTCTAGAATTCATCCCTTCCAGTACTCCAAAAGCAACAGTTTCTATAAGAAACTAAAAGAGTTACTCAATAAAGTGACTCAGGCTTATTAGGACACGCATCCCTCCAAAACAGCTGTTGTAGGATGGCTTTGGACAAGATTTTCAGAGACAGCTTCTGGCTTTTGTGGGAGGTTTTCTGGCCCAGGAGCAGCACCCAAATACCACTCTGGCCCTTCTATATTGCATTTGGAATCTCTGGTGGCCTGAATCATGACAGACATGGACAAACATGAATATTCATCCTAGCCGTGGCATGTTAGGACAGCCTCACATACTACAGAAGTTGCTGGATATAAACATAGGAGACTTTGCCCAGTTGTGGTGGGGCAACTCGAGCATAATATTGAATGATTGAGAACTACTGATGAAGCCAGACATTCCTTTAACACCAGTGATTGCTACTGAGGCGGAAACTTTAAACGAGCCACTGTGATTCAGACGTGGTCAGCTGAGTAGCTTTTACTGAAAGGACTAAGCAAAACGAGACCGTCCCCTGCCCCACGACACTAGTGAGAACAAAGACACACTGACTATAGAAAGGTAAGAGGACTGGGATATAATCAATCAGGCACTGCCCTGGGGACCTAAGGCAGGACGGTAGTCAGGTCCACCCCAAATTATAAAGAACTCCCAAATTAAAGGAAGATTATGATTTAATGAGTGAATGAATAAAATAAAGTTATTTTTGAAAATCTGTGAAACTGTCAGCTAAGTAAGCTAATGCAAAGCCAAACTCTGGTTACGAAAGATCCTTTGTCAAGTGGCAGCTTTCCTGCTTTGCCCCTTCCTGAGCTGTGGTGAGGTCCCAAAGTGGGCCTCGAACTCGCCCCCTGCTGGACGCAGTGCGCACAAGCTCTCAGAGGCCCCCAGAGCTCTGCGTTTGTTGCCGCCACTTTCTTTTTCTAACAATAGACAGCTCAGGATCCTGTGTGGCTGGCTTCTCGGTGCAGTGGATTTTTCCATTCAAGTTTCAAAATTGAACGTGGCTCAAGAGTACAGTTCTTGTTAAAGTTTATGAATGCCATTTTTTCTTTGCCACAAAACGATATTGAGAGAAGTTTTCCTTGGAGCTTCAGCATCTAGCTGTCACTGATGTATAAAGCACAAAGTACATCAACTCTAGCCACAACCACACCACAATGAAAGAAAGCAAAGTACTGAGTCCAAGATTTTTCCTTTCAATAAACCAAGAGAGCTGCTTTAAACACAGTTGCATTATAGTTATGGCTGAAAGGACTACATGTACAGGGTGGTTTTTGTTTGTTTGTTTGTTTTTAAGAGAAGATGCAATCACCTATCTGCCCTGGAAGGTACAGTTACATAAAGATGTCTCTCACATAACAATATACAAGAGTAATTGACCAATAATCCAAAGAGAGTAATGTCATATTCAATTACACATGTACATGCGCTTGGGCAGCAATCTTTAGCTCAAGGAGAAGAAGGAAGAAGAGACGAAGGAGGAAGAAGATGAAGAAACATTTAGAGAAATATATGGAGAATGAAGATATTGCAGTCATACAGAAATCAAGAGATCAGAGTGTTTCCAAAAGAGGAAGTAACTGTCAATTTTATGTAAATGAAACAAATGAAGATTTTGGCTTTCAGGCACCAGAAAGACACGATGGAAAGCATGCCTTTGAAACCCAGATAAGTTTCCAAACCTCAAAATTGCCACCACACCCATATAGATCTTTGTTGGGGGACATTAATATGATATAGCCCCTAAAAAATTGGAACAATATAGAAGAAATATCCTTATTACAAATATGGATATTGCATATGAATAAAACAAAAAGGAACTGCAGAACAGATTGTGACACTGGGGGAAAAAAGACAGGTATAATGCTCACAGATCTGCTCTCCAACTATCTCTGAGGGCTTGATACATGGAGAATATTGTTCTCTATCTAATTAAGTTCTGTCACTTATTTTCTGAGAAGATACTATATGCTAGGCTCTTTATATATGCCCTAATAATCCGCAGATCAGGAAACTAAGATTCAAAGAAATTCTTTTAAAAAATATTGAAGTCACATCGTGAATTAATGGTGAAACTTTGATTAAAATCCAATTTAAAGAGTAAGTCAGAACAACAAGCAATTGGGATGAATCTAAAATAAGGGCTAATCAAACAATATTTAAAGTAAACATCTTTATAAAACAATAGAAACACAAGCCAGTAGGGTGACTGTATGTCTCAGTTTGCCCCAACAGTTTCAGTTAGTGTTTGTTGTCCTTGTAGTTATTAGTAGCCCTCAGTCCTTTTACTCTCATAAATGTTTGGAGGATAATTACGTGAGCATCCTACATAGTAATGCTGCGACATGACATAGTAGAGACCTCAGGAAGGTAGTAATTAGAGGATGGGGAAAACAAGCGAACTGCAACATTTTTCTACCACTGGGTCTCAACAATTGCAGTTGTACCCTTTGCTGCTCTAAGACATGATGTCAGCATTTCCTTCCATTTTCTCTATTTTCAGTAAAGCTCAGCTATAAGATATGGTTTTTGCCAAAAGTACAAGTACATAAAAGAGTACAATTCCACATAATAAAATTGGGATTGAGGAATATGGCTTCTGTTGGCATTCTCAAGTTCTTGTTTCTGGGCATGATTTCTGGCCTAAGAGATGTCTTTAATCAGAGCCCATTCAAATCTCTGATTCTCCCAAGGCATAAGTTGCTCTTTCTTGGGACTTCATTTTACATCATATATTTAAATAATACTTTATTGAGTAAAATGTATAAATTATTCTTTCCTTTTCTTCAAGATAATCTTGTTTTCAACAGCCTCATAGAATGTTAGGATGGAAGAGAATTTAGAGATTCTCTAGTGTCATCTTTGTTCAATTTACAAATAAGAATAGAAAAACTCAGACAGCGTAAGTGATTTGTCCATGGTCATAGACTTAATTAGTGGCAGAGTTAGGAATAAAATGTTTAATATCTTATGGGAAAAGATAGAATAAAGAAATGCTTATGGGTTGAAGAAACATCAGATTGAATAATTCAACACTTTACAAAAGTTTTCATTAGTGACAAATTTGAGCCTGCCACTCTGATTTCTGTTACAATTTTCTGTCAGTCTATACATGTAGCTAGAGTTGACAACTATCACCCAAGTAGTCAACAGTTATATTCCTGAACGCTTTTGCTCAAATCTTGGACAACATCAGGAACTCTATACATCTCAAAAGAGATGAGAACCAGATATGAGAAATCTAAGTTGTACAAAGTTGCTTTTTTTACCCATCTTTGGGCCTGAACATTTTTTCCATATCAGTCATCTTCTGAACCAGATGACAATCATCAAGTTGTTGGTGTTTGTTTTGTGCTTCTTTTATCCTAATTAAGTATGAAGTATAATTTTGTTCCACTTTTTATCTTTGTGCTGAAAATGCCAACGAGAGCTTTAAATAGCATTGTCTTTCAGTGTATGAATTCTCTATTAACTCAGCAACTGGAGTAAAAAAAAAAACACAAATGATATTGTGT
Source organism: Rhinolophus ferrumequinum (assembly GCF_004115265.2). Taxonomy (NCBI): domain Eukaryota; kingdom Metazoa; phylum Chordata; class Mammalia; order Chiroptera; family Rhinolophidae; genus Rhinolophus; species Rhinolophus ferrumequinum. Next base: position 40,369,976 of record NC_046288.1, read on the forward strand.
CCTATTGAAACGCACTTTTTTTGTTATTAACTTTGCAGTTTGAGGATTGCCAAAAGATGCATGATTTATTGTAAGGCTTCAACCAGGAAGGGTGAATTTTAGTATAATATTAGATCAGAAAAATCCATTTAAGAAAATGTGCCAAATTTGATTTTATATTTCCTTCAATCTATACATATAGAATAAGTGTTCCAAATGTATTTAAAATTTTTGATGACTAGAATTTCTTAAATTTTTAACCTCTGATTAGAAAACAAATATTTAATAGAATAATTTTTATATAGCACTAAATGATATGTACTTTTATTTATTGATTTGTTTATTTTTGGCTAATGAACATTTAATATGTTCTATTTTTTTTTTCTAAAACCTTTATATTCTCAGTAGCACCCAGAACAGTTCATTATCTACAATGGAGCTTAATATTTGCTTAACATCTTATCAGCAATCTGCCAAATTAATAAAAGTGAAATACCAATATCACAATAATTAACTAAATATAGTTCTTTTCCAGAGTTAAATAGTTTCTCTATATTGTGGTCTTACTTGGTTTCCAATTACCAAAAATTTCATTGTCGTCTAAAAGTGCACTATGGCAGCTTGTGATGTACTATCAGTTGTTTTTAAAATTGCTTAGGCAAGTTTCAGGATCTCTGTTGATGCTCTTGAACAAAAACTAAACAATCTCATCCTACAGATGAAATAGATACCTTTAAACATCTGGTGAATTAAAGGTATTAATACTACGCAAAGGGGGGTAAAAGGTTAATAAAATCTGTCTCTGGAAACTCATCTCATTAATTCTCCTTTGCTAGCTTGTCTTACATTGGGTCCTCAAGCAGGGCCTGGGCAGGGGATTCAGTGCAAGTGATCGTTGAAGAAGTGCTCTCAGGGATGGATAGGGAGGATGGAGGATGGACAGGGATGCGTGAATGACAGTTAGTGGCCTCAACAAGAACTGTTTGGATGCAGAAATCAGACTGGGCTGCGTTAAAGAGTAAGTCTGAGGTCAGAAATGAAGAATTATGAGATTGAATAACCCTTTAAAAGTATTATAAGGGGGGTAGTGAAGAAGTGATAAGCCTTGAGAATTTGGGTATGAAGGGGCAGAGGAAGGAGAACAGAATGACTCCTAGGGATTTGGCTCAATCACCTGGATGGAGAGTAGTGCCCTGGATTGAAAGGGGCAATGTGATGGTGGTGGGGACGGGGGGACAGCAGTTGTGTGAATAAGGGATGTGTGCAGCTCAGTACTTGACATGCTAATTTTGAGATGCCTATTTAAATGCCAGTCATTGTTAGATGTATAGATCTGGAACTTAGGAAAACTACATAGGACAATATAGAGATCTGAATGTCATTTGTGGTCAATAAAATTAAGGCTGTGGTCAAACTAAGATTCCCAGGGAGAAAAGAAATGAGGACTGTAAGAGAAAACTCCTGGGAGCCACAATTTTAAGGGAAAAGAAAACAACTCAGACAGCAAAGGAGACTGGAGAACAGGTGTGGTGTACTCCAGCAATCACTTGGGAAACGTGTCGGGAAGGAGGGTGTCATCAGCCTATACAAATGGCAAAGGTGGATGAGATGCCAATGTGCTTTGCACTTGGCACCTAAGAGGCCACTGGTGATCTTAGACGAAGCAGTTTCAAAGTTTGAGAAGTGAACTAGAGTAATTATAAGCAAACAAAAGCTATTTTTTTCCCAGAAACTTGATTATAAAGGTAGAAGGTACTTCTTTTGCTAATAGCACCCTCCATGTCGAAAGGTGTAGTAAATAAAAATACTGACTTTGATTATTTGTTCTTTAAAATGAAGGTGGCTAGAACATGGTTATTTGTATAAGCACCAGTGGGAAATGAAAGATAGCACACACACAGGGAAAAAGAGACCTACACACAGAAAAGACTGACTGTACATGAAAAAGTGCTGTATCCTGGGTTTTCCTGGACTTTGTGTCACTGGCTCTATCACAGATTATCACTTTCCTCCTCAACATTTTCATCACCCTAGTACCATTCATACACGGTTGATTTTCATGTATTATCTCATTCAGTCCTTACAACAACCCTCCTCTCCTAGGTATACAACTGAAGCTCAGAGACTAAAGTACCTATTGGCAAGTGGCAGAGGAAGTATTTAAATCCAAATCTCCCTGAACACAAAATCCATGTTCTTTGCATTTTTCCACCCAACTGTAGCTTATAATATAGTTCCTGCTAATTCAACTGGTTGAAATAAATATATCTGAAAGTTTTCTTAGGTAAACAAAGCAACAGAGAACAACAGCAGGGAAAAAGTCAATGCTGTCTCTAGCTGGAGGAACCCTCAAAATGCTTCTAGTGTTGGAGATACAAATTTCCACATCCACTCAATAGAGGCCAGTATGTGCACTGTATTGTGATGCTGCCACCTTGTGGTTGGAGAAAAAGCAAACAATAGGTAAAAGATGCTTTGAGTGTGAGTTCATTTTCATTAAATTGCTTTTATCCAGGGGTTCTCAACTATGGTTCCACATTGAAATTATCTGGGAGCTTTAAAAATGCTGATGCTGGAATCCCACTCTCAGAGATTTGGGGTTAATTAGTCTGAAGTGAAATCTGGGCATCAGGTTTTTTAAAAGCTCCCCAGGTAATTTGAACATGCAGCCAAGATTAAGACCTCTAGTCTAACTATTTATACAGTAATCAAAGCAAGTTTTGTCATTTGTCTAAGTATGCCTTATCTACAGAGAAAGAAGGGAAAATATCTTAGAGAATAAAAGTGATTTTGTTCAGTCTTCAATGATATATATTTCTCTGTAGAAAACAGTGATCTGTGGATAGAAACCATCACGTGCTCCAGTTTTAAAGGACAGAAACAGAGAGATTTGTGAATTGTAATCCAAGTGGACATGAGATTTGTGTCTCATAATAAAATTCAGTCTTTGGCCAAAGTGAGCTAGGAGAATCTCTGAACTTCTTGAATAAGTCACAGATTTCCTGACAGGAACAATGGAAAGAGCACAGGGTTCACAGCAGCCTTGACTCTGACACTAGTAAGACAAATGACCTTGGGCAAGTCACTTCGTTTGCAATAACTCTTATCTAGAAATATTTCATATACTGCTTTACTCAAGAAGAAACTACTACCCAATGTCGTAACAAATATAATTTCAGGTAATTCAACAAACACCTCTCTTAAGAACTAGTAATGGGCAAAGCATTGTATTCTAATTTGCCATATATGGAAAGCACTAATGTTTGGAGATATCACAGCACTAAGGGTCCACAGGAAGCTTTAAAAGCTAGTAATGCAAATTTTAATTATAATTTGAACTGGGTGCAATTAGAAAACTTAATTAAATAATGTCCCAGTGGCTTGACAAGCAAGTTAAATTCAGTTTTCTCTATTTTTTTTTTTATTCTGTTCTGTAGCTTTCTCAGATGTTAGGTCACAAATTATTAGCTTTATACCATCGAAAAATAATATCTTGAAAAGGAAAATCTCTTTATTATTCCTTGGAAATTAAATTTTTCTATGGTTCTTTAATTGAAAAGGCTGAGCAATTATACCACCAATCATCCACTGTTCAAGTCTTAAATCTGCTTTTTTTCCATTCATTCATTTAACGTCTATTTATTAACTAATTACTATATGCTATATATGCTATATATATAGCATCTTTGAATTCTACCATCCTAAGCCCAAAATCTAATCATTTATAATTCATGTTGATCGTTAGCTTCTAAATATTTCTTTAATCTTCTGTCCACGTCTCCTCGCAAGCCACCATCAGTTTTAACCCACGTTTACTACACATTACTCCCCTGCCTTCCGTCTGCTTTTTCTCTACACTAATCCCACTTTGCAGACAGAGTGACCTTCAAAAAATTCAAATCTGATAATGCAATTCTTCTGCTTGCTAGATTTGAATGGTTTCCCTTCACCCTTAGAATAGAGTGCACGCTCCATCACACTAGGTAGAGACTCCGTCCTTACCTACTTACCAGACCGAATCATTTCTCACCCTTCTCCAGTGGGTCACCTCCAAACACCTGCAGTTCTCCAATCCTCCCTTGATCCTGGGATTTTTGCACAACCCTTTCTTCTTCCTGTCTCTCTTCACTTGGATAATTCCTACTTTATCCTCCATGTTTTTATTTAGAGCTTTCTCTAACCCACATTACTGAGTTGAGTTTTTTCTATGTGCTTCAATAAGCTTAAAATTTGGGCTACTTATCTTTCAACATTTACTTTTCACTAGACTGTGGGGACAAAGTCTTGAGCACAAAGACTGTATCTCTGTTTGCCAGAATCAAACACTGTACGTAATATATGATAGGCATTCAACAAGACTTCTTTGAGAAGGTAAGATTTGAGCCAAGATTTGAATGAAGTAATGGAGGGAGCCATGTGGATATCTGGAGTAAGACTGTTCCAGGCAGAAGAAACTGCAATGCAAATACCCTGATGGGGGAAGCTTGCTTAGCATGGTTAGTGAACAGCAAGAAGGCCAGGACACTGGAGCCGAGTGGAAGTGGGGAGCACAGAAAATGAAATCAGAAAAGTAGGAGGGGGTCAGATCAAGTAAAGCAAACTGCAGTTATGAAACAAATTGATGGGTCATTACTTGCACCTTTTAACATAACCAAGAAGAGTAGACTGAGATGGAAAATATCAGAGTATGAAGGTTTTCCTCAGTGTGTGTGCATACATGTGTGCGCGCACATGTATGCTGGGTCACCATATAAAAACACCTTTCTTACTATGGGTTCTAATAAAATTTGGGAAAACACTGAAGAGAGCCTTGTAAGCCATGGTGAATACTTTGAGTTTTATTATAAGTAAAATGAGAAGCCACTGGAGAGTATTACCAGAGGAATTATGTACCTTGTTTCACATTTTAAAAGGAAAGCTCTAGGCACTCTGGAGAATAGACCACAGGGGACAAGAGTGGAGCTGAGAGATAACTTAGAGACCATTACATGGTCCAGGGTAGAGACGATGTTTGTGTGGAGTAATTTGAACAAGGATATATTTAGATGGTAACGTCAGTAAGGCTGTTTGAAGATAATCATTATTCTCTAGAGATTTTCTGAGGCTTAAATAAGATTGGATACGAGAAAGGGTTTTATAAACACTAAAGAAGTGCTCAGCGAAGCACAGTTTAATTAAACTCAAATGACATTTGTTGTTCATATAATATGTATCAGCCACTACGCTCACTGTTCTCTGCACTCAGTAGGCAAAGCTGAATTTCTGCTCCCAAGGAACTTGAGAGCAGTGGACTTGGGTAGATACACATAAAAATGTATCATTTCAACATAATGTGTGATATGATAATGGCATGGGGTAGGTTCTAAAGAAAAAAATGTTAACTTAAAATTATGAGAAGCAACAGCTTGTACTGCAAGACTTTCCAAAGGCAAAAGGCCACACTGGCCTCAGTGGTACATTATAGGACAAAAATGAGCTAGAAAAATGTTCTGGGTGAAAATTCAACACATTGAACACAAATACTGCTGAGTCAGCCTAGTAAGGCCACATGTCATTTGTACCTCAGCCTTACTGTCACAAAACAGAAGCAAATGAGCAGGGGGAAAAGATCTTCAGCACTCCTATATCAGTAACGTGACTTAAAAACAATTCATTCTAGAGACAGTAACTATAGAAAACCATACTTCTCCAGTTAAAATAAATGAGTAGCCCCAGGATAGGAAACCACAGTGAATACAGAAACAGAGTTACAGAATTAGAAACTTCATTAAGGAAAAATTGATTTGCCTAAACCTACTGGCATTATAGGAATAGTAATGTATTTTAATTTAAAATTTAATATTTTTTTAATTCCAAAGTACTTTTATTCATTTTAAAATATACAGTTTTTTCATTATAAATCTTTATGTTTTTCCTCTCCTAGCACTAATCTTTCTGAAAAATCTTAGAATGATATAAAGATTCTCAATTTAAAAAAATTTTTTCAATCTAGTTAAAAGAGTTCTTTTAAGCAGATAATTACTATCTCTTACACCTACATGGGTTCAATACATCTGGAAAATTATATAAGAAAACATACATGTACCACTTCTATGCACAAGATGCTTATCAGAAAAAAGTGGTAAATATTATTACTGCAAATTCATTTTTATTCCACATTTTGTCGGTACATAAATTATTTAAAGACCTCCTTTGTAAAGAAAAATAGAATTATTTAAAGGATATTGTGACATAATAAAGTGAGCCCTGGCTTAGAACCTTGGTTTTAGCTGTGGGATGGTGTAAGAGTCATTTTAAAATTCTGTAAAATGGGAATGACGGTATCCGAGGGTAGGGGTAGGGGTTCTTCTGGCTGAGGTAACGCAGAATAGAAACATGGGTGAGCAGGTTAAATACAATAGACAATATGAAAGTGATTAAAACATTTCATTACATCAATTAACTATCCTGAGAAACGGCAGAGTGGTAGGACCGTGTAGATGATGCAAATGATTGACACAAAATGCTCATCTTCTAGTTTCTCCTAGAGCAACAATTTCTAAGGTGTATGTGGTGGGGAGAGGGTGCGGGAGGTGGGGAGTGATTGGGCGGGGAACAGAGGCACCTGAAGGTGAGGGATTATTTCCAATTAATAATCTGCACACACGAATCTGCCTTACCCCTCACATCCTATCAAGAATCCTTGCCTTCATGAGTGTTGGTGTGTTGCTGACCATAATGAGTTGATGACTGAGTTTCTCCGATATATTGTGGAAGACAAAGGGTGAGAATCACAAATTTCCTTTTTACAAACACAATAATAGAGAGCTATGTACTAACGCAAGGCATGCCTGTTGCCCCTATTTTTCCATTTAATTAACGTAGCTCATATAGTGGATTTTCTTAAAACATAGCACGCCTTTTCATTCAGTAATGAAATATTCTAAAAACTAATTTAAAAAGAAAGCAATTTTAATTGAACTTTTTGTTAATAAGATAGAAATAAATGACATTTTCATTTCCCTTATGTCATATAGGTTAAAACTATTGGGTTTAAATTATTTCGATTTTAGTTTATGGATTACACCCATAAACTAAAAAGTCCCTCTCTAGCAACATTATGTGTTTTCAAAGTTTATTGAGCACTTTCACATATAATATCTTACCTCTTCAAACATTGTTACATATCATCTGGGTGAGGATTAGTTGTGACACTTATATCACTAAAAAAAAATCTCTGAATCTGTTGTTCTTTTTTCATCCCCACTGTCATTAACACTCATTTTATCATCATCATCTTTTGCTCAACTAACTGGTCTTTCTGCTAATATTCATCATCCCACCAAGCAGAAAGAATGGTCTACCTAAAACACACATCTTTGATTCATATCACTACCGTCATCCTCCCTGCCTTTAGCATGGGTTTCACCGGGGATGAGTGACAGGTGCTTGCTGACTTGGTCTCTGGTCACATTCCTCACTGCTGTCTTGGTCAAACTGAATTCCCTCAAAGTTCCTCAGGTGAACTACAAGAAGGTCTCTCTTCTCTCCTGGTCTTTGAACCTACTCTTCCACTTTCCTTTCCTTTGGCTAACTCTTGCCCATGCTTCGGTCCAATTTAAGATTTTTCTTCCTCCGAAAGCCTCTTCTATCTATTAAAAGATGGGTCATACATTATTTCTTTGGCTTTTGTAGCACCTTGTGCTTCCCTTTCCATAGAATTTACCGGAGTAGTAAAAATGTCTCATTTACTTACCTATCAACCTTACTATACTAAAGCTACTAAATAACAGGAAGTAGGGCTGTGTGATTGAAGCTCAATAAAAATGTAGGGAATGAAAGAAGTGAACCTGATCTGGGTAGGATGAGTTCTTGACTATGGGTGTTCCAGCTACAGACCCTGACTGGCTCCCATTGTACTTTACTCTCTCCCTGTATCATGACCTTGGTCTCCACACTGTAGCTCTTTGTCTTCTCCCACTGCCCAGGACTCCTTGGTTTGAGGAAGCTACATTATGTGGCACAATATTATAAATTAACTCATAGTGAGCCAGTTTTTTTGCTTAGATTGTTGCTAAGCCTCCTGTTCGTGAGGGAGATACTCATTATTTAAGATTCTCTAAAAATGTATTAGTAAGAGTTCTGGCTAGGAATAAACTTGTCTTTGTAATGAAACAGGAGTCACAAAGCAGTGAAGCATGGAACATGAGCAAGCCTGCCTCAGAAAAAGAAGTGGTGACAGATTGCTGTACTAGGAAAACAGCATTCTGGTGCACATGTCATGAAACAAAGTCACCAAAAGTGCTTTCTGCTGAATTTAATCCAAAATCACAAACATCTTAGGTAAGGGATTTTCAGAAAAAGTGCCTGAGGCATCAATAGCTATTTTACCCTCACTTCTTTCAGAAGAACATGAAAGGAGTTCAGCTTTCCAAAAAGACATAAAAATGGAAACCAGATTCTCTTGGAAATCAGAAACTGTGGGGAATTTCTTTTCATTATCAATTAAAAGTATTTTTCATAAACAATAAAATTCATTCTTTCACAAGATATCGTGGGCCAGAATTGCACAAATGACCCTGTAAGTCTCATATTAAACCTGTAGCAAGTTATGGAAGTGGTTTTTTTTAATCATTCTTATGACTATCTTGCCATTAGGAAGGAACATAATAATTTTATTATAGCACATACTCTGTGAAAGACCATAAACTTTTAATAGAAGTATAAAAAGGGAATATAACCTTTTCAATATTCTGTCTCGTTGGATGAATCCATTCTACCTTCCCTCACATATAATGGATGCCCTTGGGCCTAAGCAACGATTCTGCACCTGGAAAGAAAATGTTCAAATCCAGCCTTTTCCCTGAATCTGTAGGTTACTACCGTGTTTCCCCGAAAATAAGACCAGGTCTTATATTAATTTTTGCTCCAAAAGATGCATTAGAGCGTATTTTCAGGGGATGTCTGATTTTTTAATGTACAACAATCTACATTTATTCAAATACAGTCATGTCATCTTCTTCTGGAACATCATCATAACGTACTAAATGTGTCCATCTGGCTGATGATCTTAACTGGGGCTTATTTTCAGGGTACGCCTTATTTTCGGGGAAGCACGGTATGATTTAGCACTCAAGAATGCTTCCTATCCTTTTTCTGATTCTTCAGCTCCTCAAATTTTTAGTCTATAGACTTTTGGTTTTAGTACAGTTCTGATGACATGCTGACTTCATCTCTACAGTTTTCATTTGGGGCTAAAAAAAAAAAATCAAAATAAACATCATACAGATTTACTAACTGTTTTCACCTGACCACACATTCATTTTCAGCATCATTAAGGATTATATTTTCTAACGATTTTTTCTTCTCTCTTAGAAAGTGAAGCTTCTCAATTTGCCCCCTAACTTTGATAGTATAACCACCTCTAAGCATGCCTTGAAAAACAGATGTTTGATTAATGCAACCCTATGTTCCCCTCTACCTAGAAAAGAAATTAGTCCTTTTAGAAAATGGAGGAAAAAACAAAAATCTTTGGAGAAAAACATGGCAGAGAAAAATGACTGGTGCAAAGGAATTAAGTCCTTAATTAAGAGAAACAAAGTAGAAGCAAGATATGAGAAGAGTTGGACCTGTCATTCTCATGAAATCTGTGATTCATTGCAGAATAAGGCCTCCATAAAGCTATAAACCAACCTGCCAAATGAACACTTGAAAGCTCCATTGCACAAGAAAAGAGCTAGCTATGTGAAAAGTAGATACTAGCTATTTGTTTCTATTTCTTGAAGAAACGTTATTTTTAACTTCCGTAGGAACACAGGAAACTTTTTCATATATTTAATAAACTTAAAAAATCTGAGAACCATATCATTTCACTCATATGTCGGGTACAAAACTGAAAGCAACAAACAAACTAGACAAACAAACAAAAACTTATAGACACAGACAACAGTTTAGTGGTTACCAGAGCGTAAGGAGGGAAGGGGTGGTAGAAGAGGGTAGCGAGGGTCAAATATACGGTGATGGAAGGAGAACTCATCGGGTGGTGAACACAGAATGCAATATATAGACGATGTGTTATAGAATTGTACACTTGAAACCTACATAATTTTATTAACCAATGTCATGCCAATAAATTTAATAAAAAAATAACAAATAAAAAAATAAAGCTGAACTCTACAAAGTTAAGCAAAGATTTCCACCCCCTCAAATCATAATAATGAAAACTCAAAGTGTAGTGCTTTATATTTATCTGTGACTTCTCCTTGTATCCCCTTCTTTTAAAAAGTAGGACCTTTACAGATGAAAGGGTCTTTTCGAACAAGGAAAAAATTTACCTTAAGGAAATAAGCTGAGATTTTTCAAAAAAGGAATTAAATCTCTTGGTTATATCTTCACTGACAGTCAACTCTAACAGTAAAGAATCCATATTTTTGTAGCCCTGTCATCTAAAACTTTCCCTACCAGAAGAGTGCTTTTTAAAATCCTGAGAACTAAATTTGTAGGTAAAAGCTCCAAAAATCTCATAAAGCCTATGAATTATATCCCTAGGAAGATGTACACACATAAATATAGGCATATAATGTCAGGATGTTTTCAACAAGCCCTTAGAAGCCCATGCAAGGAACCTCTAGGGGTTAGTGAATCTCAGGATAAGAAAGCTTAGTGCTAGACTGTGAGTTCTGAAGGGCGGGGAAATGCATCTTTAGCTCTCCTTCAGTGTTCAGCACCGCATATGGAGGAAAGAAGCATTTATTATGTTAACTTGTGCAGGATGGGCATCTGTATATTTTGAGATTTAAAATAAAAGGGGGTCTATACAATTAAAAAGTTCATCATGCGACCCAACCTCATTGAATCTGGTAGAGATAGAGCAAAGAAAAACATCTTAAGTAGAAAACCAGAGCAGATTTAGAAACTTAAACAGGGCTACCTACCAAATAACATTATTGCTGGGAATAGAATGGAGGTGGCCTTAAAATGAACGGGTTTATATATAATAATTAACATGTGGGCCTTGCAGAAAACATCCCCACCTCTGCAGAGCAGTATCAGTTTCTTTATCAGTAAAGGTTCTATACTGAAAACACTCATGTTTGGAGGCTGGGTAAGAGTGCTTTCGAGCTGCCCTTGAATTTATATACACAGTAGTTTAGAGGAGATTCTTTTATGACAGACAAAAAATTGTGGAGAGGGAACAGTATAGTTTGATTATTTAGCAACACTGCAGGTAGAGAAAAGAGACAGGAATGCAAATTACCAAATAATTAATGTTTCCTAGAGTTAGCCATTTTTATGACCTCTATCTCAAGGCAAAGCTGTCTAACAGAGATTCTCTCTCCTGACCTACTCCTGTTCGTTCCCCCCTCTTTTTATTATTCTCTTACTATAAAATTCGGTAAGTTTTCATTGACAGGGCACTTTACAATTTCTGACATTGACTTCTTTGCTTATCTCTTAGAAGAAGCTCTAAAAGATGCTTGGTTTGTTTGTTTTTTCTTCCACAATGTATAGATTACACTACATTGTGACATCCTAGACTGATGCCACAGTTGGATAATCTCTTCCCAGGATAAAAATACTAAGAAAATAAAATACACTTTCACAAATTCCTATTCCCTTGAATTAAGTAGGTGGATCTCAGAGTATCTAAGAGATCAATTAGGACAAAAGAAAAAAGAAACACCATAGATTTGGAAGAACTTGACAGGACGTCATAACTCTGTCTTTCAGAGAGCACCAAATGAGGAACGTTCTAGAATAATAATTTCTGTTCCCTCCCCACCTCTTTTAAAAAGACTTCTCCTTCAGCGGTCTACTTAAGAGATTAATATTCACTGTCTAAAGGCTCAAGGTAATATATGAAAAGAAAACCCTGAACACAGACTACCAGATAGCAAAACAATGATCTCCTGAGAATGAACTATTCAATTGGTCCAGCTCAGACATTGAAGAACCTTATATGTTCAATGGATTCTGAATATTCCAATGATCTGACATCAAGAAAAAAGGTTTTCTTCAGTACAACAACTTGCTAAAATTAGAGACAAACTTTTTTAGTGAAGTACATATTCTTGTAAGTCATGTAGCAAGAGCGGCCACTAAAAGCAGGTGGCTAAATCTATCTACAACAAACATTTTGACAAGCTCCCAACAACATAATACATGGCATCAAAACAATCCCAATATGATTCAAAAGACATCTTCACTTTAACAGCTGAGGCTCTGGGCATAGGAAATGTAATGTAAGTTATATTTTCTCTGGAAAGCAATTAGTAAATTGCTCACATTTTGCTGCTGAAAGAATACTCAGCATGAACAGATGGAAATTTACAATTCCACAAATGGCAGATATTAGGAATTAGAGACACTGATTTGACTTTCACCAAGCAAATGAGAATCACAAAATATGAATTGCTCTTTCTAAAATTAAACACGCAATTAGAGTGCATCAAATTCGTATCCATTGTAGCGCATGCTTCTTCCTACTTATTTCTAAATTTATATACATTCTGAATTAACAAACCTACTTAGAGTTCAACTCCATACTAAAAAGGTCTTCCATGACAGATAGATGGCACTAAACTATTTCTCAAATCACGCCTGCCAGGGTGTCGCACTAGCTTTTTCACAGCGTGATGCATGCTGTAATAATAAGAAATCATAAGACTCAAAGAGGCAGTGCTTGTGTCAGGACAGATGGAGGGAACAGCTGAGAGAGGGATTCAGCCAGTTTATTAACTCCATGTGAGCAGAACAAATTATACTTAAAAGAATTCATAAGAACATTTAGCCTGAAAAACAGAATTTAAATGATGGCAATTTCAGAACAAAGAGAAGAGAATAATGATGTTTCACCTCAGTAACCTCTTCATCTTCCCAACTCTGGACAATAAAAGGTCACCCATGACCTGCACACAGATTACAGACCAGACCAGTAATGGGCACTTGGGAAATATTTAGACTGATTTTGAAAAATTTAAAACACATAGCAAATGCTATTAACATACAATGGAATGAGATTACTAACATTAAATACTCAGGTACTATTGTTAATTGTTCTTTTCCTCGCTCTGAAATGGGGCAGTTTGTCCTGCTTGTGAAACTACGTATAATTTTTGTTTGATAGAAACAATTTGAGAAATCTTTTTCAAAATAATTCCCTTTATGAAAGCTCCACATATGATTGTCCTGAGAAAACTCAATTTATGTGTTTTATCATATATCTAGTTGCAGATAGAGAAAAAAAAAAACTATAAGCTTTCTAATTTAAATCCAAGGAGGGGGAAATGATTGAGAGGATCTAAAGAAAAATAAACGAGATTTTTTTTTTCCTTACTAAAAGCAGATTTACCTCTGTAACATCAAGAAGCAAACTAGTAATAACCTCACTAGTAAAATCCCAGGTTGTACATACTCAGAGACATAGCACCACGCATGCAGTCTTTTTTCTTTTAATGAAAAGCAATGGAGGCTTTTTATCCATCAAATGTTAAGAGAAAATCGTTTCTTATTATTTTGGTGAAAAAGAATTTTTCTTCCTCAATCAAAATTTTCAGATGACTACAAAAAAATCTTAAATAACTCAAATGTTGCTGGTTCTATTTATTAAAATATTTAAAAGGTCTTTTCTACAGTTTAAGAGTTACCATTAAATTTTACATAATAAATTTCATATCCAAACTGGCTTCCTTCTCAGGCACATTAAAGACAAAAAAATAACATCTATTAACTGTTTTAAGCATGTATCTGTATCCTGTGGGGGAAATCAGAAAACAGAAACAGTAGTTTCTGAATTTCAGATTGAAATAAGTATATTAAGAATAAGTATATTCAGAGGCTCTCTTAAGGTAAGGACATGCTGTAACCTTTTGCTATTATTCACCAAAGGGAAACGTCAATTACAAAGACTTTAATCCCCTTCCATCTCAATGGGAGAGATACAGCCTACACAGAGAGCTGTTTTAATTTACAACTCATTTAAATCATCTCTTCTAGCTACTTCATGCTTAACACAACACCGTTAAACTCAGACTCATCAGATTATAAAATATTTGAAGTAAGCACATACACAATTTATTCAGTGATTTATTACCAAAAAGTGGGCAACTACTGATGAACTGTTTAAATATTAGAGGCCTCAAATTCATATTCATAGCTCCTATTTTTTCTTATTCCTAAATTTATATATCTTCTGAGTTTAGCAGAATGTATTTAATACATTTATAATTAAACTTATTTATATGCCTATTTATTCTCTACCACATTGTTTTGGAACTTATGGACTCAAGAGAATTCAGTAGAAGACAGTGACTAAGCCATAGTTAATGAAAACAAAAATGAGACAAACAACTTACACATGAAGTAGGTTTAATAGAGCAAGTTAACACATGACATAATCAAATAATATTAGCTTTTACTATAAAAATATATGCAAGAGAATTACAAGTAGAGAATGAGAATAATTCCCCCCTCACCTTCAATCACTTGAATTTTGCATGAATGTCCCAGATAGGCAATATATTTATAGGTGAATCTTTAAACTATAAACGAAGTCTCTCCATTACTGAGCATGCAAACTTGACAGTTCTCTGATTATCCAATAATAATCTATGCATTTTAGCTACTAAAACCTGATCAGGATATGGATTTATATTCAAAGCCAAACAGTTTTGTTTTTTTGTTTTTTAATCATAGCTAGAGATGATCATAATTTGTTAATTCAAAGAAACTGATGAAATCTGGTTAGAGGATAAAAGATAGTCATTGCAATTTAGTTATATGTAACATTGAGAGAAACAACTTATTACAGATTCTTCTTACATTCAGAAAATTATACAATAAACAAGTTAAAGAGTCAAATAAAATAGATAATCTTATCAACCAGAGATGACAAGTTACAAAATTCCCAATCAATAATAATTTCCATTAGCTATTAACTGAATGAAAACCCACCAAGACCAATGAAAGCCAAGACCTTACTTTTCATTTTTAAATTCACTGCTGAATCACCAGCACCTAGGTCAGTGTAAGATACATAGTTTGGGTTCAATAAATATTTACAGAAAAATGAATAAATACTAAACTGTTAACAAATAAAGCCTATGCAAATAGCTCTGTAGAGGTGGATTAAAATAGGGAAAAGGCTAAAAGAGAAGAAAGAAATAACAAAGGTGTGAGTGAGAAGAAAGATGGATAGAGGTTTTTTTTTTTGGTTTTTTTTTAGTGTATTTTACCTACTTGATAGCAGAACAGTAGAATTTAAGCAACCTAAAGGAAAGCAGATGGCTGACTCCTTCATTCCCCCATGCACATGTTGTCCAGCATGGGCTCAGCAAGCTCTAGGCTCCTCAGGAGCCAGATAACAAACAACTGAAAACGTGAGACCAACATATACAAGAAAGGAAGTACACACATTCAATAAAAACCCATGAGACATACTCTTATGCCAAGACTATCAGATTGACATAGTACTGGTGTTTGCTGGCCAAGATTGATTTCTTGGCAAGAAATCACGAGATACTTAAGGAAACGAAATAGTTACCAGGGTTATTAGGGGAAATGTTTACTATACTTTTACGCAGTGAGGCCACTGAGCAAGTGTTCTGACCTCCAAAACCTTCTCCTCTCCAGAGTAAGTGTGGCTTACCACTGGGTTACTTCAGTTTTATTTAGTGCAGATTTTAGAGCTATGAATAAGCAGAGAATAAATGGGGGGGGGGGAGGGGTGCCGCCCTGGGCCTGTTTGCCCACAGATAGAGCCCTCACCCTTCCCTTACCTGATGTGCATCCAGAGGCTGGCCCCTGCAGGCTGCATTGCCCAGGTTCACCCATCAGCTGACTTAGGGCTAGTCTCAGCCAATAGGAGAGAGACACTACTAGGACATGAGGGAGTGGGAAGCCAGGCCATTTCTCCCCATTCTTCCTTCCAGAAGCAGGGGTATCTCTTCTGTGTCTGTAACCCCAGATTCCACTAGCTAAGCTATCACTACCCATCTCTGGACTCTAGTAAACCATCTCTTTACTCTAGGGTTAGTAGTGGCTAATTGCTGGGTTGTGAATTTCTGGGTTGTTTCAAGACTATCTGCTCTTGACATTTGCACTGCGATCAGAAAATATCCTTAGCTTTTCCGCTGTTTAAATGCCCTTTCGTGTGACATCTGCTCAGACTCTGACCTTAGACCACATTTCTCTTCTGCACTGGTCTTGTCGGCTTGCCCTATCTGACTTGTCCACATATCTGCATCAGCTTTCACTTGGGTTGGTTCAGGCCAAGCTCTGGACCCTGCATCACTCTGAGCACAGGCTTCTGACTCTCTTCTCAATGCTTTCTGATCCCATGCCTGGCCTATGTTACTCTTCTCATCATGATTTGTGGTCCCTTGTCACTGTAGCTGCTCACAATTGTAGAGCTGATATTCTAAAGATTGATATTTGCTGAACAGTTGCACAAAACCATTGTATAATGATCTCTAAGCTCTCCTTTAAGATTTACCTTGAACAGATTTTCAGATATAGGCAACATTAAAATGTACATATCTATGTCACAAGAAGATTGAAAATAATGCATATTTCCGCATGGTTGGTCATCCCTTCCATGTGCTCTCTCTGGTAATGACCAATAATATACAATAGCAGACAAGAAGATTAAAATAATATCAGGTAGTAACTCTGCTCAAAGGGCATGAAATCTATGATGGCCTTGTAATAAAAGAACTTAATATAGTCAGGGGAGCTTGTTCCTATAAATTCTTTCACCATAGCCAAAAAAACATAATGTCTAAAGTAATGAACTAGTAAATAATTCATTTAAGATTCAATTAATTACCTTATGTTATAAACAAACTGTAAACGTGTAACATTACTGACTATTCTGGTTTTACAGTTTCTAAGAGTTTATTTTAATTGAACTTCAGCACTAATATATGTGTTACTCTGTTTCCCAAGTTATACTCTCACTGGGAATCTGAAGACCAAGTTGTTTAACTTGGCGTCTGTATAGGTAATTTAAATCCCCACCCAGCCTTGTCCCAATTCCCAAGTTAATCTTGAATTAGGTAGGTACTAAGAAATCATAAACAAGCTCAGCACTAGCCTTGTTTCCCTAACCATGTTCTACCCAAACTGGACAGATTTGGATTAGTCACACCTTTTCACTTGGTCTCTATAAGGGTGGCATGCGTATTTATATTCCCAACCTAAACACTCCCACCCTCTCTCCTCTGTCTTCTTCTCAGCAGTAGCCCCATATTCCATATTCTGTTCTAGCATTCTCCCCTGTAACTTCGAATTGGCTGCCACGCAGAAGGTCCTGTGTTGTTTGCCACCCCTTCCTCTGGGTTTCAAGTACCCAGGACTCACTCACAGGAGAACAAAACCTAGATACCAGCAGCCTGACCGGTTCAACCTGCCCTTCTGTTCAGATTCCCAGAGTAATATTTTGACCATTTAGGACTGCATCTGGGCCTGGCTGAGACAGGTCCTTCAACACAACATTGGATCTGACTGATCACTGCTGGCTGTGAGCCTCCCCCCAGCACCAGTCCCACCTTGGACGATGGTTCTAGCGTCAGGTCGTGATCCTTCCTTTTTGTCATGAATTGAGGAATAAAGGAATGTCCTTCTCTGGCCCCATAAGTTTTTAATTGACTTCCTTATGATGATTACTTTGAGTTCTGAGGACTTTGATTTGGTGACTGAGAACATCTCTCCCTCTCCTTCTTCTCCCTCTCCCCGACCTAGCAACGCAGAGCAACTACAGAAGCCATTTGTAAGGCTCCTGCACACAGGCACTTTCTCAGTGTGTTCTGGAGTTTCTGAGAGAAATAAAACTGTGTTTTAAAGAACTGGTCACAACTATAGAAAAGATCCCTGCTAGGCCATGAGAAAAGATGAAATACTGCCATTTATGACAACATGGTTGAATCGTAAGATTATTGTGCTAAGCACAATAAGTCAGGCACATAAGTCAAGAACATATGATTTCACCCATATGTGGATATAAACCTGAAAGCAACAAATGAAAAATACAAACAAACAAAAACTCAGACACAGACAACAGTTTAGTGGCTACCAGAGCGGAAGGGGGGAGGTAGAAGAGGATAGTGGTGGTCAAATATAAAGTGACAAAAGGAGAATTGACTTTAGGTGGTGAACACACAATGCAATATACAGATGATGTATTATAGAATTCTACACTTAAAACCTGTACAATTTTATTAACCAATGTCACCTCAATAAGTTTTTAATTAAAAATAAATAAATAAAGCCATGTTCTACCTGTAAAAAAGAAATGATCACATTTTACGTTCTCCTTAATTTATATGCCCTGAGACATAGGTAACAATTCTTCCTTATCTTGCGAAAATACTCCTAACAGGTGTCTATACCCCTACTCTCAAGGGTTGCAGGGTGAAAGCCACCCTCTACTCTAGCAGGGTCTCTAAACTCAAGAATCTCTGTTAAGAAACAAGGCACCTGATCTTCATTATTTCCCTTCAACAAAGCACAGGGTAAATATTCAAATTCATTCCCACAAATAGCCCTGAATGTCCCCTAGTTTCAAAACAATATTTACAATGTGGATTGATGACCTATATAATTTGTCTTAATTTTGGTTTAAATCAATGGAATTGGACTCTCTAGATGACTTCCAATGTTTTTAATTTAAACACTGTAGAATATTTCTGCAGTTTTTTGGCCAGCTGGTGTTTACCAAATACATCTATCAAAAGGTAGCAAAGCTTTGTGTGGAAAAGTCATAATAGCAACAGTAATAATAATAGGAATAATAACAGTTTATATGACACTTTCTGCGTGCCAAGTACGGTACTAAGCACTTTATGTAATTAACTCTAAATTCTCAGAAGAACACTATGTAGTAAGTATGATTGTCCCCTATGCTACTCAAGAAAATTGAGTGGCAGAAAGGTTAAAAAACTTGGCCAGCTAGTAAGTGGCACAACAGAAATGTAAACCTAACCCATTTTCACACCTGTGAAGATGCATACAACTTTATAAATTGCATTTGTTCATGATAGCTTTGCCCTCTTGATAAATAACAAAATTTCATGAAGCAGCATTGACATTAAATGTGGCCTTTGTACTCTATTTGGGGCACACACTTCTATTACTCTGAACATTATTTGAATAAACTTGCTAATAATTTGAGCCATTATAACTTCAAAATCTTTATGTACTATTATATGGATAGGTCACTATTAACCTTGCCATTCGATTGTTAAAATTCTCAACTTCATGGTTACATGAATAATTTTCTCTCTTACCGTTCTGACAGCATTCATATGTTCTTCCCTTTTCATTTGGTGCTTTTGACACTTTTGGAAAAATGTGGTAAGATACCTTGTAGTATGATCAATAGATTAGTACAAGTAGCATTTCTCTACTCTCCTTTCTACTTTTCCTGAGGACATCACCTTCTCTTGCACTTTCTTCTTTATCCCTCTCCAGGGACTTGCTTTATTTTCTTCCAATGAAACTTATTTTTGTTTCCTCCCAGCTTTGAATTTTCTTTCCTCTATAATATCATGTGAGTTACGTAAAAGCTGTTTAAGATTGGATTTCCTGATTGACTTCCAATCAAGGAAATTCAGATTATTTCATACTTCCATTTATTTGGATTATAGAGACACATTGGAGTATATTTTGCAAAATAATTTTGTCAGTTTTGGCAGAAAACATATGATTCCATCCATGTGTCTATAAAGAAAGGTCACACTGCACATTAAATATACGTTCACATGCAGTAACAAAGACATTCACTCTAAGGGTATTGCAGAAAGCATAGTAACCACTATTCTAGCATCCTCACGGTCTCTCTCCTAGCAATAGTCGTGACCTCTGTGATGCATTTCATGGAGTAATAAACCAACCTTGCCCAAGAGTCAGGTTTCCAACGTATTCACTGCAACATATCTAGATATAAAATATGTTTAGCCTGTATAACCAATGACCCCAGTCTAGATGTTAAATACTTGCTTGTTCTGTGTATTAACTGAACCCTTCCCCTTGACCTTCAGTCTCTATCAGATCTTTCCCTAAAATTAATTTGCCTTGTGTTGTTGTTGTGCATGCCCCAACAAGACAATACTGAAATGGTTGAAAAATTGAAATAAATATTGAAAAAAAATTGTAAAGAAAAAAGATTCTAACCATTTTAGGACCCTAAATTTTATCTTTTTATCCATCAAAGGAATTTTTCATGAAAAGTTAAAATAAATTTAAAAACTCATGGAAACTATTCATTAATATGTTGTTATAGATTCTAAGCAACTCTTTCTTTTATAGGCAACATAATTACAAGTGAATTACAAATGTGGACTTTATGACTCCAATTAAACTCTAGGCCACAATCCATTAAAAACAAATTATACATATCACATTAGCTGTAAGTAAAAATAAATATGCCACATGATTTGAACCATCAAAATAAACAAGAAGTAACAATTTCAAATAATTTACGGTTGTCTAAAATTTTATCAACATAATCTAAAATATTTTATTGAAAATCATCAGAGAAAAAATTATTATACTTAATTTTCATATATATATACATTATAGTTTCTCTTACTTATTTCATTATTTCATTCTACTCTGAGAACATCTTTGGAAGTATTTCCCAAGATTGAGAGATTGGAAAAGATTCTATTTTTAAGTTGTAAGAACATGATTGTTTTAGTTTTAAGAGCATTATCATTATACTTGAAAATATTTCATTTTAGGAATTTTAATTTGGAAAAATCAAATCAAGTGACTGAAAATTAATTTGATGCTAATTGAAATTTCAATATATTGAAAAACCGCTTATGAGAGTAGATCTTATGAAAATGTCATCAAGGACTGTATACCCATTTCCACAATTGAGAGACTCATTTACCACTGAAATGTTTGCTCTGAAATTTCTGAATGCTTAAGAATTGGGTTACTATGAAAAGTAGCTTTTTTAATAGTATGTCTATAAAATTGGATGCTACCTAATCCTCACTCCCATCTATCAGAGCTCACTTCTCCAATGAAGAATGAAAGGATAAGAATTATGTCAGTTTGAATGAAGCATCTGACACGGGCATGCACACAGTGAAGCAGAGGAAAGGAAGCTGAAAAAGCAAAAGTATGCTTGAGCAAGAATAACTCGGTGTACAGAGAAGGATACAAGAAAACAAAAGGAATATTTCAAGTAGACAATTAAGAACAATTCAAATAAAGTAATTTGAAGATATTATGTAAAAGAAAATGAAATCGTTTAGCACACATATTCTAAGAATTTGAAGAGATTTTGATATTTTTGGGAAAAGGTAACACTGATGATAGTAACATATAAAAGAGGGACAAAGGACATTCCCATCAAGAGGCCTATAAAACACACATAGTCAACGACAACACTCAATTTGTGTTGCACAGCCCTGACTCTACACAGAGAAAAGAAGAGGAAAAGATGTAAGAAAACAATTGGAGAAGAGATATTAAATGTCTGAAAAATACTATAAATAAATAAATAAATATATATATATATATATATATAAGAGTTATGCTTCTGAGAAGATTTTTAAACTATGTCTGGATATAAAATAAGTAGATACATCTTACCGTGGTAGTCAATTTAGAATTAGCCTGAAATAATGTCCTTATAGGTATACCCAATTTTTCTCATCTAATTCATGCAAGGACTCACAAAGTCACCAACAGCCTGTTAAAAGCTCTATAATTAAAATGTTCTTAGTACCACACTTTACTAATGGTAGACATCTTGTCGAGGAAATACAAGGAAAGTAACTTATTCTCTGTTATGTGTTCTGCTATTTAGTTTGCATCAGGAGAGGCTGATAATGAAACATAAAGGAGGAGACACTGGGACGGACAGTTAACAATTTAACAAAACCAAATGGCAGTGTTACATGGACAGCTAAGGTGTGTCGGACTAAATCAGCATCTCTCATGGGAAATCCTGGAAAAGAAATGCATTTAAAATATAGGTAGAAGAAAATAACTCTTAGGGGAGAAGTAAGAACTCTGTGATTTAGGAATTTCATGAATGTCCTTTGTGTGTTCTTTTGGGTTCTAATTGTCTTTTAGTTTTCATCACTGAGTAACCAGTTACTATGATTTGTTTGTGGAAGGAAAGGACAATAAGCCTATGCCTTACCGCCTCCACTTCGGCAGGGTCATACCAGACGTTGATGTATGGATGCTGTAAGGCGTCGTCCACTGATATCCTTTTGGCTGGGTCAATCACTAGCATCTTTGACAACAAGTCCCTGGCTTGGCTGGCTAAAACGATAAATGAGAAAAACAATTAGCAAAATTTTGATTTTGGCAAGGAAATTGGTTGGAGGGACAGGAAATTAAGAATACAAAGGTCAACTAGCAACTTCCTTACAAACATCAGGTAACTTCGGCAAGTGATTAGAAAATGCAAAATGAAACAATGAAATATTTTGTATCCATCAGATTTGCAAAAATAAAAGGCGGTATATAATATCCACTAATACCAGGTAATTTCATTCATGTTGTGAGAATGTAAATTGATGCAGACTTTTTTAGAGGCTAAATTTGGCAGTATCCATTAAATTTTAAAATGTGAATACTTTATGACTCAGCAGTTCCCTTTAGGTATACAACCTAGAGAAACAATTACGCATGTTCATGTAATGTGTACAAAAGCGATGTTCACTGCAGCATTGGCTATGGAATAAAGAAAATTTAAAACAGTCTAACTTTCCATCTGCAGGCAACTAAATGAGCTATGGTATCTTCGAATTGTATTTGGCAGTTTAAAAGAATGAGGTACTCACATGCACGTGTTGTTAAGTGGGGGGTAAAAAGGAAGTTGCAGAATGATCCATAGATCATGATGCCATTTGTGTAAATCTGCTCCTTCTCAACAAAACAAGCACTTCTCTCTCTCTCTCTCTCTCTCTCTCTCTCCATATATATATGTTATTAATTTATTTAATAACATTGCTAAAGAACACTCAATTTTTAATCTCTAAATATACATATAACTTAACATAAAATACAGTTCCAAACTAATTTGAAATTTTATGGCAAAAATATTCACTTAGTCCTAAATATATGGTAAAACTTCACGTTAAAGAGAACAAAATCTAAATTGGTTTGCTACATTAGGAAAAGGCAATATGTTTGAATCCATGGATATGTGCCAATATTTATTTTATCAATTTTTTTGATTATTAAGGATATATGAGTTAATTATAGAAATTTTAGAAATTAGATAAAACATAAGATCAGGAAAAACCAACCATCCCCACCATATAGAGGCAATCACTCTTATTGATATATTATTCTCTTCTAGTCTTGTTTATGCATCTTTTAATAATTTTGATAATAAAATGTAGCAATGTATTTTTTTCAAACATCCTATGGTGGTATTTTCTTGTGTTGTTACATTTTAATTCACAAACTTTTTTATATATTTATTCAATTACTTATTTATATATTTACCCCCCAAAATCACTAGTTAAATTTAGACTGGGAACTAATTTGTTTTTTATTTCTATTAATCATTTTTATGGGGATTTTAGAGATTTGAGTTCTGCTACGTCCAAACTGACACATTGAAGCTCACAGTAATAGCAAAAGTACTGAAATACTTATACATTCATTTTCAATATTTAATCGTTTTCATTGTCAGTGACTCCCTAATGGCCCAACAGGGCTGTGTTTATTTACTGTATTGGTTCAAAGATCTCTTTGATTTGTAAACTGATTTTATACTCAGATTCACGCACCCCACTCCCACAGATTCTCCCATCAAACCCACCTATGTTTCTCCTCTTAGAAAGGATGGGAGTTGAGGTGGGGTCCTCCTCAATAGAGGCATGCACAAAGGCAATACCAAATCATCTCACTAAGAAACAATAATTAACACTATCTGTAGGAAATAAATGAGGAAGAGGAAAAGGTTTCAATCCTCAACTTTCATGCTCTTATGCTCAACTGTCTTATGCTCCTTTTCTAGTAACAGTAGAATAAATTTTTCCCTTTGATTATTTCTCTAATTCTTTATAATTTGCCATTTTTATCTTAAAATTGTAATTAAACAATTATAAATATGTAAACTAGTTTATCATTTGTAAAAATAATACAATCATAGAGGGTCAAATTCAATTAAAAAGCCAAAAAATAAACTCAAGGAAGTTGGGATTATATTCTGAACGATGGTTGATGTTTTACTTCATAGTTCTACAAGTACTGACATTATCTCAAATAATTTAATCAGGACTTGTCATCTCCATATCATTACACTACAAGTGTCTACATATGAAGAAGGGATTACTTGTGCCTGACATGTCAATTAGCATCATAAAGATATAAATTCCCTACTTAGCTCTCCTTCAATCTGTATATAGGCAGTGTTGATCAAAAAAGTGAAAGATTTAGTCATAATGTAGTCTGCTCCCATTCAGAGAGCCCGCTGAAGGAAGAAACCCAATTTTGCATTAAGTATCAAAAACACAAAAACAATGTTGCACATTTAAAACCCACCAGATGAAAGTTTGGAGGCGATGGTAAGATCCTGAGAAATAGTAGGCACCACATTTTAGTTTCTCTGTCTCATTTTAGTCTATATTAGCTATAAATTAAGTCTGTAAGTTAATTCTATATTAGTTAATTGTTCACCGCACAATTGGGGTAAAATTTCCAAAGCATGTGTCCTTTTTCTGTTTTTGATATTGTATAGATACATTTTAAATTATAATTATTATGTTTATTAATAGTTTTTTAGCTAACAGTTATTGAGCATTTCCTGTGAGCCAGGCTGTATTCAAAGTGCTTGACAAATTACTTAGTCAATTAATCCTTCCAACAGCTCTATAAAGTCGACATTTTCCACCAGCATTTGTTTAAAAAGGTAAAGAAAGATTACATAACTTGCCCAGCTTCACACAGATTTTAAGGGCCGGGGGCAAAAATCAAATATGTTTCAAAATTACTTTCTCAGGAATGTCCTAAATTAAAATATTATTTATTATATACTTTATACATTGCCCGATTAATCCTTGTCTTCAGTTCTATGACTGAGACATTATTATCCCAGTTTTATTATAAGATTTGTTACTAACATTAATAACTGCAAACACAGTAGTAGAAAATTATTTATTAATGAATGTGTTTATATTGAATATAAAACGTGTAGGTATCTCATTTGTCACGTGTAAAGTGAAAGAAAAACAATGGTGATTAAATGATCCTTAAAATACAAATAAAACTCAGACACTTGCACCACCAAGATTTTACATTAAAACGTGTTGAAAACATTTTCCAAGTAACAAAAAGATTTAAAACAATGATTTCAATGTATATTATATCGGCCTTTTTAGTTACACTGCCATACAATTTTAAGATTCTAAATAAACTCCCTGAAATAGTTAACCCACATCACTGTCACACACTTTAGTATTATTCTTCCCTCTGAATAGCCACACAATCCTTGGCCATTCACACTTTGTAAGAAAGATCTTTTAAGACATACCTCTCCTTAAATTGAGGAAGTTTGAGTTAAAGATAGGTCTTGATGCTTTGCTTATTTCATCCACCACCCACACAGTGGTTCTCAAGTTGTCCCTGATGGGCTTACCTTTGAGTTTATTGTGCTCAGAATCCGCTGGGAAGAGGGAATCTGGAAAGAGCTTGGGGAAGGTGAGTCCGGCATACTTGGGCCGATTCTCCACATAGTTTCTTACTGTAGGTTGCAATTTCTTCATGAATTCCGGACATGGTGTACCTAGTTGTTCAATTACCTTGTTCCATTGGTCAATATCTGAGAATTGAATAGTTAAGGGCAAACAGAAGTGCAGGCCACTAGCTTTTGCCTTTCACTAGTTGGGAGGCTAACTGCTTCTCAGAATCCTGGGCAGTTATCAACAAGAGTGGAGTTTTAATGAGCAACAAATGACAAAAATAAAAAATCAGAATTGTCAGGCAATGAATCCTCCTGGAATTTTAAATTCACTTTTGGAACATACACACTTTTGGAGAACTAGCATTACTTAACAAAAATAGAATATCATGAAATAGCCTTTGAGTTGTTAAGATGAAAATATATTTAATAACATAAGAATGTCTTATATTAAGATAAACTTCTATATAACCATGTGATTTAAAAGAGAAAAAATACGACATTTTTATAATTACCTAATTTTTATAAAATTACCTAATTCATTTCTTTTCTAAAAATATCAAACACACAAATAATTTAAATAAGATTCATTTACATTTGTCTTAAACTGCTCTTAAGATTTTTTCCTCATTCTGTACCAACCAGGAAATTTCAGCATCTGTTAATGTTTTCTACTCATATGCATCACCTATGGGATCAATATTTTTTATAATAAAATAATCCATTAATTCTTCATCAAAGACTTAAAGATTTCTATTTATCAAAGTAGTCAAAATTTCATGTCTATTTTCTTACTTCTGCTAGTAGTGCTCTGCGTCCATGAATATCAAGAAGATATGAGGGTAAACACAGGATGTTCAATTTAAAACAAGAGACTTCCATCCAAGTGCATGTGTTTCAAAAGTTCATTAAGCATGTGGAATTCTATAGGAAAAATATTAATTCTCTATTATAATTAATGTCCCCCAAAATTGGAGCTAGCTCTTTGACAGACTAACCCACTGATTGAGATTCTCTTTTTCTTGTATCATTAATATTTGATATATCAGAGTCTTGCAAATGATAAACACCACCCATGAAAACTGTGAAGAACCAACTGGAAGAAGTTGATTTTAGGGAAATTCCCTTGCCACATGTCAATGAATGGTAGGAGCCTTAGAAATTCTTCTTAAATCCAATACCACAGGTATTGTTCTCCTCTACATTGTTTATTCTTTTACATCTCTATTCTTTAGTAATAAGTTAATTAATTCATTTCTGCTAATGTAGTTTCCAACAGGTCAGAGAACTTATCATAATATTACTTAATTGAGGTTTGTAAACTCTTTACCCCTAGCTATTCAATACAACTGGATGAAAAGAGATTGACAGTCCTGACAAAAGACAAAATTAACTATATTTAACAAAAAAAAAAACAAATTAAATATATATATGTGTATATATGTGTGTATATATATATATATATATATATATATATATACACACACACACACACACACATATATATCAAATAAAGTAGGTAAGAGATTGAACAAAGACAAAATCAAGATACATTGCAAATCCTCTCCTACCTCCTTTATAATCTGGCTGAATAAAATTTAAATTATTACATATCCTCTCAATTATTGGGATGAAAAAATTGAATGATTGTGTAATTTCAAGAAATAAGTGGAGGTGGGAAAAACTGAAGAATATTCATGATAATATAGTAGTAAATTAGAATAATTAGAAATAAGGAAACTGAAAAATTATAAAAGGTTAAAGTTAAAAGTTATTCTTACACAAAAACTTAGTACTCTGGACATAGATAAGCTTTAACTACTTAAACATATTTAAATAGAAAACAGTAGAGCTAAATAAATCACAAGTGCTTGCATTGTAAATTATGAAAAGAGGCCTACTTTCTAAGTTAGGTTATCATGCCCTATCAACCCATCATTTAATCATTGGTCAAACTTCCTTAGAATTTTAGACATTATATCAAACTGAAAATAGGGGCAAAGAAGTTGCCTTATTTTCTGTAAAGGTGTCATGCAAAAAATTGGCAAAATACTCACAACATACTAGTATATTCTAGTTACATTTAGCTACAGTTATAATCATTCAGTAAAAAATTAATTGCTTTTAAAGTAGTGTTCCCAAAATAATTCCATGCTATTTTTAGAGTAACGTTTAAGAAGAGTCAAATATTCTGGAATTTGTTAAACAAGAACAGTTAAAATGTTTCTTTTTAGAAGTTATAATTAAAGCCTATATATAGAAGCACCCAGTGTAATTTCCTACCTTAGATTGCTTTTTAGATGAAACACAACTGTGGTCCTTGATGTAATGGCTTACAAAAATCAAGGGAGGCAAGAATCTTTATTATTGTCAATGAAAGAATTGAATGTTTATACTGCAAATATGTGGATTAGTCACCTTTAAAAGTTTGTGCCTTTATTTTAACCAATCCTTCCCATAAACACGAATACTTACATGTAAGTAATAAGTGTTTCCCAGATGTTCATAAGATCACAACATGAGCAATTAATTATGTCCAACTATCCTTAATCACATGATTTCCCTTTATAATCATAATTAACCAAATGTAAGCCAAGACTGGAAGTCATATCTCCTGGATCCGAGTCCAGTGCTTGTTCCAAGGATTCCAGTAAGGAAAAGAGCAACTTTGGAATTGATGTGGTAGAAATTGCTTTAATTTGGCCATAAAATTATGATGGTATGTTTGTCATAGCAATTCTCTTAAAGAATATCTGTAAAACTGCCTCCCTAGTTTTCGGGTCAAAATATTTACATAAAACAATTGATTTTATTAATTTTAAATAGAAAATGAGGTAATTTTTAAAAATTATTCATCAGATTTCCACAATGATTGTTTTTTAAAAATACATAAAAAGTTAACTAGATTTCATGCTTCTGTGTTAATGTTAACATGGTAAATATTTTTTTAAAGAATGGCCAAAATTATTTTTGTAAAAGGATTTATTTGCTTTAGAACACTCATAAGTCACTGTTTTTATACTATATGAGTAAGGATCTGAATATTTACAGATTCCAGCTTGTGCAGTTATTAAAAAAAAATTAATAAATATATATTTTTAAATTTTGATTTACTGTTTCAGAAATTGTCACCCTCAATATATTTAACAAAGGCCTTTAATAAAAATAGAAAAATGTGATTTTACATGAATTATTTGACAATCTCATCTAATTTTAAATTCACTACATAAAAATTAGTCATATTACAAAGTTTGATTTTATAGAGTATGATGACATGACAAGATAATGTGCAAATACTATTAGTAATGTCTTCAATAAATAGTATTGTAATAGATGAATAAAACAAAGTAAATATGGATTGTAAAAATGAGTATCTGAAATCCTAAGACTGAAAATTATTCGTTAATTTTATCAATTAACTAAGAACTTAGATTTCATGCACTCCTTTCACTTTAACTTCCTTAGCTGGGGAACTTTCTAAAATATTTCACAAGCTGCCTTGAACACAATGTATGAAAATGCTTTTTTTCTGGGTATTTTAGGTCATAATTATGAACATATGCGCAATTTATATTATGCATATTTAAGCTTTCAGAAGCTACTAAGTGGTACCATAAAGAGTTCTTTAATGGCCTCATTCTACTATGCCCTTTGAAAAATTGTATCTTCCTTTCATGTTTTCTTCCATCATTGATTACTTTTTGTTATTATGAATATGGTTTCCAGAATTGACACCTTCATGAATTCAGACTTGCTTTCTACTGTACTCTAAGCCTTATACTCAATATTTTGTGCAAAATTTTCTGACATCTATTTGCAAGTTAAAGAATATCAGTGTTTATCTCCAAATTCTTAACTGTGTTATTAAAGATAACATTGCCTGAGATCACTATATAGAACAGCTTCAGGAGAGGCTATGTTATCTGTCAAGCCATCCAGTTGCCGAAGCACTGTGTTGAGCGTTATTGTGTGGCTTTATGTTAGTCCTGTAAGAAAAAATACTGTAATCAATTAGTAATGTCCTCAGTGAATGTGCAATAAGGAAGTGGAGACATGCATGCCATGAGTTAAGCATTATGATATAAAACCGTGGTTCCCCAACTTGAATATCCATAACATAGGGAACTTACAAAATATAGATCCCTCCCCGATCCCCATTGAGTTACAAAATTTTGAGTCCATAGATCTGAGATGATATAAAAAACACCAAGGGTAATTTCAGTGCAGATGGCTCTTGGACTACATTTTGAGAAACACCAGTGTAGGATATACTAAGTCTTTTGTGAATTACTAAATCCAGATTTAAGAATAAAGTACTAACATATTTCAGTTTTTTGTTGCAAAATAATGGCTTCAAATTCACCAAAAGTTGATTCCACACCTATTTGCTATGGAACACTCATGGGTCCTTCACCTGGATATACTTCAGGGAAAGAAAAATCCTAATATTAATCCCTTTCCCCATGTCACTTTCCTGAAAAAAAACATGGGAAATTACAGCAAGTGGCATGTGCAGGCTCCCAGCAAAGGGAGAGGGATTCTGCCCATCATTTAGGAAGGATTGAAATTATATGTTGCATCTGTGGGGTGCTCCTCACAGAAAGTACAAAAGCTTCTCAATATAAAGTTCAAAATATTTGACAATTTATTTCGATAATTACTTCATATTTCTTTATGATAAAATTTGCTCTCAAAAGAACTCTTACTTCTGAGGACAAGTGTAAAGATCAGGATAGTAACATATACACAAATGAGAGTCTGGATCTAGATTTTCATGGTTATGTTTTGAGTTCTGTTTCTTTAAAATATTTTTACTCTTTTTTCATTTGACAATAGTCTTTTCCTCTCAAAAGTCCCCCTCAAATTCTGGTAACATGAAATATGAATAAGTGATTTCATGCACGATTTTAACTAGCATCCGTTTTCATTATAAATAGCACAAGAAGAGGAAATATTATCAGCCAGAACACACCCCAAACTAAAAGCTGACAATTTAAGTAAAAGATTGTTTGTTCACTAGTGAGGTAGTATGGGATAGGTAATATCCAAAGGCTAATGTTTGAAGCATGATGCATATGGCTCGTAGTACAATCTATTTTGTCTTATAAATCTATTTATTATTGTAATCTATATTTACTTACAAAGCAAAAAAAAAAAACAAAACAAAAAAACGGAGAGGCACTTTACATATAAGCAAATCCAGAAACACATTAAACTGTGTGACAATAATAGAATTTTCATTATGTATGGAAGGTTAATCTTTAGGGCCTCTCATCTGCACCGGCATCTTATAAGACTTTATGCTTAATTTTGTATTTATAACATGATGTATTTTTTTTTATATATAACACCTTCCTCGAATTGCATGATATTCTCAGTTCACAAAGGCTGAATCTGACTCTTATCTGTATTTTGAAACTAGGAAGAGGCCTTGGAGATCATTTAATTTGACATCTGTATTTTATAGCTGAAAACTATTAAGTTCCTTTTAAAATTGATAAGTACAATGATTTTAAACAAAGGAGCTAATACAATTAGCTTCTAACACTAATGGAATTCTACTTAAGGTTGTTGTGACACTGTACTCTGTTCTGTGAGACCCTCTCTGGAAGATTACATCCGTTTCTGGGTATAACGCTATATAGAAGGCAGGTAAGAAGGTACAGTCAAGTTTATATGAAGTCAAGAAAACATGCCGTATGAGGCATACCTAACACAACTTTTATGTTTAAACTTAGAAAGCAGGAGACAATCCCTGCCCCTAACCTAGCATTTTGATCTCTCTTATCCCTCAGCCATTATCACCTTCTTATATACTGTGCCTTTTACTGTAAATTTCATGATGTCAAGAATTTCATGATGTCATGATTTTCATCATGACAGTTTTATTTACTAATATGGCCTGGAGACAAAAAGTGACCAGCACATAGTAGGCGCTCAAAAAATATTTATTGGATAAATGACTGTCTATTTTATGTCCAACCAAAGTTTTTATGGAGATAATGTAAAAAAAAAAAAATAGGGGAGAGAAAATATTTAAAACTAAAAGCTGAGAAATTCCAGGAATTGGATATAGGCCAGAATTTAGAAAACAAAGTTAATCCCAAAGAGATAAATAAAAAGAAACCCACACCTAGTCTAGTCTGGTAGAGAAATACCAGAAAACCAAACACTAAGCAAAGAATCCTAAATGAAGTCAGAGAAAAAGGACAGGCTATCTCCAAAGGTGACTATTACATCGACAGCTAATTATTTACCAGCAATATTGGAAACAAAGTCAGTGGAATAACATGTTTTAAATGATAGGGAAAATAACTGTCATCTCAAATTCTATATCCAACTAACCTGTCTTTCAAGTAAGGGAACCCAATCAGAGTTTTATTATCAAAGACTCCAACTAAAAATTTCTAAAGGATGCACTTCAGGGGCAAAGAAAATAATCTGAAAATAAAAGGCCAAATTGCAAGAAGTAGTGGTAAGCCAAGAAAATGATAATTATAAGGGTGAATCTAAACAAACTCTACCTGTACACAATAAAATTATAACATTGTCAATTTATGAGGTTTAAAAATTAGAACTAAAATCACTGTGTCCTAAGATCCTTGTGTGTTCAACAGAAAGATTTAAAAATGACTTAACTAAAATAGCAATTCTACACAAATTAAACTATAGATTCAATACAATTCCAATAGGAATCATTTTATAAAAGCTAGCAAACCAATTCTAATTGTTTTGTTTTTAATGGAAAAGCAAAAATTCAGTAATAGCTAAGATACCTCTAAAGGAGACAAAAAAGGAGGGGTATTTACCCTACCTGATATAAGTACGTATTATACATTAGGATTCATTAAGAAAGGGTTGTAGTGATATAGAGTTAGACAGCAGACCAGTGCAACAGAATATAGAGTCCAGAATCTAACACCCCTCACACCAATATGTGGAAACTTATGACAAGGACAGTATTATAGATCAATGAAGAAAGAATAAGCTAGTCAGTAAATGGAAGTAGAATAAATAAATTGGATACCACTTTCACACCATACACAACAATCAATGTGAATCGAAGGCTTAAATGTAAAATATTAAGATGGAAGGAGAACTGACTCTGGGTGGTGAGCACATAACGTGATATATAGATGATGTTTATAGAATTGTACACTTGAAACCTATGTAATCTTACTAACCATTGCCAATAATTTAATTTAAAAAATTAAATTTGAAACATTCACAGTAAAATTACAAGATAATATAAAGGCATTAAAGAATTCTTAAAATACATGAGCCATAAAAAAACAAACAAACAACAGATCACCAAATTCCAAAACCACTATAAAATGGAAAAAACAATTTAAATACAGGAGAGTACATATTTGAAACATATAAAACTGACAAGGATTAGGTGCCCAATTATATAAAGAACTCCTAATCAACAAAAAATATACAACATAAAAAAATTATTTAAAAAAAACAAAAGACACTTTACCAACGGGAAAATACTAATGGCCAATAAATAAGAAAAGATGTTTAGCCTCCCTTGTAGCCAAGGAAATGCAAATGTAAGCTCCATTTTAAATAGTATTTTAGATCCAAGAGATTGGTAACAAATTTAAAAACATATCTGACAATACCAAGAGTATGTGAGGTTGTGAAGTAGTTACATCTTTTCCCAAGAAATGAATTATAAGAAATGCTAATCTGTATTTAATAACTCAGTTGTGGAAATCTGATTTGATTTTCTTTCATAGAAAATGTAAGGAAAGTAATGAAAAGCAATCATTTTAATCTATGGGGAGCAAACATTCATTTCAGTCACCAATTATTCAACCACAATGAACTTCTGAGAAACCCAAGAGTACAAAGTTAAGAGATTTGAGTTTATTTTCATCAAAAAAAGATCAGCCAAAATTTAAGAACTGTTTCATATTCATGTCCAAAGGCTAAGCTCAAGTTTATCATTTGTTGGGAATCAAATAAATCCTGTTTTTTAAAAACCTGAGGTAATTTAGTTTTTAATCAAATAAATATACTTCTAAATAGCACTAACATTTACATTAAGGTGGTAAATTTGTAGATGCCGCTTAATAAAATGTATATGTAGCAGACAAAACTGCAATACAAATATTTTTTAAATAAACATGTAACATATATAAGATTAGGACAAACTTTTTAGTAAGAATGGAAGTAAAAACAGTGCAGCTTTATTTTTCACTACGTAAAACATTTTAGGTTCAATTTTTTCACTCAACAGAAATTGAATGCCTAACTCAGTCATTTCCTAAACTGATCCTTTAATACATACAAAAATATATGTATGAAACAATATATATATATGTATACACACACACACACACACACACACACACACATCCACATTTGTAATACACACACACATACACACACACACACATACAGAGGGTGCAAAAAAAATGTATACACATTTTAAGAAAGGAAAAAACTGTATTAAAATTGTAATACTCAATATATACCGATAACAAAAGATAAATACAAGTCAGGTTTGACTTCTGCAATTACAAGAGGTGCTCAAAGTGGTTACCATCAGCGTAATTTTAGTACAGTTTTTTTTTCCTTTCTTAAAATGTGTATACATTTTTTGGCACCCTTTGCATACATATATAACCATAATATAATATATTAGTTCTCAAAGCAAATGGCTAATCATAATATGGTTAGGACACACTATATTAATAATTAGCTTTACTGTAATTATATATTAAAACCCCATTATCATAGGTTCAATTTCAGCTTTGAATTATGATCATTTAAGCAGAGATTTTATCTTTAGTATGATGAGGATATAATATTTTCATAAATGACTGAGTGTAGGAAGTTATTTAACTAACAAAGAAATAAGTTATTACACACCTGTATACTAATCACACAGTGTCCATACCTGTTTAATACTGCAAAGCCCTGGAATCTTTACTTGCTAATTATTTGCTGCCTAGCATATGATCTCTTTTACTTATCCAAGTGATATAAATTTATTTCTTCAGATATTTTATATAATCATTATTGATTAGAGAGGTTTTAATTATTGCACTTATTAATAACACGGAGAAAATAATAGCTGGAATTGGAGCAATTGTTCCTATAAATGAAGTAAATGAGAAAAAAGAATTTTAGAAGAGGTTGATCAATTTAAAAATGAAATTCATATGCATGCTCTCTGAATGTGTTAAAATAAACCAATTGTATTAGTGGGTGAACATAAATCTAACGATTAGATTTCTATGCCAAGTGAATATTTCTTATGATATAAAAGCATAAATCTTCAGTCTGAAAATTGAAATATTCTGTCATTTATTATCTAGTTGTCAATAGAACTTAATTTTGAAACATCTACAACAAAAAGCAAAAAGCAATACAGAAGAGTACATCATTGCAATTAGTTTCATAGAAATGAATTAAGGCAGACCTTTTGATATTACGCTGAATGTTTCATGTTTGCTACTGTATTATCCACATAAGATCTTAGGAGACAAGGTTACTCTACTGTGATGCCAGCACACAAGGGTTCTGCAGTTATACAGAACCCTTCTAAGGGCAGTGAATGTATACCATCAGCAGTATTATACTTGAGACCAAAGGAAATTGATTGAGAATGACACCCATAGAGACCACTGGCTGCTAAGAAGGATACGATCAGTGCCAGGAAACAGCACTGCACCTTTTATCATTTCTCCCATGATGCACCCTACTGACCACATGTCAACTGAAAACAAAAATTACATGAAGATAAACAACAAGGCAGGACTAGAAAAGAAAAGAAATGAAAACACTTGGCTACCCATGCCACAGAGCGATGGTTTCACCTTTAATGACTGTATGACAGGTCAGTCTTATGATCATTAGTGTTCTAACACTGTGAATGGGGAGAAAACAAGAATGCCAGGGCCTTTTCTGCTACAGAACTAAAGTAATAATGCCACTCAATGTTACCCAATACAGGATAATATTACTTTGCAATTATAATTCAATGATTAATTTAGGTTTTTTATTTAAAAGGTCTAATTTGCATTCATCTACTAGAATCCTACTGATTTGTATTGTAAATTACTCTAAATTGTGTTAATATGGAAAACATGTAAATCAGTTAATTTTTTATTATTTTGTATACCATATTTGGAAAAAAGCTGCCAGCAACCTCAAAAGAAAGGGTTTCTTTTACAAAACACATTTACTCTTATTTATAAATATGAATAAATTTCCAGAAGTAAAATGCCAGTTCAAGAATGAATGTTCTGGAATATGCTAGCTCAGTTTTATTAATTCCCATCAAAGTAGCAAGTTTCTAAACAGGAAACTTTGCCTTATTATAAACATGGTTGCTTTACAATGGTAAGAAATGCTGGCTTTCAAAAGGCAATGGTTCAACATGAACTAAACAACATGTCTTGAGAACTGACACTTCTTCTGAAACTCTGAATCAAGAGAAACGTAAAATAATGGTCTCTCTGCTATTGTCAGTTATCATCCAGAATGTAAAACCAGGAAGCTAGAGCAGAGGATTCACAGGAAGGGGCAAAATGGGGCAAGGAGAAGCAAAAAAGTGAAATCTCTCTTTATCGTTGGTCACTCACTTGTTCCTACTGAAAAGTCAGAAAAAGAAATAGGTCATTCTTAGGGGGCAGGGGCGGGAAATAACCTAGAAGAATAAGGGATGTGAAGTGGGGAGCAAATAGGGAAAGGGATTAAGATAGCAGCACACTATAGTTTTGCTCCACTTCTCTTCAAATTACATCTTGTAATTTGGCAGTGACCTTAAAGAATTCCTCATGAGATTCTTTCTAGTGTGAAAAATCTCACTCAGGTTAAACTCAAAGTTTCCATAGTTTGACTTAACACCTAGACAGCGTGATCACTGCAAAGGAATGGTTACGGGTTTAAAGGTGATAAGCATATCCAGAGAAGCAAATTAGCTTTGCTTCCATTTTAGGAAAGCAAGTGACATGCAGAAATATCAGGGAAAGATAGAGCAAACAGTTGTGCACCCCTTATTATTAATGTATCTATAATTCCAGATAATATCTGTCTCACGAAAGAGGTTGGTATTGTGAGCATTTTCGATTAAAGGATAAAAGAAAAAGATCTGAAAATGTATTTTTGAATTGCAAGTATTCTTATCATATTGTCCAAAGTGACCAGTCAGACTAAGTTGTTATTTACAGTTACCTGTTTTGTACGGATACTGGGAAAGAGACAGACAAAACATACAGAGCTGAAAAATCAATAGCAGGGTTTTCTCTTGCCTGTATCTATTCAAACATTTGGAAAAAGGCTCTTTCTGCCACAAACCTATTTGAAACTTAGAAAACATCTATTTCTATTTCTGTTTCTATTTTTTTTTTTTAATGCAGAAACTCTTTTTTGTGATATCTCTGGTAGATACTCTTTTTTTTTTTTTTTTTTTTTTTTCCCTGCTGAACCAATTCCATTGCTTTCTAGCTGTGTAACCTTGGCCAAGTTACTTCATTTCTCTAAATCTCAATTTCATCCTCTAAAATGTAAATGATAAATAGTACTTATCATGTAGAATTTTCAAAAGAATTATGCCTGATAAAGATCCTTCCATAGTGTATACTAAATCCTCACTAAATATTAGTTATGTGTCATCATGAATTAAATATATATTGGAATTATATATTAAAATTATAGATGCATAGAAAGGTTTTATTTATTTTACATCATATATATTATATACCTTATATAATATATAATATAATAACAGTTGGCCTAAATGGAATCTCAGTCACTATGTTGCTTCAGGTTCAATTCGTTCTAGACAGCTGTTGGTTTAATAACTGGTATTAAAACTGGTATATCTCCCACTTCTCTTTTGTGTGACTCTGCTGGATACAGATATTCCAAAGTAAAAGAAGAACATTTTTGGATATTTATCTTCATGTCAGAACCCAATATAGACTTAATAGATGACAAAGTTTTTGCATAAAAATTATGCAGAGCTATAAAGTAGACATCTGAACTACCGATGAATATATATTGAATTTCATTTTTGTTATTTTAATGAATTGTTTTTAAGTGATAGTATTCTGGAAACCTTTCCAATTCCCATTTAACTGTACTCACTATTCCTACAGACTATCCATGCATATGCTACCTAGGTGCAAAGCTTTGTGCCTGGAAATGACAAGCTCTATTATTATCTATTACAAAAGTGGAATATATGCATTTATATATGAATTTATATTGGTTTTTATATATTCAAGACAGGATTTTTTTCTCAAGATAAAGCTATTGCACTAAATTTTACAAATTAGTCATCACAACTAAAACAGGAAATAGGAAATACAATAATTTGATACTAGTATATCTTATAAGACAGAGAGGTGGGGGTGGTGGTAAGCCTTCCCTCAACTAATACATAATCTGTTATCAAGGTGACTGGATTATTTTATAAAATTTTCAAGATATTCTAATGAATACTGATTATGCATCAATCTTAGAAGAAATTAGCAAATTCAATCACTGTTGGAAACTGAATTTTGATGTTTTCTGAGACAATCAGATATAGCGTTTGGTTCTCCCCAGGAGTTCTGTATACTAAGGCTACCCAGGTAGAATTCGGGTTGCTTTTACGATTCTGATTCATTGCATTTCCCCTCCCATCTCAGTGTTCCCACAGACAGGAAGCGGAATCACTCCCCTTAGCACAATATTAAGTTTTGGTGTTACCAAAATATGGTTATTAATTTTCTAAGAAAATCTCAAGTGTTGTATCATACGTTAAGCATTAGAATATAGTAATTATCTTTTTTCTATTTCTATCCAAGAGATAGAAGTAATATAACATAGGCCCTGGCAACTGAAATCTAAACAAAGCACTATATTGCTCCCTTTAGTCTCTGTGTAATGGCTTGGATTCTGATCCACAATGGAATATTTTTGGACTTTGTGAGCTTCCATCCATCAACCTGGAAAACAGTTATCTCAGTGGTTCTGGTAACACGATTTTGAGACCACACTGCTTTTCTCCTTAACCTAATTATATCTTCATTTAGGATTCAGAAAATGTGCTTTGATACATGTTTTTCATTGGACACTTCAATGTATAATAGCAAAATCTAACACCATGTCTTTGAAAAGTTTATGTTTCAAAAGTTATAAATTGCATTAGATATTTAACAAGAGTATATTGTTTTAAACTTCAATGCAAAATGGAATTATAAAAGACTACTAATATACATAAATAAACCAAGAAGATATTTTACATATGTGAATCTAAGTAAGAAAAATAAACAATATTTATGGAATACAATGCTAACTATTTTAATGCCAGGAAATCAGAGGAAGATTTTCTCCTTGAGTATACCTATTCAACCTGCTTTTCTTTGTAACTTCGATGCCATCATATTCTTAATTTTTAACCTTTATTTAAAAGACTTTATATTTTTGATTTGCTTTTTTATAAAACAGAAAAATCCATGGAAACTTATTAATAATGGAGAAAACTTTTAGATTTATATTATAAATAAATTATAGACTAATGGACCTATAAAATATTTTACCATAAAAACATTTAAATAATTTTTAATTGCATCAAAATATTTTAAATTATCATCTTTCAAAATCCATGTAATTCTGCAGTGTAATAAAATAGTAATTTAAGGAAAGCCTAATGGTGGAAAAATATCTTTTTCTTTAAACTTTTCATGTTCTGATCAACAAACAGAAAATGCTGGCTCCGAATATCTTACTTTATCACCGAACTAAATACAAGCTCTCTGAAGGTCTATATAGGTAGTCTCACTTTATTCTGTATATCAGCTTGCAGAGTGCTTTAGTAAGTAGCAAACTATTCACTTTGCTTTCACTGTTGTCTAATTCACATATAATTTGGTTTTACATCATTTGAGAGAATATTTCTGTTTTATTATAGGTGGACTTCTAGTGATTTCTGTTTTTTATAGTTTATTTAATTCAATTTGATGGTTAGTTAAGCTAAAGTTCCCCCAACTATAATATAAAAATTGGAGTTCCTTATTTTTGAAGGTATTTACAGGTATATGTTTGTAAACATGTAATGTTTTATATGTATCAAATGACTTTCATCACGGCAATCCTGTAAGAAAGGCAAAAGGGGATATTTTATAAAGTAAATTGAGGTTTAGGAGATAAGTCACATGACTAAAGTAAAGAGGACCAGAAGCCAGTTCTTGGAGCCCTATTCCAATATGAGCTCTAGACTTATTTGACTGCTGAAGAGAGAAAGTCCCACAGCAGCTGTTCCATTCATGAACTCTATCCTCAAAGCCAAACAGACCCACAGCAGTGTAAATGGAGCATCACAGTAATGACTAAGGAATGCATTTTATTGTTTGTAGTTTTTCCCCTTCAGTATTTCACTTCATTTCTAAAGATCACTCAGTACTCTGTCTACAGAACTATAGAGGGATGGGAAAAATATAACGTGCTTTTATTTAAACCTCCTACATATATATTTCCAAGAGACAGGAAATTCCCGGGGCCCCGGCAGTCCTAGTGAAGCCTAATAGCTTCCTCTCTAAGGTATCAAGGAGTCAGCAAGGTCCAGCTCCTCAATCTCTTGCCTTTTGTTCCACCCCAGCAGTCCGTTCTCTCTGTCTTCCCTCACTTTCTTGCCTACTTGCTGTGTATCTCTCAGCACTCCTTTTATGACCTTCATGTCTTCTTCTGCCCTCTAGTGGACTCTGGTCTCTCTAAACACCTTGAAGAAGGGATTTTCTCCTTATAACTGTGTCCACCTTCCATCTTTCCAGATACTCTCAAAATCTCCGGCTCCCATTCTAGTGATTCCTGTCTCACTCAAATTATCTCAAAATAATAATAAAAGAGAAGAAGAGTAAGCAAATTAATGGTTCAAATATATTCTTTTAAACAAATACAAAAAATAATAAATGAATAATCTAGTTTTTTATGTTCATGATTATCTACAATTTGCTTGGTGTGAAAGAATGATTACTAGATTTTTACATCCCAACTTTATTTCAGTCATAAATCATACAGTGTTTGAGATAACCCTGTCTTGCCTTCATATTAGAGAATACACTCAAACTAAAGTAATGCATTAGTTAAAAAAGTTTATTCGGAAGTAAGCAGTTATTTCAAGGAGGTAAAAATGATTAAGAATATCTGTCTGCATTAAATAGATATTATAATCCACAATCTCCAATTTTTGTTTATTTTACTTTGATTATTCCTAATTTCCATATTTGAGCTTCAAAAACATGACATTCAATTAATTTGAGGGTGTTTTCTTTATTTCTTCAAATACGTTTTTGAAAAATCATTTACCTGTTCCCTAACAACTTGGCTCCTTGGCAAAGTTATATGAATATATCCTTTTCATTCTAACTGAAATTTCTCATGTCTTCAGAGGGAGAGGCGAGAGGAAAGTACGGTAGCATCCCAACTGTCAGCGCTAATTAGAGATAATATACATGAGGTCTAGAGAAGTTGCAAATGAATATGAGGTGCCTGTCTTTAATACCACCCAGGTCCAGAGAACTCTGGCCAAGAACTGTACATTACAAGCCTTGCTCAGAGAAGATGCTGCAATTAGAAGTGGGATGAAAAAAAATAATAATAATAAAGTAGAAAGAATGTATCTAAAAGAAGCAGGTTTAAGGAAAGAACTCTGGAAGAGTATACTGGTAGTGTATGAGCCTTCAGTAATCAGAATATGGCATGCCCTGGTTGGAGTTTGAAGTGAGTGAAGGGAGTAAGTGACTAGATAGTGTAAAAAAAGAAAAAACAAACAAAACCCCCAAAACTTTCTAAACAAAAACCATTATAAAACTGCTTTACTGTAAGTTCTTATTTAAAAAAAAAAATCTGAATGAAATGTATTGTCACTGATATCGCATATGATCTTTGGGTTATATAAAGAAAAAAATGGACCTAATATATCTATTGTTCTCTAACTTGAATTCAGCATGGCTCTAAGACTTTTTAGCAATACTATACATCAACGAATACACCATGAAATAGATATTAATCATAACACTATAGTAAAAATTGAGTGTAAAATAATGAATGTATAATTTTAAAAACTCTTTATGTATTAAAATTAAATATTTTACAAATGTTCCTTTGGATATTAAAAAATTAGGAAACTAATGAATAGAAAAAGCAAATATATATATATATATTTATTTATTTATCCAATACTTTAATTTACTAATCAGAAAACTACCCTGTGATATCACCTAGATCGTATCTCAATAGTCAAGAAATCCACACAGTGTTTCTCGAATGCAAAGACAGTTTTAATGTGGGAAAGTAGCTTACACTTAGTCATCCATGACAATTTCATAAGATTTCTCGATTTGTCAAGGTGTTTTCCTACTTTTGCTTAAGGTTTAGATTAAGAAAGGGAACATGAAAAAGTTCTGTAGAGAAAGAGGAATAATGTTGATTACGATGATAGAGTATTATCCCATCATTGTTTCGCCTCAGAGAACTTCAATATAGATTACTCTGAATAATTCTAAGTGCAAGGCAAGAGAACATATGATGGTTTATTTTTGAGCCTCTGAAGAATCTTGGAAGTAGCCAAGGTATCAATTAGCATATACTAAACTTTGAAATTACTTCCAGTAAATGCAGGAATCATTTAGATGCTAACATATTGGCATGACCGTTTTCACCATACATGATGTCCGTTGGCCCCTCAACTTTCATCTGCGCATTATGGTTTAGTGAAGTCAGTTCTTCTACTTTTATTTCCACAAAATAACAATCATAATATTTCTTATGTAAAAAGAGTTCCTTAATAGAGCTTTCTTATTAATCAAATATAATATTTAATAGAGTTATGGACCACATGTTTATTGCCAATTTCCAAAAAAGTTATATGTAGCAAATACACTGAATTCAATCTTGCACTATCATTGGTGAAATTGTCAATTGTTGTAGCACTGAGATATATAATACACTATTGTATATTAGCAGGGTAGTTCTGTATTCATAAAAGTATATTCCCTGTTAATATGTAAATTTTATTATCCATATATTAAAATCACAGATATGTGCCCTGGTTAGCAAGTAAGCTTTTGGTCATTTTAGAAATACACCAGCTCATTGAATAATTCCAAATCATAGATCTCACTCTAGGAAATTTCTGATGGAATCTAGTACAGGACTCAGTGGGAGAACTCAAATCAACATTGCTTTTAAAAATTCTAAATTTCATTGGAAAAGCAATTATCTATGTCTAAGTCAGGGGAAGAAAGCCTATTTGAAACCCATCAGACATCTGGCAATTTGAATAATAATTATGATTGTTAAATGTGGAGGCTCATGTATTAAGGAGAAAATGTTATATTGACCTATTTAAGACTGAATATAGTGTCAAGAGTAATTCAAATCAGTGCAACTGTAGACAAAAGCTTAGGATGTCAGCCAGGAGAGAAATTATTATGCCTAAATGCTGTGGAAGATAAAAATACTCTTAGAAAGCAGATGGAAAATACTTGCAAATAGTGACTTATTTTTCTAGTTATAAAAATAAATATATATGAATCATTTGAGATTTGGTGGCCTCTCTTATTTATGAAAAATAGCACATAATACTTTGAATCATAGACAAGAAAATAATTTAAGAAGAAAAAAGCTCATTGAAATTTAATTAAAATAAATAATTGTGGTAGGTAGTCTTCAGTACTGGTCAGATTATAGAAATTGCCACTTTTTAAAAAAATCACAATTATACCACTTACCCAACTTTTTGCTTCTATCTTTACTCTCCTGGTAAAATCATTATGTGTTTAAAGGGAGAGAGAACAAAACAGGTAAAGCTGCAGCAAAAGGTACAAGGATACAGTCCCTTCCTGGAAAGAGGATTTTGTGGCGAACCATTTCTCCCATAATGCATCCCACAGACCATATATCCACTAGAACAGGAGAGAGGGAAGTGAAGAAAAGGGAGGAAAGTAAAGTTAACTAAGATAATTGATTTTTGAAGGAGGAGGAAAAAGAACAGTTCGATTAGAAGGTACAATTTTTGTTTCCCACCAAAAATTGGCCAAAAAAGTAAATTAAAACCAGCACTATAAGATTACATAAACAATGTCTAGTATGAGAACTCAAATTAATTTTAAAAAATTACTTTATGGGTTCCTTAGATTGCCTCATTAGTGTCATGAAGTGGTGACACGGAAAAGCGGCACCTAAACCAAAAGTATCTTAATCAACCCGTAGGGTGGCTATTTCTATTTTCTTTTCTATTATTTTCAGTTACGTGGACTAGGGCAATAATTTCTTGTTTTCTGTGTTTTGCTTTTCAGTACATGCAACCAAGGAAATCCAACCAAATCCAAGAAACTAGGAAAGGGCTGAAATCACAGTTTAAAGGGAGAAGTTTTGGAATCCCTAGTATTCAGGACTTAGTTTTTCCTTCAGAAGTAATCCTTGTAAATAAACATCAATTTTAGTTTCAATTTGAAATATTTCAAGAAAAACATATATGATTAATTAGCATATGTATAAAATAGTCATCTAGAAGTAAAGTGAAAAAAGGTATTAAAGGTGTTAAAAAAAAGTGTTATATACATATATTTTTTCTCAGTTGTACTTGTTAACCAAACATGCTGCACCTTTTCTTACCAATCTTTCCCCTCTTCCAACTAGCTTTTTAGTAGGACAAAGGGAACTTTTAGACAAAAACATTAAGCTGAAACGCTTCTTGGGGAAGGAATGCAGGGTTAGGTGCACAGGTTAGCTGCGCATGCCTGAAGTTGGAGCAAGCGGGTTTTTCTGCATGATAACCTTCTTTCCATACCTAAGTGGGAGGACAACACAAGAGTGCTAGGTATGGCTTCTCCACGGATCTAGAAATGCCAAAAAACTAAGGCAGTAATTTGCAACCCTTTCTAGTGAGGAAAGGAAAAGTGATGAGATTGTGCGCTATTTTTGCAGCAAGCATCTGAAAAGCCATTATAGGCAAACTCAGACCTGGAGATCCTTGGTTTCTTGAACTTGTAAATTGGCTCCCCTTTGATTTTTAAAAAAATAATTTGTGAAGAATTATCTTCTTTTCCAAACACATTAGATGTAGTATTGCCTTGGGAAGAGGACTAAATGTGC
This sequence comes from Rhinolophus ferrumequinum, assembly GCF_004115265.2. Classification (NCBI taxonomy): domain Eukaryota; kingdom Metazoa; phylum Chordata; class Mammalia; order Chiroptera; family Rhinolophidae; genus Rhinolophus; species Rhinolophus ferrumequinum. The sequence goes on from NC_046288.1 coordinate 40,414,695, forward strand.
CTGTTCCAAGTCAAAAGGTAACAGAGTTCTTCCATTGTCCATCAAAGTGAACCTGACCTTCCTAAGAGACTTTTTTCCTTCCTCTACATAAATGCACAAAAGTATTGCCTCTCTTCTAGTCTGGAAGTACTCAAAGAAATTTTTTTAAAACTTTGGTGGCCAGGAAATTTTCATAGAAGTACCCTGTAGCACCTGCACATAAAAATACAATGATAATTATTTTTATAGGACTTATAAAAATAGAATGCTAGGACTAAATAGAATAGAATAGAAAAATAAGTATGAAAGGTACATTGAGTAAATATAACAATCCTAATTTAAAACTATTTGGATTCCTAAATATACTGGATATGTTTTTCAATATGCTGTATTTCTTGTTAGAGATATTCTTTTCCAAATAATGTATTGCAATGTTTTCTGATAGGTATTTTCTAAATCCTTCACTTGAATAATAAAATCAAATCGGAATACATTTTGAAAATTCTTTCTATCTTTTAAAGTGTTCATGCATACGAGATTTTCCTTATGAAAGCAGTAATATAAAATATTTTTCTCTCTGTGGTTTTTGGAATTTATTTTAAAAAAACCACTAGGAAATTGCTATCCTAAATGTTACTTACAGAGCACTTGAAAGTATTAAAGAGACTCTTATCCAACTGGAACAATTTGGATTATTCTAAATTGACTATGCATTGAGCATTTGTAAAGATTCTCGTTCCAAGGGTTTGTGGTGTATTTTTGTTTAGCTTTTCCTAGGACTAGAGCAATCTCTTTAATATATGACATAAAGCCAAATAGTTAAATCTTCCTGTTTTCATACTCACTTTGAGCTGCGCTGCAACCCAAATAGCGATTTTTCTCAGTATCTACAGCATGTGAGCTCATTAGTATCCACTTGACTGTTTAGTCAGACTCCATTTACAATTCTTTTTAGCTATAACGTTTTAGTGTTCTTCTGGTAAAGCTTACTTCTCAGAACACCCTTCACATTTTTAACGAGTGAGTCTTCCTAGTAGTATGTTTTTAAAAACCCTCTGAATATGAAAGCTGGCAGCCTGGGTAAAAAAAAAATATTCATATACACGAACGAGAACATTACTCTTGGCTATCTGAAGCATGTACACACTTTCTTCACAGTCTCCGTGGCTGCTACTCAGAAGCTTCCCTACCGTTCTCCTTGTAGCCCATTCCCAGGATGACCTCGGGGGCTCTGTAATAACGTGTCACCACATAAGGAGTCATCATGAAGCTTGTGCCTGCCGTCCTGGCCAGTCCAAAGTCGAGGATTTTCAATGTACAATCAGACTTGACTACAATGTTACTTGGTTTTAAATCCTGACAATAGAAACAGAAGAAATTAAAAGCCAGCATCATAGGAAACACGCCATTTCCATCCACTCAATCAACTCACTGCAGAAACCTACATAAAGCAAATGATTACTGCCCTAAAGGAATTTACAATTAGTTTGCAGATTTTCTAAAAAAATGTCCTCAGAAATGTTTTTTAAACCCAGAAGAGAACTATACTATCATTTTTATAATTTAGGCTCATCTTGGGAAAAGGTTTTAGAAAAAACACATATCATTTATCGTCATCTGTTAGCTTTCTCTTTATGGCAACATAAACCTTTCATCTTATATTTCATTTCTAGGACTGACAGAAAAGCAGATCAGGGCAGCTGTCTTTGTGCTGTCAGAAACAAACTGTTTAAATGAACTGTCTTATTTCAATTGTACATATGACCTCTGCCAATCAAGGGGCTAGAAAACATGCGGCTTCTCAGAAGCTGACTCTCAATGTGCTAAAACAAAATGTTAAACAAAATCAACTACAGTATAGCTAAAACTTCCTTCTATATATGAGTGAACTATGTACTAATTCTAACATAAAAGAAATTAGGAAGAACAGTATATTTAACCAAGCCCACTACATAAAGAAAACCATCCACAGTTAGTTTCACCTCTCCAAAAGTATCTTAATTATAATTCTGGAGTAGGTGTTCTTACCCTGTGAATAATTCCAGCAGAGTGAAGGTGCTTGATGCCACACAACATTTGGTATAGAAGGTAAGACATTCGCTCGTGGTCTAATTCCATCTGAATCACCTGACACAAGTTGGCATCCATCAGTTCCATTACTAAGTAACTGGAAAGTAAATCCACAATTTAGTTCCAGATTACAAGACCTGGGAAGTCCTTCAAACAAGTCAGAATCCTCTCCTAAATCTGTAGTCTTCTGAACAAATGCTCTACATTTGACTAAATTAATAATGTGAAAAACTTCCAAGTTTGGCACGTTAGCCATAGTAACTCTCCTCTAAGGTTATTAACAGAAGGAGCATTGATTAATGTGTGCCTCTTGCCCATATACTTTTCTACTTTCATCTTGTTCTCATTTTTCCCTGAATTTCCTGAACTTTTTCCCGAGTATTATCACAGAAAAGAAAAAAAAATTATTTCAGAATAGCCTCTTCCATTAAATGCAGTATATCTGTGTGAAACAAGAAATGCATCTGTGTTAAATATGCAATGTATCTGTGCCAGGATTTGCTTCTTCTCCTGTCATTATTCTTACTATACTTCTAGATAGATTCTTTTTTACACAAAATCAAAGTCACCACAAAAATAGAAATAAAGATTAAAGATAATTTTTATCATGTCTCTCTTATATTTCTCAAAGCAACTTGACTCATTCTAGAAATATCACAGAACCAATTATTAATAATAAATACATAATAAATAATAAGCCTCCCCTGATTGAACCAAGAACATGGAACAACAAAGTACAAAGAGCCAGAAAACCAGAAAGAAGTAGAAATATCTTTCCAGGAAGTAACACCAGACACAGAACCTTCTGTCCTGTTGCAGGATCCTTCTCATTTCCTGCCAGCTCCCTTTGATCTCCACAAGGGATTACATCTATTTGATTTTTGTCAATTTCCTTTGAGTTATTTGAGAGTTATTCTCTCCCTTCCTCCATGAGTTTTGTTACTTACACATCTTGGAATTCCTCCAGCGTTTTCTGGGGTGTGAAGACATTTAATAAACTAATAATCTGGAAAAGAGACAGTGGAGTGGAAGGGACAGAGGAAGGAGAGAAAGAAAAAGAAAGAGAATGAATTACTTAAAAAGCATCTTTAAACTAGCATTTTTTTTCCAACTCAAAGTCACACACTTGTGCTATGATGGAAATAGAAAAGTTGGAAAAAATGTCTAGAACTGTCTCACAGAATATAGAAAAATGTACTCAAAAGGGACATACGGTATGTCTTTAGGGTAAAATGCAATTAAAACGCTCAAATTCTTAGGTAAAAGAGTAAGAGGAGATATATAATTGTGATATTGCTTTAGAGTATGGTACTCTTTGGTAGAATATAGGGCGGAATGTAATTAAACAAAAAAAAAGGAGGAAAGCCATGTAAGAAAAGTCAGGCAGCAATGAAACACCTAACAAGACTTAATAAGCCCATGTTTTTCCTCCAAATAAACAAGGTGGTATTCTAAATCAAGTTGGTGCTGTAAATCAAGGTGAAGCTCTAATTCAAGATATTTTCTGCGTTGTTACTTTAGTTTTGCTTATTTCTATTTCATACTCAAATATTATTTAAGCTAATGTTCCAATGGTATGTATGAGGAAAGGTATATCTTGGACAACATCAATGATGAATTTAGTGAAAAACGTAAAAAAGGTATTAAAATTCTATTTCTTAAACTTTTTCTTTCCTGTTTTATTTTACATAGTAGATAGTAAAGAAGTTTACCTTATAGCATAAGTAAGTTTCAAATATACTTTTGTCACATTTCCGAATAAATTGCATACATAAATAACTCAAAATGTTCTTGCAGCTTAATATTCTGTACTTATGTGTCAGTGGGAAATAAAAACAAAAAATATAGATAACAATCTTCTACTCACAGGATAGATGTAACTATTTCATCAAAATTAGATAAGTACAAGTTTAATACTTATACATCTTTAAAATTATGAATTAACAAATTTCAGTGAACTTCATAAGTGGTATCAAAACATATGAAGAAATAATAATAAAACAAAATTATTTTAAACATCTGGGAAATGTAGTCAATTGTCAGGAATGCTTTTAGGCCTTGAGTAGTTTTCATTTCTTGAGGAATTATTAAGAAAAAATCATAATACCATCCAATATTTTCATATATATATAATTTCATTACTTTATGAAATAATATATATCTTTGGCAATGGTTATAACATATCAAAAAAACCTAAGATCATCTCTTCTAAAGCAAACTTGCAGTATGGAATATACATATAGAAATAAATTATTTCAAACATTCTTTAAAACTTGTGATTAAAGTATCTTATTATCCTGTATGCTTAATTATAGTGTATGTTGAAAAATGCCTATGTGGTACATCTCTCATTGAAACATATATTGTTTCAATTTTTTTCTAGTACTTTATCAGTCTTGCAAAGTATCAGTCTTGTTGATATTTGTTCAGACAAAAACATCAGAGACTGTGCATAGGACATGCACACATACAACACACATATAACCCTTAAAGATGGGAAAATGCTAACTCAGATCACCTGGTGAATAAATAGTCTAGGTAATCTAAATCAATCTAGAAAATAGCATTGCAATTTTAAGTAAATCAAGATGTAGTATTTTAAAAGACAAATTCCCCACTATGCATTCTTATTTTCTCTTTCCCTATACGTTTCTTTTTAAATCACCTTCATCTTCTTTGATTTCCCTTTGAGATTTCGCCTCTGTTCTTTCTTTGCTTCCTTATAAATTCTAATTCCTACTAATAAGCAATTAAAAATTGTGTCTTTCAAAGCAGATCATCACAGGTATTTCCATTTTAGTGGTACAGTTTCCAAGCAGGAATTTGATTGAGTTCCTTTATTCCAAGATCTTAAAATGCACAGATGTGAATGAATGTTTGTCACGGCCCCACAATCACACAAGCTATCAGTTCCTAGAATTAAGTATTCATTTTCTAAATGGATTTTCTTCTCTATTATTCAAGACTTATTTGGGATTACTTTGCTGTGTCACTTTCCACAGCATTAACAGAGTTCTTCATTCTGACTGCTTTTGGTTAATCTTATAAGTACTGGAGTGAAGTTTACATTTGGTTATAAGCAGACTTCTCTGTTAACAAGTTCCAGAAATATAGTTCAATAAACTTAAGTACATACATGCATACAAACACAAACACGAGGGAGTAGCAGGTAGGATGCTATTAAAAAATTATCATTTCAATTTGGAACTCCTTTTTCAGGTATCATAAATGTGAACCTCCATATTTCACATCCAATGTGAACTGCCCCATCAAGAACAGGGAGTATGATTCCCTCAAATTCCCAAGTAAGTGGGGATTTCTTCACAATGTATTTATTGCATCATAAGAGCTGGAAGGAGGATTAAGGGAATATAAATATATGACAACACAAACTATCAAAATTTTCCACACAGTTGCTTCATTGCCCATATCCATCCATTCCTCATTGCCCTTGGTATTTCTCACCCTCTTTACCATCATAAAAATAGACTGCATTGGTCATGTGGTTAATCTTGCTCCTGCCTTTATTTAACATAATGAAAGAACAAATTGCTTTAGTGAATGACATTTCCTAGGAATTATCCTTTCCATCATTTTTATACTCCTTTCTAGAAGTATCAGGTTCTTTGCATGGCCAAATTAAAGAAGGGTACATACTTCATAAAATTTCCTTTCTCAGTGAGGCCTTTCCTACTCAACCTATTTAAATGAGCAAGCCTACTCCACCGACATGGACCAGAATTTATGTTCCTTGTTTTGTTTTCCCTGATAGCACTTATCGGACATTCCATACATTTACCCATCAGTTTTGTAGAGTGCCTTCCTCTTGCCAGTAGAACATGAGCTCCGCGTGGGCAGGAGTCTGTCTCTTATCTTCACTGCTATGTTCTTAGCATCTACATCACCTAGACCCATACCTGGCACATTTTATTCATTAAAAAAAAATTGTCAAATGGCTGAACTAAAACGCCACTGGAGTAGATAATAGAGACAAAGAGAAACACTGTCATTGGGCCTGAATCCACATATTTGCATGTCAACTATCTTTCAACTGAACAGTCACTCATTTTCTGCTTCTTAGTGCCATTGATAGAAAAATTCACTTGTTTATAAACTACACTGATAATTTCATATCTTTTGTGTGATTTTCATACTTTGGAAAAACTTCACAGGGAATTATAGCTATTGTTTTTATAGTTTTACTATAATAATATATAACTACTTTTATTATATATTTGTATGCAATAAATTATATGTAGTATGTTTATTATAGTTTATTAATGAATAATAGTCATTGAAATACTGAATTATCTTCCATTTACCCTTACTCAGAAGAACGGGAGCATAGAAAGAATTCTAGAGGTCCTGGCCTATGGCTGAAGAAGCTTATATTCTGAAATGAGGAAAGTTCTGTAATGGTGTACCCTACTGAGTTCCAATGAGAAATGTTCTTGCTGATTCTTTTCTGAAGTGCTTTGCAGATATGTCCCTGCACAGTTTCCCAACCATACAAAAAACAAGACGCCAAAGCACAGCGTGTACACTGAACAACTTGAGGCCATTGCCAGACTATAGCTAAAAGAGAAAGGAGATAAAAACCTTCACCTGTTAATAATTGAATTTGAATTAAAAAGAAATATAGCATATTGTTCTGTAGGAGGTTTTTGGTTATTGGTGTTGTTTTTATTTTGGAAAAGTATGGCGCTCTCTGGTGAATTTAGAGCAAAATAACCAAATATGGTGAATTTCATAACAGGGAATACCTATGAAATCCATCCCCTCCACGCCATATGGTTTGTAGAAGATTTTTAAGCAGAAAGCTACCATGAGGACAATGAAATCAAATGTAGCATATGGACAGGATAAACAACCTTAAGAGACAGAAATTGCAAAGTAAAGAAAGCCTTTCCTACTTAAGTTGTCATACTGATTTTCTTTCCCCAATCTCACAACCTCCCACTGCCAGAAGTTTAAAAATAACAACTCACATTTTTATGGTTCACACACTTCATGAGGACCAGTTCCCGGTAAGCTCTCTTGGCATGTGTTTGGTTCTGAAATGGTCTGCTAAGCTTCTTAATGGCCACATTTCTATCAAGGACAGCATCATACGCAGCACTGCAGAGATCCAAGAGAAATCCAGGATTACGAACAAAGTTGTCCTTAGAATTCCTGCCCAAGGATATGCTAAGAACTAAGGATATGCTCTAAAAAAATACTATTTTGGAATTCTACTCAGATACCTTCTCCTCAGATCACATGTCAAAATCAGGCTGTAAAGAAAGATATAAAATTGACCAGTATAAAAATATTCTACTTGCTAGGAAATAAAAAAAAAGGAAAAAAAAAAGAGTACCTTGACAAGAATACAGTATATAATTGCATCAGTGAGTGGGGGACAAAAGAAGGAAACGTGTTCAGTTTTCCCACAAGCCATGCGATGGTGGCAAGTCATTTCATCTCCCTGGGCTTGAATTCCTCGTCTATTAATATGTGATATTTAGGTTTTCTCTAGCTAAAAACTGAATCTTTCATTATTTCAACTGGATATTCTTTTTCTTCATTCACAGGAGCCAGTTTTTAAGGTGTGATGTTCATTGCCATGAAAGAAAGCACAGATTGGTTCATACTTGAGTTTCACTCATCAACAATAAAAAAGATCAAAATAGGAAATGCAATCAGAGGGAACTGCAGAAGCATAAAGACCTGCATTTAAATACAAAAACAGAAATGAATGCTATTACCATTTGAAGCTTTCAAACTATTTGAGAATGATAACATACCATGGTTTGAAAAAGCAATCAGTATATGGTACTGTTTCTCCCATGGGCAGAATACATGGGTCTGCGATCAAATGGGGGAGTGAATCACTTCTTACAATTATACCTAATGACCCACTCACAAAAAGTTTTTCCCTGTCCCTGCAACTCTGGGTTGTGCTGGATTGTCTGAGTTGCCAGGAATGACAACAGCCGCTGGTGTCCCCTACAATTGATCTATCGAATTGGAAGTGACATTAATCTTTTATGGCTCATGCCACTAAACCAAAAGACAAACAAAAGGGATTACTGTATTGTAAGATAGTGATGCATTCACAGGAGAAGGTTGGGCAAGGTCTCAGAGTTTATCTGATCCATGCCTCCATATAATGCTTATTCCTCTCCAAAATGTCGCCATCAAAAGCAAGACTAGTCTCTGCTTGGGCATCTCCAAGAAGAGGGACCCTGTGACATGAAGGGCAGCTTTCCTATTGCTGGCCATCTCTGAGAGTTGGAAATGTCATCATCTAATCAGCACAGGTGTCTCCCTGTGGTTTCTGTTGGTTACTGTCAACCCTGTCTTCCAGGGCAGCTCAAAATAAAGTATTCCCTTTTCATTATGATAGACCCGCAATGTTCAAAAACCTTTAAAAGACGGAGCACGATGCCTGGCCTACTCTATAAGCACTCAGTAACTCTTAGCTTTTCCTGTCTTTCCTCTAAGTCTTTTCTTTTTTAAGCTAACTATCACCAGAGTCCTACTGCCATTTGTCAGAATGTGTTTTCAAGGCCCATCACCATCTGGTCAGTTTCCTCTAAATATATTCCAGTCTGTCAAATATCCTCTGAAAATGTGGACTCTGCACTAAATAAACATTGCTACTCTAGGCGTGAAGTGTCAGTGAAGATTAGGGTAGGGCCGTCAACCCCTTCATTCATTCATTCACTTGCCCATTCATTATGTTGACAGTTAATACAGGTAAATCTAGCCTGGCTTCTTTGATAACTACATCACACACAGTGAGCCTGTGTTAAAATGCAAAAGCTGTCTTTTTAAAAATATGTGTGCTGCTATCAAACTCTGTATGCCAGCACTGGTGCTTCTGTTCTTGTTTGTTCTTGCGAACCGACCAATGGCCACACAGGTAATGGAAAGAGTCCGATGGACCTGCATCTTATAGGCAGTGTACAAGGGCAACAGTAGATGTGGAAATACAGAAATTAAACTCGCTTTTTAAAGGGAATAAATTGTTATCAGCAGGAAATTGTTCCGAACAGTCACCTAAAAAGGAAAGACTACATTTTAATCCGAGACAACGGTATTGAAATCATTAAAATACCTAAAGAGAGACTAGCAACGAGCCGTGTGTAAAGGAGTCAGAGGCACAGTGACGCTCTGCCTGACCAAATAAGAAAGCGCCCTGGCAGGTCGGTCGCTCCAGGGACGCTGTCAGCCAGCCTCATGGTGACTGTCAGGGCCTGCGGCCACTTAGCATTCTGATCAGCGTTCCCCTGCAGCTGGTTACGCTCTGTGGTCCACATTCCGCTCCGCAGGCTCTCCTACAAATGGTGCACGAACAGTACTGCCCAGATGTGGTCGGCTTGACGGTAACATTTCTCACAATTTAATAAATTGGCATCTGGTTTTGCATGTGAGTTTTTAGTGAAGCGTGTCAATGTGAGTCTGAGTCCCTGGAATACTGACCAGATCCTGCAAGACAATGGGCCAGCCCTCCACTTCATTTGGAATAACTGAGAAAATGCCATCCCCTGGCTTTCTTGGCAGGTACACCACGCGTCCGTTTCTCTTAGACATGTTATGGCACTTCCCTCCCTCTGGTACCTCTCCCGTGAAGCACTTTTCGGTATGATTCTCAGCATTGCTGCTTACTAAGTGTGGAGCTATGAGCAAGCCACTTGTTCTTTCCGGCATCAGTTTCCTCATGGTTATCATGGAAATAATAACAACCTGAAAAGACTGTTACAAGGAATAAACAAGATAGGAATGTATCTATAGGGCCACACCGAGAGTGAGCATTCAATAAATAATACCTACTGCTAGTTTTACAATCAATGTCCTTTCTGGAGTCAGTGTGTAATGTAGGGCAAGATAAAGCATAAGCTTCTACAGCATGTATTATAATTGGTCATGCAGCTACTAATCAGCATTTTTAAATCTGCCTGCTCAGTATAAATCCATTCAACTGTACTACTATCTTGTTTGCCCCATGATATAAAAGTTTGGAGCAAAAGCCTTGTTAAAACCTAGACAAATTATAGCCTTACAGTTCTATTACTTACCACCTTTAATAAGCTATCCAGCTTGATTTGTTTTTACTGAACCCCCTACTCCCAGTGATCACTGCATCCTTTCCTAATGGCACACAGGGGATCTTTTCTAACCAATGCTAAGGTCAATGTCAAATCCAGCAGGTGTCTCTTATGATCTCTTTCTTCCCTCTGAAGAAATAAGAATGTTTGTCTGTCTACAGTTATGTGGAATGGTATCCACATTCTAGGGACTATAAAGTTTGGCTCCCTGAACTACCATTTGATCCCTTGTAGCATGCCTTCCTGCCTGAAAGAGACATAAGAGTTAAAGGTGTAATTAATTCCCAGATGCTTTCAGAGCTAGTGCTCGGAATTCCAATAAGGTCCTGCCACATAGATGCCACTGTGAGCAATTTGTAAGTCAAAAGTGAGGGTTGTCATCTTCGAACAGTTCTTGGTTGGCAAGCAAGGTCTCATGGAGAGGTGGGGTTTTCTTGTGAAGCAATGATTCATACCATTCTGCAGAATCCTGGGTGAAAAGAGTTGAAGTACAGGCTGCAGTGGCCTCCAGGATCCAGTGCCCAGTCACCAGCCTGATGGCGTAGTGACAGCAGCAGTAGTGAGTGCATAGCTCCAGCTCTGTGATTCCCAAATCTCAGTTACAATCGTGTTCTGGAAGCTCGATGGTTGTAGGATACTGTCAGAGGCAGAAGCTTCCCTGGTGATTCAGCTCTCTAGTATCTGGCAGTCATTCCAGGAAGCCCAGACTAGAGATCACCTCTCCAGGCCTTCCAATGATTTCACAAGCACCCAATTTACTGTATTAAATCTCTGCCTACTTAAAATGTTTCTGTCTCCTGCCATGAATCCTAGCTGACACTAAAATCTTTCCCATTTTCTGTAATTCCTCAGTGATTACTGGCAGCAGTTTAACAAATACATCTGTAAATTGGCATCATTAGTGCTGTACAGTCACAAATTAAGGTCTGAAAGTTGTTTGTTACTCTTGAGTCATCTTTTCTTAAGACTCTTGGTCCATAGAATATTACTTTTTTCTTTCAGTAGTTTCTCATTATTTTATCTTTGTGAAGGTTAAAAAAAGACATTTTCCAGTAACTCTCCAGCAATTTTGCTGAAAATATTCCAGCAATTTTTTGACCTGTGGCACTAACTCAGCTTCACTTCTACCAGGTTTATTCATGAAAGCAAGATATAGCCTTCTGTTGTTACGCTCCTGTCATTTAATACAGTTTTATGATGCTATAAAGCCCTTTATCTCTTTAAATGTATTTATATAAATGCATACACATTCCTGAACAGAAGTCTTATTCTCCACATATTTACTAGTTTTGTTTTGTTTTTTTTCCCCTTCTGGCAATTGCAGACAATCTCTTGTACAAATATTCTTCTTCCTAAATCATAATCCTTTATTTGATAATTTTTGTTATTATAATTACCTTTCACATTTAAAATGTTCTTGACAATATTAACATGTTTGTGAGCAAAAACAAACACACAAAATCCCAAACAAACAAAATACAAACTTTATCCCTTTAAAGAAAAATAATTCATCATTGGAGCATCTAACACATCTTAAGACATAGACAAGCCAAATTCTGTCCTGGCGTATATGCTGCACCCTTCATTGCCCAGATTCCCATATTCTCACTTTGGACCTTAGTCGAAAGATATCAAAAAGTCTCCACCCAGTGCCCTCGAATATCTTATTTTCATGCCCAAACACTGTGGTCCCTAGAGATGCCATGGAGATACTAATTCCACCATTGAGCGTCATGTTCGTGAACCTGCCAAACTCACCTCTGTCTTGGGCTTTTGCAATGGTTCCTGCTTCTGCCAGGACTGTTCTTTTCACATCCTCACTTGCCTGTTCCCAAATTGTAGCTCAGGTTTCAGCCCAAATACCATCTCCACAGTCGAAGCCCTTCCTATTCAGCCCATCAAAAGTCAACAGTTGATTTTTTTGGATTGATTATTTTTGTCTTTGAGTTGCTTGGCTGTATTAATATGATTGTATTTTGTTAGGGATGCTTTTGATTACAAGTAATAGAACTCTGACTAATAGTGACTTAAGTAATAAAGATATTAACTATATTTTATAACAGAAAGTCTAGAAGTAGGCATATCCAGGTTTCAGGGATACATTACAATTTTTGTGGCCCTAGGCACTCTGGCTTCTGATTTTCTGCAAGTTTGTTCTCAACATGTAGAAGGGAAAAAGCTAATTGTAGAACTGCATGTACTTCAAAGGGAAGTGTAGGTGCTGTAATGCACTGCTAAGATTTCCCTCCAGGAATAAAGGACTTATTGTCCCAGCTGCTGGGAGCACTGCTGGCAGACAGCCCCTCAGCTCTTGGCCCCCTTTAGATAAAACCTTAGCCCTCTTTATGGGCAGCCTTCATTCAGTGATTGATGAACATGGGACTATAATAGCTTAGCCACCTCACCCCAGCTCAGGATGGCAGGTAAGGCTCCTTCCATCTTTAGAACTCCCAGGAGGGTCGGCCAGGGTTTCTACTGAGATTGTATTGCAGCTAAACTTCTGCCTCTGCTTTCTTTTCCTTCCTTTTCACAGGTGTTAACCCCAAGAACACTCCCTAATAAATCACCTGCCTGCAATCACCATCTCAAAGTGTATTTTCTGGGTAATACAACATTTGACAAGCAGTAATTCATGGTCAAATACAGTAAAAACCATGGAGTTCATCGGAATCTTTCTCTAAGCAAAAGGCAAGGTCTAATTGTGGATGAAGGTAGCAAAACAGAACCCAATATCAAGAAAAGTCATTTCACCTATGCAACAAACTAATCTAAACGATCAAGTCTAGTCACATAGATTCTGATCAAACTAATTTGCACTCGAGGGACAACACAGTTGAAGTAGGGCAGCATGTGGGGCTCAGACACCAAGCTCTCAAAAACAACAGGTCTTGAAAACGTTAGAAATTGTACTAGTACATTACAGACATTCAGCAAACTACCGATGGGAGATCACACAAAGACTACCACCTTGATGAAGAATAAAGGACCACACTAAACAAACTCATCACCACAGAAATTAGAGCAGGATACAAACTTAATATCAGAAATCAATTGCATTTTTATACACCAATAAAAAACTATCAGAAAGAGAAATTAAGAAAGCAATCTCATTTATAATTGCTCCAAAAAACATGAAATACCTAGGAATAAATTTTATCAAGGAGGTGAAAGGCCTATACTCTGAAAACTATACGACACTGAGGAAAGAAATTGAAGAAAATACAAATAAGTGGAAGCATATACCGTGCTCACGGACAGGAAGAATTAACATAGTTAAAATAGTCATACTACCCAAAACAATCTACAGATTCAATGCAGTCCCTATCAAAATATCAATGGCATTTTTCACAGAACTAGAACAAATAATTCTAAAATTTATATGGAACCATAAAGGACCCTGAACAGTCAAAGCAATCTTGAAAATGAAGAACAAAGCTGGCAGTATATCAAATTATACTACAAGTCTAGAGTAATCAAAACAGCATGGTAATGGCATAAAACAGACATATAGATCAATGGAACAGAATACAGAGCCCAGAAATAAACCCATGCCTATATGGTCAATTAATCTATGACAAAGGAGACAAGAATATACAATGGGATAAAAACAGTCTCTTCAATAAATAGTGTTGGAAAAACTGGACACATACATGAAAAAAAAAAGAAAAGAAAAAGACCACTTTCTTACACTATATACAAGAATAAACTCAAAATGGATTAAAGACTTAAATGTAAGACCTGAAACCATAAAACTCCTAGAAGAAAACATAGGCAGCAAACTCTTTGACATCGCTCTTAGTAATATTGTTTTGGATATGTCTCCTCAGGCAAGGGAAACAAAAAAATGTAAACAAATGGAACTACATCAAACTAAAGAGTTTTTTAATAGTAAAGGAAACTATCAACAAAACAAAAAGATAACCTAATGAATGGGAGAAGATATTCACCAGGGATACATCTGATAAGGGGTTAATATCCAAAAATGCAAAAAACTCGCATACCTTAACATCAAAAAAACACGCAGTCTAATTTAAAAATGGGCAGAGGCCTGATTAGACATTTCTCCAACGAGGACATACAGATGGCAAATAGACATGAATAGATGTTCAACATACAAAATCATCAGGAAAATGCAAATTAAAACTACAATGAGATATCACCTCACACCTATCAGAATGGCTATCATCAAAAAAACCAACAAACAAATTTTGCTGAGGATGTGGAGAAAAGGGCACCCTCATGCACTGTTGGTGGAATTGCAGATTGGAGTACCCACTATTAAAAACCATATGGAGGTTCCTCAAAAAATTAAAAATAGGACTATCTTATAACCCAGCAATTCCACTCCTGGATATTTATCTGAAGAAACCCAAAACACTAATTTGAAAAGATATATGCATCTCTATGTTAATTGCAGCATTATTTACAATAGCCAAGATATGGAAAGCAATCCAAGTGTCCATCGATAAATGATTAAAGAGGTGGTACATACATACAATACAATATTACTGTGCCATAAAAAAAGAATGAAATCTTACCATTTGCGACAACATGGATGGACCTAGAGAATATTATACTAAGTGAAATAAGTCAGACAGAGGAAGACAAATACCATATGATTTCACTTATATGTGGAATCTAAAAAACAAAATAAATGAACAAACAAAATGGAAACAAGTTCATAGATACAGAGAACAAAGTGACAGTAGCCAGATAGGAGGTGATTGTGGGGCTAGGTGAAAAAGGTGAAGGGATTAAGCACTACAAATTAGCAAATATAAAATAGTCATACGGTGTAAAGCATAGCATAGAAAATATAGTCAATAATACCATAATAACTACGTATGGTTTCAGGTGGGTGCTAGACTTATCGGGGGAATCACTTTGTAAGTTATATAAATATCTAATCACTATGTTGTACATCTGAAACTAATAAAATATTGTATGTCAACTATAATTGAAAAATTAAAAATAAAATACAATGAAAGAAAGAAAGAGAAAAATTAAATGAACATAAAATAAGGTGGCTGCCCTAAGCACCAGGAAACCATATTCTTGGAAATCAAGATGAGTCACATCAATCCAACAAATTGCAATATTCTACAAATCAAAATGGAATTTGTAAGTGCCAAGATTTATAAATATTTTTATACATACAAGGATAAAATAACTTTGTTACAAAATTTTGGAGACAAAGTTGATGTTGAAACAACAACAAAAAAATAAAGATACTTCAGCAAAGCAATCAGCATTTTCTTGGCATCCTCCCTAATTCTCATTGAATAACAAGTTTTTATAAATAAGTCCTAATTTTTGGATGCATTTTTCCTGCAAAATCACTTGGAAATCTTCAATCATCATATTCAGTCAAGGGAGCACATTAATACTTCAGCTCTTGAAACTTCAGCTCTTGAAACTTTCAGGGAATAGCTTTTTTCATAAACAAAATTTGCAAATAAAAGCACACTAAAAGGTGCTGAAAGGAACTGAAACAAAAAAGGAACTGAACAAATCAAACCAAATATTGAGTTCTCAAAAAAAGAACAAGACTTAATTTTTAAATTCCACAAATATGCTTTAGAACATCTTAATTTGTGAGAATAATCTTTTGATAGAGTTCCTAATTTTAGGATATATTTATATTCTATATGGAGCTCTTAATTTTAGAATATTCATATTCTATACAGCATCAGAATATGATTATAAAGGCCTATAATTTTTCAGCATCTAAATTTGAAAAACCATTGAAAAGACCAAAAATACAGGCAACCTCTTTGACAAGTTTTGTCTTACAATATTATTTATTGATAAAGGAACTCTACATGAAGAGGGGACAGTTCCTATGAAAAACACTTGGGCTGAAACACTTAATAATAAACAAATTAGAACTGAAAATATTTTCAATTTAGCAAAATGTTCTTCCCAGGCACCTAAGCCCCTTTAGAGAGTATTTATCAAAAAAATATATATATATATTGTGATCTATATTGAAAGTGTCAATGTTTCAAATTTAGTAAAAATAACATGCAATTTTGAAGATCTCCAAAAATTTCATAAAAAGTTAAAAATAATTAAATCACATTGAAAACAATAATTTCTTCAGAAAAATACCAGTGAAACTCTATTACAGACAGTAAAGCTAGGAAGTTTCGGTTGATAAAAATACATGAGAATATATCAGGAATAATTCTTTTCAGGTTATATTTTTACTATTTAGGTAATCTATGTAAATAAATTTTTAAATGATATTTTTACATTTTAAGAAAAAGTTAAACAAATTTCAATAATACTATTTTTACATCCATCAATGTATTTTAGTGTGAACTTTCATTGTCAAAATTGTCCCAAATTGGAGATCAGTAGTCCCCTGCTCCTTATGACCACTGTGCTTCTTGTTGACAAGGCTTTTACACATTGTTTCTAGCAGATGGAACAGGCAGAAGCAAAAGGAACTGCTCTTCTAGGGTTACTGCTACATTCCCACCTTTCGCCATTTTCTGGCAATAAAATCCAAAGTGTGATATATGTGCGATATTTTTATTTTCACAAGATTTCATTTATAAATCTACATGGCACCTCAGGTGAGTATCAGAAACTAGATATGTCAGAGTAAGTTAAAGAGTGGAAGCTTACTGAGGACATTATCTTTACTTGTGCAAGTAACTCCACCCTGAAACTGGGACTCAAATTGGCCTTGTAGTAGTAAGAATGTGCTATGTCTAAATTTAAGGAGCTAAAACCAGGAAGATGTTCCTTGGGCTCACAGGTTGGTACCATTTCTTAATACTTGGAAAAAGCATGAGATCTATTAAGTGATCTACAGGAATCACACATGGTTCCTGCAACAGGACACATAATTATGATAGGAATAAACTCCATTGCCCAACCCATGGAGTTTTCTGCCCAGGGTTTCTGGCTCCATAACTGCCCTCCATTAACTAGTCTGACAACTGCTGCAGTACTGCGAGGTACGAATGGCCCCAAACAGCTCCCAACATATACATCTAAAAATGTATATTCGCTATTATTTATGCACCTGGACTTCTTTCCTTTGTTACTACTCTGTCCTTCTTGATGTACTATTTATCTTTTCTTTATTCACTTCCCTACTTTGATATTGGGGCTGATATTTATGAAACTGAGCTCTCTCTGCCAGTTAATGCCTGTACTATCGTTATGGTATACTTATAACATATTGCCTTTTATTGCATGTTTTTTTCTATCTTCAAAGTTGTTGTGCTCTTTAATGACCAAAATCCTGAAGGATTTAGCTCCGTACCCTCTAAATGTTGCAGGAAATTATATTTGCTATTGCTAAATGTTTATTCCCAGGGCTTTAAATGTTAGGAAGAAGGCATGACATAAGCCCAAGGACAAAAGTTTAAACAAACCAAGCAGCATATTTTAAAATAATGTTGTGTTACACAGATGCCAAGATGTTATCTGTAGTTAAAATGTCTTTCTCAAAGTTCCTGACTCACATATACAACTGTCTACTGAACACCTGTAACTGGATGTCTCAGATATACCTGAAAATTAATACGCCCAAAGCTGAACAAAAGTCTTTGACTTCTCTCTTAACCTTACATTGCCCTCTTCCAATCTTTCCCTTAAACACCCATTTGTTCAAGTGTAGAAGTCATCTTGATATTTCTCTTCTCATCTCCTCCCCTTATCCAACCATGAAGATGTACTGTATTTACCTTTGAAGTATATTTTCAATCCACTTAACTCTAACTCCATTTCCCTTACCACGTGTCACATGTACTACAGAGATTGCCCCTAAAGTCATCTCCTCGCCTTAATTCTTGCTTCTTTCCAATCTATACCTCACCATCTTTAGTCTCGTTATATCTAAATTAGACTATCCTTGCCACATTATTTTTCCTTTTCTTTTTTTATTAGTTTCAGGTGTACAGAGCAACGTAATAGTTATTTACACCCCTCACAGAGTGATAACCCCCTCCCCCAAGCTACTACCCCTCTGACATCTTATATAACTGTTACAATACCACTGACTATCTTCCTTATGCTATACTCCACCTCCTGACCACATATATATATATTTTCTTATAGTTGACATACAATATTATTCTACTTCAGCTTCAGGTGTATAGTGTATTGATCAGGCATCTACAAAGTCTATGAAGTGATCCCCTTGAAAAGTCCAGTGCCCATTTGTCACCTTACATGATCTTTAAAACATTGTTGATTATATTCCCCATATTGTATTTCATATCCCCATGACTATATTGTGTCTACTAATTTGCACTTTCTAATCCCCATCTAATCCCCATCTTACCCCCATCCCATCTAGCAATGAACAGTTTTTTTCCTATATTTCTGAGTCTATTTCTGTTGTGTTTGCTCATTTATTCTGTTCTTTAGATTCCACACATAAGTGAGATCATACGGTATTTGTCTTTCCCAGCTGACTTATTTCACTTAGCATAATATTCTCAAGGCTTGCCTCATTATTTTGTGTCTGAGAATCCTGCTTATTTTTATTACTTATCAAGAAAATATCTTGAGTAACACAGTGTTAATAAAATAGCTAATAGAACCCATAAAGTTGTTATGAAATTAAGTTAGCTTAACTTAGAAAACAACAAAAACTATCCTACTACTTAATCGTAAGCCCCATGAGGGCAGGAGCTCCGTGAGTCTTGATCACCTTCTCCCGCCCCCCAGTTTTACTGAGATTAACTGACATATAACATTGTATTCATTTATTTATTTTTAAAAGACACAGAGAGTTTATTACAATATCATAATAATGAAAATATGAAGATAATGTGTTCAGGTCTAGGCTAATGGTACATTAACCCAGTGAAATATCATGTAGCATAGAAAATGACAAGTAGAAAGAATTAATTCAGGGAGGGAAATCTATGTGGCCATACAAACTGTTGCCAAACTATTATAGACCCAGGTCTAGGACTGAGAAACAGAGCTTTGTCCTTTTCTGTCCCCACCTGTAGGATGTTCAGTGTCCTGTATATATAATTCTTCTCCAGCAGGAATGATTGTGGCAGGCAGGAGAGGTGGGGTGAGAGACCAGGATCCAGAAAGTGGAGTTTAGTACTAGAAAGGGGTGTTTCAATTTTTCATTACCATGGGATTTTTAATTTTTTTTCTTTTTTCAGTTACAGTTGACATTCAATATTATTATATATTGTTTCAGGCATATAGCATAGTGGTTAGACATTTATATAATTTATGCAGTGATTCCCCCCAATTAGTCTAGTACCCACTTGGCACTATGTATAGTTGTTGCAACATTGCTGACTATATTCCCTACGCTGTACTTTACATCCCTGTGACTATTTAGTAACTATCAATTTGTACTTCTTCATACTGTCACCTTTTTCATGCAGTTCCCCCTCCCCTCTGGCAACCATCAGTTTTTTCTCGGTAAATATGAGTCTGTTTCTGCTTTGTTTGTTCATTTATTTTGTTCTTTAGGTTCCACATATAAGTGAGATCATACGGTATTGTCTTTCTCCATCTAACTTATTTCACTTAATATAGTACCCTTTAGGTCTATTCATATCACAAATGATGATATTTCATTCTTTTTTATGGCACAGTCATATTTCATTATATACATGTACCACCTCTTCTTTATCCAATTGTCTATTGATGGACACTTGCCTTGCTTCCATATCTTGACTATTGTAAATAATGCTGCAATAAACATAGGGGTGCATGTATCTTTTCAAATTAGTGTTTTGGATTTCTTCAGGTAAATACGCAGAAGTGGATCATAAGATAGTTTCATTTTTAATTTAATATTTTGAGGAACTTCCAAACGTTTTCTATAGTGGCTGCACCAATTTGCAAACCTACCAACAATGTAGAGAGTTCCTTTTTCCATGCATCCTAGCCAACACCTGTTTGTTAATTTATTGATGATGGCCATTCTGACAGGTGTGAGGTGATATCTCATTGTGGTTTTGATTTGCATTTCTCTTAGTGACACTAAGCATCTTTTCATGTATCTATTGGCCATCTGTATGTTCTCTTTGGAGAAATGTCTATTCAAGTCCTCTGCCAAGTTTTTAATTGGATTATTTGTTTTGTTGCTGTTGAGTTGTATGAGTTCTTTATAAATTTTGGATATTAACCTTTTATTGGATGTATCATTGGCAAATATCTTCTCCCATTCAGTACGCTGTCTTTTCATTTTGTTGATAATATTGTATTAGTTCAGAGTGTACAACATAAGTATTTGATACATGTTTATATTACAAAATAATTACCACAAGTTTAGTTAATATTTATCAGCTCACAGAGTTAGAATTTTTTTTCTTGTAATGAGAACTTTTAAGATCTACTTCCTTAGGAAGTTTCAAATGTAAAATATTGTTAACTATAGTCACAATTTTATCCTCCAAACTTGCTGATTTGTAAGTGGAAGTTTGTGCCTTTTGACCACCTTTATCCATCCCCCTTGCTCCTCCCACTCACATCTCTGGCAACCACCAATATGTTTTCTGTATCTACTCATATGAGTTCAATTATTTTAAATTCCATGTGGGAGATCACATGGTATTTGTTTTTCTCTGTCTAACTTACTTCACTTATCAGAATGCCCTCAAGATCCATCCCTATTGCTATAAATGGCAGGATTTCCTTCTTTTTTATGGCTGAATAATATTCCATTGTATATACTATATTTTCTTTATCTAGTCATCCATCAATGAACACATAAGTTGTTTCCACATATTGGCTATTGTAAATAATGCTGCAATGAGAGATTTTTGTTCACCTTCACACTGAGTATAGTTCAGTGTCTGGCATATAGTTGACCCTACATAAGTACTTGTTAAAGAAGTAAATAATTGATGATTGACATACTCCTAATGGTAGAGCCAAGTGAATTTATAGGTCTCAGATGTCTACAGACATGAGTCAAATAGTTTTAAATATTTCAAGTCATATGCTGCACCTGTAAAATTCATGTAAAATCTGTATTTTAATTCCATGTGTGTCCATGTTTGTTTTAACATAAAATCTCATTTCCCCATCAACATTTCAGTCTTCACATGAAATCTGAGCTCCAGAAAGACCTGCCATGTTTATCATGGGGCGTTGAGTACCTACTGCTGGCATGCTGCACCTGCACCCCTTCCTGCCTGGCCCCCATCCTGAAACACAAAAACTCTAGTTTGAAAACAGGAGATTAACAGATAGGCTGGGTTTTTCTTTTTTAACCCAAACTTTTATTAGCTTTTTTATTCAACAATACTGTGACCGTATCTTCATCCCCAGTAAATATCTTCCTAAAATCAAATGATTTACCAGATTTGCTTCAGCAAAGATCAACTAGATTCATCCTCACATTGATAGCAATTGATGTGAAGCCTAGGTAAGCCCAAAATGGGAAGAGTTGATATAATTGTTGACTCCAGGCCAAAAAAGAACTACGCATAGGCCATTTTGATTGTATTGTAGTGTTATTAAGTAATCCTAGAAACCAAGATTGGGTTTCTTCCAGTAAGAAGTTTATTATTTATGTAGCATAGGCTGCTGTTAACTTAGGCTGGAAAGAGCCTGGGTTTCTAAGTTTTATACATGTAATAATCTTATAAGATAGGCATTCTTATTATCCCCATTGTTCAGGTGACAAAACAAAGCTTAATAATAACAACCAGTATTTATTAATTCTAAGCACATTTTCTCTCGCTCATTTACTTCTATAGCTCTTAATACTTCATATATACTAACTCACTTGATGCTGACTAAAACCATAAGAAATGAGTATTATTGGAATCTTGTTGTAGTTATTTTTACTATTCTTGCAACTTTTACATAAGTTTTAAATAAAAGATAAAACACTTTTGTGTGTGTGTGTATATATATATATATATATACACACACACATATATATATATATATGGAGAGAGAGAGAACAACACACATTTGAAAAATTAAGATGTAGTTGACATCATATGACTGTGACACTTTGAGATCTCTTAATTTTCCTTTAGTTTTTCTGGAACTTATTAGAATTTTCTACATTTTCTTCATTATCGCTATTATTAAAGCAAAAACTACACATATTTGCAAGCCATTCCACTAAGATTGCAGCCTTTCTGATTCTAATTTTACAGTTCATTCATTCTTTCATTCATTTATACATTCAGTCAACAAATAGTTAAATAATAATTAGATAATTAAGAGAGTTGATAAAAATCACTTCATAATAATAACTATAATTTGCATTTATTTTCTGGACAGCTATTAACATTAACTTGCTGTATCTTTATAGAAATTTGTTGAACTAGAGCTAAGGAAACTGAGGCACAGAATGGTTAAATAACTTACAAAAAATTAGTACATGAGTGATCTGGGGCTCAAATTCACTCCTTGTATTTACAAAAGAAACAAAATGAGCTTCCAGAAAATATTAAAAACCAAAAGCATAGAAAAATCACAAAATTGTTTTTGATAAGACCAATTTATTTGAGAACTATGTGGTAAAACCAGATAAAAGTCTAGCAAATTATGCAGTGTTAGTTGTTCTTTATTAGTTTTAAACAAACATTAAGATAGTTCAGACAATGTTTATATAGTATTCTATATAGTATTCTCATATAACCCATATCCCTAAGAATCTTAAACTGTGATAGAAAATTGGCACTTTGAGACTACACAGTGGGATTTCTTTGCACAACTACCAAAAAAGCACCACACCAATCAAATATGAGTATGGATTTTACTCTTAAACGCATGATCACCCCTTGCACTTTCCACCCTCTTCCTGTTGGTTGGTGTCATTAACAATCTGCTTACCGACCCCAAATGGATTTTCTGACCAGTTGATTTTAACAGCCCTCCCACTGCATCCTGCTTTTGTGGCTTTATGTGTGCTCAGTTCAGGAACACAAGGCACCCAACGCTCTTAAGTACCAAAATGGAAAAGAGATTGATGTTCTCTTTGTGATGCAACCTGAGTTTAGAGAAATGTCAGGATGTATGAAACTCATTTAACAATAAAAATTCTCTCCTCACAAAGGTTCTTTCTGTGTCATTGGTAAAAATGAAAGCATTTTGTATGCATGTATGCATGTGTGTGTGTACATGTGCACACATATGTGCATACGTATTTTTATTAATCATCTTATTCTAGGACACCATATTAATGTATAAGTGAAACCATTTAAACAGATATTCTGTGTCCTCCAGGATTATAAAAATAATACCTTTCTTTTTCTTTTGGCTAAGCACTATAGGGGAATGGAATTATATTGTGGCATTTCTTTTTAATTTGAACTAATTCTCATTTTTGAAAACCAAGTTCATTTAAGACTGTTATATGGTTATGTCTTTATTTATTCAACGAAAATTTACTGATCTTCTACCATGTATCAGTTTTTACTTATTGGATATTTTTATTTGGAAAAATAAAAAACGTCATAGAAGGTTAAATTTAAATGTTAATTGATGTCATATGTTACAAAATTAAGCAGAAACTTGCTAATATTCATTGTGATAGATACAAAAATATACAAATTAAGTTAAGTTTCTTGTACTCAAAGAACTATAATATATTGAGTAATACAGGAATAAAATACAAACAAAAAATAAGGTCAAAAAATGAGAGAAGAAAACGCTCGATGGTAATGGAAAGGTCTAATCTTAAGGAAATATGGAGGATGGCAGAGGATAATTGCTGGAGGTGATAAAATGGAGTGGGGTCTAGTTGCAAGTGTAGGGATTAGTTTATTTAGGTAAAACACTGTGCATCAGCAGGGAAAGTAGATTAAATGGCTTCTGATGCCAGTAAATATGGTAGTGGGGGTGGGGGGGTGTGGATGTTCATTTCTGTTGGCTTTTAGTTTTGCAGTGAAATGGGAAACAATATCAACAGCTGAGAGAGAGAATGGGAGAGAAGTTAAGAGTTTTGAGAGAAGAGTGGAGGGATAAAATTATCATATGGAATGGTGGAAAAATAAATGGACTAGAGATTCTGGGCAGTAATAAAGACCCACTTAACCTTGTTGGTCTTAAATGTAGGTGCCAACAGTCAAAACAAGTACATGTTTCTTCTCCAGCCACGTTCATCTATTTTAGTGCTGAGGAGTTAGATTTAACCAGTGTTTGAATTTTGCCAGGAAGGAATAAAGCAGAAGATAGTTGAAAGTTTATATAGAGCACAGATTATAATATGAGGCAGAACACCTGAGCTGTATAAGGAGGAAAATGAGTACATGAGGGTGGTCAGGAACAGAGAAATGATGGCAGATTGTGGATTATAGGCCCTGGTGGGGTTGAAGAATTGTTGAAAATAAGGTACTAATATCAAATCAAATGCATCATTCCTTCTAGAAACAAAATTTTAATTCAGATAGTTAATTTAGCTTCATTTTGATAACTGAAAACACACAAACAAGATCCGGTGGTTATTTTTGCTTGTTTCATTTTTATTATCTAGCTAACAGGCATACAGAAAGTTTAAGAGTCAAGGAGAAATACAGGAAATAAGAAACATAAAGAATTACCATTGTAGAATGTGCCACTGCATTTGATGATTTAATAGAACCCAAGATTCAGGTCAAGACTAATATATTAGTTTTGAAAAACACAGTTAGAGAAATACCTACTTAATGCAGATTTATCTCAGCATCTGTACTAGTCACTGTATTTTTAAAACAAAACTATAATTCTTCTCTGGCTTATATCATAGACTGTAGCTTTATTGCAGTTTCATGGTATAAAATGAGGGTGAAAAAAAAGAGGTCCCACAAGTTTATGATCAAAGTACTGGCAGGATGTTGTGCCAAAAATGCAATTAGTCAATTGTTTCAGCATAAATATTGTTTATAGGTCAGTAACTAATGTAAAATGTTAATGTTAAAAAAGTATTCTAGTTGCCACTAAATATTTTTAAATCATGTTATTTACAAGACAATACAAATACCACTTTACATAAATGCTGACACTGACTATCAAAATACCACATTTAAATTATAAATTAAGACTGAAAAACTAACTAGGCAAAAACACCGCCAACAATTTGTAGTAAGGGTAATGAAATAAACTGAAGCGTAGCAGATCAGAAAGGGCTTATCAAATATAAACTCAATAAAATACCAACCTAGAACTTAACTTCAATGTAACCTCATGTTTGTTCCTCCTCTAGTTAGAAGATACTATTCTAGTCCATAAAGTCTCAATTAATGAGTTAATAAGCAACTCAAATAATCCTTCATATTCGGAGAAAACTTAGATATCATTCTTCTGTAATTTTATTGCTGCTGCATCTTAAGTTAAATACTGATTATAGTAATTATTCTTGTAATGATTTATGTTGCCCTTTATTGACTATTGAAAAGAAAACCCAAACAGAATACAATTTTTTTTGTAATGGGAAATGTATCTAAACAAATATATTTATTTTATTGAAGATTCACAGCTAATATGACCTTTGAAACTACAGATTGACTATGATAATCATCGAACATTCATTGTCAAGACTAAGTCAAACGGATTAATTTTGTCATGTAGTTCAGCAAAAAAATTGCCTCTACAATTTCTGATCTTAATCTCAACTCCAATTCCTTTAACTTACAAATAACATAAGATTTAAAAGAGCAAGTCTTACGCTGTTTGCACTTAAATTTTCTAGGGTTAAACCACTGACTCTTTATACTCCAGTTTTCCTTTCATCTACCTATTTTCTATATTAGGTAGAATTGAAGTGGCTACACGCATTTTGGGGATGTGACTAAGGGCTAATTAAGTTCGAAATATATTTATTTTGGTTCAGTGGGTTATTAAGTTTCACAGTCATTTATGTTTTTAAGTTATTGCAACTTTTCCTGGTATAGGTATGATTTCTAAAAATATTGCTAACACTAGGTCCACTCACCTGGTGTCCAATCTTGTGAAAGGAAGTGGCAGGGCCAGAAGTAATATCACAATGTGAACACTGCCTAACACTAGAAGTATATAGGTATGTAAGTAGTGGTAGAGAAACAAGGTTTGAAATATATGGAGACAGAAGGTAGTCTGTGAACAACATTTTTAACTAATACAGTCCGTGTATAAAAGAAACTAGAAAGAGTTTTTTTCCCAAATCTGACAATTCTAAACATGTATATGACATTATCAATAATGAATTATGAAGCTGAAAAATATTTTCTAATCAATAATAAAAGATACATTTTGACCAACCATGATAGGAGACAGACTGAATTTTCTTTCTGTTTTCTCTATAGAGGATCATATTACAAAATCATTGTCATATGAAGACATGTTCAAAGAGTATACAGCCAAAAATACACTAAGCTACATCAGTTAATTAATAAAAATATTATTTTCTGGATTTTATGATTCTGTGGTATTTATCAGCTTTTTTTTCAATTTGCAATTTGTTGTAATTTTTTTCCAAAAAATTGATTTTATTCTTTTGTAATCGACTTTATACTTTCAGAGCAGTTTTAGGTTCACAGCAAAATTGAGGGGAAGGTACAGAGCTTTTACACACACACACACACACACACACACACACACGTGCATTTACACAGTGAAAAGTTCGCGACCTTAGCTGTCCGACCTTCGTATACATATTCGTGTGTATATACACACCCTGCCCCCCATAGTCTTCCCCATTATCAACACCCCTTAATAGAGGGGGTGTTACAATTCATCAATCTGTTACAATAGATGACTCTACACTGACACATCATTATCTCCCCAAGCCCACAGTTTATATTACAGTTCCTTTTTGGTGTTGTACATCCTACGGGTTTGGACAAATGTGTAATGATGTGTATCCATCACTTCCCTAAAATTCCTCTGTGCTCTATTTATCCTTAACCTCCCTCCTGTAATTTTTATTCTAAATAAATAATTTGGTTTCATTCTTAATTTTATATTTATAATTTTTCTTAAAGAAGGTTCCCCCCAAATTTTATAAACTTGAAGTCCAGCAAATTCTAAATGTGCTCTGTCCATAATATAAAATTTCACATAGCTAAAACAGTCTACAGAATACGACCAATAGCTAGGACAAACTATTTCACCTATCTTAGAGAAAGGTGGCCTGAATGTTTGTGTCTCCCCAAATTTGTAGGTTGAAATCCGAATGCCCCATGTGATGATATTTGGAGGAGGGGGCCTTTGGAAGGGGATCAGGCCATGAAGGCAGATCCCCTCACACACTGCATTAGCACCATTTTAAAAGAGACCCCGGAGAGATCCCTCCTTTCTGCTATGTGAGGTTATAGCCTGAAGGCACCATCTATGAACCAGAAAGCAGATCCTCACCAGACATGAAGTCTACTGGCGCCTTGATCTTGAACTTCCCAGCCTCCAGAACTGGGAGAAATAAATTTCTGTTTTTTATAAGCCACCCAGTGGATGGCATTTTATTCTAGCAGCCCAAATGGACTAAGACGTGTGTCTACAGTTTTGCGTTTAGAGAAGTTTGAATTTTAAGAAGCTCTTTTTGTGGGTGTTAACACATATGAATCCAGGATACGCAGCCAGGATTTTAGTTTGAGACTTTGGATACGGAGCCAGACGTCTTCACTGTGGCTCCATCAGAGAGTCAGTACTTACTGACAGCGTGGGAATAAACTGAAGAGATAATCCATTCCGGCTCTAAACAGAAGACCACGATTATAGTAGTAGATTCTCTACCTAAAAACGTAACTTAAAAATAATGTTCCTAAGGCAACAAAAAACTATGTAAGTTGAGAATGAGAAGAAAAGTTAAGAATTCATTTAATCCAACATTCCACCAAATAAAGACATTCTCTGTAAAACACAAGATCCTTAGATAGTCACCCAGGTAGCTTTTGCTTAAAAAGAGTTTTTACATCCTCACAGGAAGACAACCCATTGATGAATGGCTCTGACTTTGATCAAGTTCTTTCTTAAATTGAACTGAAATCTAACTTCTACTAACCTATGTATGTTCTCTGGAGCCAAACTGAGTAAGTCTACTCATTTATTAACAGAGAGAGGTGTCTTCAAATATGTGACAATTCCCTCCATCCCCCTGAAAAGTCAACTTCTCTCCAAATCAAGTATCCCTAGCTCTAGATTCGATAACCGTCCTCTTCCCATGTATATTAACAAGTGTAATTATTCATGCCTCTAAATAAATTTTAGATTTAAATTGTCTAACTCAAACTTCAGTTAATAGCAATGAATCATTGAATCTTGCAAAATGACATGGGTCTCCACCCCATTTCCCCATTCTCTCTCTAGCCCATTGGCATAATTAACCACACACACACACACACACACACACACACACACACACACACACACACACCCTGTTGGCTGCTGGAAACTTGAGACTTGGTAATAACTTTCCAGGCTCCCAGACTCTGCTTCCTACCAGATGCACAATAAATATAATACTTTGCAAAGTGCTAAAAGCACTGTACTTGTCAGTAGCAATTTTCAAAAGGGAATTAAAAGCATATTGTGCATTGCTATCAATAGTAAATGATCTACATATCAAGGCTGTGCATTTTTAGCTATGAAGATTTTAATCGCTGATCCAATAGCCTCATTTTATTAAGACATGAGGAAAGTGAGGCTAACAAAGACAATTAACTTATCCAAAGTCACACACAGTTTATTTGTGACCCAGGTTCTATAAGATCTTGTCCCATGTTTTAAAGAGTTCAGCCACACTAAAATATACAATTCAAGCTCAGCATGGTTAATCCCCAGAATTTACTTGAAGAAATTATGAAACTATCTGTTAAAAAAGATATTGTTTACAAAATATGATGCTACTATCTTACAAAAAGTTATACAAATTATAGTCCCATGGTGAACATAAGATACTTGACCACTGAATAAAATACTGTAGCACACATATCAAATGTAATGACACAAGATAATCAATCCCTGGACTGCTGTAACCTGAGGAAATTGTGTCATGAAGTCTGTATCTTTGTCAGGGGTAGGGGGAATTTTGTGTTCAGGTTAAACACCATTCAAAGTTACTCTTTCTGGACAAAGGAATTTTAAAGCACCATTCTCTCCTTATGATAGCAAAGAACACCAGTCAAGCATGCAAGAAAGAGAAATTAACACTGACTATGGCATCTCACAAACAGAAAGGGAAGCTATTCCTGGGTAACAAGGGCATAGGCCCTGCTGGTATTTTATAGAGCTGATGAGAGAAAACAAAGCTTTTTAGAATTTACTTAATCTTTTGATATAATACAAATAGAATGAAAACCAGCTAAACATAATTCACATTTAGAAAGACAAAAAGAAATATCAAGACCAGACCAGAACAGAGACTAATCTTTTATTAGATCAAAGAGTTATTACCAGTTCTTTTATATGTCTGTGGGTGTGGGTGTGCACACAGGTGTGTGAGTGTGTGAGTGTGTGAGTGTGAGTGTGAGTGTGTGTGTGTGTGTGTGTGTGTGTGTTGGTTTGGGCCCGGGGAGGAAGCAAGAGAACCAAAATTCATTGAGCATCTAATATGTGTCACACACTGCATTTTGCATTTTACTTATAAAATTTAATCCACACATAATGTTACATAATCCTATGATGTAGATATTATTATCACCATTTTGCAAATTAGAAAAGAGAAGCTCTGGAGGCTTCAGCTCACACTACTAATAAGTGGCAGAGTTGAGGCTGAAATCTATTATGTTGAAAGGTAGAGTCCGTGATCATACTTCTAATCCTAACAAATTTATGGCTCAGTAACCATCAAACATAAATTTGTCTAAAATCTTCCAGTTATGGGAATAGGTGTGTCTGACACATTTCCAAGACATCGTCCTTCCAAGAATCTCATCCACTTATAAGAAATAACTGAGGAAGCCTGAGCAAGGCAAATATGATGACCTTGTATTAGTTTCCCAAGCTGCATAACATGTTACTCCAAACTTAATGGTTTAAAATAATGAACACTTATTATGTCAGAAATTTTGTGGATCAGGAGTCTATGCAAAGCATAGCTGTACCCTTTGCTCAGGGTTTCACAGGTTGCAGTCAAGTTGTCAGGCTGAAGGAACTTTCTGGAGCTCAAGGTTCTCTTCTGAGTCCACATGGTTGTTGGAAGAATTCAGTCTCTGTCATCAGATGAAGGTCCCTATTTCCTTTCTAGTTGCCAGCCAGAGGCTCCTATCAGCTCCTAGAGGCCACCTCCAAGTCACAGACTCGTGACCCACTTGTAACATGGTGTCTTATTTCTTCCAAGCCAGCAAGAGAATCTCTCACTCAGTCTCATAAGATAGACAGTCTTCTAACATAACCTAATCAAGGAAGTGACAATCCTATCACCCCTGCCATATTTTATAGACTACAAGTAAGTCACAGGTTCTACCTGTGCCCAAGAGGAAGGGGTTATACGAGGGTATGACTTGGGGGTTACTAAAGGGTGAGTCCCCCACAGACCTTGGTATAGACTGCATGTTTTTGTCCTTGACTGCAAAATTCATCCGTTGAAACCCTACCTCGTAATGAGATGGTATTAGGAAGTGGGGTCTAGGGGAGGTAATTAGAATTAGATGAGATCACAAGGTTGGAACTTCTAAGAGTCCCGAGGGAGCTTGCTTCCTTTCACCAAGTGATGACAGAGTGAAAAGATAGCCATCTATGATCTCGGAAGCAGGCTCTTACCAGCCATAGAGCCTGACCATGCAGGCGACCTAATCTCAGACTTCCAGCCTCAAGAACTATGAGAAACAAATTTCTGTTGTTTATATGCCATGAAGTTTATGGTATTCTGATATAGCAGCCTGAATGGAACAAGACAGTCTCAAGTAAAAAAGTTCTAGTAGTGAATTTAGTTATCCAGTTATCAATGAGTTTTCACTTCATTCTAAATCAATTGCAATTTCTGACATGGAACAAGTACAAAGGAGTTATCCAGCTGGATTTTAATTGTTCCATGGGGGGGAAATAAACTCAATTATGAAGGGATTACAAGCAAACCACCAAAAAAAGTAATATAAATTTCATCCTTTTGATGATCCAGATAATCCAGTTAGATTATCTGCTCTGCTCCTTTGTTTTAGGACTCCAAATTACATCACTATCTTGAAGCATCAACAGATGGACCCAAATAGCTGTATAAAGTCCCCAGAGCTGGCAATTCAGCTGCTTCCAGAGAGTTAGTATTCAATCTTGCCCTTTTTGAGAACAAGGATAGGTCAAAATAGTACAACTGGAAACTTGTTTTTCTCCTTCTATTTCAGTTAACAAAAATGTAAGCGATTACAACTAAAAAAAAAGAAAAAAAAAGAAAATCAACCAACATATAAATGACTTGTTATTATTTTTACAGTTATTTCATTGACTAGCACTGTTTACTCAAAACTATTTGTAGAAATTTTATTTTCTGGGGAAGAAAAAAAGAAATCCTTCTAGTTCCATTAGATTTTTTGAGAAAACCCATTTTGTTTTTCATAATTGTTTGCTATAGTTAAAGAGGGTAAAGTACAGGAATTAACTATTTACTGTATACTCAAAGATTGTGCTGGGCACTTTTTATGCTCCTTTATTGACACTGAAAACAAGGATCAGATATGATAAGTAATCTACTTCAGGTTACTCGCTAATGTGTAGTGATGGCATTGTGCCAACCCAGGCAGATTTAAATCCAGATTTCTTTGTTGTTTGCTTTCTAATCTCCAAACTGTCACTCAAAAAGAAGGGAACTTCAGATGAGTGATAAAATTAACTCAAATTATGCTGCTAAATAAATATGTGAACTCGAAGGGAGCAAATATTAAAAGTCCGTCACCAAAAGTTTATAGAAAATGTAAAGTAAACATGTAATGACTATAACCAGCCCCCAAATGTAGATTTTTGCCTACGATGTTAAAATAATTGGATTAGTTACAAAAATTTCAATATAGGATTTCACACACACAGGAATATATATACACAGATACACACATATATGTACTCGTATAGCAGATATACATATATCCTGCTTCTCTGGAAAAATTTGAAGATATGACAACAGTTTCCAGATTTTCTTCCTAGCAATAACCAGAGCTACCCACTTTAGGCAAATTATAAAGTGGCAATGTTTATTCAGGACTCTCTTCACAGATAAAGAAAAATAAAAGGTCAAGTAAGAAAGTGTACTGAGGTTTCACCATCTACACTCTAGATACCCAGGTATCCTTATGCATCAGTAACTTTGAGGAGAGATGGGTCAACTGATCCCCCAGTGACCTGGGAATGATGTACTATGGGATACATAGTATTTAATTTATCCCAGAGTCAATTCTGCTCTCATTTGGAGAGACTGGAATATTTTGGGCCATGTAGACTCTCAGATACACTCAGAATGAAGCCCCTTCCTTAATGACCATGAGGTAATTCCAAAGCAGGGCTTTCTGGGAGGAATATCAACTTTGAAGATTACACATTTGTCTCTACCATACAACTTATGTATCAAGTTGTACGGACTGCAAAAACAGAGGAGGCAAATTACTTAAAGAAAGCTGACAATTTTTTTTTTTCCTGGCAAAATACAGTTTTGCATATACCAGCAATACCAAAAGAAGGCTGTTAGAATTTAAACAGCCATCTTAATAAACACATTATAACTAGAGAAAATTTGAATGCAGTTCATGGTCCTGAAATCTTTGTGTTTCAAATATCAGATACTTTTATTTTCCATACATCTCAATGAGTAAATTATAATACAACATAGTTTTTTAAAGCAGTGCTTCAGAAAACACATGGTCATTGGAGTTAAGACAATATGAGCTAAAAATGTCATCCCTGCTAATATCTAATGATGTAATCTTCGTGGGTGTGTGAGTGGGGGGCAATCTAACCTCTCCAAGCCTTAGTTTCCTCCTTTATAAAATACAGATAATAATAACTATTGGCCAGATTACTGTGACGGTTAAATGAGAGTAGGTACATATAGTATCTAGCACAGAGAATGGCGCATCACAGGTACTAATTGGTAGCTTTGGTTACCAGTATCTGCATCGCATATGATAATGTCTTAATACATGCTGTGTGCTGTCCTGTTGATACAGTACAGCGGCGCTGAAATCTGAGTGAGATCTGAATCACCTGGAGAGCTCGTTAAAACCCACAGGGCTGGGCTTGGGCCTCAGAGTTTCTGAGTTTCTGAGTCTGGGGTGTGACTCAATAATTTGCATTTCAAACAAGTGTCCAGGAGAGAGTACAATGCTGAGGCTGCAGGCCAAGGAACCAAGTACTAAGGGAGAAGAATGTGCACTTCTTTTAGAGGAAGCCGATGGGAGTATAAGACTCAGATCTACCAGTTACCGCGCACATAACAGTTCAGAATCAAAGGATTGACGTGATATTAAAAAGAACAGTGATTGGATGTCAAAGGCTGTGGTGATATGAATAACTTATATGACAACTGGCAAACATTTCCCTATCTGGGACCCAGACATCCATCGGTAAAATAAGTAGTTAGATGATATTTGTGTTCTTTTCTATACTTTCACATATTTTTAAGTATACAAATGTCCTCAAATATCGTGGATAGTTATTATAAAACAGAAAGTGAGCGAAATGCAAACAATAACTCTGGTCCTGAAAATATTCAGAGCCTTGTTAAAAGCCCTGTGCCTGGTTCTCTTTCTGACCCCGATAATGTGACTCAGAGTTGAACGAAAATATAATAAGGGGAAAAAAAAAGGAACATAAATCAGAGGCATTCATACAACATATGGCATTCATTCATTCATTATTCATTCAACGAAGTGTTTTTTTTCAGTACCTCGTATGTTCCAGACATTGGGAAAGATCTTGGGAAAACAGGGTGAAGGAGACAAGACAGGGTGATTGCATCAGAATGGAAGGACACTAATCCATTTATTTCTCATAGAACTTATGTTACATTGTGGCATGTCTTGAGAATCAAGTGTCCCTAATCCATATAATGCAGCTGGCTAGGACACAATTTAGATGGATCAAGAACGAAAACCCACATTGATTTGAAGCAGGACCCCCAAGTCAAAGTCAGATGAACAAGAAGAGGGACTGAAGATTAGTTATCAGATCCAGAAAGTGAAAACTTATTATTTCAGAAACTAATGGTCTCCCAAAAACTATCCTCTTCCTCATAGTTATAGGAACCTTCCTAGTTTAGATAGGCACATGGCATTCCACAGAAAAGATATCTTCTCGCTTCCCTTGCAGCCAGATGTAACCCTGTGATTAAGTTCAGGATGATAGATGGGAAGCAGAAGTGAAATATTCAGTTTCTGGGTCATATCCTTATACAAGTAGATCGGTTGCTTGCTTTCCACATGCTTTGTATCTCTTCCTACAAACTGCAATGTTACCTTAGTGGCTTTGGCCATGTGGACAAGCAGAACCCTGTTAAGATTCCTGAGTCTCTGGGGGAACCTGTGAAACAGAATCGCCCTATCTCGTGGATCTATACAGCAGCTCAGACTTTTATGGGAGAGAAAAGTGTTTAAGCCACTGTACTTTAAGTCTGTTTGTTAGACCATCTTAGGGTACATCCTATCTAATAGAGGTATTTAAAATTGGATCCTATCTACTAAGCAAACATTTAGAAGACAGAGAATCATATCCATTTTTGCTCATGACAGTAGTTCCAGCATTTAGCACAGTGCCTGGAACATATTAAGTGCTAAATACATAAGTAAATTCAATGGAATAGAATGAAATAGATGTGGCTTCTGACTTAAAGGCAAATCATTGCACTATCAGGACACAGACATGAAGACAAAAGTAAAGAATAGCGTTCTTTTTTCAATCATATTAATGCACATTCTTCCTATTCTCCAAAGATATATTATATTTCATATTTTTAAAATTCTTAATTGGCAAAAGTTTAAGTTACTCTGACATCCTTTCTGATAACCAAGGAAAACTGTTATCAGGTGCTAAGCTTGTCAGAGAATAGGGTGAAAATAGCCACTGAATCTCTACTGTATTTCTTGTGCTATTACTGTTTTCCAAACTAAACTATTAAATATTTTTTGAATGCATACAACAGAAGTTAGCAATATGTTTTTGAAGAAGTAACCAAATTATTGGTGCCTTTTTTTTTGGTGTGTTAGTGGGGTTATTTTGATTTATGCACACAGAAAAACAAGTATGTATATACACCCACACCATGTGCACTTAAAATTTAATTAAAATATTACATTTACATTCCAATAGATTATAAAATAGGGACCTTTCCTTTCTCTTCCGAGAGACTTGTTTATACTGGGAATATTAGATATCTATCCCTCTCACTCCCTCTTCATCTTCCTCTCTCTCAATCTCTCAGGAGGAGGCGGTGGCAGCTGTGTAGAAGTTCCTATATAAACTCTGACATTCATCCTAATTTCTTCTAGGGAGTGTAAAAACTCCTTTGCATGTACAGGATGACATATGGCTTTTATAGCACAGCCTTGAGAGGAGAGAAGGAGACATGGGTAACTGATACAGTTATTGCCATAAGTAACAATACTCTGCCTCTGTTCTAGAAAGTTTATGTTTGCTTTCAGGACAAAACAAATGAATATAGATATTAAAAACTTATAATGAGCTATAATGAGCTATAAAAGAGCAAAGATCTATGAACACCATTAGAAAAATTGTATGCTATGGATATAGTAGCTGAGTCTATGTTTTTATTCCCCACTTGTTACCATATTTACCAAAAGAAAAGGTGTCATTTACAAGGCACTTCAACCAATGAGTTTCATCCTCCTCAAAGCGCCAAGAAACAGAGAAGTAGCAATTGTACAAGAATTGCTCTGTGACTAATGCTCTTCTCTAACATTTGCCCCATGTCTCATTTCAATTCCTTTTCATATATAGCTGCACAGTCAAAGACTTCTTTGGCCATTCAAATCTCTACCTCTACTTGGGATGTTAGTGAAGAAATGTTACACAATATATTAAACATGGTTCACTGCAAACAAAAGAATAAAAAGTATTTTTCTCAATTTTGCCCTTTCATGAAGAATTATTGCCTCTTTTCACTGCTAATCCCATTAGCGTCTTCCTGCTTCCTCAGAAATTATTCTTTAACAAATATGCTTTCCTTTTTCTGGTATCTTCAGTCTCTCAGCTGCCTGCTTTGTGTCCCTTTGTCTCTCCACCTCCTCTCTTCTTTTTGTGTATCAGTCATCTGTTTCTTTTGCTATTTCTATCTCTGTTTTTATAACTGTCTTTATCCTCCTGTCTCTTCTCTCTCTCTCTTTTTCTCCTCTCTCTCTCTCTCTCTCTCTCTCTCTCTCTCTCTCTCTCTCTCTCTCTCTCTCTCTCTCTCTCTCTCTCTCGCTCTCTCTCTCTCTCTCTCGCTCTCTCTCTCCATACACCCCATCTCCAGCATCCAGCATTTCCTCTCTGGTGGAGAGGAAAAGACAAACTCTCCAGTCTCTTAAAAATATATTCTTCCCTTTATCTATGAGGTTGCAATCACTAACCACCCAAGAGCTCTCCTTTGCAAGACAACTTTATAGAAAAGGAGTCCACATAAGAATTGAGAAATTAACAACTACCATTATATATATATATATATATACACACACACACTCACACACAAGAAGTGGAGTACAGCATTAGGAATAGAGACAGTGGAAATGTAATGGCTGTATGCGATGTCAGAGGGGTAGTAGATTGGGGAAAGGGAGTTATTACTGTGTGAGGGATAGAAATGATAAATGTCTAACTATTACATTGTTTTGCGCACCTGAAACTAATAAAAAATATTTTTAAAAAAAGCATTTGATTAAGAAAAATAAACGAATTGAGAAGTTAAAGTTGAAAAACTCAGAGGTAAATCTGAAAGAGGACTATCAAAACAAAGTGGCAAGTGTCAAATCGAATAAGGCAGAGATCACAGAGACCTTGTCATCTTTGGTAACTTGGCGAGAGCAGTTTCCACAGAGTGGTGTGCACAGAAGTGGATTCCGGTGAGTTGGGGAGTGAACAGGAGATGAAGAAGAGAAAACAGACAGTTTAATAGCAATAAATATTTATTAAGTGCCTATACTATGTCGGGAGCTGGGCTAAGCTTTAGAAATACAATTGGAAGCAAGCCTGACAGTCTCTGCCTATAGGGAGCTTCCAGTCTAGTAGGAAATGAGACAAGGTAAAAAGAGAGCGATGATGATTTGACAAAGAAAATACAGGGTGATGTAAAAGCATGTCAGAGGGGCAGTGATACTGGATTCAGGGTGGTGACAATGAAATAGGTTGAAGACTGCAAATTCAACGTCTCCTCCTCTTATTGGGCACACAGCTAGATAACATTTCCAGCTTCTTGTACAATTAGGGGTGGCCATGTACCGTAACTGAATTGAGTTCTAGCCAGTGAGATATGAACAGAAGGGAAACAAACACACCTGCCCAAGCCTGCCCAGTAAAACTGCCTCCATGCTTTTATCCCCTTCTGCTATTTGGAGACCTTACATGCCACAAGATGAATATGGCAGAGCCTTCATCAGTCGGGCTCCTCAGATCACTAAATAGAGCTGACACTTTCCCTTGTCCACTTATTTACTCCTCCCCAACCTGATAAACAAGAAATAAACTTCGATTGTGTTTGAACCTTGAATGGTTTGTTTGTTTGTTTGCTTGTTTGGTCACCGAAATTATCCTAACTAATGTATATGAATTGAAGTTAGTTATCCTAACGAATGTATTTGTTTATGAAGGATGTGAAGAAGTTAGCCCAAGAAAAACAATGGCATTTAGGGGTTTATATGTCCACATATCAACTAGACAGATGGCAGGATGTTTGACTCTGTCAATTCAATTTTATACCTCTGTGAAATAGCATAGTGCCTAATAAATATTCACTGAATGAAAATGAATTAATGAGCTAATTCAGCGGTGAGACTTCTGTATTTTTTTCTTTATTTTAGGTTTATAAACAGTGAATCTAGACAACCACCATCATTTGCATTTTCTTTATTTTATTAAGCTTAGTCATTCTCCTCTGAATCCAGTAATGCTCTCACATGTACAGCATTGATAAACATATCCCTGATATTTAGCTGTATCAATGGCATTCACATATGATTTTCCAACTTCATGACCCTAATACAGTCTGTGTGGATGCCATAAATATTAATTTATAGTGGCTATGTTATCTCTCTTACATTTAGACACGAAAATATGGAAGAAAAATTTTTAGTAAATTTGTATCAAGTCCTTGGATTGTATTTTTTAATGATACTTTTAGAATTTTTCACTTGTCTGTGCTATTTAATATTATCAGATCAAATTTAAATCAGTATAACATTTAATAAATGAAAATCAATTATGGTATTACTTATTCATTCTTTAGATTAGCTAAAGGCATAATTATTAAAGTTAAATTATTCTAATTATTGCATTAAAATAGTTGCATATTCATCTCTATCTTAAATATTATTTTATTATTATTATTTGCTGTATTACTCCCGAAATTAGGGGGC
Source organism: Rhinolophus ferrumequinum (assembly GCF_004115265.2). Taxonomy (NCBI): domain Eukaryota; kingdom Metazoa; phylum Chordata; class Mammalia; order Chiroptera; family Rhinolophidae; genus Rhinolophus; species Rhinolophus ferrumequinum. The sequence continues at coordinate 40,453,234 of NC_046288.1, forward strand.
CATACTATTTGTTTAATTATATATATGTGATTATATATACACATATATATATGCATATATACATATACATACTCATATATAGAGCGACATATATATATATATATAGATATATACATTATAGTATTGATTTAATATTAAACAATTCAACAGTTAAGGTTTCCATCAAGACTTTTGAAATCTTGAGACTATAAGAATGAATAATTCAGGATCCTTGCCCCAAGGAGATCATTATCTAGCAGCAGACACAGGCTTAAATAGCAATAAAAATATGAACAGTGCCAAAAGATACATAAGTATAACATGCTATGTCCATACAGATGAGAGAGCAATCATTTTTGCTAAGCAGTAGGAAAGGTAAGTTAAGGCTTCACATTGTGGTGACCCTACAGCGGAATCTTGAAGTGAGTATTGACTTCCCAGTAGAATGGCAGACATGTCCAGAGCATTTCAGATGGAGAGAAACAACTTCATATAAGTACCAGCAGCATAAAAGTGGCCAGCACATTTGGAAACAACGACTAGTAAAACATTCTAAAATATTTTGTAAGCAATTCCGTAAGCAACTTGATTCTGTAAGCGATGTGAAGGATGGATTAGGGGAGGAAGAATTAAGTGGAAGAGGGACATTGGCTAACTACCCTTGATGATACTCCACATGAGGTCTGAGGACCTGGAAAAGGTCAGTGGGAATGGAAAGAACAGACATTTCCAGAAACAGAAACAATTGGACTCGATCCCGAAAGAGGAAGAAGTTACCTAATTTCTAGGTTAGGTAACTGAGGGAATAGTAACTGCATAAGTAAGAATTACGCAGTGAAGAGCAAGTTTGCATAGATCATAATACTATATTGGACATATTGAATTTGAGATATCTGTGGAGTAATCTGAAGGATACAATGTACATAAATGAGTATATGGACCAAGAGCTTAGAAGTAAGGAACAAGCTTCCAGTTATAAAATATGTAAGTCGTGGGGATGTGATGTGCAGCATGGTGACTGTAGTTCATAATATTGTATTGCATATTTTAAAGTTTCTAACAGATTGATCTAACAGATTTTAAAAGTTCCTATCACAAGAAAAAACAAGGTCTTGTAACTATGTTTGGTGATGGATGTTAACCAGACTTATTGTGGTGATCATTTCACAATATACACAAATATCAAATCACTAAGAATCTGAATCGAATCTGAAACTAATATAATATGTCAATTATACCTCAACAAAAAATGTATATTTGAAGTAGATCATTGAAATATATTTATAAATCAGTAAAAGAATAAGGTGTAGTTAGCCAGTATGATATAGATATGGGAGTCCTCAGGCATGGAATTGTGAAAGAAGATGAAAAGCCAAAGGAGGAAGAACATTTATAAAATACATATTTGAAGGGTAGAGAGTGATGACCAATAAAAGAGACAGATAATGAATGCTTGGTCACTGAAGTAGGAGGGAACCAGGAAATAGTTGGCTTCAACCCAGTCTAATATCACCATCACTCCCCACCAGCCAATAATAGTCATGACACTAGTCCAAGATTCATTCTGTTGTTCCCAGATTTCTCCTACTTTGATCCAGTTCTATACTGATTCTTAGCATTTGCTTCCATCTCTCATTGAGAATCTCCCTCTCATTAGGATTTAGAATTAGTACCTGCCCTTCTGGCTCCAATCTCTGGATTCCAATCTCGTCTTCAGGAGCTTTCGGTTGGATTATTTTGCTGTCTTTCTGCACAATAAACAATACAAATAAACTTCTCCATGTAGCTAATCCCTTAGAAACTAGCCGTGACCCATGCCAACTAACACTAATGAAAACTAACTTGCAGGAGGGGCGGGAGAGGGCGGAGAGGGACGGGGTGGGGGGCGGGAGTGGGGCTGGTAGGGGCACAGCCAAAGGCTCTGGGGCTGGCGGGGCTGCTGCAGCTCTTGCTGGACCTGACGGAGTCAGGTCCTCTGGAGGAGGTGAGAAATCCAAAGGGGATGTGGCAGCTCTCAATCGCATCCAACTGGTTGAGGAGTTGGGCAGGGCTCAAGAACCAGGAGGCAGAAAAGGCTGCTGATGAGAGCGAGAGAGGAATGAAGGTGATAGAAAACCGGACCACGAAAGATGAGAAGATGGAGATCCAGGAACTGCAGCTCCAAGGCCAAGCGCACAGCAGAGGAGGCCCACCGCAAATACACAGATAGAAGGAGGCAGCTAGTAAGTTGGTCATCTTGGAGGGGGAGCTGGAGAGAGGGCAGAGGAGCGTGCGGAGGGGACCTGGAAGAATTCAAGAATGTCACTAACAACTCGAAGTTGCTGCAGGCTGCATCTGAAAAGTATTCTGAAAAGGAGGATAAATATGAAGAAGAAATTAAACTTCTATCTGACAAACTCAAAGAGGCTGAGACCCATGCTGAATTTGCGGACGGAATGGTTGCAAAACTGGAAAAGACAGTGGATGACCTGGAAGAAAATCTTGCCCAGGCCAAAGAAGAGAACGTGGACTTACAGCAGACAATAGGCCAGAAACTAAATGAACTTCACTGTCTATAAGCAAAACAGAAGCGCCTTGTTCCTACAGAAGCTCCAGACTTCCATGTTTTTCTCCTCTCATAAGAAGTTTCTTGTGTTACTGCATCTGTGCTTTGCTGGAAATGTCAAGTGAATTACCAATATGTGACCAAATATTTTGTATCACAGCAGCTTTGAACACCAGTTAAATCTAATTCCTTCCTTTTGTCCCTGTTGGCACCAGCTATTTCAGCTCTCTATTTTTATTTTTAAATTGCATTTATTCCTAAGGTAGGCAGCTGTTTCCTATTGAACATAGTCTCTTAAGACTGGGGGCATTTGGTTCCTGGGAGGTTAGACAACCCCACACTTGCAAAACAGACTCCAATATCTATGTAGTCACTGGTCAATTTAAAAGGTTGAAGAATAGAACCTCTGGGCCATGGTTGGACACACAACAGGAAGCCAGGGACCACCACATTAGAATGGGTGGGGACTTTCGGTGCACAGCAAAGAACCCCGGGGGTGGGGGTGAGGAGAGGGGGCACTATTGTGAGAAGTCATAAACCACAGATAGATTAATCTAATCATCCTGGCATGATTAGGTTTGTTCTAACACGCAGAACAAACATCCTCTGAGCAGTCGGCATGAAAATGCTTGGGAAATTGTCATAATATTTACTCTGATATGAGGCCATCCACTCAGCAGGAATGAATATGGTAGAATTTAGTCCTATTCAGGGAAGCCTATCAAAAAGACTGCTAGCCATCAATAATTGAGCAAGAGCATTTTTCTATTAATAAATACTGGGCAGAAGTGGCCTCTCTGGCAGCAGAGAAAAAGCAACTAACTGGCTTAACTTCATCTTGTCTGTACTTTAGGGAAGATTGGTAAATTGGTAGGAAAATGGTAAGATAGGAAAATGGTAAATTGAAGATTTATTTATCTAGGACTTTAATTCCTTCTTCAGAGCCAAGTTAATAAAAGACCAGGAAACTCCTGATTAGACTGGATAAGGAGTATTTTTGTAGACAGGGCTGCATGTTTTTGCTTTGTTATATTTTTGCTTTCTCGCTTAACATCTCAGAGCTGAAACATTCCATATTCCCCAGCAGCATGGGGAGCCAACTCAAGTTTACAATTCTGACTAAAAACCACCCTGCTTCTAGCTTATCTGACTCATCTGCCCCTCGTTCCTTTTTATTATGCATCACACTACCCAGGGGATACACTAGCAAATTGCAAATTGTATGATTGAATAAAACCCACACTTCATTTAGATTCTTGCAACTGTATCATATGCAATGGTATCACTTTTTCCACATTTTGGTCAAATAATTTTTACATAACCTACCAAGAAAAAAAAAAGAACCTAACATGGATACATATTTCTACTAGCTCCATCTTCAGATGAAGGAACAGAGATCACATACAGGTAAGAGTGAGCTAGGTTCCCAGCCTGGTAGTCTGGCTCCAGGGTCTGCATTCTTAACCACTATGTTATGGTACCCTCAAGGATAAATTTTGAAAATGCCCAGCTCAAAAATCAAGGGAAGGCAGATATTCAAGAAAAATTCAATAAATACAATACTTAATATTTCCAAACATTACAGAGAATTAAGAAATGGGGGCTAAAAAATAAGCCAGTGGATTAACCATTTAAGGGGTTGTGGGGACAGAGCCCCAAAAAGCAGTTTCCAGGCTCTCGGCCTCACATAGAAAGGTGCTGGCTCAGGTAGTAAATGGCCATCGACTGTGATCAAATGGCCAGCAGCTGTGGCTAGTTGGCCGTCAGCTGTAACCAGTGAGCCATTAGCCATGAATATAACTGCCGTGGCTAGGCTAGTAGCAAAAAGAAAAAGGGGGGAGCTAGCAAGAAGATGGTGGCTGAGTCTGCAAGCGGCGCAGTGAGGGTTGAGAATTGTGTTGCTCCTGGTTCCTATGTCTCCAACCCAGCCGCCAGTGAGAGTATAGTGGTGTGACTCCCCTACCTATGACTCCGTGGGTGTTCCTTTTTGGCCTCACCATGTCCTGCGTTCTTGTGTGGGGAGCGGGACCAGAGACCCCACAGACCCCGTCGGATGCCCTGCACGACACTTGGTGTAGTCCGCAGGATCCCCTGCACTACAGGGGTCCATAGCATCCTACCTACTAGAGAGGTATAGTGACAAAATTGGGACTGTCTGTGAAATGAGAATTTAAATAGTATGTGTTGGGATTAAATTCAGACTACTCCATCCAGAAGTTTGATGATGAAGAGAGAGAGTCAGAGAGGTAGTTTGAAGCACAAGCACATTCTGAAAAACATTTTTTTACATACGAATTTGGTGGGAGGCCTTCTATAAGCAGGGGAGAAAATACTATTGGAGGAAGAGAGACAGTAGATGCAAAATAGATAACTGACAGAGCTCCTGATGGAGGGGGGGAGGGGAAAGGGGGAAGGGAGTAGGGGAGGAAGTGAGGGAATTAAGAACACAGGAGGGTGGCCAACCTCCTCTGGGAGTCCCTCATGGAGGAACTGCAGAAACGACTACAGATGACAGAGTTAGAAGGCGGAAGGGGAAATTGAGAGCTCACATGCCTGAGGCCATCTGTTTTCCCCAGGAAGCAGAAGGTAAGGCCTTCTGCAAAGAACGGGGCGGTGAGGTGGAATTGGGAGCTTGCGATGAAAGCTGTAAAAGGATTGTAACAGCCACCATGGGACATGGGACAGGGAGCTGATGAGCCACGTAAGTAAAAGGATTGCTAAGTAGTGACAAGGGCCCAGCTGAAGATGAAGCTCATAAACTTATAATGGAGGAAATCAGTGTGATTATATGATTTCTCCAGCTGGGCTCAGCCTTCCAAGAAGAGCAAAGAAAATAGTCAGTTAGGTTGATCCGAACGAGGGTTTGGAAAACGGGTCTGCAGAGGACAAGAAGGTAAGAAAATAGAGAGCAGCTGAGACTGTCTGCCATCATTTTCATGGGTCCAGGCTAAATAGGGAAAAAAATATCCAGGCAGAGAATGACGGGCTCGGAGGACAGGCAGTCCTTGAAAGACTCATGTCCATAAGGAGATATAGGCCTTGAAAGGAGGTGAAAGAAGGGACAATGGTAATGGGACAACAATTTGGTTTATGATTTTCCTCTGCTTCCTGATTCTTTTCATTTTCTTAGGTGTGTTAAATCTCCATGCCAGTGAATTAACATCCTAAATGTACTACATTTTCTCTATACTACGCAGTTATTCTCCAACTTATATTTTTGCTACTTAAATTGAGTTTCTCTCATTGGTCACGTGAAATCTAAATTTCATTGATGCAGTATCAGCCACTGGCTTCTCTGGTGAGGGTTTTTGACTTAGGAAAAGGCAGCTCCTCTGGGTTAAAGGGGGGCACCCCGGGCCCACTGCTGGGCAGGTGAAGGGCCAGCTGCTGTTCAGACCCCACCTGCTCCCTCATCTACATGCCCGTTCAGGGCACACATTTCCCAACCATATGTCCCAGTCCTGGGCGATTGATCACAAAGAAAACATTTAAAAAGTATATTTGGTGGTGAAGCTCCCTGGATTGGGGGTAAAATCTTGATTTTTATGAATGGACATATTCAAGTCCACTGAAGAAAACATTTTTAATGATAAAAAATAAAGGTGAGTATAAATGAAGAAGAGCATAGCTAAAAGAATTCTAAAGCATAAATCTTTAAATAAAAGAAACCCTATGTCCAATGAAGTAGCTAAAGCTTCTCCCTGATGGTGATTTAAACGTGCCCCCCCCCCACCCTGCCCAACCCTCCATCATACAGAGATGCTTTAAATGCAATGCTTCAATGCTGGATCCATAACTCTGGATATGTAAAGTGAAACTCTCTTGACAAGGTCAAATATTTTACATAAATTTAACGAAGCAGGGAATAGAGAGCAGAACAAGGGAATGATAGGGCTGTCACTCGAATTCCAAACTAAAAGATGTCTTCCTTTGTCCTCAGCTCCCATATTCAAATCCATGATGAGCAACACAGCTCAGACTCTCTAAACAGAATGTGATGCTATCACAGGCCAGAAGTATGACTCCGTAGAGAGGGGCCAAGTAGCTTCCCTCTGAGCTTTATAAAGAGCTCCTCTAAACCTTTTTCAGTTACGATATTTTTAGTTACAATCTTTATAACACCTACTTGCTCTCATCTTTCTTTTTTTTAAAGCCATCTTATCTACAGATAGAATGGACAGGTCTATAGAGCAGCAAATGAGAATGATTTCTGGAATCTGAGGAACATCAATGGCCACCTGTTATTTAGCATACTTGAACTTAACTGAAGACATTGCTTCCTTTCTGTGAAGAATGTTGGCTTTTCCGAGATGCACTGAAGAGTGCAGGAATAAGTCTTTAGTTATTTATATTTGGGTTATAGGTTACTTTTTCAGTAGAACCATGGATGCACTTTAATCTTAACAATCGGGATTTACACATCTGGCAAAATAGTACAGGGACCGTAAACTAATTTTAGTTTTGCAATGAAAATATCTATTGATGCCCTAGGAGACAGATTCTAAAAGAAATGAGAATCAGTCTCACTTAACCATTTAATCTTTGGGATTGAAGTAGAAACTGAAAAAATAATGTGTTACTAATTATTTCAATAAATGATTTACAGAGAAGACTCAGTCATCTGTAAGTTAATAATTATGGAAATTTAAATGACTCTTTTTCCCCTCTGCCAAGAAAAATGCTTCTAGGCTACAAACTCTTGCTGTCAATTTTTACTACAGGGATGTAAATTAATTGCAAATTGACTGAAGAATGACAGAATTTAGGATAAATATCCATAATACATCTCAAGATCAAATATAATTTTTAGGGGGCCGGCCCAGTGGCTCAGGCGGTTAGAGCTCGGTGCTCCTAACTCTGAAGGCTGCCAGTTCGATTCCTATATGGGCCAGTGGGCTCTCGACCACAAGGTTGCCGGTTCGACTCCCACAAGGGATGGTGGGCTGTGCCCCCTGCAACTAGCAACAGCAACTGGACCTGGAGCCGAGCTGCGCCCTCCACAACTAAGACTGAAAGGGCAACAACGTGAAGCTGAACAGCACCCTCCACAACTAAGATTGAAAGGACAACAACTTGACTTGGAAAAAAGTCCTGGAAGTACACACTGTTTCCCAATAAAGTCCTGTTCCCCTTCCCCAATAAAATCTTAAAAAAAAAAAAAAAAGAAAGAAAAGAGATAAGGACACTGTTTAAATATATATATATATAATTTTTAGGATTATGTAATTCAACCTCTTCAGTATCAGTTATCACATTGACAATTATACATTTACAAATATGAACACATACATACTTTATGGTAAACATACAGAAATATGGATTTTATAATTTTGCTTTTTCCTGTAGGCCTACTGCCATCAAACTTCCACCCACAGTTTCCCAAAGTACCACATTTTCTCCATGAAGGAAAAAAGTAATATTTACAAGTCCTACTCATCAATCAAAAAATAAATATTTGGGGCTTGTGCTAGCTATGCAAAGGGGCCAAGAAGAACAGCAAAATGTGGAAGCATATGGTGTCTTAATCTGTCCCATTGCATTGAGCCATTACCACCTCAAACCTCTACTCAGTATAAAAGACAATATTTGAAACTCACTGCTCCTTATCTCAAGATTGCAATTAAGTGTCTAGGTTGTAAAACTAATGGAAAACAAAGGGATTTAAAAATGTGCTGCTATTCCAGACATGGATCAGACGGCAATCATTTCCACTGGTCAGAGGCTCAATGGAAATGTGTGATTAAAGATGCATCATTTAGCATAATGGCTCATTAGGAGCTCTAAGAAGAGAAAGTGCCACAGGACCATGAGTGATGTTTCCAGAAACAAAATAAACTCATCACTCGGGACCCATTGATCAAATCTCTTTTGTGTTACCCAGGATGTCTGGTGCTTTGAGAAACCTTCTCAATGATTTCACCCATCTCTCCTCATAACCATCAACCTCATAATCATAAAAGACCTCCATCTAAATCATGTGCTTCAAGAGGGTTAGCTGGGTCTGTGTAGCTATGTTGCAAATTTAAAAGCTAATGCTTAAAACACATAATTATTGTAAATAATCTTGGTTACCTGAAGCTTAGATTGAAAATAGGAATCAAAAGTTTCAGATGTACCTTTGTCAGACTCATTTATGGAGCATTAGTAAAGTAATTTTTTAAATCCCATGTTCTCAATGATAATATACGTATAATATGCCCAATCTGATGATCAAGCAACTGTTACAATCAAGCATCTTTCTGGGTTACACATGTTGACCTTTTATAATTTTCCAGTGGTAAAAAACAGCAACATTAAGTCTACCTTCTTTGAATCTACTAAAAGTCATGACAATATTTGATTTATAGCACAATGTCGTTTATTTTATACTTTTTGAGTTCTGTGAGATATTGATATTATCTGCATTTTACAGATGAGTAAACCAAGGTTCTAAGAGATTGAAAGTTAAATACTATCATTGATAAAGCACAATAGCAAATTTAGGTGCATTTATAATGATAATGACTGAACATGATAATATAAGGTATCTTACCTTGTCTGTAATTGAATCAATGGATCTTTAAATGTGCATATATTTTACAGAATTCAGAAAATTTACTTAATCAATTTTCCCTCCTAATCTTATTCAACAATAAATAGATATTGAATACCTTTTCATCACGTACCTTAATATGGCCAAGTTTCGATTCCTTCATTCTGGTATATATGGGGTCTGACAATTAAGTTTGCGAACTTGTTGCAACGATGTTGCTAACCTTTTTTGATATCAGAGGGATTACTCATTATGAATTTGTACCAACTGGACAAAAAGTTAACCAAGTTTACTACTTGGAAGTGCTGAAAAGGCTGCGTGAAAAAGTTAGGCAACCTGAACTTTTTGCCAACAATTCATGGCTCTTGCATCACGACAATGCACCAGCTCACATGGCACTGTCTGTGAGGGAGTTTTTAGCCAGTAAACAAATAACTGTATTGGAACACCCTCCCTACTCATCTGATCTGGCCCCCAATGACTTCTTTCTTTACCCAAAGATAAAGGAAATATTGAAAGAAAGACATTTTGATGACATTCAGGACATCAAGGGTAATACGACAACAGCTCCGATGGCCATTCCAGAAAAAGTTTTGAAATTGTTTTGAAGGGTGGACTAGGTACTGGCATCAGTGCATAGCTTCCCAAGGGGAGTACTTTGAAGGTGACTGTACTGATATTCAGCAATGAGGTATGTAGCACTTTTTCTAGGATGAGATCGCAAACTTAATTGTCAGACCTAGTATAGACCACTAATTGAAGGGCATTCGTGAGAAATGATTTTTCAAATGTTTGTGAAAAACAAAATGATATATATCCTATATACATAATGCATTTTATGTATACATATATATGTTACATAGCATATATATTCAATTAAGATAAATTAATCCATTGGATTAGTAGGTATATATATATTATATATACATATATGATATATATTATAAAGTATATGTTAATTATATATTCATTGTATGCATACATATAAATATATATTTAATTTAAGATAAACTGATCCAAGACATTTTGTAACAACAATTATTTAAGCTTTGATTACATTCCATCCTCTTGTTCTAATTGGGATTTTAGAAAAGTTTAGTTAACATAAAGTGTTTCATCTTAATTCTACATACTTAATTTTCTAGTCACAGATTTTTTTTTTAGAATAAGCCACTCTAAGTCTATGCTTTTGTCAGTGTTAAGCTTACATATTTGATATAAATATCCTGTAAAAGATCACTTTGCAAAATTGTATGGGGACTGCTTAAAGGCTGATTACATGTAGAGGACAAAGAAAATAAGCCACAGAAGGAAAGAATATGGTTTTGCTTCCCGTCATTTAAAACTGTATAATCAGCTCCTGTCCATTAAAGAGCAGACCAACCTTGGCAAGTCTTCTCTGCTAAACTTGGTTGTTGACTTTTGCCACCTCTTTCATTGTCAGCTTGAATCATCTTTGGAGAAAGAAATGAGAATATAGAAATGTTTCTTGGGTTGGCAATCAGTAGCAGGATGGAGTGAGAAAAAGACAATGAACTCTCTGCTATTAATTTCTCCCTATGTTATTTTTTTGTTCTGGAACTGGTAGTAGAAACAATGCTAATGAAATCCGTTTCTGATGATTTGAAAAATGTTCTGAAATGACTTGCTCATCTGACCACTGTTGTTAAAAACTCATAGATTGCTTTATAATTCCCCACCCAGAGAGCTAAGAAGGTCTTCTTTTCTCACACAGAGAAGCAGAATACAGGCATACCTCATTTTATTGTGCTTCACTTTATTGCACTTCACAGAAAGTGCACTTTTTTTTTTTTTTACAAACTGAAGGTTTGTGGCAACCCTACATCAAGCAACTCTATTAGCACTATTTTTCCAATAACATTTATTCACTTCATGTCTCTGTGTCACATTTTGGTAATTCTCACAATCTTTCAAACTTTTTCATTATTATTATATTTGTTATGCTGATCTATGATCAGTGATCTTTTATGTTATTATTGTAATTATTTTGGGGTGCCATGAACCACACCCATATAAGACAGCAACTTAATTAATAAATGTATGTGTTCTGACTGTTCCACCAACCAGCCATTTCCCCATCTCTCTCCCTTTCCTTGGGTCTCTCCATTCTCTGAGACAGAAAAATATTGAAATTAGGCCCACAATGGCCCACAGTTAATAACCCCACAATGGTCTCTAAGTGCTCTTAGTAAAAGGAAGAGTCATACATCTCTCACTTTAACTCAAAAGCTAGAAATGATTAAGCTTAGTAAGGAAGGCATGTAGAAAGCCGAAATAGGTTGAAAACTAGGCCTCTTGCACCAAACAACCAGCTTGTGAATGAAAAGGAAAAGTTCTTATAGAAAATTAGAAATGCTACTCCAGTGAACACACAAATGATAAGAAAGCAAAACAGCCGTATTGCTGTTATGGAGAAAGTTGCAGTGGTCTGGATAGAAGTTCAAATCAGCTGCAACATTCCCTTAACCCAAAGCCTAATCCAGAGCAAGGCCCTAACTCTCTTCAAATTTATGAAGGCTGAAAAAAGGTAAGGAAGTTGAAGAAGAAAAATTTGAAGCTAGCAGAGAAATTGTTCATGAAAGAAAGAGTCAACCGATGCAGCAAACTTCATTGTTGTCTTTTATTAAGAAATCACCACATCCATCCCAGCCTTTAGCAACCACCACCCTGATGATTCAGCAGCCATCCACCTGGAGACAAGACCCGTCACCAGCAAAACGATTACAACTGGCTGAAGGCTCAGATGACGATTAGCATTTTTCAGCAATAAAGTGTTTCTTAATAAAGGTATATACAATTTTTTAGACATAATGCCACTGTACACTTAATATACTACAGTATATTGTAAACATAACTTTTATATGCACTGGGAAAACAAAAAATTTGTGTTACTTGTTTTACTGCGATATTCACTTTATTGCAGTGGTCTGGAACCAAACCCACAATATCTCTGAGGTACATCCGTAACTCTCATTATTTTTTCTGTTTCAATAAATAATCTTTATTTTTTTTCTCTGAGGTATTAATAGAAAGAAAATTTTCATTTATTCCAAAATATTTCAGATTACATTTTATTGAATGGTTCTCAATAATCACATTGTTGGTCTATGGTGAAGAAAAAAAAAATTGCATAGTAGAAGTTAATTTCTTTTGAAGGTATTTTAGTACTGCCTGTTTTTCCTCTTATAGTAAGGAAGCAAAAGTAATCCAAAGAGGAGAAAGTGTAAGAACCCAACAATAAATTTAAGGTAACTGAACAGTAGAATGAGTCTCTATTTCAAACAAGTGTGGAAGATGGGATTCTATAAGTACCATACGCCAACATCAATACTTGAAAAGCCTAATCCTTCTTATGCACACACATGAACTTTTGCAGTAACACATGCAAAAAAAAAAAAAAAAAAAAAAAAAACGACGAACATCCCTTTTGGAATTGGTTCCTCCATCTTTTATCCCTTCTCCAAATAAAATAAAGTAAAATAAATGAATCACCTGTTTCAGATTGTCTGCCCTCCCCACCAGAAACCCATGACACTCCGTTTCCAATTTCTTCCAGTCATTATACTCAGGATTGTATGGGACATTCAAAATATTATGCAAATCTGACAGTTTTTGTGAACTGAGGAAAATTCTGTGGATTTCAGGAGTATGTCTGGGAATGGATGTGTTTCATGTGAGAGAGATAGATGAATTCATTTTTGGCAAAGCAATAGAAAGGAAATGTTTAAAAAAAAGGCAGGTGGATAAAGGACAAATGAATCTGAGAATAGATCTACGAGACAAAGATTGCATTACAGAGCCAAGTTATGACAAGTAAACAAAAATATCTCAACACTAGGTTGAAAAAGAGGGACAAAAAAGAAGAAAGGAATGTGCTGGAATTGTGGTATCTGTGCACATAGTAGAGTAGAGAATTGGAAGATTAGGAAGAGGAATATGTCATCCTATTTCTACCTTTTCACCTTCATCTTTGCTCCTTTATTTCCCTATAGACTCAAGAAACTTTAAGGCTAACATTTTGAAATTCAGGTGCCCCTTTACTGACAAATTTGTTGATTAGTGTGCTGTAAAACAGGATTAAAATTTGTACTCAAGGGCATTTTATTTATTGAAGTATATTTTCAGTTACTATGCCCAAGACCTGGAATGATTCCCATCCTGTACACAAAGAAATAGAGGTTCAAAATGTCTTATAGAGCACGCTACAAAATTCTTAGTGGTAGATTTTCAAATCTTTCTGGGACAATCTGTTAACATATAAGCAAAATTTCTGCTTTGGATCTATTTTTGAATCATAAAAGATCTATCAGCTTCCTTTCACTGGCAGCCCTCATTTTCTGTGGGAGTTTTAATTAAAGGAGAATGAAACAATGCCAGTGAGTATTTGAGCATCTTAACTGAGAATCTTAGGAAAACTTCCTCATGTTCTAAAATTTTTCCATCTCCCATCTCTCCTCCTTTATAAGAATTTTGGGTTTTGTTTTATTTTCTGTTTCATTTTGAAAGTTCTTCATGAATGCAATGATCTCCAAATAAGGTTCCCACTCACCAAGTGGTATACAAACCAAAAGTAGAATGCAGAAGAAAATACAAGCACATGTTGTAATCTAGAAAAAAAATTAAACCTTTCTAATATTTAATATACAAATTAAACCTAGAACTACCCATAGTTTATCACCCTGGCAGGTGGTTACATACTACTTAAGGCTAAAGTGTGACTTGAAAGGAAAGCAGGAATTTCAGTCTGGGGAGGGTTGACAGAGGCCCCAGAAATCCTTATTTTGAAAACATTACAGTTCAGTGTGCTTGCTTTTACAAGATTTACAGCAATTATCTTAATAGTGGCATCTTTACTATACCATATGTATTAGTACTGCTGCCGGAACAAATCACCACAAACTTAGCTGCTTAAACAACACAATTTGTTATCTTAAAGTTCAATAGGTTGGAAGTCCTACAGGACTCTCACCAGGCTAACATCAAGATGCTGGCAGGCTGAGTTCCTTTCTGGAGGTGCTAGAGGAGAATGTGTTTCCTTGCTCATTCAAGTTTGTTGGCGGATTTCAGTTCCTGGTGGTTGCATGACTGAGGTCTCCATTTTCTGGCTGATTGTCAGCTGAGGGCCATTTCTAGTCTCTAGAAGCCACCCCATTCCTTGGCGCATGACCCTTTTCCTCCATCTTCAAAGTCAGCAATGATAAGACAAGTTGCTCTCCTGTTTTGAATCTCAGATCTCTCCTCTCCCATTGCATCTCTCTGGCCCATTCTTCTGCTTTTCTTTTCTGCTTTTAAGGACTCATGTAATTAAATGGGTCTCACCTGCTTATTCTAGAATAATTGTCCCATTTTAAGCCCCTTAACCTTAATTACAGCTGTGAAGTCTCATTTGCCTTGTAAGGTAACATATTCAAGGATTTTGGAGATTAGGGGCTGGGCATCTTTGGGGCACCATTATTCTGCCTACTAAATGATGAAATTATTTGTGCCACAGAGATTCACCCCATATCTGTACCATATTAAATAAATAAATAAATAAATAAATAAATAAATAAATAAATAAATAAATATTGCATTATCTGTTTAAATACCTTCAAAATGAAAGATTTGACCCATTGTTAAAAATATTACAATATTCCATCTCTCAAATTGCAAAAGCAACTACTGATTGACATTAGGAAAGACTGAAATTTATCAGGTGAATTTCAATAAAAGAGTAGGTATATTTGATAAATCAGGTTTCAATGTTAGTAAATGACTTAGTAAGTGTACCAACCGTGCACTTCTGCTATGTGTATCAACTAAGCATTCAGAGTAAACTTAACACCAGTTGTCGAAATGAAGAGAACCTTTAAAACTTATGTTCACATAAAAATCTACACATGGATGTTGAAAGCAGCTTTATTCATAACTGCCAAAACTTACAAGCACCCAAGGTGGCCTAAGGCAGGTGAATGGATAAGTAAACTGTGGTACACCCATACAATGGAATATTAGTCAGACCCCAAAATAAATAAGCTATCAACCCATAAAAAGACATGGAGAAACTATGGTACCTTAAATGCTATTACTAAGTGAAAGAAGCCAATCTGAAAAGTCTGCGTACTGTTTGATTCCATCTATACAACATTCTGGAAAAGGCAAAACTTGGAAACAGTAGAAAGATCGATGGTTGTCAAGGGTTGGGAGAATGGCAGGAATGAATAGGTGAAGCACAGAGGAGTTTTAGGACAGTGGAAATACTCTGTATGATACCATAACAATGAAAACATGACATTTTACATTTGTTCAAACCCACAAAATATACAACACCAAGAGTAAATCCTAATGTAAATGATGGGCTTCGGTGATTATGGTACGTCAACCAGTTGTAATAAATGTACCACTTTGGTGGGGATGTTGATAGTGGGGGAAGCTGTGCATGTGTGGGGAGCAGAGCACATATGGAAAGTCTCTGTACCTTTCTCTCAATTTTACTGAACCTAAAACCACTCAAAAAAATAAAATATCTCACCCCTTAAAAGCGTTTCTGTTTTTAAATGGACATTACTAATATAGCAGCAGTTTATATAACAAATAAAAATACTGATATGAGTAAATACCCTTTATAAATATAAATATACATATTTAAAATGCATGTTCTAAATTTTTACTTAGAGGCATGTGCCATCGAATTAAAAAGTATTATACTGATAAGTTCATACTAATTACATTCAGTTGCTATACTACAAGTTAGAACTATCTAAAAGTAATGCTTATCAATCTGATATTATCACTTTTATACATTTTATAACAGGTAAATTAGATCTTGATTTGTCATCATTTCAATTAGCCACTCAAAAATGTCATGAAAGAATGGTACCAAGGATCACAGAATCTTTTCATTTTGAAAACATTCAGCACACATTTTAAAATTACCACTTTTTCTAATAGGTAATGAACTTTAAACATTGAACTTTAAAAGTCCCAGGAACATCTGAGATACCACTTAGACTTCTTTAGGGTGTAGGGGATTTTGTTTGCTAGTTATCTTAACACATATGCCCTCATTTCTTGTGAAACATTCAAATAAGTTTTTCTAAATTAATTAATAAACGGCTAGGAAATCTCTGGGGGTTTTTGTTTTGTTTTGTTTTGTTTTTATGGCTGTTGTGTACTAAATTTTTGTGTGTGTGTGTGTGACTATAAAAACTAGTCACCAGCAAAGCTGCACATACATAGTGTTAGTAAATGGATAACAAATTATAAATAATGCTCATAATTTTATTTTTCTTCAGGAGAATGTATTTTCCTCCTCTCAGTCATGAAATTTATTTGGTTTTTTGTCTGTTTGTTTGTGCTAGTTTAAAAATGTAAGTTGAATCCATTCCACTTACCACACTATTCCCTGAGCCCCAGAGCCAATAGGCTTTAGATTCTGGTAGCGCTTGAGAACCGTGAAGGTTGAGTCTCCCACTTCCACACTGTAGAACTGGTTGTCAACTTTGCTTTTGCTCATGTTGTAATGTTTGGCAATATATGACACATCCACTTGTTTATCGAATCCCTGTGAAAAAGAAGAACAGCAAAAACATGAGACAGGTGAACAACCAGAATGGCAATGATAGAAAGAAACCTGTTCTTTTAATGATTGCTAATACTGTCATCTATCATCATTATATAAACCTGTATTTCACATAAAAAATTATGTATTAGTCCATGTATGATTACCTGGAGTAAAACAGTTTAGAAAAAAACACCCCCCAATTTTTTTTTCAATATTAAAACTATTTATAATAAAATCACCTTAGATTACATCTGCATAACCTTTTCTGAAATATTTCATTAAAACCATGTAATTATTTATGCAGCAAACATCTACTGAACATATACTTGTCCCATAGACTATGCTATATACTTAAGAGGTGAACTCTGATCATCCATTATAATAGCCAAATGAGGAAGGATAAAATATTGTGTCTACATTCCCTTCTCAGAAAGAATTGAGATATAAGATAATGTGTAATTTTTTAATTAGGTAAATTTTAAATAGTATTAACTTCATTTGTTCTCAATAATACCAAAAACTCTATTATCCGGCATTAAACACTGAACAATTGTAGTCCAAATTAACATGATTCTAAAATGCTATAGGAGAACTCTTTATTCTTTGCAAACTTAGATATTAAATACCTCAGTTGTTGCACCTTTTTCTTATCTTTAAAAGAAGTTCTTCTATCTATTATATTTTCCAATTGAAGAATCTGTCCTTGAAATTTTGAATCATGATTGATGAATATATATAATGTAAATCTCCATTTTCATGATTATTGTTTACCCAGAAATGATTTTATAGTTCATTTTATTATATAAAATAGTGTGGGTTCTCTAGCAAGAATGGGACCTCACAGAATATTGTCCAGATTGTTCCTTAAGGCACACACTCATGGATGCCCACCCCATAGCCATCCCCTGTACTTCCTGTCGATTTTATTAAGGTTTTGAGAGCCCATATGTTCAGTGGGTTCCTCCCAATCCCAGCAATTGAAAATTGAATAGTCTAAACCAGTGGTTCTCATTAAAGGTGGCATAACAGCGGGCATTTGGGAGATTTCTGGCATGTTTTTCTGTGCCACATGATAGGAGATGTAGCGTACACTGAGTTGGCTTATCGAACAATGGTGGTTGTTCTTCAATGAGTGGGACATTCCTACACAGTGAATAATTTCCTACGTACCTCACAACTTTTGAAGTATGCCAAAGCTTATTTAGTAAAAATCTAAAGGGCTTCTGTATGATTTTAACATAAACTGACTTCTGAAAATCTAATTCTCATGAAATATGAAAGGAATTTTAAACCGTCTGAGGCTCTGAACCTCTGGTTGGTCATAAAATCATTTTCCTTGGAAAGTTTTAGCATTTCATTTCTTTAAAAAAAAAATTGAAGTAGAAGTAGAAACTAATATGTTGCCCCTGTACACTCTTGGAAAGGAAGCCAGGCAGCGCCAGTACTAATGTAAATGAGTAGAATACAGTGGGGACTATGGAGACATGGGTGGGAGTGCAAAGACCCTAAGACCCAAGACAAACCTGAAAGCAGAGTACATACACATATCAGGCACCAGCCTGTCATTGGGAGACACTTGGTGGCAGCAATCCAGTACAAATGCACACAGACCTCAAAGAATAGAGTGAACTAGAGGTTAGGAATCTAGGTTGCTTGGACAAAAGATTGAAAATTCAGGTAATTTGAGAATGTAATAACCAGAGGTCTGAAATCCTCGAGGCTGTCTGTGAAGCATGGAACAGGAAATTAAACAAGACGAAGAATCAGGGCATCGTAAGCCTATTCAGGAGACTACGACAGGGTTTAGAATTTAGACAATGGTGTGGGCAACACAGATACAAGAACATCAGTATCCAAACAACCCTGATTTCAACCACAGTGTCAGGGCCTGCATTCCACACCGTGGTTCGTGTCTACTCTAGACTTTCTGATGTATCAGTGAACTAATCCTATTCGAGTTCTTTTTCGTTTCTCCTCCTGGCTAGGAAAGGTAAAAAAGCAAATGGAGCTACATTAACAAAAGATTTCATCTACCAAGGTTAACTTGGGATGAATGAAGTGCCGGACTTGCCATTTGTCATGTTCTGACCCTTCTTCACATTCTTCAATATTCCTGTTTCTGACCACTCACAAAATCCTTAACACATACTGGCCTCGTGAGACTAGTTAATCCACTTCCTTTTCTCCCATTGATTCTCTTCACCTTTCAAATGTCACTTATTCCGACTGCACTACACGTATGTACTAATCATATGTAACGACTTTTATGTCCAGACTCCTGACCTCACGCCATATCTTGGCACCACCCTACTCTTTCAGACTTGGCTGTGGCTTATCCACCTATGCTCTCAGTCTTCATGTTACATCCACTATGCTGGCCTTCTCCTTCCAACATTTCAATATATATTCAGAGAAACCAAGGGAGTTTAATAATCCATGCCACTTCTCTTTCAGGCTTACCCTATGAAAAACAAGAGACACATTTACAAACAATTTAAACCGAAAAACACTGATGATATACACATTATGTGCCAGAGACTGGGTTTGATACTAGAGATACAACAAAAAGAAACAGTCCCTGTTTTGATGGAGACAGTCAAGTAAGCAAGTAGTTAAAATATGCATAGTATATTCTACACCAGAATCAATAAAAGGTGCTCGGAGTAAACAGAGAGCAGCAACTAACTGCTTGCATTCATTCATTATCATTAATTCATTCAACTACTATGTATAAAACAACTACTAGAAGCCAAGTCATGGGTATAAAACTGGTAATGTTTGAGAGGAGACTTGATCTGTGTTTTCTCCGGCTAACAATATCCCTAGAGCTGTCCCCTTACAGAGATGTGCATAAGGGCCAGAAAGGGAGCTTGATAAAATACTACAAAACACGGGCATAACACCCTGGAAATTTGGATTCAGGCCATCAGAGTAGGTCATGAGGATCTAAAGATTAGTAAGCAGTCCCAGGTAGTTCTAATTTAAGGATCCAAGGAGCTGACGTTGAGAAAGACAGGATTAGAACAATCATTCTCAGTGTGCTCCCTGGGGCACCAGTATCAGCATCACCTGGAAACCTGTTAGAAATGCAAACTCCCACACCACACTGACTGAATCAGGACCTCTGGGGGCAGGGCCCAATGATCTGTTTTAATAAGCCCTCTAAGTATTCTGACGCATGTTAAGAACCACTCACTGGAGGTGAGGGAACACCTAAAGACTGGAAACAGATCATGCAGCTCTGCTTGAGGTATTTTGAACGTAAGACACATTATGCAGCAGAAATAATATTTCTGCATCTGCAACACACTTTGTGTCCTGGAGACTGCCAAATTGCATTACTCATGGCATACACAAACTGGAAACCAGGGTCCTGGTTAGGACAAGGATTACCTCACACCCCAGTGTTATAATAGGGTAAATCATTTCATCATTTCATCATTACTGAGAAGTCTTCCCCAGTGCATACCTAAAACAAGACTTTTCTTGTCATGGGGAAGCTATATATGGACTTGGTGATAGTCTGGTAAAATGGTTAAAACAATTACAAAGCTTGTATCAGTGGCAAAATTTTAGCAACATGGGAATTATCAATCAAAAGGAGATTTTAAAAAAAGCTATTCAAATAAATTACCTAATGCCCTGACACGTTTTCTAAAATATAAAATACTCAATGATATCTTTTATCTCCAATTCAGAGCATAGAATTTCTCACAATAAGATTGAAATCATCATTATAAAATGTGTCAATTCACACACACACACACACACATACACACACAATTTCCTTTCAAGCATTCTCTTTATACCTAATTTTGAATTAAACTTTAAGTAAAATCTAAAAGAAAATACATCTTTGAAAGTCCCTCCAATAATCGAGAAAAAGCTATTTTAATTATTAACAGTAAGACACAGAGAAAACAATTAGGAATTTTCTTGGCTTGATGTCATAACTAAAAATTGGATGGCAAAAATGTTGTGTTGAAAAATTTTCCGCAGATTTTATCTGTGTCCCAAGCTTATAAATACACATTGAGTTTTAAAAAGCTCAAAACATATTTAATATAGTATATTCTATCCTGGATTTCCATGCAATCTTCCTGGTCATGACTATAAAGTTCAAACATAAACTTTTCTCTATAAAATGTGCCTATTAAAATATGCCACTAAACACACTATGAACAAATATTATCAATGCTAAAAAAAAATGTCTCTAGTTATGTTTTAGAATATCCTTAGTTCTGGTCACATAACTGATGATTTGAACCCAAGAAGGGAAGAGCCAAAAAAGCTGATGATTTGAATCCACAAATGAGAAAAACCAAAAATTTATATTGAGAAGTCCAATAGTTTAAGGCAAAGATTCTGAAGTTTCAACATGGATCGGAACTACCTGAGGAGCCAGGTAGGGCTAAGAGTTTGTATTTCTAAGAAACTCCACACTTCCAGAACCACTGTTTTAGAGACTGGTAGATATAAGAGATGTCACCAAAGAGGTTAAGTTAGCGAGATGAAAACCAGAAGTAATGCAGGTCAAACTAAGTAAACAAAGGACATGGAAATTAAAAATAATGTCAGGATAACCCTGCTTGGTATCAGCACCTCTTTAGCAGGCCCAGACGTCATATGCCAGGGATGTGTTTTCCTATCTCATATGTACAATTCAGGCCTGACCAATGATCTCTCAATTAGCTCATGAAAATAACTACGACATCATCTCTTTATGTTACATTTATACTAAAAAACTTGGGAGGAATGTCTGAAATTCACAGGTATTCATAAATCCTCATCAAATAAAAAGTCTCTTTTGAGAGAAAAAATAATATGTTGATTAAGACTTAATTATGAAGACTAAGAAGGAATATTTTATCTAAAAAATTATAAATCATCACAGTGGTAACGTCTGGAAATCGACATGGTTCAAAACAACTATAGGTTTATAGTAGTTTATTCTATTGATCAAATTACTTAAAAAAGTAACTCATTCCTCCACTGAACATTAAGCTTATATTTAAATGACTCAACAATCATTTCTATGTGGATATAATAGACTTTTCTTCGCAAAAATTCAAAGCAAACTCATTTCCCCCCTGATCCCCAACTGCTAAAAATTTTTAAAGTTAAATTAAAAGAAGACTTTTTTTGCCCCTGGCAATTTGGTAGACAGAGAGGAAAATTGAATATAATCTGTTCTGTGAAAAGACTGCATTTTATGCAGACTTGTAAGAAAGGGCGTTGTGCAATGAGTCTCCATCACCAGTTCAGTTGTCAGCTCATATCTATGGAGTTTTTCAAAGAAGAAAGGCTCCAATTTACCATTCTTAACCTGCTAGTGTCCAAAGCCTTGACTGCATTTTTCTCAAATTTAACACCCTATATTCCACAAGCATTCCCTCCCCATTTTCATCTGTGCCTGAATGGCTTATGTTACTGCCAGTTTCTAAGCAGAAAACATTGAGGTTTAAGTGTTATTAGAGGTTAAATTTCCTTGGTTTCTTTTGGATGATATAGCTGAAAACAGCATAACATCACACCTGGATTAGTTCTGCACTTAATAACTGAAACCTTAAGCAAGTCGTTTTATTCTTCCGTTCATTTATTATTTATATTCTGTGTGGTTCCCAAAAGGATTTGTGCAGCTCATCAGAAAAGATACAGGAACAATAACTCCATTAAATCCAGTTTTAAGAACAAATGTCAAATAAAGCAGAAGGGAAGATGACAGTTTACCAGAAGATTTAAGTTATAAACATCTACTACCTTGAGTGCAACACTTAGTGTCATGCGTCCAGAAAGTCAAAGGAAAAAAATAAGGACAACACAACAAAACCACAGTGAGTGGCAAGTTTTGATTTGTTAATCTCAAAAACTTATCATATCAGTTAATAGGAAAGGTAAAATTTCTCTAGCACTTAACTTCAGAAAGAATATATTCAATAGTCCTTTCTATAATAAGACTGGAATCAAACAACAGGCACTAGATACAATATTTTTTTTTAAACAAAGACAGAGAAATATGTTTCATATGACTCATATGATATAAACTCACAATAAAACAAGGGGAGAAAGAAAGGTGAACCAGTATTAATTGCCTTCTTACTAAAGGTGAACTTTGTATTCTGTTATATACTATATTTACACTGACAACAGATGAGAAAAACGTGGGACACAGGGCCGTTAATTGGCTCAAAATCTGAGAACAATTAATAAGTGGTACCAATTAATATGAATTGAAGTTTGTCCAACTCCAAAACATGTGCTCTTTTTTTACTAAATCATTCACTAGTTGAGCTAAAATAATTTAGAAGAATGATGTGGTTTTCTTATGAGAAGGTAAGCTATGGGAATAGAGCTTAGAAAATCAAGAGAAATGAGTAAATAACGTGTCCTCCTCTTATTTATTAATTATCTCAGCGCAGAGTTTGAATTTAACTGAACACTAAACAATTCAGGGTTGAAGCAAACAATCTTGTGTTTGTAAGGGAAAGCTGGATTTTCAGAACTGCCCCCAAATTTAAAGAGCCTGATTGAATTCATTTGTTAAATATTTATCGAGCACCTACTGTATGCCAGGCACTTTTGAAGGTGTTATGGATATAATATTGATTTCAATAGGTTAGCAAAAATGAATTAGCTACAAAATACATCTCCAGAAAATTAACTGTCAATCTGTTAGATATTATTTTAGTCTTGTCATTTGGGCACTGAAAAGTACGGTGGGGATTATGCTTTTGGAACAGATAAGATTGAGCTAGTTGTTCTCATAGTTACGACTTGCATATTGAATTGCTTCACAATGCCAATGACACTCCAAGATTATTATATAAAATCAGGAGAAACAATGCCTACTATTCTGTTTTTTATGATAGACAGGCATGTGTTCATTCCATTTGAAATCTGAAGCAAATTGTTTACATATCAGTTGTAAAGGGGGAGAGTTGAGACATCAATACTTAATGACATTTAGGGTTAGATTTTATTCTCTCAAGAGCATATGTCCCCCACGTGGTTTCTTGAAGTGTTATTCTGTAAGGAAGATTACAGCCTGGCATCGGTGTGACTTTTATATCGGCTAGCCCAGAGATGGTTATTCTGTGGAATCAAAGGTTTATAAGAAATCAATAATGCAGTAAAAACTTTAAGACAAATTATGTTTAATCATCATTGTCAATTACATGAAAAAGCACGTAACAGTAATCAATAGTAGAGCAGGCATGGCTTCTGCCTGCCTGTTCTTTATATATGATGGAAGAAAATTAGTACTGCTTGAATACCTGCTAGGCAGCAGGCTAATATTAAGACCACACACTGTGCTAGGTGTCTAAGACATCATTTCATGTAGGAATTAGTATTCTACATCAGCAAAGGGTAAACACCCAGCTTTTATCTGAGAATCCTGACTGTGTGGCCTTGGGCAAGTTTTTACAATCTTAGCCTTAGTGCCCTTATTTATACATGAGGGCAATCGACTTCTTTTCCTAGCTGGGAATATTAAATGAGATAATCTATGTAAAGCTCTTAGCATGGAGTAAGCTAATAGGAATAATTAGCTCACCAAAGTTTATCATTATTACTATAATTATCATTATTATTGAGAAGTTAGATAACATTTAAAGACACATAGCTAATTAGCAGTTTTAGAATGTTTTTAACCAAAAGTTGATGTAAACCATAACTCCAAGGATTAGGATATTTCTATTAAATCAACATGTAATCAACAGTGTTCAGAATGGTCAGATAATAATTTTGTTTCTGTGTTTCATTTATGGTAGAGACAGTACTCTATGAATATCCACGTGCTGCACTACATTTCCCAGCCTCCCTTGCAGTCCTGTTGAGGCCATGTAACTATTTCTGGCAAGTGGACTACAGCAGAAGTGGCAGATGTCACCTAACTACAAAGGCATTTAGGGGATGTGCCTCCTCCGTAATCCATCTCTTTCCACACACTGGTATCTGAGCTGGCACATCACAAGATAGCAAGAGCCTAAATTCCTGAGTCACAAGATGACAGGAGCTGAAATTCCTGAGTCACCAGATAGAGGAGAGACCTTGGCAACCTGTACTCGACTTTGTGCAACAGGAAATAAACATTCGTTCGGGTAAGTCACTGAGACTTGAGGTCTATCTATTGCTATAGCACGTTTCTATTCAACAAATATTTATTTTGGTCTTACAATGCACCATGCAACGTTCTAGGCACTGAGAGAACAGAGCTCCTGCCCTCCTGGAGCTGAATACTGAATTTTTCCTGAGAGGATCAAACTTGGAATGCTGGCCTCATGATCACAATGATCTAAACTACTATACCATTCTCACTAAATTCTACACCTTTTGAGCCACACATTCCCAATTTGTTTACAATAAAGAAAAAAAAAGAAGTATAAAATAGCAAGTTGTATTGCATAATCAAGACAGGTCAAAAATTGCAGACAAATAAATAACAGTTGATTTTAAAAAAACAAAACATTTTCTCAGGGTTGAGAGTAACAGGTTATGTTTCATCATAATGATAGTAAAAAGTCATTTAGGAATCACAATATTTAAAGTGAATTATCTCAGTTTCACTGACTTACATCTAAAATATGTCTGTGTATTTTTAAAAGGGAAAATTAGAGTTTACCAAATGCTATATTTAAGAATATGGAAAACTAAAGCCCTGTTTTCGTTTATACAATAAAGAACGTTATTCTTAAATCCTATGTAATTATATTATTATCATTTATTGCCCACTTATAAAAAGATCTAATTAGTACCTAAGTTTAGTAGTTCCACATTCTCCGTCTTGGTTTCATCTCAGTGAATATATACTTTTGTGGCTGCCTTGACCTTTTGTAGTATGAGTTAGAAGTGTGTAGAGTATATAACCAAATAAATATTCACCTTTAGAGAAGATGAACAAAAGAAGAGTTGAATGACACATTCCAGATCAGAACTGACTTTAGAACTCAGAACCAAAATGGACATTATTTTTCTTAACCTACTTAAAAATTCAGCCTTTGTTTATCATGCACCCCAACTTCAAATAATACTTGTGCAGAAAAGCAAAATTATCACTTAATACATTTTGCAAAGCCTCACACCAGAAGGATAATAGAATTAAAATATTCTGTTCAAGGAATCAGTTGATTACTTACGAACATCCTCAGTATCTAGTACAGCATTCAGCATCTAGTAGTTTGCTCAACAGTATTAGTTATGGAATGAATGTATCTTCCATGCCCATGACTGTCACTCCTAGTTGGAGCACACCAGACTGATTCTGGTTTATTTTTAACATAATAATGGGTAAGCATTGATAGGGTTCTCTTACAATTAAATAAAACAAAACAAAACCTACTAATAACTCCTCAAGGCTATCAAGGTCAAGAACAACAAAGAAAGACTGAGAAATTGTCACAAAGCAGAGACAATTGTCACAGGCAGATGTGACAACTAAGTGCAACATGGAAACATGAATTGGATCCTCGGACACAAAGAAGCATTAAGGGACAATTGATGAAATCCAAAGAGAAGCCTGAAGTTTGGTTAGTTTGTGATGTATCCAAGTGATGTATCCAAGTGATGTATCCAGGTCAGTTCTTAGTTTTGATAAAAGCATCCGCATGATGTAAGATGTTAAGAAGGAGGGGAGCTGTGGGAAGGCCACGGGGAATCTCTCTATACTCTCTTTGTAACTTCTCTATACATCTAAAATTATTGCAAATTAAAAAATCTATTTCAAAAAAGAAAGAAAAGAACACTCTATAGATAAAAAATGGAATTCACAAGTAGATGCGTTTCTTATAGAGCACCATTAACCATACACTGAAAGTCACAGATAATTCAGGGATACGTTACAGCACAAGTATTTTGAAAGATGTAAGCAACAACTTCATTCAATCTCAGTAATACCTCAATCATAATTAATCTCATAATATTAAGCTACATTTACATTTGGGTTAAGAGTGTTCAACAAGGAGTCCAACCTTTCATTCTTCAAGCAAACCAAACACATACAATCAACCAATACAGAAAAAGCTCATCATTATAGAACCAAATCATGGGACCTTCACATTATTTGTCAGTTAATCTTTAGTAACATAACTGATTCTAGTCATTAACAGAATTACTTAAAAAGCTTTAGGAAAAAACCCACCCAAGGATTAAGACATAAATGTTAACACTAAATTTACTCTTTTGAAATTTGCTATAGCCATCTTCACATGTAACATATGGAAAAAAACTATTGTCAAGCAATATGATACATTTATTCACAAAAATTGGTATGTTGGTTATTATTCTCATAGTACAGATCTCAGTGCTTCATTTCATGATTCAAGATGTGCTGTGTTTTTACAAACATGTAAAAACAACATGTCTGCTGTTTTTAATAATTTATCTATAGTCCATGCATTAAAGCATATAGATGTTGGGATTTTAGAAAATGAATGCAAAATCAAAAGCAATGTATCAAAACAGATGTAAAAGAAAGTCAGAGTAGAGTCCGGCTTCCTTAAATAACACACAGGAGAGGAAACCCTTTAAAAAGAGAAGCTAAAGTAAAAAATTCTATTGTCTTGTTACATGAAAAACTAAAATATAAAGGAAACTATGAGTTTACATCTGAAAATCATTCATTTAAAAAAAAATAATAAAAACCAAGACCGTCAAATATACCCATGGTCAATATGCTGGTTCCCTTAGACCACATTTATACGAAGTTAAGTGTCTAAATTTAGTGTTCTGGGGTGGCAATCTCTCCAAAACATGCCATTTCTTTCACAGACCACCAAAAATGATTTTCAGTTTCCCTGTGAGATTATACAGGTTTTCTTTTACCCTGCCCCATCAAAATATATTTTCCTTTGAGGCTCTAGTCCCCAGTGTCGGTATACAAGTCTTCATTTTATCTATGGTGACCATCCATTGAAGTGTAAAATCTTTCACTAGATATTTTCAGTCTTTGAAACAGAAACATACAGACCCCTCAAATGAAATAAGTTGGATAAATCAAGTCACTTTAAATTCAAAATTTCTTAAAAGCAAAAACTATTTTTTAAAACCATATAATCCTGGAATCAGGTTTAATGATATTTTTAAATACCCTATATACTAAATCTGAACATATCACTTAAAACTAAACCATTCCATGGGCATTCCAG
The DNA here is from genome assembly GCF_004115265.2 of Rhinolophus ferrumequinum. NCBI lineage: Eukaryota > Metazoa > Chordata > Mammalia > Chiroptera > Rhinolophidae > Rhinolophus > Rhinolophus ferrumequinum. The sequence goes on from NC_046288.1 coordinate 40,480,998, forward strand.
AATACCTATTTTTACAAATTCCTGCGTTTACTAGTTTCCATGTTTATAAAAGTCTACAAAAAGCTAATGCAGCTCATAAATATTTGCAAATATCCTAGAATTTCCAAAGATTGAAAGAGAAAAAAACACATTGTACTAAAAAATAATATATCAAAAGTGATTGGCGTTGGCTCAGGCGGTTAGAGCTCCATGCTCCTAACTCTGAAAGCTGTCGGTTCGATTCCTACATGGGCCAGTGGGCCCTCAACCACAAGGTTGCCGAATCAACTCCTCGATTCCCACAAAGGATGGTGGGCTCCGCCCCCTGCAACTAGCAACAGCAACTGGACCTGGAGCTGAGCTGTGCCCTCCACAACTAAGACTGAAAGGACAACAACTTGAAGCTGAACGGCACCCTCCACAACTAAGACTGAAAGGACAACAACTTGATTTGGAAAAAAGGCCTGGAAGTACACACTGTTCCCCAATAAAGTCCCGTTTCCCTTCCCCAATTAAAAAAAAAAAAAAATAGCGATTGGTAATTTTGCTAAAGAATAAATTTTCATTTATTTAGAACAGCCATTATCTGTGGCTAGGAAAATTATTGCATATACACACATAGTGCTGTTATTATCCAAATATTAGAGTAAGAAAATTTAATTAACTAATCAAATCACCTAGTAACATTTTATATCTATTAAGAAAAGTATTGCTTTAACTAGAAGAAATCAACAGGCTCAGTCTTGGCTATCATATGGAACAAGGTGCTACACCAAAAAACAGTAAGAACTCAAATAACATTGAAGAAAAGTTTTGACAATAAGAACTCCATAATGAGACTGGTATTTCTGTTATATTCCCAATAACATTTCCAACCTTATATGTCACAATCATCATGGAATTTTTTTTTTCATGGCTCTTTTCAGTTTACTGTAAGAAGGAGTTACACTAGTCCAAGTTAAAAGCAGATCCCAAATGGTTACATTATGCAAGCTGTGAGGTTTTTTAACTTGTGACAAGAGACAGAAAGGAAATTCTACTCATTGCAAGGAAATGCTCACTTACGCTTCAGTGAGCCAAAAGCACTTAAAATCCATGGACCTTCAGCTGGTCCTCCTTAGCCAGTGCAACTCTACGAGGACCTGGCATATGTTCTTGCGCTGGTCACCCTGACGCTGAATTACTTCTCCATATTCTGGATGCTCAATGAAAGTACCACTGCAGGCAAATTGCTTCAACACCTCTACTAGTTTCTTTTTATCGTAATCATCATTGATCCCTTGGACAGTAGTAAGGGACTTCCTGCCGTTTCTCTGTTGAATTCTTAGAAGGATATAATCCTCAGAGCCAGCAGGAAGCGGATCATCACCCTCACTTTCATCACCACAGGGGAAGGAAGAGTGGAGGTTCTAGATAGCGGACAGACGATATGATTCCTTTTCCTCAGTGGAAACCGCCTGCGGAAGGGGGCGACTGGAGAAAGCAGGCAGGGGGGACAGAGCGAAGGAAGCAGGGGGCGCTTCAGGAGAGGCTGCTGAGTCCTCGGCTTCAGGAGAGGCTGCTGAGTCCTTGGCAGCAACTCAGTGACTGGGGCCATCTTGTGGAATATATGTAAAAGTCTTCCTTTTTTTCCTATTGGTGACCAATAGAATCTTAGGCTTCTTTGCATTTAATCATAGTATTCTAGTTCTTAGTTATATTTAGTAGCTACTCACTTCAGTAAAAGCACTGTACACCAATAAACTATTTAGGAATTTAATAATGGGACTAAGGAAAGACCTAGTATAATTGAGATTTCTAACTCCAGAATAAAACATAATTGGATAATGCCTTCTCATAATTCATGGTGTTTTGAAGACTAAAGCTTAATGAAATCTTCACACACAGAAAGCATTCAGTAATTATTGGGGTTTAGGCTTTCTTTTTCTCTCATAATTGTTTAGACCACAGTTATCACTGAGGTCTTTAGCTCAGAGAGGAATAGGTCTTTATAAGCCTAGCCACCCTCTACTGTGCCTTAGGCCAGAGGGTGCTCCATATCATTTGTCCTGCATCCCTAATTTCCACAAGTTACAGGTACCCATTATAGGTACTCAGTAAACATGTGCTGGATAAATAATGATGGAATCAATTAATAATCAGTCAATGTGTAGATACCTACTTGCATAGAAAATGTAAGGAGGCATAGAGTTTCTGTGTCATAGCCAAAAAGAAGCCCACTGAGCTCAGTCCCTTTACTTCTAGTGCTACTTAAACTTATAATTGCCAATTCATTAATATGAACCCTCTGTGTCTCAGATTTTCAGAAATCAAGAAATCATTTTAAATGATCATAAACTCCATTATCAGTAAGCAGTTAGAGAGGATAATAAGTTAGTAACTTTTAAATAAATGTCAGATTAATACTGATTTGTGATTAGCAAAATAACCAAAATACAATTCAGTCTATTAATAATATACTTATAGGATGTTAAGATGTTGAAAATTGACTTGATTTTGAAAGACAAGCAAACAAATTTCTACATGGTAAGTGGTGTTTTCCTTTTTTGTTAAAATTTTCAATTACAGTTAACATTCAATATTATATTAGTTTCAGGTGTACAACATACTGGTTGGACATTAATATAATACATGAAGTGATCCCCCAATTAGTCTGGTACCCAACTGGCACTATACATAATTATTACATCATTCACTGTATTCCTTATGCTGTGCTTTATATCCCATGGCTGTTCTGTAACTACCAATTTGTACTCCTTAATCTCTTCACCTTTTTCACCGAGCCTCCCCACCCCCTTCATATGTGGTCACTATCATTTTGTTCTCTGTATCTATGAGTCTGTTTCTGTTGTCACAAATGGTAAGATTTCATTCTTTTTTATGACCGAGTAATATTTCATTGTATATCTATATACCACCTCTTCTTTATTCAATCATCTATTGATGGGCATTTAGGTTGCTGACATGTCAACAACCTAGGGTCAATAAATCTATGAAAAAGGTGGCAAGAACATATAGTAGGATAAAGACAGTCTTTATCCTACTGTCTTTATCAGTCTCATTGTTGACCCATTCATTATTTAAGTAACACATTATTTAGCCTCCATGTGTTTTTCAGTTTTTTTCTTGTAACTGATTTCTAGTTTTATACCATTGTGGTTGGAGAAGACACTTGATATGATTTCAATCTTCTTAAATTTATTGAGACTTGTTTTGTAGCCTAGCATGTAGTGTATCTTGGAAAAGGTTTCATGTGCACTTGAAAAGAATGTATATTCTGCTGCTTTGGTGGTAGGATGCTCTAAAAATGTCAATTATGTCCATCTGATCTATGTGTCATTTAAGGCCAGTGTTTCCTGTTGATTTTCTGTCTAGAGGTCCATCCATTGGTGTCAGTGCAGTGCTAAAGTCACCTACTATGACTATTAACTGTCAATCTCTCTTTTTATGTCAGTCCATATTTGCTTTATGTATTTAGGTGTTCCTATGTTGGGTGCATAAATTTTTACAAGTGTTATATCCTTTTGCAGGATTGATCCCTTTATCATTATGAAATTTCCTTCTTTTTCTCATATTATAACCTTTGTTTAAAAGTTTATTTTGTCTGATATAAGTATTGCTACCCCAGCCTTTTTTTCATTTTCATTCACTTGAAATATCTTTTCCCATCCTTCTCCTTTCAGTATGTGTGTGTATTTTGATGTGAAGTGGGTCTCTTTGTAGACAGCGTATGTAGGGTCTTGTTTTCTTATCCATTCAGCTAACCTAGGTCTTTTCATTGGAGCATTTAATTCATTTACATTTAAAGTGATTATTGATAGGAACATAGTTATTGTCATTTTATTATTCATGTTTATGTTCTTTTTTCCCCCTTCTTCTTCTTAGAGAAGTCCCTTTAACATTTCTTGTAATACTGATTTGGTGGGGGTGAACTATTTTAGCTTTTTCTTGACTGGGAAGCTCTTTATATCACCCTCAATTTAAAATGATAGCCTTGCTGGGTAGAGTAGTCTTGATGGTAGGTCCTTGCTTTTGATCACTTTGAATATTTCCTGCCAATCTCTTCTAGCCTGTAAAGTTTCTGTTGAGAAATCAGCTGACAGTCTTGTGGGGGCTCTCTTGTTAGTAACTAGTTGCCTTTTTCCTGTTGCTTTTAGGATTCTTTTTTTGTCTTTAACCTTTGCTATTTCAATTATAATGTGTCTTGGTGTGGGCCTGTTTGGGTTCATCTTGTTTGGGACTCTCTGTTTTTCCTGGGCTTGTATGTCTATTTCCATCACCAAATTAGGAATGCTTTCTGCATTATTTCTTTAAATAGGTTCTCCATCCCTTGCTTTCTCTCTTCACCTTCTGGTATCCCTATGATGCAAATATTGGTATGCTTGATGTTGTCCAAGAGGTCTCAAACTATCCGGGTTTTTTTTTGGGTTTTTTTGGATTCTTTTTTCTTTTTGCTGTTCCAATCGGTTGTTTCCTGCTTCCTTTCTTCCAAATAGCTGATTCAATCCTCTGCCTCATCTAATCTGCTGTTGATGCCTTCTAGGGTATTGTTCATTTCAGGCTATTCTTATTGTATTCTGCATTTCTGACTGTTTATTTTTTAGGTTTCTGTGTCCTATTTTATGCTTAGTATCTCCTTGTTGAAGTTATCACTAAGTTCCTTGAATAACTTTATAAGCAGTGTTTCAAACTCTGTACCAGGTATATTGGTTGCTTCCATTTCATTTAGTTTTTTTCTGGAGTTTCCTCCTGTTCTTTGATTTAGGCCATGTTTATTTGTCTCCTCATTTTGGCTATCTCTCTGTATTTGTTTCTATGTATTAGGTAGATCTCCTATATCTTCTGTTCTTGGCAGAATGGCCTTATGTAGTAGGTATCCTGTGGGGGCCTAGTGGCATAGTCTCCCTGAGCACCTGAGCCAGGTGCTCCAGGAGTGTCCCTTGTGTGGGTTGTGTGTACCCTTCTGTTGGGTCTTGATTACTGTTGGCATATCAGTGGGTGGGATTGACCGTCAGGCTGACTGGCTGTGAGGATTGGTCATGACCACAGCATATAACCTGCTGTGCGGAGCTGACCACATGGAGTTTAATTGGTCCCAGAGGGCTCTGGTGCCTGTAGAGACCACCATTTGGGTGTGACAATTTGGGGGCTAATCGAGTGATGCTCTGTTATGGTGTGAAGCCAGCCACCAAGTATACTGGTTCTGGGCATTTTTGGAAGGGCTCCCATGCAAGCCAAGGTCAGCCACTGCCTGTGACCAGCCCACAGCTACAAAGCAATCCTCAGCTGGTTGCTGCCTGTGCTGGACCTGTAGGCATGCGGGGGAGGCCTCCCTGTGAACCATGGACATCTGCCACAAGTACCAGGTCTGTGGCAGCTCAGTAAAAGGCCCAAAGCACCCTGAGGCCTGGAAGGCTCAGCCACTGAAAAAGCCTCAGTCAGTACTCAAGTTGGGTGAGGCAGGGTGTTCACCAGGTTAATGCAGATTGAGATTTGGTGCCAGTGCTGAACCTGGAGCATTCAGCAAAAGGCACAGAGCACACCAAGACCAGCCACAGCTCACTTGGGGCCCAAGGACCCCTGAGAGTTGTCTAAGAAAGACTGCAGTGTGGGCCAATGCTGGCTGCCTGCCACTGAAGAAAAAAAACCTCAGGAAGTGTGCAAGTTAGATGAGGCAAGGTCCTAGTGAGTCACCAGGGTGGAGTGAGTGGAGTTCACCAGTCCCATGTAGATTCAGATTTGGCTGTGTAAGAGGAAGGCTCAACACAGGGACAATGGGAACTGTCCCTCAAGCCCTTGCCCTGAAGCCATACAACTCACCCTCTCCCTATATTTCTCTGGTACCTCCCGAGCTGCCATCCCTCCACCAGAGCCCAAGTGCCTGGGAGTGAGAGAGTCTGTGCATGGACCCTTTAAGAGTATGCCTGTGTTTCCAGCAGCTTTCCATCTCACGCAGATGAATGGAATTCCTGAGGAATTTCACAGCTAGATGTTATGAGGGCTCCTCTCCCTGGCATTGGTGCTCTGGGCTGGGGAGCCTTGTGTGCAGCTGAGGCCCCTCACTCCTAGGAGGGACCTCTGCAACTGTGATGCCCCTCCCGATTCTCAACCGTCACACTTGAGTGTGGGGTCAGTCCATTTCATGTCTCTGCCCCTCCTACCAGTCACAATGTGGCTTCTTCTTTATATCCTTAGTTATAGGACTTCTGTTCAGCTAGTCTTCAGATGGTTTTTGAGATTGATTGTTCTATAATTTTCTTGTAATTTTAATGTGGTCATAAAAGGAGGTGAGCACAGCTTTTCATATACCACCATCTTGACCAGAAACTGGTGTTTTTCTATTAAGTTTTTATTTAGCTTCTTTTATTTAAAAAGTATTTGTTGGACATTTAGTGAATTAAGATAAATTTCTGGGCTTAGAAGTCAAGGATGAGGATGCCCTGGTCCTGCCTCTGATGCAGTCACCATTAAGTGGGGGAAAACACAGACCTTTACAATTAATGGTAATGCCCATCAGGATGTGATAAATGCTGTAGACACCAGTGGGTGTGCTTGCAGTTTCCAACACATATTACCTCTCATGTCTGTATTCCCTGGTTAAAACACATACTCATCTCTTCACTACAGCAGAGTTCCAAAAACAGCACTTTTCACAATTTTTGTTTTTAATTCATAGAGTGAAATTTAACAGCTCCATACTTCTTTGTTCAACTGAGCAAAGAAGGCTTACTTATTTCTCTACAGGATCAATCATTTTTGCACTTTCAATCCCCTGTAGGTCTATATTTTTTTAAAGGATTTATATTAGTGCAAACTAAAGATTATTCTTTTAATGTCTACCACTTCAAAGACAAATTTCTCCCCAGAATACAACAAGAAGCCCCTTATTTATAAAAGCTTCTTGATGGGGTTTTATTTAAAAACAAGAAAAATAACAAAATTAATAGGAATAGCTAAAAAATTCAATGAATCCCATGTTCTTCAAATAATTCAATTGAGAAATAGGTTAATGCTATTACAGATAATGTACATATTTTCTATTGATAAATAACTACCTGGGCAAGCTTATTTTCTATATTTTCTGTGATTTTTTATTGATAACAGTGAAAAATTGGAAATATGACATAATGAAAAATAAAGCCACAGATTAAGACTCAGGAGGCCTGAATTTTGCATACACTTAATCATTAATTAATTATTGACAAATTGCTTAAGGTCTTTTTGTATAGTCTATGTGGCAAAAAATTGGGAGCAACCTAACCCTGCTGGTGGTCAGATGAAACACTGCAGCGGAACAAGGATCCATGCGATGTCTCATAACATGAGAAGCTTCCAAAGAACATAGTTTGAAAGGAAACCTGAGTAGATTATTCTGTCTCTAAAATTACATACATTATTTTCTTTAAACTGCTAGAGTAGTAAATTAGGCACAGAGCTAAGTAAAAGAAAAAAATAAACGTTATTATCAAATTAAAATTCTACACGGATAGCAAATGAAATACTCTGAGCTACAACTAGAAATATTCTGCTTACTATGATTATTTTTAGATTTTTTTTCAAGTTATAGACTATGCATGTATATTTTCTAGGTACCAAAAGTTCACAGTAAGCAAAAAAAGAAAAAAGAAAAAAAAAATCAGCGTCATTAAGAAAGGTCATGCTTCACTTCTCTTTATTCCTTTGCTTTAAAAGAGCTCTTAGTAGAAATAGAAATTATGCATCTATAGTCAAATATTGGGAGCGGATTTTAAAAATAACTTCAACCTATACAAAGACTTTTAGGATTTAAAAACTAGTTGACTTTTTAAGATATTCTTATTGATAATTTGAAGTTCAGTTTTAATCTGTAAATATGTAAAACCATGAGCTTAGTTTTTTGTTTTTTGTTTCTTGTTAAATGCTAATGCCCATAGTAAATGGCTAGGACCATGCAGACTAAGGAAATAGATCACAGTTACACAGCTTGCAAGTGGTAGGGCCCAGATATTCTACCCAGAAATTCATTCATTTTTCCACCTGAGCACTATCTCAGTTGCCGTTCATTACATAAACTAAACATATATGATTTATTCATTCATTAAGCAAATATTTGGTGGCAGACTACATTATACCAGATAGTACTGTTAGTACTATAGTACAGCAGTGTCCAGAAGAGACCAAATTCCAAAGTATGCTGGTAAATATTTAACATTTCAGGGTGGTGGGAAGGGAACAGGACTAACTTGTAGCAGCTGCTTATTTACATAATATAATATTCCTATCATGACAGATTTTAATCTACCAACCTGTCATCAGTGAACTTAGAGTTGGGAAGAGATGTGCATAATCAACACGTGTGAGCCTGTGTGAGCTGGCTCCAGCACAATTCCTTCCCAAGTGAAAAATGCCCTCTAGAGAGAAGAAACGCACTCGTCACACAGATAGTATGTCACATCCTGGAAAGTGTTATGGAAGAATACAAGAAAGGTGAGGAAGTTGTGTAGGCAGTGTTGGGTAGGAAGAGGCAATTTTCAATAAGATAGTCAGGAAAAACTTCCTTAAAAAATGATATTTGAGCAAAGCTCTGAAGGTGGTGAAGGAGTGGGTCAAGTGATCATTTCAGGAAGAGGTCTCTTGCGGTTAGGTGGTGAAGGTTTGGGTATTTGTTGTAAGAATTTTGTTTTTTACCATAAGTGTGATGAGAAAACATTGAAAGGTTTTTTTGCTCTGTTTTGTTTTGAGGCAAGGAGTGACATGATCTCACCTAAATTTTTCAAATATCCTTCTTGCTGCTGTTTTGACAGTAAATCATTTTGGGGTGAGCAAAGTTAGAAGCTCTTGAAGTAATCCAGGCAAGAGGTAATGGTAGCTTGGACCAAAGTGGTAATGGAGGGAATGGTGAAGCATGGTGAGATTCCAGATATATTTTGAATGTAGAGCCAACAGAATTAGCTGATGGACTGAATGTGAAATATTTTCCAAAAAAACGATTCCAAAAATTTTGTTTTAAGCAACTGGACAGATGGATTTAGAATTCACTGAATTAGATAGAGCAGAGCAATTTTGGAGGAAAGATCAGGGTTTGGTTTGGAATATGTGTAGTTTGATACGCCTATTCGACATCTAAATAGAGATATAGAACATGCAATTGGGCATACAAGCCTGGTTTCAGGGAAAGATTTGGGTTGGAGATATAATTGTGGAAGTATTTAAGATAATAATTAAAACACTGGGAGTCTACGAGAGCACTAGAAGAGTGAATGTAAATTTACATAAAATGTAGGTAGCTATTTAACAAACATATATTCCAACACTGTTCTCAGTGCTTTGCAAGTATGAATCATTTAACTCGCATAACTGTAGAAGATAGGTACTAGTATTTTCCCCTTTTCACAAGTAAGGAAACAAGCACAGAGAGATTAACTAACTTGCCCACAGGTTGCAAGTAAATGGCTAATAAGTGGTAGATCTACCATTTCCAGCCAAGGCTGCCCAGATCCAGAGTTCTTGTAAGAGAAGAGATGTTATATAAAGGCCAGAAGTCTTCAGGCACTACATTTAGAGCTCTGAGAGATGAAGCAGATAATTAAATCCCATTCACAGCAGGTAACACAATTTACTTTTCCATAGCAGTTCTAAATATGCTCAGAGGGAGTAAATATAGCAATGCTTTGTTTCCCTTTATATTTTTTGTTTATTTTCCATAATATACACTATTAATAGAATCTAAAAAGATTGTATTAAAATAGTAGAAGCTGCAGAGTTATTTTTTTAAACTGGTTCCAATGGATACATATCATTCTCTGTTTACAACACAGCTACATGAGACAATACGATGAAAAGCATTACAGAAAAATGGAAGTGAAGCTCTCTGCTTGGGGTGTGAACAGAGCTACCATAAAACTTATTGTCCAAAGAAGGCTTCCTGAGAGTAAAAGGAAGTACTATTAATTAGACATGGACCACAGGCTTAGGTTAGGACTACCCTAAACATATCTGTAGTAAGTACAGGCACCTCAGGTAGCCTCTTTCTTAAGAATGGAGTTCACATGAATACAAGAGAGCAGACTCTTACCCAGTCCATGCACACTACCAACCATTGTTGCCACCTCCTTACTGTTCACATAGGTTAAGTTTATTTGTTAAATGTATTATTTGCCTGTCATTGTTGTTTTATTTTTTACTAACTACCGGTTAGAAGTGGACATCAGCAAACTGAACACCACCTGCACGTTATTACATATGGGTACTGGAGATACTCTCTGTGGGGCTCATCAGTCCTTCGGATGGGAACTAATAACACAGACTTCAGCTCTTGATGATTAAAGCCTCATTTCAAGGATTTGAAAAGAAATATTAAAAATGTTAAGTATAAGTGAAACCTAGTAAGAAATCACTTTACATTGTGATTCAATATTGTATTTATAATCAAAAAGAATTCTCTTCATTTCTATTTTAACTTGAACTGGGGAAAAATATATATAAATATCTACTTCTACTTCCTCCGCTACTTTTAATATTACAGAAATACTAACTTTGGTGTGGAACACGTGCAAGATGGAATGGCAAAATGGAAATACAAGGGAATTATACTGTACCTTGTTTTACCTGTAAGGAACACACACCTGACAAAAGGCAATTTTCACATCCAAAGTTGGTTCACTGCAGTAGTACAATAAATGGAGGCTCATAAATACCTATAGAAAAAAGGGGGGCATGAATTTTCAAATCACCTCATTATTCATCATTTACAGTATAAAGTTTAATATAATCAGAATTATACACAAGGTAGGTCAGCTTATTCCTTATGCAGACCACTATTAGGTACTTTTCACAAATGGTAAATATTAAATAATAAAATAAGGTAAAAATGTCCTATCTTCTATAATCATCCACGTCATCATAATCATAAATAGTAGATATAAGAAATGGATATACTTAATAAGTTGAAGTTAATTATATCCTAGTACATAGCAATTTCAGTTCTAGGCATCTAGTTTTTAAAATTCTCAAACATATGCTCAAGAAGATATAAAGGATGTTTATTGTAGACTAATGGGACTATTAAATAAAATGGAATTCATAATAGAATTACATTCAGGACTTGGAATAATTGAGTTGGAGCTTAATGTATCAGCACAGATAAATTTTTCAAACATGATATTGAGTGGAGGGGAAGACAAGTTTCAAAAGGGTATGAAGATCACTATATTATTAATGTAAAATTTTAAAGCATACAAAATATTAATATGCATTGCGTTGTTACATAACCATAAACCATAGACCAAAGAAAACAGTGCACTATATTAACATTTCTTTAATCTTGGTGGTAAGTACAAAGATTTCATTATATTATTTTCTGTACATTTAAAATATTTTATAATTCTGTAAAGTTTTAAGGAGAGGATACAAATTATCTAATGGTGGAAAAGTTACATCAGGCACTGGGTTACTTGGCAATGACAAGACAGCATCAGGGAAACCCAACTGAAATCTTATTCCATTCAATTAAACACACTTTGTTGAATGTTTATTGTCTACAAGACACAATTCTGTGAGATTAAAGAATTTTAAAACCACTACTGACATAAGATTTGTTCTGGAAATATGAATGATTAAATATCCTGAAAACAACTCTCAATGCAAAACTCAATTAGATGAAATATACAAAATATCTTTTAAGATGCATAAAGTATCTTTATGAGATGCAAAAAGAAAGGCAAGAAAAATTCTGAGATGCTGAAAACAATGTGAAAGGATCCATGCAGAGAAGTGAATGAGCTGAAGCTGCCACTTGTTCCCAGGCCATCTGCTGATGTTTGAAGTCTAGAACTTTAGTTTTCAAAGGGCACGCAGAGTTCAGGGAACAAAGCTTAGAACCTATCTCTGGTGGAAAGTCACATTGGAGACTCCTGCAAAAAGTTTAAGATAAGAAGTTTTAAACAAATTTCCGGAGCATGTGCAACAATACCAGAAGGAAGGTCTGAATTGCAAGAAAAAAATGTTTTACATTGGAACTTGTGCAGATTTTTAAAATTTAAGGAAGAATGAAAGAACAATAATATATAAGGCACTCCTGACGAAGAATAAGGTGGGCATTTGTCTGTGGGCAGTGGAGAGAGAATTGCTCTACCAGAGATCAAAATTTATTACAAAGCTCTAGTAAGTAATGGTATGTGGGGTGGATGCAGAGATAGACTATCAGGTAATAGAATAGAGAGACCAGAAACAGAAACATATATACGTAGAAACCTGATTATGTTATATTATGTTACTATAGTCAGTTAAACCTGATTATATTAAAGATATATGAGGAAAAGAGAAACTGTGCATCCTGCTGAGACAATTGGTCATGAATATGGGGAAGGGGAAGAAAGGAAGCACAACCACACTGGGAAACAATTCTGTATGGTCCTCTCCCATTTCTCCATGTCTTGCAAACAGAAGCACTGGCTGCCTTCATTCCAGACAATCTTCTTAAAGATGGTTATACAACAAACAAACTTGGAAGAGAAAGATAGTATCTCAATCTGGAATGAAGGCCAAGTTTTACTACTTTCCAATATAATATAGATAAGTTGTCCCTCTGAGGCAAAGGTCAGGCATGTTTACTACCCATTATAAGGGATTTAGATTCCGTAAGGTTGAGGTTCCTCATCTATAACCGAATTGTATGTGCAGTAGTCACCTGACCTTTTTTTGAGTCACCCTGTGGGAATTGGAGCCTTAGGAACTGTCATTAATACTGATACTCTAGCTACTGCTATTTATTTGAATAATAAAGACTGTATCTGACTTTAGAATCTTGTGTCTTTTGCAAGTATCCATGAAATTGTGGCAAGCTAACTTCTTAGCTTGCATGTAAGGTAACCTCTCAGGCTGGTCAGAGTTCTTGACAATCTCTACATCATATTGTGCACAAAAACAATTTCAGATGGATTAAAAATTTCAGGAAAGGCAAACTTTAAATATTATAGAAGGAAATGTAGTTGGATGACTCAGAAATACATCAAAAATAATATACAAATATGCTAAGTTATATAGGAAATTACTGATAAAATGGACTATTTAAAATTTATCATTTCTCATTTGTTTATGAAAAGATGTGATAGAGTAATAAAGTAGGCCACAAATTTAGAAAAGATATTTGAAATATATAAAACCAATGGAAGATTTATCCAGAATCTATAGAGTTTCTAAATGAGAAGAAGAAAAAGACAAAGAACCTAATAAAATAATGGGCAAAAAATATGGAAGACATTTCATAGAAAAAACAACATAAAAGGGGCCATAAATATATTTGTAAATTAAAACCACAATGACATTCTATTTTATACCCATCAAATTGATATAAATTGAAAACTATAACATTCAATATTTTCAAGGAAGTAGATCAAATGGGAATATTTATACAGTGCTGATAGGTTTGGCAATGGGAACAACCCAATATATGGGGAAAATAACATAATATAGTGAAGTTGTACATAGCGTGCCACCCAACAATTCTACTGCTATACATATTCCCAGAGAAACTGTTCAGTTTTACTACCAGGATATATGTAAAAGGCAATTCACTAGAATACGTTGTAAAAGATGATTGATAGATAGATAGATAGATAGATAGATAGATAGATAGATAGATAGATAGATAGATAGATAGATAGATAAAACTAGGACTGGAAAAAATATTCATAAAGAGAAGAACAAAGAATATATAAATCATGGTATAGTCATTGAGTGGAATATCATATAGTAATGAAATGGTTGAATAAAGAAGCAAGTATCAACAAGATAAAATATCATAAACATGTCAAACAAATGAAAAGAAGTATGGTTAATTTCATTTATGAAAGTTCCAAAATGTACAACTAAACAATTTATTATTTAAGAATATGTTTTTACTATGATATAAAGAAAAGCAAAAGAATAAAAAATGCAAAATTCCGGGGAGGGGAAGAAAGCGACCAGGAAGGGGAATGTAGGGGTTTCCAAAGGTATTCATATGTCTGCTTCTTTCAGCTGGGTGGTGAACTCATGCATGTTTATTTCATTATCATTCTTTAAACTCTACATATTTAAGTATACGCTATTTGATATATCTGAAATATTTCATAATAGAAAAAAGTTCAAGTGACACAGGAAATTGTGGTCCTTCACTCTTTTGCTGGGCATTGTTGTCTATACACAGATGCCTGGAACAAAAACACTCATAATAGCTACTAATAGGAAATGACCTGGAGAACAAATGCTGAGGAGTGTAAATCAGAAACCATTAAACTACTGAATGAAGAAATTCTGGGTCTTCTCTACTTCTAAACTCTCTGTTATATGAGAAAATAAATTCCCCCTATGAAAAAAAAATTACTAAAATACAGTCAGTAAGTAAAAAAAAAAAAAAAAACAACAAAGGCGAAATGATTTACTCCTCAAATTATAACCTATGAGATTATTTTATTGCATTTTCATGAGATTTATGTACAATTTTCGCCAGATAGTTACCTCTACTCCTTGTTTAAAAAATGTTTTTCAGTTTTGATTCGGGTATAATTTACACACAGCAAAGTGGACATTTCTTAAATATACAAATTGATGAGTTTTAACAAATGCATAGATCCATGTAACTCATATTGCAATGAAGATAAAGGATAGTTTGGAATCCCCTGGTGCCATTTTCTGGACAATAGTTCCACCCCTCAGGCAACAATGTTCTAACTTCTTTCACTATGCATTAGTTTTTCTTATCCTAGAACTCATACAATAAGTACTCCTTTTTGTTGGGCTTCTTTTACTATTCATTCATTCATACTGACCTATCGGTAGTTATTGCATTTTATTACTGAGTAAAGTATCACAGTTTATCCACTCTGGTTTTGGACATTTAAAGTATTTCTTCTATTTGTTAGTTAATAATGCTGCATGAACATTTATGTACATATAATTTTGCACAAATATGTTTTCATTTCTCTTTGGAAAAATACCTAGAGAAGGAATTGTTGCATCATGGGACAGAGATGTGTTTAATTTATGAAAAACTCCCAAACACATTGTCCCCCTATAGCGATGGATGAAAACTCAGTTGCTACACATCCCCAACATTTGATGTTATCAGTTTTCCAAATTTTAATCATTCTAGTGGGTGTTTAGTAATATTTCTTATGGTTTTATTTTTTATTTTCCTTATGATTAATGATGTTGGGAACTATTTTCCTGTGTTTACTGGCCATTTAGCTATCTTCTTTGGTGAAGCACATTTGCAGGAATTTTGCCCATTTGGTGATGAGCTGTTGGTTAGGGGAGAGGGTTGCTTGTGTCTTTATCACAAATTATAGAAATTTTTTATCTATATCAGATGAAAGTTCTCTGTGAGATACATGTATTATGAATACTTTCTTTCAGTCTGTGGATTGCACATTCAGCTTATTAATACTGTCTCTTAGTGAATAACATTTAATGTTTACAAAATTAATTTTATGAATTACTTTCCTTTTAGTGATTTCTTGGTTTTGTCAAGGAATCTTTGCTCACTCCTAGTTCATAAAGATACTCTTCCACATTTTCTTCATGAAGTTTACACTATTAATTTTACTTTTAGGTCTATGATACCTCTCCAATTAACTTTAATCCATGATATGACATATATGTTAAGGTTCATTTTGTTCCTTAGGGATAGCCAGTTGTTCCAGCATCCTTAGGAAAAAGACTTTCCTTTACGTAAGGAGTTGCCTTGCTGCCTTGGTCAAAAAATCAAGTGACTGTGTAAGTGTGGGCCCAGTTCAGGAGTATATTCTATTCCATTGATCTATTGTTACCCCAATACTGTGCTGTCTTGATTATTGTAACTTTATAATAAGCCTTGAAATTAGATAAGTCCTCCAATTTCTTCTTTTTCATTTGGGGACTATTCTAGGTCTTCACATTTCCACATGAATCTTAAAATCAGTCTGACATTAAAAGAAAAAAGAAAACCTACTGGAATTTTCATTGGAATTGATTGCATTTGAGCTATAAAGCACACTGGGAAGAATAGATATCTTAACGATATTGAGTGTATTTATACACAATCATAGTAAATTTGTCAATTTATTTTAGTTCTAATTTATCTCAGGAATATTTCTGTAGTTTAGAGTATATAGATCTTACATATTTAGAGTACATAGATCTTACATATATATTTAGTTTATTCTTTAACATTTATATTTTAGATGCTATTATAAATAGGATATTTTTAATTTCCATTTCCCAAATGCTCACTTCTAAAAATAGAGTTGATCTTTTTTGTAAATAACCTTGTATTCTATAACACTGCTAATTCATTTATTAAACCTAGTAAATATTTTGTGGATTGTTTAGGATGTTCTTGATACTCAGAAAAGTTGTCTGCCAGTTAAGGCAGTTTTCACTTTTTTCTTTCCAATCTGCTTTTTCTTGCCTAATTGCCCTGCCTCCAGTAAAATGCTGCATAGTAATGATAAGATGATGATGATTTTTTTTTTAGTTTCAGTTGTACAAAACAATGTAATAGTTAGACATTTCACCCCTCACAAAGTGTTAACCCCTCCCCCAATCTACTGCCCCTCTGACATTGTACATAGCTGTTACAATTCCATTGACTCCATTCCCTATGCTGTACTCCATATCCCATGACTTATATGTATATATTTTATTTATATATAAAATTATAGTGGACGTACAATATTATTCAGCTTCAGCTTCAGGTATACAGTGCAGTGGTCAGGCATCTACACCACCCATGAAGTGGTCTCCCTAATAAGACATGTGCCCATCTGACACTCTCCAAAATCTTTACAATATTATTGATTGTATTCCCCAAACTGTCTTTCATATCCAGTGGTAATACTGTAGTTACCAATGTATGCTTTCTAATCCCGTCCCCTTCTCCTTCCTCCCCACCCGTCCATCTAGTAACCATCAGTTTTTCCTCTATATCTCTGAGACTATTTCTGACTACTTTGCTCATTTATTCAGTTCTTTAGATTATACATATAAGTGAGACCATAAGGTATTTGTCTTTCTCTGTCTGACTTATTTCACTTAGCATAATGTTCTCTAGGTCCATCTATATCATTGCAAATGCTAAGGTTTCATAGCTGCGTAATACTCCACTGTATAAATGTACCCCAGTTTCTTAATCCAATCATCTACCGATGGGTATTTTGGTTGTTTCCATTTCTTGGCTATTGTGAATAGTCCTGCAATAAACATAGGGGTGCATATATTTTTTTCGAATTAGTGGTTTGGATTTCTCTGGATAGATACCTAGGAGTGGAACTGCTGGGTCATAAGGTAGTTCCATTTCTAGTTTTTTGAGATACCTCCATACTGATTTCCATAGTGGCTGCACCAATCTGCAATCCCACCAACAGTGCACGAGGGGTCCCTTTTCTCCACATCCTCGCCAGCACTTGTTGTTTGTTGATTTATTGATGATGGCCATTTTGACTGGGGTGAGGTGGTAAGATGATGATGATCTTTGCTGATGATCTCAGATGTATTTGTCCATTTACATTTAAAGTAGTTATGGATATTACTGAGTTTAAATGTACCTATTTGTTCTGTATTTTACCCCTATATTCTTTATTCCATTTTGCCTCCCTCCCAGCCTCTTTTGAAAGAACTGAGTATCTTTTAGTTTTCCATTTTATTTTATCTAATAGAGTATTCGTTATACTTCTTTTTCTTCTTTTCTAGTGGTTTTTGTAGAGTTTACAATCTGCATTTCTAATTTTAAGTAATCTAGCTTCAAATAATATTATTCCACTTTACATATAGTTTAAGAAACTTACAACAGTATACTTTGAGTTTCCCCTCTAGTGCTTTGAGCTAGTATTGTCATATATTCTACTTATACATATCTTATAAACTCCATAACACATTGATATTATATTTACTTTAAATAGGCAATTCTACTTTAAAGAAATTAAGAAATTACAAAGGAAATATTTTATATTTACTCACATATTTTCAGTTGTAGTCCTTTCACACCTTTCTTTAAGTTTATTATAAGCACTTATGTTCTTTATGTTTTTATAAATGGTACGTTTATTTTATTTCCATTTTCTAAATTCTCATTTCTAGCAATTAGAATATGTTTTTCCATTGCTGTTTCATTATCTTGTAGCATGCACTAAATGGAGAATTGTTTTACCAGCCATTCTTCAAGTTTATTGTGACTTTTTATTCATATGTCTGTTCCATACTACAGTATTACCTTCTCATGGAAAGTGTTTATGTTTTATTCATGTTCACCAGCCCAGGGTCAAAACTATTCTTAGTATATAGCTAATGTCAAGTAAATGTTTATTGAATAAAAGAAGAATCAAATTTTACAAATTCATTTCCTTCTCTAGCACAAATCTAAGTATTTTAATTATCTCCTCATATTGAGACCTATGAATTTTCAATAAATTTGATGCTAACAAATTAAAAATAAGGAGTTTTCCGCAATAGAAGTATGAAAAAGTACAGAATTATGAACTAAAAAATGCTACCCAAAAGGGCCGTTTTAGTTTTCTGCTTAACTGGACGTGTGGAAAATAATAACATCCAGCCTACTACCCGAAAGGAACAATGTGTTTTGATTTTTTTTTTTAATTTTTTAATGATTTTTGTTTTAATTTATTGGGGTGACAATTGCTAGTAAAATTACATAGATTTCAGGTGTACAATTCTGTAATACATCATCTATAAATCCCATTGTGTGTTCACCACCCAGAGTCAGTTCTCCTTCCATCACCATATATTTGATCCCCCTTACCCTCATCTCCCACCACCCCCCCTTACCCTCTGGTAACCACTAAACTATTGTCTGTGTCTATGAGTTTTTGTTTCTCGTTTGTTTGTCTTATTGTGTTTTGATTCTTAATGAATGGATAATCTTGTTATGAAAAGCAAGCATTCTGACCTTCCCTGGTTTGCATTATGAAGATTCCAAATGTAGCACCATGACTAAGTCATTCAGTCACTGCAGAACCTTCTTGTTCCACAAAGGGACATTAAAAGAAAAAGAATGTTCAGTATGACACACTCAGTGAATTATAGAAAACTAGTTTGGTAATTATATTTCCTGGTAGCATGGCAGAGAGCATTTGGCATCATTGCATAGAAGCAACATAAATGGCTGGGCACTATCTTGATATTAGTCTAAAGTGAAATTAGTGACAATATCCTAGTACACTATAGAACTCATGACTAGCTTGAAAAGGGAGGGGATGATAATTGGGGAGTTCAGTGCTTTCAATTACTGATTGTTCTGGGAAAAGCCCCATATGTGCATTCTTTGCTATGTACTATACTGAGTTTCTTCTCATTACATGCCTATACCAGTCAATGGTTGCTCTGAGCACAACAGTAGGCCAAGTTGTATGAATGAGATACACCTGAAAATTTATTAGGCTGAACTGGTGCACAGCAGCTGCTATGAAAGAATGTAACAATGATGTGTTTTAATAGCTTAGATCAATACTTAAATTTTTTTGTATGTGAGATGTGCCAACTAAACCATAGGAGGTTTAAGAACCTTGACAGATGCAAAACCTCAAATTGTTATGGGCAACTCCAGTCTCCCATGGTTTGTCAATGAAATGTAAGCAATATATACAAGGGAAAACCAAATGAACTATTGATTACAAAAAAAAAATTTTAAGGTCCAGCAGTGTCTAAGCTGAATTGGCTATTGTCTAAGCTGAATAGACTCATTATCTATAAATAATTTTTGTATTTATTCTGTATCAGATTTATTAAAAATTACTCTTTGAACAGTCTGCAAGCATATATGTACAGTATTATAATATAAAGGCATTATTAAATATAAAAAAACTCTGTTTCTCCTGTGCCCAAAAGGATTCTCCCCACTATGTAAAAAACGAATTAAATATACCTTAAAACTAGTAATTATCTTTCCAAATGCTGATATAAAAAATGGAATTAAATTTAATTTTCTTTTAAGAACTGTGCATATGCTCACTTTAAGACATGAATAAGTTATTGGGTCCATGGACCATCATTTAGACAGCAGTCAGCAAACTGTGGCCTGTGGATCAAGTTCAACTCACCACCTGTTTTTGTAAATAAAGTTTTATTGGAACACAGCCATCCATTAGTTTACATATTATCTCTGGCTGTTTTCACATTATAATGACAGAGTTGAGTAACTGTTTCAGGGACTGGATGGCGTGCAAAGTGTAAAATATTTGCTATCTGTCCCTTTATAGAAAAGTGTGGCTAACCTCTGATTTAGAGCACTCCATCCATGAACATCTAGAAATACATCATTAGCTTCAGTATAAAGGCAAAGAACAAAATTTTATTATGTTTCTAAATACATAAATACATAAAATACTTTCTAATAAATAATTTAAATAAATACTATCTCCTTCCAAAGAATCTGTGCTTGTCTACATCTAAAAGTTACGTATCTCTTAAATACTGCTCATGTAATAAGATGATTGCTTCCACAGAAATCCTTTAATAAGCTTTTTTAGCAGGAGTTAAGCAATAGATAGAGACTAGAATGTAAAAGATAGGAATGAGGCAAATGCATAAGAAATAGGGTGGAGTATTGAGAGAAGACATAAAATAAGAGATGTAGAAATGGTGAAATTCACCAATTCAAGAATTGTAACACTCAAAAACATTTCTAAGCTTTCTTAATTTTAAACATACAGCCCTGCTTCTGGTCCTGGAAACTTCACAGAGTTTCCAGGAAACTCTTACATCACAAAACTCTAGATGAGCTGGTAAACTGTATTAAAAAATAAAAACATAAAAAGTTAATGGACACTTGAATTTACATTAAAAAGAAAAAAATAGCTAGTGCTGTTCTGATGTTGGCTCCTACAATCAGAAGCTGATTGTGCGTATCTCTTCCCAACTCCATGCTTGATGACACCACTTCAGTTGCTTAAAATTGGCTATAGCAGGAATGTTTACAACATGGAAATTCTCAGACGCTACAAATCAGAGTATTTTTTTCAGAGACTTGGTGATTAAACATTTACTAGCACACCACTGGAAGTTACCAAGTACCAGAAATAAAAGAAGAAACTGAAAGATCAATCACAAATTTCCAGAAATACATCAAGGAAAGAAAGTAAACACCACAAGGTAAGAATTATCAGATACTATAAAAGAAGTATTACCACCACAAGAACTTACATGATAAAAAAAAAAAAAAATTGGAAAGACCGCAGGTAAGAATGAGTAAAATAATTAAATAGTCAGAATAAGGAATAAATGCCATACAAAATAAGCTATTGCTATGATAAAAAGAATGGATATATTTGCAAATGAACTGAACAGAAGTTGTAGAAAAAGCTACCTAATAGGTTAAACAGGTTAAATAGAAACAGGTGAGCTAATGAACTGGAAAGAAATTCACAGAACTTTATCAGAATAATAAAGAGAAAATATAAAAATATGAAAGATTGAGAGATATAGACTATGGAATAACAAAGTGCAAAATAAATATAACAGGAGTTCCAGAAGGAGCAAAGCAAATAGAATGGGCAAGTGGCTATTGCCCATTATTTGAAGTGATAATGACAGTTAACTCTCCTAAATAGCTGATTAACATAATGAAGTCCTTGGCAGTATAAGAATAAATCCATGACTAGAAATTTTATGAAGAACTGTGCAACAGCCAAACAGTGATTAAACCTTAAAAGCAACTAGAGATAAGAGTCAGAATCCATATAAAAGAACAAGTGGACTAAAGGAAGATGGATAGCTACAAAAATAAAATGTTAAAGTAGGAAAAACAGCTCTTTAGAAATAAGTCGATTTAAAACACAAAATAGAACCAACATGATGGGAATAATAAAACACACAAACAAAAGAACGTCAGTTTGTCACCAGCATATGTTGGAAAGTAATGGTCTTTAATTTTGACGAGAACTTTTCTGTTTTTGATGACAAAAACATAGTATGATTTGCAACTAGTTGGAAGAGAACTGATTAACCTTAGAGTTTTCCTTCCTCCCTCACTAAGGTGGGTCACAGACACCAAGCAAGGTCATCAGAACAAAACAGTCCCAATACAAAATGGCCATTAAAGTAATTTTAAAAAAAAGGATTCCAGCTTAAGAGCAAATAAATTAAAAATAAAACATTATTTTACTTATAAAATTGTTAAAGTGTTTGATAATTAATATTCAATGCAGAGAAATAAACATACTATACTACCTTCCTTCCAGACATCCATTTTTCTCAATACCTCACTTCATTCATGTCTACTCAACATAAAATAAGCACTACATAATTCACTATTGAATGAATTAATAGATGTTGAAATTAAAAATTGGTACAAAGATTGGGAGGTACGTAGCTTAATAACAAGGTATTCAATTGCTTAAAAAATATATTTAAGATTTAAATAATTCCATACCTAAGAATTTACACTAAACGTATAATCAAGTTTCTGTACAAAGATTAATCTAAAACAATGTTCACCACAGCATTATTTATAGTAAAATAAATGGAAAATTAAATGTTGAATAAAAATGGATTAATAAAATAATTATTTTAAAAGCATATAATTCCTTTGAGGTATTTATAAATTATAATATGGATAAATGTTTACAATATATTGTAAAGTGAAAAACATAATAAAAATGTATTAAAATGTGTCCCCAATCTTTTAAAAAACTAAATAGATATGAATATAGTTTTATAGAGATAGAAATATACACATATTTATCGCTTTGCGCTTTTATGTATTTTCCAGTTTTACAATGAAGACTACATCTTTATAGTAAGGAAAAATGCTATTATAGCATATGGCTAAATAAGAGATGCAAAGCTTTTGAACTGAAAGATAACATAGCAAGCATCTAAGCGACTTCTTTTCATAGATGAGAAACTTGAGACCTAATGGTAAATGGTTAGGAAATCTGCCAAATTCATGCATCTCAATAGTGAGACAACAGGACTCCAATCCAAATGCCCCAAATGCTATGCAGCAAACACAGACTATGTATCTCTAAATATTGTCCAGCAAACATCTTACATATATTAGAAGTGGCTGCTCAGGAACTCATTCTTTGTTCTTCCAATTGCTCCTAAAATTCGTGTATATAGGGCCTAGAGACAATATTTTACTTATTTTTTAAAATATCCTGTACAAAATTACATTAACACAGGGAAACAGGATATTTCACCATCCTTGTAATTTGTAAAATGAATAAAATATTTCTTGAATTGGTTCTAATGATCTAATGGGTTTAACAGACACCACCAGTACAGATCTCACTCAGTCCCAAAAGGTATTTTACCCAGCTGAAGTATTTAAATCACTATTCTTTGCCTAGTTACATTTTTTTTCTTCAATGTTTCTTAAGACATTTTGCCCTTTAAATATCAAGAGATATAAAACTCATCTCCTTATTTACTGCATGAACTTTTATACCTGGTGTACCCAATATAGCACCTGACATAGAGTAGAGATATACTGAGTACTTCATGTATAAAAGTGAACAATTCAAAGATAAAAGGCCAAAATTAATGCCTTTAAGGAATTCCCACTAAAGTACTGTACATATATATGAGTTTATCTTTAAATCCTCAAAGTTCAAAATTTTCTATTTAGAGTAACTTTATTTTTTCTAAGAATGGACTTTTAAAATAGGTTTATTTGAATAAAGATGGGTGTAATAATACACCTTAAGCAAGAAAAAGGAATGAACCTTTGGGCAATTAATTTTAAAAGCAAAATGAAATCTTAATTCCACTGAACAAGAAGCATTATTGCTTTAATCATGCATCCCCAGAATAACTAGGTCAGTAGAGGCTGTTAATTAGGTGAACTGTCACCTTGAATCCTGGAGAGGTGCTGAACTTACATGAACAAATCCATCTCTTAAGTGATGTGGGGGGAAAAATTAACAATATAATGAGAATAAATTCAGAGGTCACTTTATCTTCCAGTCACTTAGCAACGGAATTGGAGTGAAGACGGAAAGAGGGAAGTGATTTGTAAAAATAATTAACCATAAACTCTGAAGTAGGGATAAGTAAAAAGGAGGATGGGAATGGAAACAGCTTTTTCCAAGTCTTTTTGAAGGGACGTGTTTCTCACCACACAAAGCCCCAGATGTGAAGTTTGCCGCCCCTCCTTTTGGTCTTTACATCTCTCTGTTCTCTCCACTTTCCTCTCCCTACTGCCTCGCTGTATTTCACAAGCACACATGCAAACCTACAGCCTCTCTCATTGTCTCCTTCGTGGTTTCTTTTCACCTCCTTGTTTGGGGGAGAGGTTTCCCCTTTCTGCAGGGATAGTTAGCACACATGCAATCTTGCACAGCCAAATCTTTTTAAATTCTAACGTAAAGCACAAACTTGGAGAATTAAAAGTGCAAACAGACATTTATTTTATTTAGCAGCATAAAGGTTTCTTTATATTAGTCAACACTTCAGAGAATGAAGAAAGAAAAGGAGGACATTGGGAATATTGCCAACACAAACTCTTTATCACAACCCAAAAGCAGAATAAGCTATAAATTCACATAAGGGCAAATTTTCCCATAATTTATTCTCTTAGCCCAGGTGCAGTAGATGTTTTACAAGAAAATTTGTTATGAGAATATCTATTATTTCAGGAACTATGGAAACATATACTATTATTGTTTTGTGGTTGTTAAGAAGATTGTAGCAAGTTTAATCAAGTAAAGCCTAACATTTTAGAGAAAGGTAATTTCTTTAACGATAACTAAAAAGACAATTGGAAGATTTTTTTTCTTTAGGAATTAAATATTTTATAGGAAAAAATCTTTTGTATTCTTCAAGTGGAGTATTAATATTCTTGCATTCAAATGGTTTTGATTACCTGCTAGTGTAAACCAAAGCAAATTATAGGTTAAGGAGAAGGGAACAGCCATCTGTCAAAAACGATCTACAGATGAAGTTCTCTGTTAAGTGCTTTTTATACATTAATTATTTTAATATTTCATTTTCCATAAATATGCATATGAATTATATTACCTAGTCTTACACCATGAAATTGCACACACTTTTGCAAAGCTTGTTTAGAAATGTTACCCATATACAATCTAAGTAAACTATGAAATACTGAGTTACATTAAAGAAACTATTTTAAAATGTGCCCTACGTAAATGTCAATAATAAAACTACTTATAAGAAATGAGTAAAGAAATCAAAATGCATTTTAATATGGTCTATGACAAAATAAAATGTTATGTCATCTAAATTTAGTCTGGCTTAATTTCATCTGTGACATTTCATGATTAGTTGAAATGTCACAACAAAAAATAAAGTTCAAACAAAGCTATTAAAAAGCTGACCTGTATTTAGCTATCACTCGTAAGAGCTACTCATGCCAAATGCTTCATCCACAGTAAGAAAACAAAAACAAAATCAAAACATGGTTGACAAAATACTGTACTAAAGTTTTGACCTCTGTGTTTTTTAATTGACCAATGGTTAATATGGAAAAACATAAGACTCTTATGGGAGTAATATGATTTCAAAAGAATATAAGAATTATGAATCCTGTCCATCTCTTTTTGAAAATAACAACAAAGCCTTACATTTTGATAAGTAGACTGGGTGACAGTGACGTCCTGAGTTCTTCCATAAGTTTTATTTAGTATGAACATATGAAAAGTGACACAGGAATATTTTCTTTTCTCCCTTTTCCTATATCTATCATATAATTAACTGGTTGGTAGTTAAAGGAAATATATATATTGAATTTCACTTGCTTTTAGAATTTGAAAAGCAAGTTCAAAATTTTACAAGTGTTTCTTAACAATAAATACAATAATATTTTAGGTTTCTTCTAGTGACATATCCAGCTTAATATAGTTGTCATAGCATTTCTATCTAGCATTTTAGATTTTGGATCAAGCAAACGTCTCTCTTTTTGTTTATTTTATCTAATTTATTTCTGGCCCACTCTTTAGGCTCTCTATAACCTTTAAAAATTTTCAGTAGAGTCAGTTGTGTCTTAATTGTCTCACAGCATAAGGGACTTTTGAAGAATGATTTGAGTATGCCCAGGGATAGCATTTTTATCTTTTGTGTTAATTCCCTCTCCAGTGAACATGTTTAGGGAAATTCTCCCTTTCCCCAATTTGAAGCCTGACTCCAATTATCCCCCTGGGACAATCCACTGAGCAGAAGGGGATTGGGAAGTGCCAGTTGGCTGTGACAGTCACAGTTCAAACTCCAAGGAAAAGTCTAGAAATGTAGAAAACCCAGTTTGAAGTCAGAGAGGCAAAATCAAGAAGTGATATCAGGTTGGGATCAAACTAAAACAGGAGGAATACAGAGGTGTAAATCCTGAGAAATTGCTTCAAGAAAATATCATCCAGCACATCAGTGGTTCAAAATGTAGGAGGAAAAAGCCACACTGTATCGTTACTCTGCTAATTTACCTTATGCCTCAAAGAAGACAGTATAGAAATTACAGTAACAAAGCATACTATAGATAATAAAACAGGCACATTTCTTATTTATAGTGCATGCTGTGTTACAATGCCCAGACTCCCACTTTGGGACTGAGCCACTCTTTTCTCCAGCTCCTGGGAGTTTAGCCTGCTGACAGCACACAGCTGAGTCTCTTCCCACGAATGGCCGAATGGCCGACTGCTAAAGGGAGCTTCCCTGCCCAAGGTTATGCCCCTTCCCCAATGAAGGCAAAGTACAAAGACCCCACCCCCATTCCCAAAACACATACACCCTTTGTCTTAATTCAAGACATCTCTGTAGGGTCATTCCAACTTCACAGCTACCCTTGGGATCAGCTGAAGCCTCTGCTGTAACCAGCATTGCAGTTTGCCTTCATCTTGTGCCCACACTACTTTCCCCACCTCCTTACAGGTATTTTCCTACAAGCACTCCCCAACAAATCACTTTTTGGCTCAGAATATGTTTCCTAGGGAATCCACCTAGAAAGCTTGATACCAGAATTGTTCTGGGAAGCTGACTTTAAGATGTGATTTGGATCTGGAAAACCCATCTGGCAAGGATGATCCCATCATTGTAATAAGGCCCAGCAAGCAGTAGTGGAACAATTGGTATAACTTTGACAGGTGGTGATCTGACATGGATGCACTAACAGATGGAATATCTCAAACACTTCAGAGGTTGACGGGATGTCAGAATTACAAGCACTATGAATAAAGTTATGCCAAAGGGATGCAGGAGCCAACCTCAAAGAGCTCCCAATCGCCAAATGTGGAACGATTTAAGCAACAAAATAAATAATGGAGTATTGGATTATAACCCAAAGTATAAAATAAATATTCAGGAGTCCATGTTGATATAAATTATTAAATAAAAAATGGGGAGAAGAGACAAATCTCTCTACTGAAGGGTTCCAAACAATTTATGTTGATATTCCTCCCTCTAGGAGATGAAACTTAATTTCCACCCCACCATTTCACCCTTCTTATTCCCCACCCCCACCCAGGTGAGCTCCTTTAGTGATTTATATCCAAAGAGAATATAAGAGAAGTGAGGGGGAAAAGTAACCACAGTGGAGAAACCTGGCCAACACTACCTCAAAGAGCTGATCAAGGTTAAATCATCAGTGATAAGTCATACCCACTACGTGCACCCTTTATATGATGTGATGAGAACTACACTTCAACTTTGTGGTCTTCTCCCAAAAACCAATTTAGTACGAACCTAAATGATACTAATGAACCTAAAATGATACTCTCCTGTCTAACCATGAAAGAAGCATTGGACAAACCCTAATTAAAGGACATTCTGCAAAAATCTTGACAAGTATTCCTCAAAAATATCAAGCACCAAGGATAAGAATAGTCTAAGAAACTAGTGACAGACCAGAGAAGGCTAAGGAGATATGACGACTATACATGACAAACGTATCCTGGCGATGTAAGATGCGAACAATAGGGTAAACTGAGTCAGCAGTACTAGCTCTGCAATTTTCTATAAATCTAAAAATATTCTAAGGTAAAATGTGTATTTAATTTTTAAAGTAGTGTGGAATCAGAAGGCTAATTCTAAGGAATATAAGTGCATTGGAGAAAAACAGTGAAAGGTTGAGGGAGATCAAACATCAGATAATGACCAATGAAGTATGAAAGCCAGAAGATCTCCATCACAGCCTCCCAACAGATTCTTATTTCCTGCAGCTGGAGGGTGAAAGAGCTAAGGATCAGACTTAGGAATTAATCCGAAGGGTAGTCCAGAGCCTGGCACAGAGTGAGTGCTTAATAACTGTCATGCTCAACTCGTATGTTTCTTTTAGAGATTTAAGGTTGTGTTAGAGAAAAAATGGCACTGTCTCTAAGAAAATAAATAAATAACAAATATATTGCTTAAAATGCAGACTGATAATGAAAGCTGCAAGAGTCTGCACTGTATATTTAGTGACAATAGATGATGGAGAACACTGATGACCATTCACTGTCCTTAATTTGCTATGTGTGGATAAGGAGACGCTGTTATAGTTTTTCACAAAGGATATGCATTTATTTCGGATAAGTTTAAAAAATATGTAGATATTAACTTTATCTGAACTTTCACCATGAGCCAAGTTGAAAAAAAAGGTAGAAACAATTAATAGAGGAATGTAGCCAAAATGACTTGCCAAGTTTCTTACTGCTTAATATATTACTCCAAACTCAATAACATGAAACAGTCCTTGTGAAAAACTCAGTGGGAGATACTTCAAGGCTTGCCTTAACCATGTCCATTCAGATAAGTTGGGTATGACAAATAAGACCTGGTATGGATGTTGCTCTGTCAGTTGGAGACTACTGCTTGGCAGCAGGGGGTCATGGGAGTGGGCAGTAGCAGCAAGTGTCCAGAAGCACCAGTGGCCAGGATCACTCCTTTCTTTAGGGTCTTTCCTAGGCCTCATCACCCGTGGTTCTTGACTGATTCTCCAGCCACACCGAAGATCTATGACCACCTAATGCCCTTATACTAAATTCTGCTAAATTTCTGCTTGATCTAAAAAGAGAAAAAGAGAGACTTCTTTGCAGAGCAGAGATTGTACAAAACAAGTCCACGTGGTACCCAAAAAGTCCAATTAGAACCGATACAGAGATTTTCCTCAGTCACAAGTTAAAGATTATCACTAGCTCCTCAATGGGGAAAAATTGGAGGTTACTACCAGAACCCATGACTCCTTTATTATTCAACTGTCTGTTGGTCTTATTAGGGAAATTGGTTGGCTATTCTCAACAAATTCTGCCACAATATTCATAACATCCTGAATTAAAGAAGACTTCTGGATTTTTTTTTCACATATAGGTATCTGGACTGAATATTTAAAGTTAATATTACATTATCCTGATAGATAAATATAGAAAAATATGAGAGGATATTCTTTACCTGCCCTGAGATTTTATATTCAATATAAAGGAGATAGTCCTGGTATTAAGCATTGTTAGACCAATCTACAAATATATGGAAATGTTCAGATGCAAAGCACAAATGTAAAATTGCCCTAGAAATGTATTTCATCACAGATCCAACAGTTAAAGACAACAGCATTTGTCTGACTTGCCAAAGCATATCTAACATATTTCCAGGCTCTTTAAGCCACATCTAATCTCTTTTCAATCTTAAATTTTGTTAAAAAAAATCTGCATGCCAATGAATTAGTTTTGTAAAGTAAAATATATATATTTCTACCTACGTTTTTTACTCTACCAGTAAAATTACTATTTCAATTTGAAATACTTTAAAAGTCAAATGGATTAAGTATTCCCAAATATGGGGGAAAGCACATAAATAATTTTTTAACTAAACCAATTGTATAAATAGCTTTTAGGTCATTGACTCATCTTCATTTCCATTTAAAAGAATAGTTTAATCGATATTACATGTTACTTGATCGGAGATCCAGGCAATTATTTAAAAACATGCAGCACATACACATGAGTATTTGTACATATATGCAATTGCATGTGTTGTTAAACTAGAGATGTTAGTCTATAGGTCCACGGCTCCTACTGTCTAAGCAGCCATGTTTTGTACATTTGAGCCACACCCCACCCCATCATAACTGATTGGCCTGGGTTGACCTAGGACATACAGCTACAATCTCTGTGGTCTGGTTCAAAATTGTGATCTGAGTCAACCATATTTTTTTCTTGGAACTTTGGAATTGGAAAATTAAGAGAGTATATGAGTTACATGAAGGAATAAGGAATGTTTTAAATGAGGCTATAGAAGTGCAAAAAGAAAGCCACAATGAGCTACATGCTATTGTAACAATACATTTCAGTCATCACTAAAATGTAGTGATCACTAAAATTTATTGAGCACTAATCCTATTTGCCCAAAACTATGCTAAATGCTTTACATGCATTATCTCATTTAATCTTCACAACAACCCTAAGAGATAGATACTCCTATTAGCCACATTTTACAGATAAGGAAATTGAGTCACAGAGAGGGTAAGTAACTTGCCCAAAGTCACATATTTATGTAAAACCAGGATTCAACCCCTGGCAGTCTGAACCCCAAATCCCTATTCTTATCCACTACACAGTGATATGAGAAAATGGAAACTGAGAGAAACCATAACAAAAGGAGATCATGAGTTCCCTGGGGAGAAAAAAATAAAAATAACCTGAAATAAGAATTTTACATATCTAGTTCTCTTGAAGACTGACTATATAATATACATCTTCTCAGGCTCCTATGAGATTCCTCTATCCTTAAAATCAAATGTGCCAAATAAACATAATTAATGTGTGTACTTCTATAAGCTTAACAAATTGCTTTGATTCCTTCTAAAGTTTCTAGGGGATTGCTGTTTCTAATTACTTGTCTTAATATATTCAAATTTAAACAATGATCGTGATACTCTTCATTTGAGGGACCAAGATTTTGAAATTAAAATTAGGCTCTAATTATCAAAATTATAATTTATTTTTAATTATCAAAGAGGTAAAAAGTACCTTCTGTCAAGGAATTCAATTACAAATATTTATTCAGTAGCTAGTATTACATTGTTCTAGGCACCGAGACTATTGCAATGAACCAAACAAAAAACAAATTCCTGCCTTCCTTGAATTTACTTTCTATTCATACCTGACAATTAAAAAACAGAGGAACACTCTTATGAGAACTCTCTCTAAAAGGGCCCACTGGATGAGTTTTACATTGGACCTTTTCAAGAACTATTTACATATTGTGGTCATAAATAAGTCATATTATAATGACTATCTAAAAGGAGAAGCTCATTTGCTCATACCCATTCTGGTTCACTGACTCCCTAAAAATTTTTGTATAAGAACACAATAGAATTCAGATGGAATTCATGATTTTGAACTAGACTCATAGAATAGTAATTAAAGTCTGCAATACTAGTAATAGGCTTAATAAATCAGTATTATAGTAAATCTTTATATCAAATAATATAAAATTTGAGGATTAAAAAAAGAGCAAGAAAGATCTCAACCATGGTTTTTAGCACAAGTAAAAGGATCATTTACATAAAAATGAGACACTCAACATGTTATATAACATGTTTATATAAACAGACATATCTCAAACACCAAAATAGACCACTAAGAAAAACACATGCAGTTCTTTCCCACCCTCTTGCAATACAGAGTCTGATGCCATTTTTGATGCTTGATTGCTGACAGCTTTAGAGCTTACCCCTTCTCCCCCAGATCTGGGCAAGCTGATAAGAAGCTCAGATGCTCTCTCTTTTGATGAGCATCTGGAAGTTGAAAACATTCAAATATTGACCCGTGCACCCAGGAACTCACATCCCAGCCAACCCCTACCACAATAAAATCCTAACCCAGTCTCCTTTCCCTGCTCTCTCAACCCATTTTTGAACCTGCTTAGGAACCTGTCTGCTCTCCCAAAAAATCCTCATTATGTGTGAGTAATAAGCCTTTTCATACCCTTTAGGCGCATGTATGTTGTCATCGGTCTTGACATCTGAGGGAAACTTTGGGTGGGGGATCCATCTCTCCTGTGCAGAGCGACCATAACAACTGTAGTGGTGAGCACGTCTAGATGATAACCACCACCACTGGGAGTCTTTCTTCTCTTGCTTTGTCTTGCTAACTGGCTCTGCTGCCGGCTGGAAAGCATGCCCTTTCAGCTGCTGCCTGCTGGCTAGCTTGTGCTCTGAGCTATGCTACTTTGTGCTACATTTGCTGAGTCCTCCCAAGCATTTGCTATGGATTTAAATGACCTACATCAGACGTTTCATTATTTGGCATCTGGAGACAGAGTATGGATTGAGGCTCTCCTTAAAGCCCTGGATCATGTGTCTTGGCCTGGACCTATCTGTGTTTCAGACTAAATTATATGTCTTAATTCCAACATCTATCACCACTGATGCTGGACTCAGGGTGTGTGTTTCAACAAGGAACTGGCCCTTTCTATAGAGTGTTCGGGAGAAAGATTGATATCCTGTGCAACATATAGGACCGTGGAGTGATGTATCGTGTGGAGGAAAAGCAGTTACTACATGGCATGCTGAAGTCACACACCTAAAAGTAAATGGCTCACTAGGACATTTAAAAATACCTTTGAAGCTGCTGCTGCCTCTACCTCTGTCAGCAACAAAGATCTTTACCCTTAAGATTATAGAGAAAAACACCCATGGCCCCGCCCCCATGACATGGCCAAGGGGTCAATTCAAACCCAACATCAACTCCGGTTGCTTAAACCCTATAAAGCAACCATTGATGTGGAAGAGGACCCTGATCTCTAGGATATTGATTTGAGGCTCTCTGAAAGAAGAAACTTATAAACATGAGCAGCATAGAAAGGACCTCTTTCCCACTGAGGTATATCCAACAACAACAAACAAAAAAATGATACTGGAGGTGGAAACAAACAAACAAAAAACCAAAAAACTGAAACAAAGGTCCCTGCTTTGACTCAATTGGAACCAAATTTTACTAAAAAAATTTATACGACGAAAAGATAAAAGAGAACTGACCGGCTTATGCGCCTCTATACTATAGGTTCTGAATTAACTTTAACATCTGTTGAAATGTACCAATTTCCAAACTATTATAACCTCAGTCAATACTGGGACTCACATTACAGTTCAACTAGGGGATCCCACTAAACAAAGTACTTTCTATACTCTTAGGAAAATTACAAAATGTAAAGTAGAGACAAATAGATATGCCTCACCTTAACGACCAGATACATTGCTTTGCCTAAATTTTCCATAGCCATAGTGTCTATTGCCCTAAAATATCCTATAGAGGTTATGGACACTCTGACCCAAAGAGTAATAAATTAAAATAAGTCTTTGGCATTTGTGATTGGCTTAATGAAAAAGGCACCCCATGGACCTTCACCTTCAAGGATATAAGACTTATTTAGGTCGAGGATGATAATGGCCACTGTTCCTCCACTAAGAGCCAAATTTGGCCTTTTTTTACACCTAGAAGAATGAATGGCACCTCACAATGTATTACTATAACCTGAACATCATGGTATCACCCATTAAGGTCCCTGTACCCAATATTATTAAAATTATTGAGTTCATCCAATCAGCAACTGGTATATATTTTGCTATTATAGATTTGGTTAATATGTTCTCTTCAGTGGCCATTTGAACAACCTCTCAGCCACAGTTTACAGCTTGCTTTCACCTTTGAAGGAACACAATACACATTTACTTGGCTACCAATGGTTGGGTACCTCAAGACCCTTGCCATAGCAAACAATCTTTGTAGACAAATTCTAGACTTTACCCAACTTTCGCTAGGAGCAAGTATTATTTCACACTGATGGCATCCTCTTCAAGAAAAGGTTGACACACTTATTCAAAACACACAAACATTCAGAAACAAGCTCACCAAAAAAGGGATGGGCCATTACCCCACACATAGTCCATACAAGGCTTCACCACCTCAGTTAAATTCCTGAAAATTATTTTGTAAGACAAAGGTCACTCCATCCCAGATACTGTCAATAAACAGTTGTTTACCCACAGCACCCACAGTGTTAAAACAAGCCCAATATGTTTTAGGGCTTTCTGGATTTAGGAGGCAACATATTCCTCACTTACAAATTTTACTTAAGCCCATTTATACTGTTATTTATAAATCAGCCCACCTTGCATGGAGTCCCCTACAACAAAAGGCTCTAGAATCTGTCCAAATCACAATAGGCACTCCCACTAGTACCACCCTGCTCTTTACCTCCCCGAGACTTCCTCACTTAAAGGCTGTAGAAACTTTCATGTTCCCTGGAATTTCTGGACCACGCATACTGGCCATAAATTCCCCCATGGACTGTGGTGCAGGAAACTGCCCTCCCCAGCACCATGCTACATACCATTAAAATGGCATTTGCTGGATGCATTCAGCACTCTCCTAGAAAGAGAAGCTCTCACAGGGCCTGAGTCCATCATCCTCCATACTCTATGTACACTATGTACTCATACTCCTCCATACACTATGTCAAGGAAGCATACCCTTCAAGATCAGTTTTGCCATAGGCCTCCTTCCTATCTTATGATATCTCATATACAGCATGGATTCAAACCTGGGCCCTCTGGAAAATCCCACAAAGGGGAGAAAGCAGCCTCCCCTATTCCAACCTCACCCCTCCCCTGTCCTCTTCTTCCCCACATCTGGGCAAGCTGATAAGAAAGCCCCAGGTGCTCCCTGCTTTGGCACCAGCAGGATGTTCAAATCACACAAGCCCTGCACCATGCATCATACACACACCCTCCTCCTGGCCCCACCCCCAAAATATAGTAAAATCCCAAGCCAGTATCTTTCCCCTGCTCTCTCATGCCATTTTTGGTTCTGCTTAGGAAAATGCCCTGCTCTCCCCAGAAAGCCCCATTATGTGTAGTAAGCCTTTCATACCCTCTTAGTGCGTGTGTAGCATCATTAGTCTCAATATCCAAACCAAACTTGAGGTGGGGGTCCATCCTTCCTGTGCAGGGTGAGCAAAACACCCCTCTACATTAATGACATAAACATGCTACAACTTGTTTGTTTGTTTACATTTTGGGGCTCTGGCTTTGTTGCCATTCTTTAATACCCACAATTCTATACGTAGGAGTTAGATATCTACCTCAACTCTGATGATCTGAGGGCATGAACCAATGAAACTTTCCCAAAGTTTCCATGTGGAGGGTAGATGTTGAGGAAAATTTGCCTTTATTGGTTGATGCGAGCTTTTGTCTATTAGCTTTTATCTGTTCCTGAAATCACGTGTGACGTGATTTCTGTGCTGTGATCAGGGGTTGAGTAAATTCCCCCTTTGGTCTCATTCTCCCGAGCAGGGGAGACATGAGATGATGTTGCTTTCTGGGTCTCATTCTTCCGAGCACTGGGATAAGGTTGCTTTTCCCAACATCGGAAAAGGGATATGGGATAAGTTTGCTTTTCTGTCCCCCTTTGGTCTCGTTCTCCTGAGTAGGGGAGACGTGAGATGAGGCTACTGTTCTGTCTGTGCTGTGAGGTGATGGTGAGCTTAGGGTGAAAAAACTTCTGTGATCAGGGGTTGAGAGAACTCCCTCTTTGTTCTGTCTGTTTCACCCACATCAGCCGATGAAGTGAAGTATATAAGTTACATCAGGAGGACGTGACAGACATGTCGCCAGGCCTTGTTGCTTATCTGGATGAATTGACCCTTCGGCCAGATGGGTAGCATTCATATCAGTAACTGCCGGACCACCTCGGAACTGGCCATTCCCGGAGGGGGCGGCAGGAACAAAAAACTTGGCTCTAAGGTACATCTGAGAAAACATATAAGACGAGCCTCAGTTGGCAATATAATTATTATTATTTCGTCATTTGGTCATTTGTCATTGGTGATTTTTCATGATTCTAACATTTTGAAGACTTCCGGCAACATTCAGCTTACACCACCAGGGGACGACCTGACTGTCAGCTGTGAACCTGGTGAGGGCTGCCTGGTTCCCGACCTCTTCAGTGTTGTTCCCCATGGTTAGCCTTCCAGAGAACTTGTTAGCATCTAGAAAACTTGTATGCAGCTTGCAGCTTACAGTATCAGAAGACATCTTGACTTCTAATAACAACAGCAACAGCAACAGCAACGGCAACAGAAACAACATTCTTGAGAACTTGTTAACACCTTGAAAACTTATATGCAGCTTGTAGCTTACAATATCAGAAGACAGCTTGACTTCTAGCAGCAGCAACAACAACAACAACAACAACGCCAACAGCAACAGCACTCTTGGGAACTAGCAAGCAGCGATGTGGGAGACGCCTGAGTTTCTCTCAGCTACAGACCTGGCAAGGTTTTGATTTATGACTTTTCCAGTGCTGTTCTCCACCCCAGTTTGGTGAACTTGTGGCATCTACTGTAATAGGTACTATCCTATAAAGCTTATTACTGCTTTTAAATATGCCTTATTAATGTTATTTGTGTATCTAGCCAAGTGAGTTTTGATCAATAGTAAACATATGTTGAGGTATCTTAAACTTATATGTATGGATACTCCTTTGACATGACATTGTTATCAATGTATATAGTTTAGTCTTAACCACCTTTACTTTCTGTCATTAGCACATTTTATTAATTGCCTTTGTCTTTTGCTACTGGATATTGCTAACTGAATTGATTAGATATTGATAAATAAATACATTGATTAATCCCCTCTCTAGTGTGTCCCTCCCCTTTCTTTTCCCTGCTCGTCATTACACGATGTAACATTTGTTGATTATATACTACAGGCCTGGAATTCTGCTGTATACTAAGGATACAGTGGAGCTTTCAGTCAAATGGGAAAGACAGACATTAATCAAACTCATTTCAAGAAGTGTCCATTTACAACTGTGATAAGTTCTAGGGAAGGTATATGATGCTATGGGGGCCTATCTATTATAATGGGATCAATCCTAGAAGCGAGGAATATTAAGGAAGCGATACTAATATTTAGGCTGAAAGCTAAAGATTGAGTAGAAGTAAACCTGATTAAAATGGAAGTGAAGATAATTCCAGGCAGGACTAACATGACTAACATGTGCAAAAACACAGGGGAACACAGGGGAAAAAAATGAGGGGAACATGGAGAAATGTGAGAGGCTGAAAGTCAGAGCAATCATTACTACTGAAGAGCTTCAGGCTAAGCAAGTCATTATCAGATTTGTGTTTTTAAATGATCACTCTGGGTCAGTACAAAGAATGAATTGAAGAAGGTAGAGTAGTTGGAGGTCAAATATCAATAACCCAATATCAGTAAATTATAAACATGTGTATTTCTTCCCTTTCTTTATCCCTCAAATGTCACAGAACATAATCACTGCATAGGACTATATATGCCTCAGTTTGTGTTTTTTCCCAAGTTTGGGAAATAAGGTCACAAAACCTTGTCTTCTGAAATGGAAGTTTAAAAAAATTACCCAAAATGGATGAGATTCACCATTTACAGAAATAACATCTTAACTAGAATTCTCTATTGCAATGAAAAGAAAACCTCTTTTATTTTGCTGTAATCTAAAATTTATAGACAGATGTTTAGTTGACCTAAAAAAAACCCTTGAAGTTAACTGCTGCCAATTAGTGTGAATTCAACTGCTCAAGTACATTAATACCCTAGGGAAAAATGCTTTACTACCCACGCAAGAATCTGAATAGGTTAATATACTTGGTTTCTGCACAGAAAAAGAGTTAATAGCAGTCCTGAGACTGCTGTCCTTAAAATGACCCACTTGGAAGTTTGGCCATTGACTGGAGTATGGGAACCTGGATTTGAGGAGGGTTCCCACCATTGTCAGAACTGATAAGAATGCCAAAACTGTGTGTACGAACAATGTGTTTTATACTGAACACCTGCTTTTCTTCTGAGACTCGTAATCTTGGGTACGTATCAGCCAGAGGGGACAACATGACTAAACCTCAATAGTCACTGTGTCTCTGGTGAGCTTCCCAGGTGGCCATGTTGTCATAATTTTGTGCTGGAGGAATTACACATCATGTCCTGTGAGACTCGTGTGAGCGTGCGTGGTTTCTGCAGACTTCAGCCCACATGTGTGTGCCTTTTGCTGATTGTATTTTGCATCCTTGCACTTTGATAAATACTTGCTGTGAGTAAGATTATATTCTGAGGCCTGTGAGTACTCCTACTGATTCTCCAAATCTGGCAGTGGTCTTGGGGACCCTGACACAGTTTCCATATTTTATCAGTAAAGTAATAGGAAACAGTGAATATATCATTTATTTATCATTTATTCCTATTTTAAAGTTCTTACACTGAATAATTATTAATTAAATATTAATATACATTATTTACCTAGCCTTATTTAAAAGTAATAGGAAATATTTCCAGAAGGCAGTATATTTTTGGTGCCCACTGATACAAGCTTCATTGTTAAGTATCTCTCCTATATATTCTCTATAAATGTTTCCATGCATATATACCCTGAAAGATATATAGATATAAATATAGATGTAGATAAGACATAGTCATACATATGCATATGTATTTCAAAAGAGAAAGACTAGAGACAGAGACTTCTAACAGTAGATTTCTCTAAGGAAAGATCAAGGGAAACCTTTTGATTATGACGGCATATAGGATAATTAACTGGTCCTTGTATCACACAAATTAAATATGGAATTCCATTTTTAAAAATATTTTTCATTACATAGGGATTTCTGGCTTTCATCGTGGGATCATGTACTTGATTCTCCTTGAGGTGAGCTTAGCAGGCATAATTTCATAGAAAAGGAATCTAAGTCTGTGAGGGGTCACATGATAAGTAAGAGGCAAGCTTCTGATCTATCACTTGGGTGTCTAAATATCCAATGCTTACGCTCCATTTAAAGCCAGACATTATCAGACTTTCAGTGCACAGTTATATTTCAAGATCATTGTGCATTTTAGAATACTTATATACCACCAAATATAATGGAGATAAATGTAATTAAATATAAAAACTAGAGGAAAAACTTAGCATATGATTAGTCGGTTAAAAGATCATTGTTTAATGGTCAACATTACAGTATGTTATGCCAGAGTTTTAAGATTATTTTGAAATTCCTTTATAGGACACAAGCTCGTGTAGTAATGAGCATCAAACCTTGAATATATTTTCCTTCTAAAATTTTAATTCAACACTATGGATTACATATTATTTCAATCAGTTTCTGAATGAGCTACCCAATGATGTAAGGATTCTGGAGGAAGCCATCATTTTAATTTCTTCTCAAGAATTTCAAAGGTAGTTCTAGAAAATAAGAAATGACAGATGTGCCTGGAACTTAATTTTCTATTCCATGTTAGGAATATACTGAGGAACTCTATGCTCTGTATTACAAGTATGACTGAAGACTATTTCCACAGTGAGAATGAAATCCTCAAGAGTTTGATATGGCTGTCCCTGAACATTTACCAATATCATTTCAAATGATTATAGGTCCTGCATGTGAGAAATGTATATTTCCAAGGCATTGTAAATCCCATTTACCTGGCTTCAGTTGATAGCATGTTTTCAATAGATTTAATGGATTACTTTTCCTGATTTTTGAAAAAAACAAACAAACAAAAAAAACCATTTTATGCCCAATAACAATACATTGTGAAGGTCACAATTTGTCCTGTCAGGTGTGATAACACAAAACCCCAAATGAACCAGAAATGAGAAAGGGGCCCTCTCACACAGCTCCCCACATATTTGTTCTCATTGGGGTGGCAAGAAATGTAAATATCTACTTTGCAGAACATAAGAACTATTTGAAAAAGACATATAGGTTGTATTACTATCAGGTATCTAAGAATATTTTCTCATCTGTCAGCAAAAAAAATTACAAGGTAGAGTCTGTCCTAAATGACACGTAGACCAGCCTTGGGGATAATGTATCGCCAAACTAAAAATTTTCAGAGATTCTCAAAGAATGGCATTCTCACACAGGAAAATAAAAGAAACAGAACGTAAAACAATATTGATATGGATCTGCCCACCTTATGTAAGATCGAGTTTTTGTCCCACATGATATGACCCTTGCCTGACTCTCCGGCTTTACCTCTTTCTTGTCCTTATCTCACACTTTGCTTCCATAACACTAAATTGCTTATGATGTCCAATAATGCCATGTGCTATTTCCCTTCCCCTCTCCTCAAGCAATCTCTTCTACCTGAAATCGTTCTCCCATATACTTCTAATTTTAAAGTTATTCTTATATTTTAATATACAGTTAAAATATAAATTCATCTTAGAATTCTTGTTAGACCACTCCTGCCAGATCCAGCCTGGCAAAACGGTCACTCCGGGTTGCTCTCTAGATACCATAGGCATATTTCTATCACTTCCTTTACCTTAGCAATGTCTGTTATCCACTGTACAATGAAGTGCTTGAGGGAGGGAATATCTCTTCTTCATGTTTGTACCCCTAGCACCTTACACAGTACCAGGAACACGATATGCATTCAATAAATATTTGCTAAATGAATGAAGACAGACTCCCTGGTAAGGTATGGCTTCACTCAACATAGCTTCATGTCCTAATTTGAGTCCCCCAGGACCAACAATGACTACAGAATATAGTTTAAGTCCATGTTTCAACTGTACGAGGTCGGACAATTAAGTTTGTGAACTTATCCTAGAAAACATGCTACCTACCTCATTGCTGAATATCACTATATGTCACCTTCAAAGTACTCCCCTTGGGAAGCTATGCCCCAAGGCCAGCACCTAGTCCACCCTTCAAAGCAATTTTGGAACTCTTTTTCTGGACTGGCCATCAGAGCTGTCAATGTCATCAAAATGTCTTCCTTTCAATATTTCCTTTATCTTCTGGTAAAGAAAGAAGTCACTGGGGGCCAGATCAGATGAGTAGGGGGGTGTTATGATACAGTTATTTGTTTCCTGGCTAAAAACTCCCTCACAGCCAGTGCCCTGTGAGCTGGTGCATTGTCATGATGTAAGAGCCATGAATTGCAGGCTAAAAGTTCAGGTCATCTAACTTTTTCATGCAGGCTTTTTAGCACTTCCAAGTAGTAAACTTGGTTAACTATTTTGTCCAGTTGGTACAAATTCATAATGAATAATCCCTCTGATATCAAAAAAGGTTAGCAAAATCACTGTAACAAGTTCTCGAACTTAATTGTCAGACCTCATACTTTTATTAAGAAACAAGACTATGCATAGTTCAAAAATAGCAACATTGAACTATAATAGTTCTCTCAAGGCCTCAAATTTGCTCTCTTTCAGTGAAAACAAGAATCAAAAATTTAAAAAACAAAGACTCCATATATTAAAATTTTCAACCTTTATTATGAGTTTACAAAGCAACTAAAGTTGCCCATCAATATCCCATTGAACTTTTGGTAAATTTAATCACAAGCATCCTAATTAAATCCCAATGGGAAGAGCAAAGTCACATTATAGGATCCATGTGAAGTTTAATTTCTTCATATCTACTGACCATACTCCCAAATACATGAATTATACACCATTAAAATATTGTAAGTGAGCTAAATTTGGTGATAATAAAATCATAAAGTAAGCTTTATGAAAAGACCATACAGCAGGAATACGTGTCCAGGGCTATCAAGATGAATCTATATTATGCCCACACCTGAAAAAGGAAACCCTATTACATCAGTCAATGTTTATCATGCTTTGGTCACATAGAAATAACTTGCAAAACCGTGTAACAATTTAGGCTTTCTTTTCTCTAGCACCTGTCTCTGTATGTACAAATTATCCACTTTATAGTAGGATTAACTGATATATTCTCTGTTTGAAGGAAATAACATTTTTAATGATTCATAAAAACAGAAACAACTGGCTTCTAATTGTGGTAATAAAAATTATGACTATATATAGAAACTCTTATTTTATGCATTGTCAAAATGAGAAATACAACTACTTCAGATTTTACTTTATGAAAAGTCACATGTACAATATACTTTTCAGGTTAAAATTAAAATGACAGCAGATGACGGAAAAATTACTATTTCAAAAAGAATGACATGAACAAAGGAACCACTGATGCACCAGAAAAAAACTAATTAAATTAAATTAAACTGAATTAAAATGACATGCTTATAAAATAACTTGGTGTTGTCAAAACTGAAAATAATCAGTCATGTTTTAGAAAAATGCATTTCCCAGTTTTTATCTTTAAATGATTATAAAAAAACTAAATTCATACATTTTGGCTTATTAAAAAATATATTTCCCATTGAGTACTGTTTCTTTTTGAAGGTTATTAATTTCATTTTAAATGGGTGATTAAGCATGTGAACTGTCTGTATGAGTTACCATATGATTTTAAAGTGTACCACTTTAAGAAAATAGCACATAGGACAAAAAGAGAGATTTTGACATATTATTTTCCAAGGGAAGGTTTAAAAAGGATGTGAGATTATATATATATATATATCCTGATAACCTACTGTTTCCTGCTAATTTTGAAATAGACTATATCTACAGATTTTATGTCAGAAATATATTTTTGTAAATATTTGGCTTTCATGTAAGTGAGGAACCATGAATATTACTGAAATTATTGATTTATATCAGCCTACTATTTACTTAAATACTGTATATCAAAATTAGTTACCCCTGTACTAATGAAACTGTGCTTGTACAAGTTCACTTTTCTAATTTCTTTACTATACTACTATTTCATAAATTATTTCTTTTAAACCACCCTTGATTTAGTCACCTTTATTTTTATGCTATTTAAATTTCAACAAAATATTACTACATCAATGATTTTAACCCCCAAAATACTGTATAATATCTAGTCAACATTTTTATCACCTTTAGTTTTAGTGTCAGTTATAAAGTCTCTGTACTTTTAAATACTAACTCAGTCGACTTTCTGTTTTATTAACGACCTTTTTTGTCTGCTCAGATAGGAATGGCAATTTAACAGCCTTGGGGAAAGTTGTTTAAAAATCTAGATATGAGATAACTAGAAAAGGCGCAGTAAGGAATATCGAAATTTTAGTTCCAATTGAACATTTCATCAGAATATATGAATTGATAAGCTTTAGAATCCTCACCCAAGAGCCATGCTAACAAGAAAAGTCAAAATGCAAGGAGGGGATTTTTAATAACCTAATGAACTCCCCTGGTTATTAAAATGATTTCTACAGTATGTCCTATAATTATACTATAGATATTTAACAGTTGTATAGAAGTAGAATCACACTCAAAATACAGACAATCTTTGGGACATACTTATACTAAAAAGCTATTTGTTGTTTATTTAAAATCACATTTGACTGGGCATCCTGTATTTTTATTGGCTAAATTCGTCAACTTATGTAGAAGCATAATTATAGGGATACTAATTGACTTTCCCCTTACATTTAGATTAAAGAAACTCCTGATTTCTAAAAGTTTTAAAAACATGTATTCTTAGGACCAGCTACACAATGAGTGAGACCCCAAGGAAAATGAAAACACAGACCTTCCTTTTCAACATTATTTCAGGATGGCAATAGTAGAGTAGCAAGCCAAAGCCAGCCCTATTCTTAGAATCAAAGGCATTATTAGGATATATATGGATCAATGCCCTTACATTACAGAGAAACATAATTTTTAACTGGGACTGGTCTAAAACAGGGATCGACAAACTTAGTCTATAAAGGGCCATATAGCACATATTTTAGGCTTTGAGGGCCATGCAGTAACTCTCATAACTATTCATTCTGCCATACATAAACAAGTGAACATGGGCTGTGTTTCAATAAAACTTTATTCACAAAAACAGCTGGGACCACAACTGACCTATGGTCTACCTAATTTGCTGACCCCTGGGCTATACTACAAACATGAGCAAAATTACCAGTTAGACTTGTTTAGATTCTACACTGTTTAGATATAGCCATTAAGGTAGAACTCTATCTAGGGGAT
Source organism: Rhinolophus ferrumequinum (assembly GCF_004115265.2). NCBI lineage: Eukaryota > Metazoa > Chordata > Mammalia > Chiroptera > Rhinolophidae > Rhinolophus > Rhinolophus ferrumequinum. The sequence goes on from NC_046288.1 coordinate 40,524,767, forward strand.
TACAATCATTTCCCTAAGACATTAAAACGTTTTTGGGAAAATATGTAACAGAATCTATTTTTAATGTACGTATCTTTAAATTCAACCATTTAACTCAATCAAACAGCTGCCCCAATCATCTAGGCCCTTTAAAAATATATATCATGGAATGACTAATGAGAAATGTAGTATACGTTCCTTTTCTCTTCCTCTTCTATTTGACTTTTATTTACTTTCGTAAGTATTGTTGTTAGTAATAAAATTTTAGAGTCAAAGGAAAGAGCGTGAAGAAAGGCATGGAGATGTGACTGGAGTCTGTTTTTACTGGAAAGACAGCTACCTGAAAGGCCACACAGGGTTGAAGATGAGACAGTTCCTGTCTACAAGCCCCAAAGGTCTTCTTGGACTGCTGCAGGTCTTAACTCAAACATTTCATTCCCAGTGAGGTCTTCCCTGACCACCCCAGTTAAAATTACTACCCTGCCAATCCCAGTACCTTCATTCCCTGCTTCCTGCTGTACTTAATCCATACTGCTATTCTCCATACTTACAATTTATTTGTTTGTGTATTGCCTGTCTTCTCCTCTATCCCCAAACTCCTCCCTGACCCATTGGAATGTAGGTTTCACAATAGCAGGGAATAGTGACTTTTGATTCACAGCTCCATGGGGAACACTTAGAACACCACCTGGTACAGAGTAGCAATTCAATAAATGCTTGTTTCCTGACTAATTCTGGAGTGCAGGAAAGAAGTCTAAATGGAAACATTGGTTTGGCACATCCACAGAGCTACACAGACATACACTTTTCTAGGTGCTTTTATGGCTCTTGGGTTACAACTAAAGAAGCATAAAATTGGAGTAGAGAGTCTATATAAAAAAAGAGAAGCAAAGGGTTTAGGTACTTAAAACATTTAGGAAAAACAAAGCCAACCACTTTGTGTTTCTTAAGAACTTGTGAAATTATAACACATTCACACAAAATCATTTTTAATGAATAACAACATGAAAGAATGCACTGAACTGTGCAAAACCTATGCAATGGGGAATATATGAAAGGTCAGGTTTCTTGCATTTGAAAGGCCTACATTTTCTAAAATAGATTTTTAAATATATCACTGCTCATTAACACTTACTTGATCTTATGTCTTTGTTTAATTATGCATCAAATGAAGGGCTAGTCCTAGTGTTTCAATTCACAAGTTCTTAATAGCATCCTTCAGCACAAATAAGTGAACTGCCAGCTGATAAGCAACTGTAATGAAAACAGTGTCCGGCAGGGAGTGTGAAACGGCGTATGATGTCTCCAGGGAACATCAGAGAGGAACTCTAAGGTACCACACAAAGTGCGTGTGCACGTTTTCTGATTCTTGGAAGTCATGTTGGCAAGGCAATAACATGTCAGCAACCGATTTAAAAGGCAGCTTTACGAGAGGTAATCTAAGGGCTGAGCTTCCTATTAATTGCGCTCGCCTTTTCTATTTTGATTGCATCAGGCTCTTTGAGCCTGAGAAATTTTCTTTTTAGAATTATACTGTGAAATTTGGAAAGCTGTAGCTTACTCCTCCATCCTTGAATGTTGGCAATATTTTCTATGTAACACTTTTCAGTACCTAGCATTTAGGAATTTTTCCCAACATGTGGTCTAGATGTGCACCTCTCCTTCTCTTTATACACATTAATATAGCTTTCTCTAGAAAATCAACTTAACATTCTAAGTAATTACATATATCTAAAAATTCTAGCTAGTATTTGCAGCCAAGTTCCTGAAAACTATGACTTAAATAAATAATATCCAGTAACCTGTATAGCCCGTCTTTTAATTCTGTGCATGTGCCATGATATCAACTGTAGGAGCCCTTTGTGCAACCCTTTATGGTCAAGTTGCTTTAAAGACATTGATTTGCTGAGTGCTGCTGTGTACATGGTTCTATACTTTCTATACCACAAATTTCAGAACACACATTAGCACAAGTGCTAATTTTTAGTAAGGGGAACATATCTGTTTAATTATTTAGGTTTGTGGGTCTAGGACTCAAGAAGAATATTATACTATAGAGGAATATTATATAGTAAAACAATCCATGAATGAAGTTTAAAACCTTTAATTCTAAAAGCAGTCCTGCCACAAACTATAATCTTGAGCAAGTTCACTTAATTCCTTGTGGTCTAAAGTTTCTTATTTTCAACATGAAAGGGTAAAGTAGACAGTGTTTAAGATTCTAATTAAATCCTAAATATCCATTAATCTAAATTAGTTTTAGGTAGTTTATCTATAATTGGTTCTATGACCATAAGATTGGCAGAATACACACTCTTGAAATAAACAGGCAGATGCTTTTTCTTACTTTCCAGACATGATTAATACACAGTTAAGCACATGCTTTTCCACATGATTATCCTTCTACTTAAATTTGAAATTCATCGTTACATAGTCATAGACATTAAAAAATAAACTGGATAATGCTAAAAGTCAAATTGCTGAAGAAAACAAAAACTTACACAATGAATATTGTTGCTTGCCTACCTTGATATATTCCCTGCTTTTATTTTTTTAACATAACATCTGTTTTGGTAAATAATTGAAAAGTGAGAACTTACACTTCAATAATGCTTACCTTGTGTTCTTAGTAATGCATGTCTAACAACTCGCTTAAACCTCACAGTAGTACTTATGAAGTAATTACTGTACCACCCCACCCCACCCCAAATGAGGAAACTGAGTTCGAGTTAGCTTGCTAAAGTCACAGAACAGGTAAACAGAAGTGATGGGATTTGATAGAGACCATGGGGAATATCCGTGCTGTTAACCATTACACCCTTCACATTCAGCTGGTTAGGTTAGGCAAAGTTAATTCTCTAACACTTCAAAAGGGTCTCAATAGTCAGTCAATCACTACCATCCCAACCAACTCATCAATCGTTAAATGGCATTTCTTGGCAACCATGAAGGCCCAGGGTAGTGCACAACCTAAGATGGACCAATCAGACTGAAGGAAAGATTGTTTACTTCATGGTAGAAAGGGAGGTCTACTCCAGAACAAGGATGTGTGCTGCTGCTAATGCTTCTTGTAGCCACCTGTCAATCATAAAGGAAGCCAGTCTGAGGTCAAAGCCCACAAGAAGGAAAAAAGGAGCCAAAAGAATTATGAAGACATGAAGCTGGAGTCCCCATTTTATTAAACTCTTAGCCTGCTGTTCCTCTGTATTTTCTTCTATATAAAATAGCAAATTCCAATACTGTTTAAGCCAACTGGAATCAGGGTGTCTCTTTCTTATACCTGAAATCATCCTGACAAACACTGTATAATTAAGCACCTTATTTACAAATTCTAAATTGTTAACAATTGTTGTTTAATCTAATTGTTGTTTTCTCTCTGCCCTGATCCCAAGATCTGTTGTAATACAATATTTAACACCCACTGAATCTCATTGCTTGAGTCATTCCTTTTTCAGGACAGTCATTTATTTTACAGAGATTTATTAAGCACTTACTCTGTCTCAGTCATTGTGAGGCCCTAGTTTAGTGAGATAAACATGTCACAGCCCCTCCCCTCACAGACTAATGTCCCCTAAACATTAGTCTAGGAAGGAAGAAAGATACATAAGTCAACGAATTACCATAATATGCAATGGCGCAATGATATATGAACTGTGTGTCTGTGTGTGTGTGTATAGTATAGGTGTTCTGAGAGCATAGAGAATGGAAGCTCTAAGAGGACTTTATGAATACTTCACAGAAGAGGTAACATTTTATTTGGATCTTGAAGGAGGACTAGGAGTTTTACAGTAGAGAAAAGGCATTCCAGGCAGTGAGGGAAACATAATCAGCAGAATATAGTAATGAAAGTGTTGGGAATATCTGAGAATGGCAGACAGTCCAAGTGATGACATGCTTCAAAAAAAATAAGACTGACAAGTTCTAGGACTCTAGGCCTGGTCAGTCTCAAAAGTCTTTCTAGTTTTTTGTTCTCATACTTCAAGTAGCTTAACACTTTTCTTCACTTCAGCTACCATAATTCTCTGTTGCATTAATAAAGCTAAACAAAGGGTCAAAGCTGTGTTTCTTGGCTTTTCTGTTTTTCCATATAAGAAACATGAAAGGGTTTTTTCATGTTTCTCAAGAGGGTATAATCTCCATTTGTGAGACCCTGGTATCTGTGAAATTCTGTGGTTACTTTGTTGACAATCATAATTTCTCATTATGATTTCTCAAATGCTTCATTGTTGCTTTACTAATTTTTCTAAGTTTCTCACTCAGAAATGGCTCTACCTGCATATGTGGGCTACAGTAACAGATCAATACATGGGATACAGTTTTTTTGGTCTCTATAGTGGGTTTGACCATGGCCAACCAATCTTTTTATTGTCTTACATCCCATATTAAACAATCTTTTACATATTTTAAAGATAAATTTCTAGGCCAAGTGGGCATCCTAATGACAACTGCCATCAAGATGATTATACCTGAGAGATCAGACCAGAAAAACTTCATCACTATGCAATGATGCCTAAACGAATGCATTCTGACTGTATAGCCCACACATGATTGAACCATAATAAGAATGTTAAATAAAGAAGTTAAGTGATTGTACTACAAAAAGCCTCATATCTAAAAGCAGTTGTATCACATGAAATGAGGATGAACACAAGTACACAAAAAAGGGGCATCTAGAAATAATATCTATGACTATTTCTCACAATTTGTCCACAAGAAGGAAGATTGACTGAATGATCTTTTAAGGTCTTTCCATAGTACATTGCCCAGCTAGACTAACAGGAATGCTGATCTTTACCTGTTTCTGCAGGGAGTCAAACACATCCAAGGAGCTGTGATCACTGATTAGATCAATCTGCGATCACTGATTAGATAGCCTACAACGACTTTTGAAGTAAACATCTCTCTGATAATCATAGGCAAGTGGCTGATTTCAAAGTGATCCTTGTACTGTACTTACGGTCACCTGAAGTACCAACATAAGAGGCCTTAACACATCCCAGGCAGATATATCTCTTACATTTTAAACAACATTAACAGAAGGAGATTCTCCATCCTCAAGTTAAGTATATCATAAAAATAGCTCTTATTCCTGTTGAACTATATTTCTGCTATTAACGTTGACTGAAAGTCTAAAGAAGTGGAATGGTAAAAAACTTAGAAAGAAGGAATATTTAACCAACATTGAAGTGACAATCAAGTTATCTCTCAAAATGTTAATCAAATTATGTCCAAATTTCATAGAGGAGTCATCTATCATACCCTGACTACACTTAAATTTATTTATTATGGAATAGAGAAAGTAGCAAAGAAAGGAGAAAAAGGTAAATTACACACTTTCTGGAAACTTAGCCATTGCTGTAAACAAGCTATGGACAATGCTTCCTGGGGCTTTAACAATGTACTAGTGTCAAGGAAACATGTTCTCCAAGAGCCAAACTGATTAATTTCACCAATGGTCATAAGCCACAGTACAGCCAGGGGACATGACAGATTGACTGTAGGAGAAAACTATTATTTTTCCTCTGTGACCAATGCTGTAACTGTTGAAATCATAGCTGGGAAGAAGTAAGCTCAATCATGCAGTTAAAATGTTTTGAACCAAGAGAAATCCAAGATGGTGCAGTAGATAAGCACTGTGCTTGCCTCATCCCATGAACACATCAAAATTACAACTAAATTATGAAAACAATCAAACTGAACAACCATCTGAAGTCTAGCTGAACACAAGTTTTATAACTAAGGATATAAAGAAGCCACGTAGAGACTCGTAGGAGGGGAGCAGATATGAAACCAGCCAGCCCCAAATCGTCATGTGGCAGTTGAGAATCAGGAAGGATATCTCGGCTGCATAGTTCCCCCTGAAGGAGGGACCCCAGCCCCACACCTCCCCAGCCCAGAGTAATGGTACTAGGAAGAGGAGCCCCCACAAAATATGGCTGTGAAAAACAGTGGGGATTCTGACTGACCATCTGGTGGGATGAAAGGCTGCAGGAAACCCAGACATCCACTTAAGGGGCCTGTACACAGACTCAATCATTTGCAGGCACTCACTGTGGGTTCCAGTGGAGGCATGATGGCTCAGGGAGTGTCAGGGGCATGCAGTGGGGGAGGGAGGACTGAGTTATGTGGCTTCAAGGCAAGGACTGGAGGGATAGTTGCCGTTTTCCCTGTGTGGCATCCTCCTGCCATGCAGCTGGCAGACAGGCACCATCTTTCCTGGGTCAAGCCCTCCCCCTAATGCCCATGGCCAAATCTGAATCTGAATTGGTCTGGTGAGCTCTGCTGGCTCTATCCCGTGACACACTGAGATCCTGCTACATACAACTCTGTACCATCTGTACCATACGAGGTTTTATCAGCAGATGAACCTTATGGAGCCAGCAAGTGGTGGCACACCTCAGATTGTCCTGATTTTTTGCAGAGCTACCCCAGACACGGTACTGGTGGCAGCCATCATTGGTTGACAGAGCGGCCACACACTTCCAGGTCCAGCACAGGTAGTAACCAACCATGAATCGCTTTATAGCTCCTACCAGGTAGTCCCTAGCTGTTCACAGGCAGTGGCTGACCTGGGCCTGCACTGAGCCCCTCCCAAGAGGCCCCAGAACCAACATATTTGGAAATTGGCTTCAGATCACAGCAGAGCACCACCCAACTAGCCCCACAAGTGGCACACACAAAGGGCGGTCTCAACAGGCATCAGAGCCCACTGGGGCAAATCCCACTCAGTAATGTAAGCCCCCTGTACAGCAACCTATAAGCTGTGGATGTGGCCAAACCCCATAGCCCGTCAGTCTGAGGGTCAATCCCACCCTCAGATGTGCCAATAGCAATCAAGGTTCAACCACAACAGGAGGGCACACAAAACCCACATAAGGGACACTCCTGGAGCACCCAGTACAGGTGCCCATGGAGACTGCACCACTGGGCCCCACAGGGCACCTACTACATATGAACAACCAGCAAGATTAGGATATGTAGCAGATCTACCTAATAAATAGAACCAAACACCAAGAGGCAGCCAAAAGGAGGAAAGAAAGAAATACATCCCAAATGAAAGAACAGAAGAAAACTCCAGACAAAGAACTAAACAAAATGAAGGCAAGCAACCTACCAGAGACAGAGTTGAAAACAATGTTTATAAGGATGCTCGAGGAACTTAGTGAGAACTTCAACAAAGAGATAGCAAGCATAAAATTGGACATAGAACCCACAAAAAAAGAACCCGTCAGAAGTAAAGAATACAATTACTGAAATGAAGAATGCACTAGAAGGAACCACAAGCAGACCAGATGAAGCAGAGGATCGAATCAGCAACTTGGAAGACAAGGTAGCATAAAACACTCAATCGGAAAAGCAAAAAAGAAAAAAAAGAGAATTAAAAAAACAAACGAGGATAGTTTAAGAGACCTCTGGGACAACATCAAGCATAACAACATTCTCATCAGAAGGTTATCAGAGAAGAGAATTAATAAGAAAAGAAAACCCTTACATACGCTGCCTACAAGAGACTCACTTCAGATTGAAAGGCACACACAGATGGAAAGTAAAGGGATGGAAAAAAGATATTTCATGAAAACAGAAATAAACAAAAAATCTGGAGTAGCAATACTTATAACTGACAAAATAGACTTTAAAAGAAAAACTATAACAAGAGAAAAGGAAGGACCCAGTAATCCCACTTCTGGGTATTTATCTGAAGAAACCCAAAACACTACTTTGAAGGGACATGTGCATTCATATGTACATTGCAGCATTGTTTACAATGGTCAAGATGTGGAGGCAGCCTGGGTGCCCATCGATGGATGAATGGATAAAGAGGAGGTGGTACATATATAAAATGGAATATTGCTCGGCCATGGAAGGGAATGGGTTCTTGCCATCTGTGGGGGCATGGATGGACCTGGAGGGTATTGTGCTGAGTGGAGTATGTCAGACAGAGAAAGACAGATGCAATGTGAATTTGCTTATACATGGAATCTAAAGAACAAAATAAACAGACAAAACAGAAACAAACTCATAGATACAGAGAACCTTTTGATGGCTGCCAGATGGGAGGAGGGTTAAAGGAGTGGGTGGGAAAGTGGAAGGAATTAAGAAGTACAAATTGGTTGTTACAAAGTCATGGGGATGTAGGGTATAGCATAAGGAATATAGTCAATAATATTGTAATAACTTGTATGGTGTCAGATGTGTACTAGATTTATCTGGGTGAGAGATGGGAGACGAGTTGGGAACGGTGAAGGAATTAAGAAGTACCAATTTGTAGTTCCATAATAGTCATGGGGATATAAAGTAAAACATAGGGAATATAGTCAATAATATGGCAATAACTATGTATGGTGCCATGTGGGTGCTAGACTAGTCAGGAGGATCACTTCTTAAATTATATAAATGTCTAACCACTATGCTGTATACCTGAAATTAATATAAAATAATATTGATTGTCAACTGTAATTGAAAAATTTAAAAAGGGGGGAAAAGATGAAAGAGAATAAGAGGTCCAAATTTCCAGGTATAAAACAGGTAAGTCATGGGGATCTATGTACAGCATACGGAATATAGTCAATAATATTGTGAGCATGGTATGGAGTCAGGTGGTTGCTGGACTTTTCATGGTGATCCCTTCTTTAAGTATATAAATATTGAATAATTATAGTGTATAACTGAAACTGATATCATGTTGTATGTTAGCTATATTTTTTTTAATAAAAATCTTGGGAAAAAAGAAAGAAAAAAGTGTTATTTTGAACCAATTGGATGATAATTTTCTCACTGAAATAAAACTTCAGGGAGCAACCTCTAGATGTGAAGGAATTGCCCACCACAGCTGATAGGTGCTCCCATATTAGAAATCTAAAAAAGATCCCGATTCTTCAATTCATTGAGAAAGATAATAATCTACATTCTGAATGTTAAACCAAATGTCTTTTTCAAAAGGCTTAAAGTAAACCCAATGTGTTCTTGTAAATATTCTCAAAAAGTACCAAAACACTTGTTATGATCATGCTTATTTTTCAACAAAAGAAGACAAACTAACATCCAAAGGCAGTTTCTTTGCAAATATTTAACAGATGAGTAATATCACCGAGTTGCCCAATTCACTTAATCAGAGTAACATATATTCTTGGAATACTATTTTCTCAATGAAAACAATGATAAAGAGATTCTCATTAAAAAAAAAATGGAAGGAAGGAAGGAAGAAAGAAAATGCTACAATGGAGGCCTGAGTAGGATAGAGTGTGGGGTGAGAGAAAAGTAAGAAAACGGAGAAAACTCTCTGGTTCAGTTTTGCCTAGGATTGTGGCTGATCTCCAGTTTACTGATGGCAACTCACTGTGGGTTCCAAAATAAATGCACCTGCTTTTTTATTGTATAGTGTTTTTTAAAATTTATTTCTTGGGGTCAATGAATGGAGACCCTGAATGGAATTTGATGTGAGGTTATCTGTCTGTGACATCTCTCGCTTGCTGATTTCTTCCTCAAAGCACATGACCTTTAAGATAGGATGCTTCAGCAGAGGGAGACATTCTCCGATGGAAGAGCTTTGTTCCCTTCTCAATGCATATATACTGTCCTGATAATACATTTTCCATCCCATTTCCTCTTAGGCAGGACTAGGCAGGGAAATTTGTAGACCTCCCCTATATATGTAATTCAAACTATTATGGTATAAAATCTTGTCTTGAATTAGTATTACCTACGTATACTGAGTATTTTAAAAATCAGGAGTCTCTCTAATTTTTTTCTGATTACAAAATTCTGGAAGAGTTTATTTAAAATGAATTTTATTTTTCTAGGGGAACAGATGTGGGGGTTGTCTCTGCTTTGGTAGGGCCCTAAACATAAACTAAAATCTGCCTCTTGATTAATCCAGCACTGCCTTGAGATTTAGTAATTGTGCTTGTCTCATCTTAGATATCTCTTTGTCTTAATTTTCTCCCAAATGGAATGTAGGTTAAGGATGGAGGATCTCCCCTAACTATTAGTTAAGGATCTCCCCTAACTATTCATAGCACTAAACCGTACCTGGCATGTACTTAGTATATAATTATTCAGTGAAAAAGGTTCCAAAGGATACAAAGAAAGAGAATGAAAAAGACAAACAGAAAGGAGGGCAGGCATCACATAGATACAGTATAACCGAATTATGCATTTATAGGCAAAGGAAAAAAAAAGTGTTTCTGTGTTTAACAACCTTATGTACAGCAACACACTAGAGCCAAGACATGTTCCTCACTCTTCTCACAAGTAAATATTGTATTTTGTATAACATTATCAATGGCTTTTGTCTCTATGATCAACTTAGTTTCCCCACATTTAAAGGGAGACTGAACCAGTGACTTCCCCACAATGCATGAATGTGTCAGTAGGTTGCACATCCCTTCCAGAGAAGAAATATATCTTTAACTAAAAATCAGCCTATTTATTTTAATGGTCCATAGTTAAAAACTTGCAGAGTTAATTACAATGAGAAAATTATAGCTGTAAAGTCATGTTACAAAATTTTCCATTCCTTAAATGCTCCATTTTGAAGTTGGCCCAAATTAAAACTGTTTCTGTTTTGCTTATTCTGAGAACTGAGAGTTCCATTAAAATTAGAGAAAAATTTCTTCTTTTTGTCATTATTCATTGTGCAGTTTTAAAGAAGTAAATGTAGAGAATGCAAGATGCTTGCGTGGATATATCCTCAACCATACATGACCAATAAATTGACATTTGTATTAACCCCTAATAATAATGTATTTTCTTCTGATTTTCTCTCATCCAAAAAGTACAGGTGAAGGAAGCAAAAGCCCAGTTAATTAAACATGATAAATTAAAGATTAATTTGCTATTAAAAAGGACAAATACGGTCCCATTATACCATAGCCAGTGAGAGTGAATTTCCCAGGCAGTCTTCTTGGGTCTCACAGAATGTCTTAAACATTATGAAATCTCCCTTTGGGACTCGTGTGATTCATTCATTTCCTCCCTCATAACAATCTTCCACTGATTCAGAAAGAACTTCATACCTGGTTCACAGTGTCCCTTACAATTCCGCCATCATGCTGGGTAATTTCAATTCCCATGTGGTTGACGAGTCCAACAGTGTCGCCTCACAGGTCTTTGTCCTTCTCCGTTCCACTTATTATCAACCTCCACTTCACACAGTCACCCACATCTTAGGCTTTATGTCACTCAGAACTGCCACATTTTTGAAATCTTAAACTCCAAGGTCAAATTCATTGAATCACATCCTCTTATATCTCCAGTTACCTCACACATACTCTATCATCTCCTCTGCCCTTTAATCTCTCCATTTGGTCCCAATTCATCAGCCCACTCCTATTTATTCTCTTTCTTTTTCATGACGAATCTAAGTATCATTTTGAATACAATCTCACCAAACCCCTTAACTCCTATTCTCTCAGGCAATTTATCACACACACCAGGCAAAGCTTCAAGCCTGGATCAATTCAGCTGTCTATTCATTTCTCTTGTATGCCTAGACTGATAAGGCATACTAGAGAAAAGACAGAATGCACAATCGTGAAGATGAATGCTATGAAAAATTCATGGATTCCAGCTTCAACTGGGCCTCAGAATGGCAGTCCTAGCCATTTCCTCATTCTTTGTCCGCAGTGGCCATGTGAAATCCTCCCAGGCCTTTTTCCGTCTTTACCTACTTTATCATGTTAACAAATAGCCTAATTCCTTACTTCATAGAGAAAACAAAAGTCATCATTTGCCTCCTCCCAACACTAAATCATGTATAAGGAACTCAATATTTCTTTATTCATTTTTGTTGCAGTGGATGAGCTCTTTTTCCATTTATATCCCATTCTCTCACCCCCATCTCCCATGTCCTCAAGTACCTCCTCCTGTAAATTCACGTCCTTATGTCCAACTGGGTCTTTAACCCTTTTTATGCTGGCTTCTCCCACCCCATCTATAATTTTGCTCAAGCCTCTCCTATCTAATAATAAAATGGAAAAAAAGTCTTTATTAATATATGCTTCTAGATACTACATTGTTTTTCTTTTCCCTTCATAATTATACAGGTAGAAAAAGAAGACCATTTGTTGTCTTTTCTTCCTCCTTACCGTGTTTCCCCGAAAATAAGACCTAGCCGAACAATCAGCTCTAATGCGTATTCTGGAGCAAAAATTAACATAAGGCCCAGTCTTATTTTACTATAAGAGCGGGTCTTATATAATGTAATGTAATGTAATGTAATATAATACCCGGTCTTATATAATATAAGACCAGGTCTTATATAATATAATAATAGAATAGAATAGAATAACCAGATTTTATTTTACTATAAGACAGGGTCTAATATAATATAATATAATATAATATAATATAATATAATATAATATAATACAATATAATATAATACCAGGTCTGATATTAATGTTTGCTCCAAAAGATGCATTAGAGCGGATTGTCCGGCTAGGTCTTATTTTCGGGGAAACACGGTACATTTATTCATCTACCCAATGCAATCTACCTTCTACCTATTCCCCCCATGCCACCAAATCTGCTTTTGTCCAGTTCATTATTGACTCAAAATTTAAAAATGAAATGGAAACTTTTCAATCTATACCTTACCTAATTCTTCTGAAAAATATGGACTACCGCATCCTTTGTGAAATTATTGATATCTCTCTCCCTTTACCTCCTTCAAGTCTTTGCTCAAATGCCATCTTCTTGTCTACCTACACAGACTACACAATTTAAAAGCACCACTGACCCATGCACTCTGTCTTTTACATTGCTTTATTATATTTTATAGTATTTTTCATCTTTTAACAAAATATAGAATTTACTTATTATACTTTTGTCTAGCTTTCCCCAGTAAAGTTTGTTGAATGGATAAATGAATAAATGAAAGAATATAACTACAATGAACACTATAGTGAATTCAAACTTTGGGCAAAATTATGAGACTAAATGTCTTTGTTTAATGACATTAAAACTTGACTTCTCTAGAATTGTGTTTTTTATAGAAAGCCAACCACATATGTTTTCTTTTGAGGATGACAGATGAAGATAACCCATTAAATGATAAAGAATGTGACAGCTTTTGAGTTGTAATATATTTTTCTACAGTGCATCACTATGGAAAATATTTGCCAGGATGTCTAAGAGGTCTCCCCTGAATTTCAGTGGAATTTTAATGTTATCTTCAAGGTCCCTGCAGAGCAATTCTTAAGACTCAATGATGAAATTTAATTCAGAGCATACACTACAACAAGGAAATTGCTCTTCAGATCCATTTAGGGAATGATGAAGTACAAATCCCAACTAAAGAAAGACACCACTAGTTGGAGTTTATTAATTTACGAGACTAATAACTCTACATCTGATATTTGATAGCTCTCAAAAATCTGCAAAATGATATTTTTCTTGTGCTATTTTAATTAAGCCCCAATTTTAGATATGAAACCCCAATTTTATAAATGGCAATGCCTTAAAAAACAACGTGCGTTTTGGTCAGACAATCTGGGTTTGAAACATGACTGCAAGCTACAAACTGTAACCTTGAGTAAGTTATTTTATTTCTACTAATTCCAAATGTAAAACTGTTGGAACAGTGAATGGCAGACAGTAAGTGTTTCATATACGTTTACTATTATTAACTTTCATGAAGTCGAATAAGTTGTAGAAGTAAAATTTGAACTCAGGTTATCATTTTTCAACTTCAGTGTATTTGCTACTGTTCCACAGTGTACATGTGATATTTATTTAAAATTATTTAGAATGGGGGCTATTTTGCCTGTCACACTTTCTTTCGCATTTGAAGATAGTACTGCTTAGTTACCATTGTATGGTTTATCTCTGAAATGTGATCATAGTTAAATTTATTAGACAATGACTGCTGGTTGATGGTTTTCATTTGTAGATGCAAATGGCTTAGAGGGTAATGGTAATGGTTTTTAATTTTACCTCCATATATTTAAAACAGAAAATTCAGTATACCAAGTTATTAATTACCTAATAGGTATTCAAAATTACAGACAAAAAATACATCACTGACTGCTGAGAGTAAAGGCTTCCTTGAACTACCCATAAATATCTCACTTTCACACTATTAGAATTGTGAATTTCCTGATGTGGTTTGAATGCTTCATGAAAGAGATGGAGCATGGAAGAGATATAAATATAGATCTAGGCTATGACCATGCAAGTGAATGGCTATCGTAGGTTGGAGGACAAGATCATTGGAAGCTTGAATATGTCCAGTTTGAGTTCTCTGTGGGGCCATGAAATGTAGATGTTTAGGGAGAAGTTAGATATATGGGTCTCAAATTCAGAAGAAAGACTTGGATTGGAAATATAGATATTTCGGTAGCTAAAAGAAGGAAATAGGTCAAACCACGACAGCGGCTGAGATCTGTCAGGGAGAATATGAAGAAAGTGTCTATGGAGGAAAACTTGGGGAAGACAAAAGCTAAGGGATGTATAGAGAAAGTTGCAAAGGAAATGAAGAAAATGCCGAGTTAAGAGAAAAGCCAAGAGAGACAGTTGTCCTGGAAACCAAGAGACTGATTCTTTTGAAAAACATTTTCTGAGCTATTAATTTGTGTGAGATGTTGAGATAAGTCCATAAACACAGCAGATGAACTTATTTGCTACTGCGTATTCACAATGGAGGACATGGCTTAAAATGCTGCAAATCTAGTAATGAGACAGACATGATTACTGCCCTCACCGGGTTTACTGTTCAGCGGGGAGAGTTAGTTTATGAAAAAAATTACAACACAACATGATAAGAGAAGTATTGTATGCTATAGGAGGGCACAGAAGAGGCAAAATGTCTCAAGTAACATATATATGAATGGCCATACTAATACACTTTTCATTACACAGAAAAATACACCATCTTTTTCATTTTTCTTGCCTTAAAAACTAAATATTAAGATATCAGCTAATTCCAAGGTCTACCTGAATACAGAACTAGATCTAGCTCATTATACTTCATATAATAAAAGTTTCAACAACAATTCATCACAGTATTATGAACTGTTTGCAAGATCCTGTTGGGTCACTAACTATTTAAAATCATTTGTGGGAGCAATATGAAATGTGGGCTTTCTTTTTTGCAATAGGAGTTGAATTGGTCTTTTAGTGTGTCAAGCCCTAGCTCGGTTACTTAGGAATTTTGATTCTCGCATGCTCTAAATATGCTTTTCTCTGGTTCTATTTAATCCAACAAATAATAATTAGAAGCATAATATGTGTTGGCAAAGGGTTAACAAAACCTTTTCCCTTTCTCACTTAGAATTTGACATTCAATTCACTTTCTATATCTGTTCCCTTGGCAACCTGATAAAGGAGCTAATGTCAACTCAGTTACTAGGTAGGATTGCTTATGATAAACATAATCTTTGCTTGGTTAATTGCATTTGGAGTGGGAGAAACTATAAATGAGCAATAAATGCCTGATGAGGGTAGCATAGCTTTAGACTCCTGTAAGTGGGCATGCCGTCTGTAGAAGCCCTGGATATGGTGTTGTTACAAGAGATATTGGCTCCTGTAGGACATGAGGCTGTTAAGCTGGAGAACCTTTTATATCAGCTCCATCTGAGAATCATTCTTGTAAACCTAAGATGTCAATTCAAGAACCAAAGAGTATACCTCCTAGACTGCTGCATAGATTTGAACATAAATTGCTGCAAAGCACGAGTCTCATGTAAGACCAACACTTGATGTTCCCCTTCTAGCCAGCTGGGAAGCCTGCCCCATGTCTTTCCTTCTAAGAGAATTTGAGGCCACGTGTGACTTATGGTAATCTAAAAAATCTAATTATTTGATAGAACCTAAAAAGACCCCTTGACCCTGACTTCAGAATTTAGAATAGAGTAATAGTGATAACAGAAAAGTACGCAAATAATTAATAACTACACCAGGAAGAAGTTTGTCATTGCCCTTTTAATATACTTCATGACTGGGCTTGTACCATGCACTGCACCTAGTACAATAATTACATGTCTGACAGATAGTAGAAACTGAAGAATGTTTTGTTGAATCAATGAGTAAATAAATGAATTAATGAGTGAATGAATACATGATTCTCACCAATACAGTGGATAAAGGAAGCTGGAGCCTCCGGTCTCTCAAGTTTTATTTGATCCTAACCCAGCTTTCCAGTCACCCCAGCTCTGCCCTCCCTTGATTTTGAATCAAGTTATTGAGCCTCCGCCTGCTCACTTCCACTTGCACCTCCAGATCCTTCCCCAATCTCTCCTGTGTCCAGGAAGCTAATGAGCATGGAAATCATTAACAGACTGCCATACCCTCAGGCTTCCTGTTTAGCCGCTAAGGGGCACTAGAAAAGATTGAAAGGATGGTGGGGCAAGAGGTTGGGGTGTTTGTTCGACCAGCCCCCTCCTGGTAGGCGCAACAGGGTGGCTGTCAAGGTCACCGCTAATGTAATACGGCCTTCTGCACAGTATCATCCCCAGGTTTCAGGACGCACTGTCCCCTCACCCCGCATGCTTATGGGTGGTAATAGTGTCCTGTTGTTACTTTCCCTTGGAGATCCCACGATCCCTTGTTATTTCTCTACACCTTATCCACATGTTTAAATGAGTCCCTTTATTGAATACTCCTTAAATTACCAAATGTGAGTATGCAGATTCTTGCAGGATTCTGACTGAAACACCTTTGCTTCCGCTATTTTTCAAATCTCTTGTAATATATTTTCCTGCTCCTGTGTGTCCACTTGGTTTGGCCGCCAGCCATGACTCACCTTCAGTGCTCCTATTCTTCCAAACTTAGTCTAATATAGCTGGAATCACCTATACCTCTGGATGTTTACTAACCCCATTCCCCAAGACCTGGTTATATTTTCCCTGGTGCAGACCAACCTTGTAACCTCTGCTTCTTACATATTGGCATGACAAATAATCGGGGATTGATTTTTGCTTTGGAGACACAGCCGGATACATTTGAGAGAGCAGAGGCTTTCAATCTGGGTAGATAAGGATTTTAATTCTAGCACCTCACTCGTGTCTGAGCATGTCAACAAAACTATCTGAGCTTCTATTTCTTCTTCAAATTAGGGAGAACAAGACATATCCTGCAAGGTTACATATATTGATGTTGGGCATATAGTATGTTCTGAAAAGAAGTGGTAGATTACGTTATTGCTGATAGCATAACGATAACCCCAGAGTTGTGATAAACACACTCCAACTAAGGGATCATTTCCAAAGGTCCATCCAGCTATCATGAGAGATTTTTAAAATTCTATTTAGCTGCTGAAATCTTCCACTGCTTATTTCTCTCACATGAACTCAACAATATCAAATCATTGCAATTATTACGATTATTGCTTAAAGAGAAAAGTATTGTATTGTTTCTAGTTGCTGCACATATCAATAGCAGAAAAGTTGTATGTTCATGACTTTCATTTTTTGCTTATAATATGTTTTAATTTTGAAATTTGAAGTTAATAAGAAAATACCTTATTAATTTCATTTTTGCCCCTATCAGTGCAACATATTATGACAGCCTTCACAGTGTATGCTTTTTCTTTAACATTAAAGCTATTTTTTATAAGGTTACCAAGATATTTGGCATGGTTTCCAGTCCAAATTAAGACTATGGTCTTTCAAAGTGCAAACATTCACAGAGTCAAAACCCTTCCAAGGCAAATGAGTTTCACACCACACAAGAGACAAGATACTTCTGTTTAGCTTCTCAGCAAGCATTAGAAAAACCTTTGAATAGCCCTACTAACTGAATCAGCCTTAAAGTCAGAATAACTGGTAGGATGTGAATTGTGATTTTTAAGGCTACCAGAAAGGACTTTTTAAAATCTGCCCTTCTTTCTAATCCCCATTGATGATGTCTAAAACTCCTTTGGTAATAAAGAAAGAAGTCTATTATTTCATAATTAGAATAAATCTAAAATGCAAAAAGTTATTAAACCATAACTTACAGTTATATTTGTTTTTATTTTTTGCTGATTCTAATACAGAGTTACAATGAGGCAGGGACTGAAGAGTTAAAAAGGAGGAGGCTGAGAACAGAGGACAAACCTCATCTAATTCACATTTGTGCCTAAGGCTGGCCTTCCACCCAGCTCTTCAAAATATGAATAGAATTCCTTAATATGCTTCTTTCTGCTAAAATATGCCCGCTTTTCCTTGTTTTTGATGGCCCAGGAATTTACACAGAGACACTGAACCTGTTCAGAAGCATTCCTTTGCCTAGCAGCCTTAAAAAGAAAAAGAAAAAAAAATGCTGTTATGAAATATACTAAACCCAAAGGTGGCCTGCCAGGCTATCCTTAGGTAGCCTGGGTGAGTGACCCCCTCAAGTATCCATTGATATAACTTGAAACGCACTGGCTTTGGTGACAGAGAAAGAAACACGTATGGGTTTTCTTTTTTGTTGTTGTTTCTGGTGCTCAGGCCCTGAAGGAGAATAGATATAAAGATTAGGAGAATGCTTGAGTTCTCATTCAACTCCTTAGGGTATTTGGAGCACACACTGAGAGATGCTTTAGAGACAGAAGTTGCAGAAACTATTTTCAAGAGTTTTTTTGGAACACTGTCCATAAACAGTGCTATTTCAGTGTCGAGGTAACAATGTGCCACTCAGAGTTGGGGCAAGGTTCATTTCCCCTTCTGCATGAATGCCAGGCCTACTCTGACCTTAAGAACTGATGGCTTTCTGAACAGCAAGAAACAGCACCTTTAACACGAACTTCAGCATTTTCACATCTGACAACAGGGCTGCTTCATAAGTAGAGACATAGATAAAAGGAAGGTAGAGCCAAAACAGGCTGTTGGCAGAAATACTGTAAAAGGGTTAGCATATTAGTTCAAGAGAAAATGTGAGGATTTTTTTTTTTTTGGAATTTCCCTGAAATATCTTCTAGGTGTGTGAAACACTGGGGAAAAGAGGAGAAATACCTGGTAAATGAAAGATGAGTTCCAGTCTCAGCAGATACAGAGCTGAGAGCTCCCGTGGTGTGTGAAATAAATAATACAGTACAGTGATAAGAGCTTGGGCTCCGGAGTCAGTATGTGGGTTCAAACGCTGGCTTACCACTTAATCGCTGTATGATCTTGGGCAAGTTATTCAATGGTGAGGGCTTCATCTGTGAAATGGAGCTAATAGTTCCTACCTCACAGTATTGCTGTGAGGCTGCAGGGCTCATTCATGCAAATGGCTTGAAAGGTGACTAGCAATAATGACAACATTTCAGTGTTTTAATCTGATCCATTTGTACTCACAGTCTGATGATGTCAGAGACATCTGGAAACAGGTTAAGTAGAGTTCTTTAAGCCAAATAGACAGTTCCTATATTCTTTACTATCCCAAGTCAATTAGAGTAACAATTGGCACACATCATACAAACATCCATTGAAATCATGTATAGAAAACAAAACAAAACAAAAAAACAGTAACAAAAGACGCTTATGTATTTGATCCTTGATTGACTAGTGTGTGTTATTATAATGAAGTCTTGGTGAATCATAAATCAACCAGGATTCTGAGAAGCTTCACTCTGTTTGCAACTCTGAAATTAACTTAATCCTCTTGAGTTTTGAATTGATTACTAAATCTTTATCTACACAATCAGGCCTAGACAACACAAAATGTGAAAAACACAACAATGTAAAAAGTAGTGTGCGCTGCCCAAAAATTATAGGATTTTTTTATCTCAACCCTGATTAAATCCATCTTTGGTGGTGTGGGTATGTATTTAAGTACTATATTTTCTTTATATCAGAATCCAGATTTATCTGAGAAGCCAAGTTGTTTAGACCATTTTGGTCACCAAGCTCAAGCTTCTATGATGAGTGACTAGACGATACAAAGGAACAGATCTGTAATTCAAGTATAAATGTATGCTGTCATTTGGAAATGGACTAATAACTACAAAGTAAATACTTTCCTGAATGAAAAAACACATAGAAGTTACTCTTTCAGCATAGATTTTCCCAGAAATGCTTTAATTTGCTTCTGCAAAAACAAAATTGCCCTCTTTCAATTTTTAAGTAGCTAGACAAAAGAAAAATTCTAACAAAGCCTCTGAATCAAAAGCCACATAAATGTAATTATTCCCATTGTATCCTTTTCCTCCTTCCCAATATCTCAAGTTGTCTCAAGAGATTTGTTTTTTAATTAGTTTCAGGTGTACACAATGTAATAGTTAGACATGTATACCCCTCACAAAGTGATAACCCCTCTACCCCAATTTACTACCCCTCTAACATCGTACGTAGCTGTTACAATTCCATTGACTCTATTCCCTATGCTGTACTCCACATCCATATATATATATATGTATACACACACACATACACATATTATATTTATATATATTATATTTATATATATATATATTTATATATTTATTTATATAGTTATTATATGTATATCATATATGTGATTATAATTTACATTCAGTGGTCAGACAGCAACACAGTCCATCAAGTGGTCTCCCTAATAAGACAAGTGCCTGTCTGACACCCTACAAAATCTTTACAACATTGATTACATTCCCCATACTGTCTTTCATATCCCCGTGGCACTACTGTGACTACTAATTTGTACTTCCTAATCCCTTTACCTTCTCCCCCATGCCCACCTGCCTCCCATCTAACAACCATCAGATTTTTTCTCTATATCTCTGAGTCTATTTCTGTTTAGTTTGCTCATTTATTCTGTTCTTCAGATTCCACATATAAGTGATCATATAAGAAATGCAAATGAAAACCACAATGAGATACCACTTCACTCCGGTCAGAATGGCCGTCATCAATAAATCAACAAACAACATGTCCCAAGATCTTAGTCCTCTGAGTACTCACTCCGATGAGCTATTTCTTTCCCTCAAGGTAGAGGTCAGCCACTTGGAGGTCTTCACATACCGCTTGCTTTGAGGCTTGCAGAGCTAATCTTGTCATGTCTTTACTTCCCATTCCCCTCAGTCACCATGAGAAGTCCTAGCCTGCCAAATTATTCATTCTCTCAGGGAGGTTGATCCCCACACTGCTCCGGACATGTCCTAACCTGCCCTCACTCTCCTATACCCTTCCATCTTGCCCTCTTGTCTTTCATCAGCAAACCCCTCCCCACCTGTGTCCTCAAATTACTTTTTTACCTTCTTGCTATGACAATCTGGCTTTCCCTTACAGTCCTGTCAGTTGGTAGCAATAGCTTATCTCATACCCCATGCTTCTCAGAGATTTTGAGTAAAGTTAGTTTGCTCCTTCCTCTCTAGTACCTTTTCCAAATAGTTTCTTGTCCTGTGTCTTTCAAAATCCTAAATCATTTGAAGTCTGTTTCATTAGATTTTTACCATTCATTTCATTTTGATGTCATGGTTCCACCTCTTAGTCACTCTCCTTCATTTATTAATGAACTTAATTCACTGCCTTTCTTTCACTGTCCTATTGTCATTCTCAGTGACTTCAACATCCATCAACAAATCTGCTACCCTCTCAGTTCTTGACCTTTTTGGCTCCAGTGATTTTTTCTTCGCCAATCTCATATGGTTCTACTCTCCATGTTTAACTATCATCAATAATCGCAGCACCTCCACATCTCAGATCCAAAATAACCCCTTTGCCTCCAAATCACTTATATAGTAATCCATACCAGTACATTACCATGCTCACTAAGGCTCATGTTCCAGCACTATAATTGCTCTCTGAAAGGATTTGCTGACAGATTGGATTTAGGGTGTAAAAGAAAGAAGAGGAGACTCAACACTGCCTCCAAAGTTGTGAAAGGATGGAGTTGTTATTTACTGATATGGGGAAGGCTCTTCCCTCATCATGTCTGCATGGAGAAACACTGGCTCTTGGTAAACAAAATTATCCAATTATTCTTGCCAGAACCTGAGCAAATGAACAATACTGGAGAAAATCCTGACCATAATGACTCGTCTTATTTCAAATTTGAGTCCATATTTCTCAGTATTCCCAGTAATAACCCATGATTCTTCCCTTAAAAATTATATTCCCATTCTCCCAGATGACTATGTCATTCCTTCTCATTACTCTCCCAAAATCTTCAAAAACTCCTATGCTCCACTCTCATCTGATTACCTGACGTCATACCTCAAGAAAACAGGTGTAATCAAAAAACTACCTCATCTCTCCATCACCAATCCTTGCTCGTTCTCTCTGTCTCTCCTCCTGTAAGTAGTACTGCTGCTCAGATCTTTGCCAACCCTTCCTCTTGTGCTCTAACACTTACTCTAATATGCTTCCATTTTCTCAAAGGCTCTTCCTGTAACAAGTTCTCTTGTTCTACTAAATGATTTTCACCAGCATACAAGTGTGTGTTAGTATTACTCATCTTAAAAACAGAACAAAACAAAAGCTTTTGTTGAACCCACATCTCCTTCTAGCTATCATCTCATCTCTCTATATCCTTTCACAGCAAAACTCCTTGAAAGTGTATATGTGTTGTCTTCAAATCCTTTTTTCTCCTTTTTTGAACTCATTCCAGTTAGACTTTTGCCCTTTCCACCCACTAAAATGGATCTTGTCAAATTTTAATGACTCCATGTTGCCAAATCCAATAATAAAATTTCAGGCCCCCAATATGTTTGACCTATCAGTATCATTTGACACAGTTGACCATTCTCTCCTTTTCTCAAACAACTAAATTCATTGGGGTGACAATAATTAGTAAAATTACATAGGTTTCAAGTGTACAATTCTGTAATACATCATCTATAAATCCCATTGTGTGTTCACCCCCCAGAGTCAGTTCTCCTTCCATCACCATATATTTGGCCCCCTTTACCCTTTTCTATATTATACCACCCCCTCTCCCCCTTACCCTCTGGTAACCACTAAGCTGTTGTTCATGTCTATGAGTTTTTATTTCTTTATTTGTTGATCCTGTTCCTTCATTGCTTTCAGTTTTATATCCCACATATGAGTGAAGTCATATGGTTCTCGACTTTTTCTGACTTATTTCACATAGCATAATAATTTGAAGATCCATCCATGTTGTTGCAAATGTCAGTATTTCATCTTTCCTTATGGCAGAGTAGCAGTCTCTCCTTCTTGAAGTAATTTCTTCACTTACTTTCTTAGTTCTCTGTCTAACTGGTCTCTCCTTCTCAGCCTCCTCATCTCCAGGCCTCCAAATGTCAACGTGTGCATACCTCAGTCCTCAGATTTTTTTCCTTACTCCTTTCTTTCTTTCCCTAAGTTATCCCGTTTTGTGTCTTTTAAAATATAATCTAATGCTAACCACTCCCAAATATCTATCTATAATCAGAATTTTTCCATTGATGTCCAGTGTGTGTGTGTGTGTTTGTGTGTGTGTGTGTGTGTGTGTGTGTGTAATTGTGTACACACTCCACATCACCACTTATATGTCCTTAGGTGTCTCAAAATTAAAATGCCCAAAGCTGAATACTAAAATCTACCCATCCTGAGGCTTTCCCCCATTTCAGTATATATCAATTCCATCCTTCCAAAACCTTGCAGCCATAATTGTTTCTCCTCTTTTACTTTAATACTCCAAATCCAATTCATGTGCAAATCCTATCTGCTCTGCTTTCATTATATATCTAGAATTCAACCACCTTTCATCACCCTTACTACTACCATCCTGATCCAAAACACCAATATTTCAGGCCTAAATGATCAAAATATCTTCCTAATTAGTCTCTCTGCCTCCGTTCTTACTTTCCTGTTATACATAATATAACAACTGAAGATATGCTTTCAAAAAAGATGCATCCCTCTGCCCAAAATCTACTATTGGCTGTTCCCTCAGAGTAAAAGGCAAATTCCATATAATGCTTCCAAAACCCTGCATCACTGTGTGCCCTGCCTCTCCTGGCATCATCTGCTACCATTCTCCTCTTCCCCAGTCCATTCACACTAACCTCCTGCTGTCCCTCTGATAAGGCAAGCACATACCTGTTTCACGGCCTTTGTACTTATATCTCCTCTGTCTGAAACTCTTTTTCTTAGAGACTCACTTAGGCAACCTTACTTTCTTCAAACCTTTGATTAAGTGTCACCGAATTAAAATGGTCCTCCATGACCACACTAAAATATAGCAAGGCCACCTCCACCTTCGGCACTTTCCATCCCCCTTCTGTTTTTATCTTTATCCATAGACATCATCAACACCTAACAAACTAGAGTATATATTTACTGATTCATTGTTTCTCTTCTTTCATCATACTGTAAGCTCTTTGAAAGTGAATCTCTATCTTCCTTTTTGCTGTTTTCCCAGCATCTAGAACAGTGGCTGGAATAGAGGACGTGCTCAGGAAATGCTGACGGAAATTCATTCATTGAAACAACAGGGTCAAAATAGAACTATTTACACACACACACACACACACATACAACCTCTTTTACCAAAATTTTGCCATCTCTCTAAATAACTCCACTATTGCTCAAGTAGAAAACCTATATGTGTTATCCTTGGTCCAGATTTCCTCATACCCCACATACAATTCTTCAGGAAGTCATGCCCCTTCTACTACAAAATAGATCCTAAATCAGGTCACTTTCTCACCATCTTTACTCCTACATCTCTATTCTGAAACTTCAAGATCATTCACCTAAACTATTGCTTTCTAGTTGCTTTCTGCCAGTTATTGCCAGTCTTGATGTCCACCCAGCAGCCAAAGTGACAACTCTATTAGCAATAATCGCGCCTTGGATAAACCTCATTGGCTACGATACTGCCACCGCGCAAAGCTAAAAGTGACAACTCTAAAGCATAAATCAGAGCACATCACTGCTACATCCTCGCTTCCCATTACAACAGAATAAAATCTGAACTACTTTCCACAGCCCACAGGCTCTGCATTACTTGTCTCTGGCTGCCTCTCATGTCTCACGTCCCTCCATCCTCTACTATTTACTATACTCCAATCACACAATCCTTCTTTCTCTTGAACATGCAAAGCTCATTTCCACCATTGTTTATTTGCTTTTGATTTTTCTTCTTCTTGAAATACTCTTTCCCCCAATCTTCATATAGCTGCCTCTATCTCACCATTCAGGCCTTAACTAAAGTACCATATCCTACAAAATCCTTACTTAACAGTTCTAGCTAAAGTTATTGATCCATTCCTCCCATTTTGTACATATTGCCCTATTTTATAATGCTTTATAGAACTTAGTATGTTAATGAGTGAATTAATTACTTAATTATATGTAATTATATCCTCTACTTTTTCATCTCCAGTAGATTGTAAACTCTTTGAGGAACATGACTATTTCTACATTGTTTTCCATTATATTCCTAATGTCTCTAATAGTACATGGCACATGGTATTACCTACTTCATAATGTCTACCAACATTTATTAAATGGCTAAAATGCACCTTTCTCTGTTCAAAATATGGAGGTTATACAAAAAGGAAAGTAATAAAATACCTATACTGTAAGATAAAAAGATAAATTATTGTAATGCAAGGTGATATTCTGTGTTCCCCTCCATAGAGCTTCCTAAACACAAACTACATAACTTATGAGAACCACTAGTCTACTGTAGTGAGCTATTGGGCTGTATAGTGAGTACATTGCCCTGTCATTATGACATATGCCTAAACTCCGTAATGTTTTTGGTTCCTGTCATTTTGACAAATTCAAATTTCTCTTCGCTAGCCTCACCGCTTCAAATCTCTTCTTCCAGTTAATTCAAATTGCATCTTCTAAAATCTTCCCTTTTTATCACCATGACTACCTCACCACACTCCTTAAGTTCTTCCTCTGATTGCCTAGGTCTTAATAATTCAATTCAGAAAGTGCTTGAGTGCCTACGAGCACACTGAGTGAATACATCTTGTCTCAGCACTCAAGGCTCCACATCTCTGTACCAACTCGCCCGCTTCTAAGCAGCCCACTTCATTTATTATTTCATATTTCCCCTCCCTTTATCTACTCCTATTTGGAAAGTACTTCCACTCCAAAATCTGCATTCTTTGCTCCCATCGGCTCAGCTAAACCCAGCTTCAGTTCAACTAACAATAAATTCCTAGATAACAAAATACAGATTATAAAAAAGCAATTAAATTAGACCTCATCGTAATACAAGTTGCCATGACACAAAATTCAATCATTTGTCATCAGTCCTTAAGGTCACATAATACCAAGGTTCCTGTATAATAGTAGTAAGAACATTAAATATGAAAATTCTGATTAAAAGATCAGAATTAAAAAGTGAGCTGGCCTATATTTAAAAATTAAGAAGTCACTTCCTTTTTAAAGTAAGATATGTTATTCTGAGACTGTTTTCTGAACAATTGCATAATATAATTCAAAGATTATTCAGTGTTTTGAAGATATTTTGACATTAATTTATAAGAGAAAGTTTATAATTTCAAATAGGAAAAATGCAGATATTATGATAAAACATCTTAAATTGTTTTAAAAAAATTCAAAGTATTTTGAAAGTATTACATGAATCCACTTATTATTATAGCATCCATTTAGGCAGAAAAATTGAATGCAAAATCTAATATGTTCTAACTCCAACTAAAAATTTGGGATCTTACTGCTCAAAAGTTGCTCAGCATTCTGAAACATGAAATGAAGAGATACGAGTATATTTGACTTTGGATACTCAACATTTTAGTACATTTCTTGGGATATCACTTTTATTTACTCTTTACTTGAAACAGAAAAGAGTAAAGGAAAATGAGAGATGAACAAAAATGAGTAAGTACTATTGTGAAATGTGAAGAATATCATTGTAAATTTTGCTATCACAATAAGTTTAGGAAGGTAAAGAATTGTCATCGTCTAGTATAACTAGAATTTTGTGTGCAGAAGAATATAGCAACATTAACAAAAAAATTCCTAGAATCCAGATAGTTGTCAAACACATGAAATTAAGTGGGGAAAGCCGGGTACCTAATAAGTCCCAAAGGCTGAAATTTCTTGACTCATACTGATAAAACAAGATAAATCAAATGCCTTTTGTTTACCTTTGACTTTAAGATAAAGATGTTATTCATACTTACTCCTTTGACCCATTTTCCTATACCATTTCAAATACACTATAAAAATTAAAAATTAAAATGTTAACTGAAACTAAATTTACAGTGAAATGCACAGAACAATTGTATACACCCTGCAACCACGACTATCTCCACCATCCCCGAAAGTTCCCTCATGTCACTTCTAGACCATCACCACAACTCCTAAGTGACCACTGTTTTGAATTCTATCACCGTGGATTAGTTTTATCTATTCCTGTACTTCATAAATTAGAATCATACAGTACATAATCTTTTGTGCCTGGCTAACTTTTCTCAGAATAATGTTTTCAGGATTCAGGTATGTTGTGGTATGCATCAATAGTTGATTCTTTTTTACTAATGGGTATTATTTCCCTGAATGAACAGGTCATAATTTGTTTAACCATTTACCTATTGTTGAAAATTTGGGTTGTTTCTAGTTTGGGGAAATTATGAATAAAGCTACTATGAACATTCAAATGCAAGTCTTTTTGTTGAAATATACTTCTTGGGTAACTAAATTTTTCTTAGGTAAATAAACATCTAGGACTGGAATTACTGGGCCATAAGAAAGTATACTGGGGGTGCCAGAAAAATGTATACAAGTGGACATTTTGGTCAGCGTTACTGAAGCAGTAGTTCGCCATAATCAGAAGTGTCTGGACACTGATGTTAACCACTTTGAGCACCTCTTGTAATGGCAGAAGTCAAACATGACTTGCATTCATCTTTTGTTATCAGTATATATTGAGTATCATAACTTTAGTACAGTTTTTTCCTTTCTTAAAATGTGTATACATTTTTTTGGCACCCTCTGTATTAACTTTTTAAGAAACTGACAAACTACTTTCCAAAGTGGTTGTACCATTCTGTCCTCCATTGGCAAAAGATGAGAGCTCCAGTTGCTCCACGTATCACAAACATTTGGTGGTTAGCTTATTTTTAATTTATTTTTTTATTAGTTTCAGGACTATAAAACAACATATTGATTAGACATTTACCCACCTCAAAAAGTGATAACCCCAACAAGTCTACTACCCATTTGACATCATACACAGTGATTACAATACCATTGACTATCTTCACTATGCTGTACTTTACATCCCATGACTATGAGGTCAGACAATTAAGTTCACGAACTCATCCTAAAAAAAGTGCTACATACCTCATTGCTGAATATCACTATGGTCACCTTCGAAGTACTCCCCTTGGGAAGCTACACACTGATGCCAGTGCCTAGTCCACACTTCAGGGCAATTTTGGAACTCTTTCTGGAATGGCCATCAGAGCTGTCGTTGTATTACCCTTGATGTCCTGAATATCATCAAAATGTCTCCTTTATTTTGGGGTAAAGAAAGAAGTCATTGGGGGCCAGATCAGGTGAATAGGAAAGGTGTTCCGATACAGTTATTTGTTTACTGGCTCAAAAATCCCTCTGTGTGAGCAGGTGCACTGTTGTGACACAAGAGCCATGAGTTGTTGGCGAAAAGTTCAGGTCGTCTAACTTTTTCATGCAGCATTTGCAGCACTTCCAAATAGTAAACTTGGTTAATGGTTTGTCCAATTGGTACTAATTCATAATGAATAATCCTTCTGATATCAAAAAAAGTTAGCAACATCCTTGCAACAAGTGCACGAGCTTAATTGTCTGACCTCGTATGTACTATTTTAAAATAGAGTTGACATTCCATATTATTTTATATTAGTTTCAGGTGTACAGTGTAGTGGTTAAGCATTTTATAATTTATGAAGTGATCCTCCCAATAAAGTGGTTAGCTTTTTAATTGTAGGCATTCTAGTGGGTATAATATGGTGTTTCATTGTGGTTTTAATTTGCATTTTCCTAATGACTAAAAATGTTGATACCTTTTCAAGTGTTTATTGGCCCTTCCCATATCATTTTTGTGTGAATTGTCTGTTCAGATCTTTTGCCCATTTTCTTTAAATGACTCATTTGTCATTTTACTATTGATTCATAGGAATTGTTAAAAATATATTCTGGAAACAAATCCTTTATCAGATTTTATATTACAAATATTTCTTCCAGCACGTGATTTACCTTATCATTGTCCTAGTACTGCCTTTGGACAATCAGAATTTTAAAATTTTGATTAAGAATGATTTACTGTATTTTTTTCTTTTATAATTAACACTTTCTGGTTCCTGTCTAATAAGTTTCACCCACCCCAAAGTGTAAAATATATTCTTTTGTTCTTTCCAGAAGTTTTATGGCTTTAGCTTATATGCTTAAATCTGTAATTCTCTCAAATTAATTTTTGTTGGTATGAAATAGAACACAATGGTTATTTTTTTCCACATATTAATATTAATTATTAAATTTTAAGTTAAAGATCTTGGGTAAGAAACATAAAAACACAATACACCTAATACCAACACTTAAAAATGGTATCTTTTCTTTTACATTTGCCAGCCTCCTTTTTGTTGTTGTTAATGTAGCTCATGTCTACATAAGAATAGTCCAGACAGAAGTAGTATAAAAATGGTTCACAGGCCTAGGGAGGGCAAACCAGTTGTGCCCTTTGTGGCTGACCAAATTCCACCTTTTCTGAGGATATTTGCTGGATGGCCCAAGCTTAGGAGCTTTCATAGGAGATCTCACACATCCTGAGGTCCACATGCATATTGAGCAAATTGCATCATCTGCTGCTCTTATGAAATGCACTGACATTACCAATGATTTGAGCTTCCACCCAGAAGTCCACTTTTGCCACCACCTGCAAAATGTGCAGTTGCCCTCCTGGATGGTGGATCTAGGGCATGGTCTCCAGCCTTCTTTTTAATGAAGATACCACAATGTTATTTTGCAGCCCTCTTTTAAATATTTAAATATACTGCAGTGCTATTTTGCAGGGATTTGTTTTAAATTCTACAAAATAAAATAACCAACATAAAAACTAACACTTAAAAATATCTAATTATGGAATATCATTATTATACTGAAATGTTTTTAAATCTGTGATTTCTATTTAATTTAGGTACACACCAGCATTCTCACTTTAGGGAAACCACAGACTCCACTGTAATAAAAGGGGGAAAAATCTGTGTGAGAGTGAAGAATTTTATCTTGTCCAAGGCCTAACAAAAGAAAGAGTTGTTCTAAGCAGCTAACACAGCCAAGCTATAAGGTGTACCTATTAGCAAAATCAAATTTTGTCAATAAATCAACCAAGGGAAAAATGAACCATGTTCTTTGTACCTTTATAGCATAGATGTTAGCTGGTTCATGATCCCGTGGTCAATAAAATATTTTAGGAGAAACCGATACAATTTTGTAATGGTGTACTGATGTCCAGATATTTTGACTGACTTACTACCAAGAATCACCAAGTCTGATTCTCTGAGAAATCAGATATTTATATTGTATGAAAGTTTTTGCTTTTATCATATTTGATTTTTATGCAGCACTAATGTAAAGTATTTCAGAATAGGAAGCTAATTCATGATTTTTGTGTAAAACTCATACACCTGGTGCAAAGTGTTGTATTCAAAGAAACCAAATGCAGCATCCAAAAGTAATTAAAAGTAATTCTAATTCCTAGTTTTACCTCTTGAAAAATATGAAGGAGATCAATTTATAACCCACTTCTTTAAGATCTTCTCTGTTTTTCCACATTCCTATGATTTCCAATTTCCCCCACTCCTTAACTCTCCCCACTCTCACTTTCAACTCTCTTCCCTAAACCTTCTTCCCTATATTTCTGTCTCTTAATAGGACTTTCCCTTTCCTTTCCCTCTGCCTTTTATCCCCTGCTATTCTCTTTTTCTCTCTTCATGCAAGTATCCATCCATGACTCTATTTATTGTTCAGGCTCTAAAGATTTCGCCAATCTACAAAGTAAATTTGGTTTAGGCAGAGGAACAGAGAAAAATATGTCTCTCACACATTATATTTCTGTCCTGTTACATACAATATCAGCTTTCTTCAGAAAATCTCAACATATTTTAAGTTACTCAGCATTCCAGTGTACCTTAAGATAGTAGTTATCTGTCAATCAAACTTGACAGAAAGGATGAGGGTAAGCAATTTTCTCAGTTAAATTGAGGATAATAAGGAATTTGGCTTAGGGCACTGTATCCCAAATTAAAACATTTCCCCAGTGAACACCAAGCTTTACATTTAAGGCTCTACATATACAAACACACCTTACTCATCTTCAAAACTGCTTTCATAGCATTATAAAGTTTCTCCACTTTAACAAAATGAAGGATCTTGATGAAAACAAATTAAATCTATGATAACAATTTTGTTCAGTCACTGGATGAATATGTGCCAGTTTTTTCACAGGACAAATATGCAATTCTGATTATTGATTCTTAAAGAATCATTTCCAATTACACTGCCTGATAAAGAAGAAAAAATATAAAAACATGTATCTCCATATCTTAGGGAATAAGATTCAAGATGATTTTGTATAAAGCATAAGGCCACTAGGTGTTCCCTTGCTAGAATATAAAGGCCACAACTTAAAATAATCTACATAATTTTTCAGATAAGATAAAAGTGTAGAAATGATAAGTCTACTTCTAATCAGTGACTCCAAATACTTAATTCTACATGATCTATATTGGCAGCATCACACTTAAAACCACATTTTATCAAATGCGCAAGACCCAAAGGACAGTAAATACCAGAAAGAGTTTCACCGTCTTATGAAAGACCACTATAGTGCTACCTGTGCCCGGGCTGAAAGATCCTAAAATCAAATATGGTTTTACTACCTCTAGAAAAGATGTATGAGAGTAGAAGTGTAAAATCAATATATACACTAGTTTCCAGGGTTGTAAAGATATATGAATTTTGAGTTTTAATTAAAAAGCCATCTCCTTCAGGAAGCTTTCCCATGATAAATTAAAGCATTTTTCCACCTATTTATATTCAGTGTTCTTAGCACTTTATTCATATGGATTGGGCAAATATATAGCTAGTATTCAATGCCTGTTTGAGTTCTTTGATGTCACTCAAGCCTATAAGCGATATAGGTATGGGTTGTTTAAAAGTATTATAACATTAAATATATACTTTTGATCTCTTTTGTCATGAAATGTTTTTATCTATAAATCTGAGAAGTGTGAACAATGACCAGAAATTTGTAGCCTACATTAAAAACATTTGTTAGAATTTTGTCTTGTCGAATTTATTTAGTTAATTCAATATTTAAATTGTTTTCCTTTTTCTATGATCATGATAGTCTAGTTCCTTAAATTACCAGATAATATTTCCATCTTTTTCTAGTAACTATCTCTACCCTCCACCCCTAATTATTTCAAACCAATCTCACTCTTTTCAAATCGTATGCCCTTTCCCACCAACTCCTAATTCTCAGAAAATAAATTCATCTCCTCATTCACAAAGAGTATATAGAACCTGTTTGTAGTAGTCAGGGTACAGTCTAAACTGCTATAACAAAGGGGCCCTAAAAACGCAGTACTTAAATAAGATAAATGATTATTTGCTTCTGATATAACATGTAGAGACAAATTGGCAAGCAGACTAGGTTCTGCTCACGAGACAGCGAGGACCCCAAACTGACAGGTTGTCTCATGCCCTCACATGATGAAACATGTGGTGTCCAAGACGAGCTGCCATTTTAGTCGTGTCCAGCCAGGTTGGCAGGAGAAGGGGCAATCCTTGCAAGCCACTTATCCTTCCCGGAAGATGTGGACATCCTTCCATTCACATCCCATTGGCCCAAACACAGTCACGTAACTACATTAACTACAAGGAGGCCATGTGCCTAGTTAAAATTCAGGGAGTTCAGTTATTAATAAGAATAAAAGAAAATTAATACCAGAGGACAATTTGGCACTTTCCATCAAAACCAATAAATAGGAATTTTTCAAATTATTTCCACAAATTATAACTTTTAACCCTAACCATAAACCACAAAAAAAGGTACCTGGGTACCTGTATTCACACCCATTCCTTCTTATTCCCTTCGGTTAGTGGAAGATCTATTTATCCTCCTTTCATCTTGAATCTATCTAATCTCATTTTCTAGAAGTTGTGATACATTTCCTCTATCATTTATTCTCTTTTCCTGTAACATCAAATACTTTGTGTCTACTGGCTCTGTCCAATTGGAATTTGCACATTTAGATCTCTTCCGTTTCCATTCTTTAATTCCTACAGCTATTCTATCACCCTTCATAAACTTAAATTCCTCTAAAGTAGATAGACATGCTATTCTATGAACAAACTTCATCAGAATCACCTTGGAAACATCTAAAACTTCAGATACCTGGATCTTAATCCTGGAGAAAGTCAATTCAGTAAATCTATCAAGGCACAGGATCTATGTATTTTTTTAAGGTTTTTATTACATGATTAGGAGAAGATATCCAAGATGGTGGAGTAGATAATGCTGTACTTGCCTTATCCCATGAACACATCAAAATTACACTAACTTATAGAATAATCAACATGGAGAACCATGTGAAGCCGCGCTGAACAGAAGTTTTATAACCCAAGGATATAAAAAAAGCCACATCAGACTAGTAGGCGGGCAGAGATACTGATTGGGCAGGGCCCCACACCTCAGTGGTGGTGGGTTGAAAATTGGGAGGGATATCTCACTACAGAAGATTCTCCACGAAAAAGCGAGGAACCTGAGACCCACACCAGGCTCCTCAGCTCAAAGTACTGGTGCTGGGAGGAGGAGCCCCCACAACATCTGGCTGTGAAAACAGTGGGGAGTCTAACAATGCAGGTGGGACAGAAGGCTGCAGGAAACCCAGACATCTTCTTAAAGAGCCCATGCACAGATTAACTTGGTTGCAGGTACTCACCCTGGGCTCCAATGGAGAGACAGTGACTCAGGAGGCATCTGAGGCACATGGGACAGTGGGGCAGGGGGGAGACTGTAGTGTATGGCTTTGGGACCTCCTCCTATGCAGCCAGCAGGTGAGCACCATCTTTCCTGTGTTGATCACTCCCCCCATGCCCATGGCCAAAATGAATGTGAATTAATCTGGTGGAGCTTTGCTTGTGCCATACTGATGACTCACTGAGAACCCCCCATATACACACCCAACTCAAAGGGCTTATCAGCAGCTGAACCTTATGAGAGCTGGCAGCAGGCCTCAGAGAGTGTCCTGGCTTTTTGCAGAGCTACCCCAGGCCCGTTACTGATGGCATCCATCTTTGGTTCACAGCGTGGCCTCTCCCAGGAGCCTCCAGGTCCCATACAGGCAGTGAACAACTGCAGATCGCTTTGTAGCTCCTACCAGTTAGTTCTTGGCCAGTCACAAGCAGTGGCTTGCACGGCAGACCCTGCCAAGAGGCCCCAGAACTAACATACTTGAAAGCGGGCTTCAGACACAGCACAGCACCACCCAATTAACCCCACAAGTTGCAAATCCAAAGGGTGGTCTCATCAGAGAGCAGAACCCACAGGGGAATCCCTCTCCCTGGAGTAAGCCCCTCACACAGCAGCCTGTAAACAGTGGATGTGGCCAAACTCCATAGCCAGTCAGACTGAGAGTCAATCCCAGCCACTGAAGTGCCAATAGCAATCAAGGCTCAACTATAACAAGAGGGCACACATAACCCACACAAGAGAGCACTCAGCAAAGGTGACCAGGGAGAGAATATCACTGCGCCCCAAAGGGCACTTACTATTAGTTGGTGCAAAAGTTATTGTGGTTTAAAAAAGGTTAAAAATAATTACAAAAACTGCAATTACTTTTGCACCCACCCTAATGCTTAAGGCCACCAAGCAAGACTGGAAGACATAGCATATCTACCTAATACACAGAAACAAGCACGGAGACGCAGCAAAAATGAGGAACTAAAGAAATACATCCCAAATGAAAGAACAGGATAAAACTCCAGAAGAAGCATTAAACAAAATGGAGGCAAGCAACCTACCAGAGACAGAGTTCAAACCAATGTTTATAAGGATGCTAAAGGAACTTAGTGAGAACTTCAACAGAGATAGCAAGAATAAAAAAGGACATGGAAACCATAAAACAGAACCAGTCAGAAGTGAAGAATACAATAACTGAAATGAAGAAGGCACTAGATATAATCACCCACAGAATAGATGAGACAGAGGATCGAATTTTGGGTGTGATCATGAGAGGAGGTGAGCACAGCGTTTACTTCTGCCATCTTGACCAGTAAAACCTAGGATCTATATTTTTTAAGCCCCCAGGTAATCCTAAATGTACCCAGGTTTTCAAACTCCTAGTATGCTCTCCATCTGTACTTCCTCAGCTCATCACAGACCCAATTCTGTTTCCATGCTTACTAGTCCACTGGGAAGTCTATAAAAATTATGCCTCTATCTACCTGTTTGGACAGGCTAGAAAATCACAGTCAATCTTGACTCCTATTTCTTCTTTGCTCACTCACCATCATACTAATCATTAATCTCCTCTCTATTGCTAAAGATAACATTTATTGATTGAAGATTACATTTACTGGTTGAAGCGTTTCATAGATATTAGCTACTTTATTCCTCTTAATCCTAATTGTCTGGTACTATCATCACCAATTTATAAATGGAACACTGAAATCCAGAAAGGCTAAAAGAGCCCAGCAGTACAGTGTTAGGTAAGAGGCAGCACCACGATTTGGACAATGTCTGACTCTGAGTCTATGGTCTTAATTCTAAACTGCTTCTTTTTCCCCTAAATATCTCTGTAAATTGCTCAAATCTCACCAACTTAATTTCTACCACATCATCTCTTCCCTGGTTTAATAAAGTGGCCTCTAACTGGTCTCTAAGCCTCCACTTTGTGCTCTCCAACCAGAGATGTGCTTGTGTCATCTCACTAGAGAACCTATTCATATCCGCTCTCTAGAGTAAACCATGGCCATCTCTTTTCATCTTTACACTAAGCAACACCATATTGGTAACTTTAAATCAGCACAGTGGAAATATTTACACCACAGAAATGGGCAAATACCACAAGTCATGGTTTTATGTTCCCCTGAAGAGCCAGTTTTAAACATTTGTTAACACACCACTGTCTCCAATTCATTCATTGCATACCAGTCAGACCTTTAAATCCACAAGGCTAATCATGATCATGTAATCAACTTTACAAACTTCAAAATCTGGACTAGTTGTCTCTCATGTGATCTTAGAGGGCCTTGAACTTCCTCTTCCTACCAGTTATCACACTGTGTTGCATTAGCCTGTTTACTTGTTTTCATTCCCCAATGAGACTATTTAAGGATGAAAAGTATTCTTTTCATTGTATTCCTAGCAACTAAAACAATGCCTAACACATAATTATTGCTTAAAAACTATGTGTGAAATAAATGAATGAAATAATAAATAAAAGTGCTTTCCCCAAATACTTGCCAATCCTCATATTCCTCCTCTTAAACAATACCCTTAATATCCTTTATTCCTCAATTCATGAACTGCACATTCCAGTATTTTACGGATTACAGATAATCTATCCATCCCCAAATCACACTTTTAAAAAGACAGCAATAAACTTGACTAGGCTCTTAAATATTAGAAATAGTTAGCTTCATCAAAGTCACTAAAAATGCTCTTTTGCATTTTATTTGCTCGTATTGTACAAAGTTTTGCTTGGAATAGAGTTGCACCTCAGCTTCCACTCTGCAAAAGTCTTTTGGGAAAGAAAGTAGTCCTTGACAGTTAGCTTCTGTAGCTGGAGAAGTGCCACAAAAAATCTCAATATGTTGCTGATACTTCAAATAAAGTCTTCTCCCTCATTTATATAATTAGTGTTGCTTTAGAAGCTTTATTTCACAGATGAGTACAGCACAATTAATGCAATTTACAAATCCCACTTATAACTAGAATTTTGACATAATCTACTTCCAAATTCTAACCCCCAAGAAACTTAACAAAAGTTCAATGTCTTTATTTATAAATGGCAACCCCAAAAACAAAAACAAAAAAAACCCACAACAATAACAGTGTTTTAATTAGAATAGCTTACCTCAGCATCTTAGAGCCTCTTTTCCAAGTGGTACTACTTTGACTAACTTCATTTTATCTCATATTCAAATATTACTTTATTTCTCAGCCCCTTTTAATTTAGAAGCCTTTCACTGACATAGTCTATTCAAATATTATTAATAAGTCAATTTTTTAAAACAAAAATGTACTGGTTATCTACGGTGTGCCTAACCCTGTTTTATGCATTGAAAAACCAGAAATAAAAAGATCATAAAAGATTCCTCCCTCCCAGGAGCTTATGTTACAGTAAGGGAGAAAGACTAAACATATAAACAAATAAACTACATATTTTCAGAGAGTAATTAGTGCTACAATGAAAATGAAGGAAGGCAATGTGATGGAAGGCAGACATGCCAGGTCAGGGAGTGAGCAGGACAGTGTAGGCAATTTTAGATACGATAATCAGAAAAGGTTTCTCTGAAGCTATGACATATAAATTTTGATGAGAAAAAAGACAGCCAAATGTATATTGCATGGAAATGGATTTCAGGCAGAGGGAATACCCTGAGGTATATATTAGTATAGTATGACAAAAAGAAATGATAGAATAGTGATTTCAAATCGCATGGTATCCTATCATATTTACTTTTATTTTCTTCAAGAAACTACATATTCATAGTGTTAATTATTAGCTCATTAAACTACTGATGTGAAGTCCCTGCACACAGAGTTGGGAAGAGCACACAGTGGCACACCATCACAGAGTATTTCAACGACAAGATACAACAGACATAAATAACCACAAGAGTATGAATAAAATCATAACAATAGTAAAGTGTAATTTAAAACATTTAGAGGGGTGGCCAGTTAGCTCAGTTGGTTAGAGTGTGGTGCTTATAACACCAAGATTGCTGGTTCGATCCCCACATGGGCCAGTATGAGCTGTGTCCTCCTTAAAACAAAACACAAAACAAATTAAGAAATGATGACTCTTGAGTTTTTATTATCACTGTTTTTAATAGTATGCATTTAATTGTGAGTTTATACAACTTAATCAACTTAATTTTTAATAATGGCTGTGTTTAATAACTAGGTGACACAATTCCTTAGAATTTAACAATTGCTTCTTGCAAGCTGGTACGAGCCAGCTCCAACACAGCACTACTGCATGCTTTCTCTGAGTGACGGCTCTTTAATCTGTCCAGAAACCAAAAAGGATTTATAGAAATATTTTGTGTCCTGCTCTATGCTGCCAAACTGCTTTTCTCACTTCCCCATCACCCACCTTAAAACAAATGGGAAAGAAAAAAGAAAATAGAAGAAAATTGTTTGTAGACATATAATATATCCTGGGAAGTAAACTGAGTTTTTTTGTTTGTTTTGTGATTTCTTATATATTAATGCTAAGATTTATTTGTTAATACAGGGTTCCAGGATTCCATACTAATTGTTTAAAAGCAATCATATAACAAACTGAAATTTAATACTAAGATGCTTTTTAAAGTGCCTAAGCGTTGACATAAAAACTAATGATTGTGTGACGATGGCTAAGCAGAAGGTAACTTTTTAAAAATTGCTAAGTTCTTTTTGCAAAAGCAAAGAACATAAGATGGGATGTTCAATAACCAGCATTACCATGTTCCAAGTCAATAAATATAAGAGCACTGCTAGAACTAAACACTGGCTTATCATGAATAGGTAATTTTTTCTTTTCCTACCTTTAGCCATACCTTCGCTATCAACCATCGAAATTTAACCTCATTAACAAATGGTTTACCAAACAGTAAAAATTTTCACTGTCTGTTGGGGGCCTAGAGCAGATGTTACTAATTATTTTTTAAGAGGAAACAAACAAACACACACAAACAACATGTAATATTACTCGTAAGGTTGCAAAAAATTAAGGAGAGTATGAACTCTCTAGTTGGTTCTCTAGTATAAGGAGCAAAGGGTTTAAATAATAATAAAAATAATAAATCATACTTAATATATACAACTTATATCTATGAAACACAAAAGTATAAAATAATGTGGTTTTTTTTAAATACGTACTTCAGTTAAAATCAAAACATACAAAGTATAAAAGATCATCAGCTTACACAAGGACAATTGCAAAGTGGTTTGCTTAATAATAATTTGTCTACATCATCACTTTGGCATATGTTTTACTCATTCAAAAGACAGATGTACAGTTTTACATATGGAGGATTTGTTAAATGAGCTGTACATAGTATCACAAAGCCTAGGTTAAATAGCCAAATTGGCCGAAGGCCTTACTAACAAATGTAGCTTTCAAGACAGCAAAGGAATGGCCTGGATACTCATTAAATTGACAGCATTGGAGATAATTCACTAACTCCCAGTGTGGCACTACATTTTGTATCAGAACAAAGATTGCCTTTGGCTATAGTGTCTACGCCAAAATAGGGACATAGTAGCTGGCTCATCTTTCACTAAGTTTATTAAACACTTAGTTGGAACACTTAGTTGTGTGTGGTTTAGGGAACAGATTATACTCTAAAGCACAGAAACTTAGTCACTGAAAAAGGCAAGAGCGACTTATGGTTCAGGAATCCATATGTTAGATATTTTGCAATATAACAAAACCGGCTATTAAAAAAATAAAATTTATTAAATATTGGAAATATTAGCTTACTTTTTAAAAAACATTAATAATTAAAAAAATAAAACATAGCCACATTAATCAACTGATCAATGTTAACATCACTAATAATATGACATACTGACATATTATATACTCCCTGATAGAATGCCCTGAAAAGGGCATTCTTCTTCCAAACTCATAACCTCAATCAAATCATAAGAAAACATTAGATAAGCTCAAACTAAAGAATGTTCTACAAAATATTTGACCATTATTCATCAAAGTATCAAAGTCACAGGAGACAAAGAAAGACAAAGGAACCTACATAGATTGAAGGTGATTGCAGAGACATGGTAAGGATCCTGGAATGGATCTTGTATAGAGAAACGACATTAGTGGAAAGAACTGGGAAATGTGATTCAAGTCTGTAGTTGTATTAATAGTGATTATCAATGTTAATTTTCTTCATTTTGCTCATTGTACCATGGTTATGGAAAGTGTTACCCTGGGGGAAACTGAGTAAAGACTATCTATGGAAACTGTACTCTCTTGGTAAACCTTCTGTAAATCTAACATTACATCAAAACTACAAGTGAAAAAAATACATGAATTTACAAACATAAAATACAGAGAAAACAGGTTTTCTCTATACATATTACATATCTTATCATCAAACAAACATTTGATAGGTGATTTGTTGACATTGACATGTCATTTTCTACTTTTTTTTTCTTTCTGTTTTTCGCACTAAACCTGTGAACACTCACTCATCTTTGGTGAGACTGAGTGATATGAAGAAAGCACACATTCTGCAACCTGAGTGCCTCGCTTCAGAGTCTGCCATTTACTGTGTGATTTGGGGCAAATAAACTTCTTGAGCCCCGTTTCTTTGTTGTACAAATGGGAAAAAGAACATCTGCCACATAGTGTTGTAAGAATGAGTAAGTTGATACATGCAAAACACTTCAAACAGTGTGTGCATAAAGTGAGCACCATTTGACAGAAATATCAAAATAATTTGGAGGCAGAGTAGTGTCTCCCACTCTAGAAAGCAAAATGAAATATCTGTTTCCCTCTCTTCATTCCCTTGCTGTAATGAAGCTGATATTACTGGAATTTTTAATATGTAAAGGGGCAGCATTAAGCAGATTCAAGCAGGCAGAAAGTTCCCAGCCCCAACATTCTAGCCAATCTCTCCCCAGGTGAAAATCAGGCTGTGCTCTCAACTGCCTACCTTTTTGTTTCCTGGCCATCTTCCCACCTTGGATTTCCAGTGCTCCTGCTGTTCTATGGACCGTCATATGTCCTTCCAACAAATCCCTGTGCTCTGAACCATCATATGTCCCTGTGCAAATCCCTGTGCTATCAAGTTAATAAATGCTAGGTTCTATCACTTGCAGCCAACCACACACATACTGTATGTGTGCCCCTCTGATAATGCTATCCAGTGACTCAGTTCCTAAAGTCTGGGAGGAGAGGTATCCCTGAGTCTTCCTTCTGAAAATGTGGTCCTCAGATCACACTTTGGCTGAAAAGGAATGAAGTTTGCTGAGTAAAGGAAATCCCACTGGAATGTAAGGTCCTTGAGGAAAGGCACACACAGTCTCTCAACCACGTCCCAACTGCCCATCGTGCAAGTTCTCTCCAGTCTTAGTATAAATAATAAATAAAGGTGGACTCCTGTTATTAATGGGGATTTGACCGCCTGCTATAACAATACAACTATTGATTGGAATGGTATGAAACACGGCTCACAGTTTGGGTTTGTTCTCAAGACAACACGTTGTATGCATGTTAAACACTGAAAGTTCAATCTGCACCCATCGATGGGTGCCTCATAGACTTTGGTACTAGAGAATGGCCATGGTATCTTTGTGCTGTGCATGTGGAACAAACTCTTTGGGAAGATGGAATAACTAGTGAAAGGCTAGATTACCACATAAATTCAATATTAATTGATAAAAACTAAGGGGAAATTTACTTGGCCTCACAAGAAAAACTCAATTAATAATTTAGATGATCAGATTATGAAATTAAACTACTCCTTGGGCTCAGATTAGGTAAAGTTTTGCAAGAAACTACAAAATAATACTCAAATAGTTAATTTGAAAGCGCAAGAAAAAGTCTCCATAACAGTTTGTGAATTTAACAAGTATGTTGTGCATTGCTGATCAAGGATTTTAATCAAAAATCATTCTATGGGTATAATATGTTTAAAGATAGTCCCTCAAGACAAATACTGTGTTAATTTTTTAATTGATCCTACTGTAATTCTGATACTTTCTTGGACTTGCTGGATATTTACACAACTGCTCAGAAAAAGTAGGAACGGCAATGGAGATAATTAAGAAACTGTGATGCAACTGTAAAATTGTAACAAAAATGGGAAATTGTCTGGATAAATACAGACCTATAAAAACACTTTATTTTAAATTTTCCTAGTACCAGAGGGAAGAATACTCCTCTCCCTCCCTTAGGAGTTCCCTCAGGAAACTTGAAATTTTAAATGTTTTCTGTTTCTTTGAGATGTATATAAATCTTTTTAAAAGCTTAAGAAGCCTCATGCCAGTTCTTCATTCCAGGAATTTATTTCTTGGAGGCCTCAGAGCCACTTCTTTGAAATGTGAATTTCTAAAAGGATGGGTGGCACTCTGTCCGGAGTCTCTGTCGGAATTAAACCTAAGTGTCTGGCTTCAAAACGTTACTTCCTGCTTGCCATAAGGATACAAGAAGTTTTATTTTTTCCTCTGATAAAGACAATTAACATATATGTCATGGATTGTATCTGCCTAACTATATAAAAGTGTGAGCTTTTTTTCATCCTTTGCCATCTCCTTAATAGATTGCCTGTGATACGCATCTCAGGCTGATTTAATGCTTATTCAACAATAAAACTTTCATTCTTTTCTATAAAGAGAGGATTCACTAGGATGGCAGATTTTCTTTTTAATTATATTTCCCCTATATATAATAATATATAATATTATATATAATACATAAATAATATATAATACATATATGTAATATATTATATATAATTATATTACATATAATTAATATTATATGTAATATGTCAATATGCCATATTATTACATATATGTAATATTATATGTATATGTCTTACATATAACATATATTATATATATTTGTAATTATAACATTTATATGTATTACACACACACACACACACACACACACACACATATACACAGCTTAGTAGTAATGGGGTACAATGAGAATGATTCCTATAAAAGCTAGTTAACTTCCCTCTGAATAAACCCATGCCTAGTTCTGAAAAGCCGTGTAGGATATGCCATCAGACACAGAAATATTAAATAAAACAAAAACTGATCAATGTAAGCTACCAGCAGTTCTGGGGGAAGCAAATAAAACCACACTTCTGAATAATATGGGGGTTTTTTATGTTGATTCAGTATCACTCTGATACCAAAGTAGGGTGCACTAGAGAAATGAATTTCCAACACACAAGAGAATAGTGTCCTTATGACATGATAGCAGACAATGAACGACAACACTTTGAAGGAATTACTCATATAATATGGTAAAATAAAATAAATCACCCAGAAGGCTGGGGCCATGCCAATTTTAACTCATGTTTTACCACATTCTGTGAAGGCACCAAAGAAACTTTCAATGTTTAAGGCGGTGATGTTGACAAGGGTGAGTGATCATAAGGGTTGAGGGCCGAGATACATGGTTTCGTACAGCAGAGAAAGAAGTGCATTCCTGATGTTTTATAAGCTAAGAAGCCCTTTGATGGTTAGTTTCCTGCAGTGAAGTCATCAATAAAAGATGTTTTCACATGTTTTTCTATTCTTGTGTACAAGTTGTATGAAATAAAGAGTATTTCCTGGACTGTGGTCTGTAGTACACCAATGTCCCATAAGATATTATTTATACTTCATGAAGAAAAAAGGGGGATAAATTTTCTGTGGTCAGATAAATCTGGGAACATCCCCCACCCCTTGAAGTTTTACAATCTAGGTAAGAACATTAAAGGCTATGAGAAGACATGCAGTAAACAAACTCAATTAATCAGAACTCCCCAAATTATCAGACTATGAATTCTCCTCCCTTTTCTTTTCACCCATTCAATAACAATAAAAGAGCTATCACTCATTGGGCACTTACTATATGTCACAATTTTATGAACTACTTTCCATGAAAGATTCACTTAATCCTCATAAAAATCTTATGAGGAACATACTGTCAGCATCCTCTTGATTTTACAAATGAAGAAACTAGAGGCTTAGTTATGAAGGTTAAGTAAGTCACCCAGCCTGTGGTAGAGGAGGAACTTGAATCTATAAAGCTTGCCTCTAGTGACTTTGCTTACCTGCCTCTCCTTTTAGCAAAGAGCTTTGCATGCTCAGTCCCTTTACTACCTCAGGAAGGTTCCTGTTTTGCCTTCAATTGTGCTCAGGAATCTCTGAATGATTTCTGTTCCATGGTTGGGTGGAGTTATGTTCCCTGGTTTCCATATCTATCCGCTGCACTATCATTTCACCATCCCTTTGCGTTTTAGCAGCACTTCTCAAGTTTGTCTTCCACAGTACTCTGTGCCTCTGTTTCCTCATCTAGGTAATAGGAATAATACCACCTGCCTCATAGGTGATTTTGAGCCCTTAACAAACTATGATCTAAAGTGAGAAGTTCCTTGAATAGCAGTAACCAGTTTTTGAGTCAGTAGATCTTTATTTTTGCCAGTGTATGAAGTGACAGAGAAACTAAGGGTCTTCATACCTACTTTCACAAGAGCAAGTTTTTTTCTTTTTTCTTTTGTAAAAACATTTTAATTAAATTTATTGGGGTGACATTGGTGAGTAACATTACATAGGTTTCAAGTGTATATTTCTATAGTACATCATCTATGCATTGCATTGTGTGTTCACCCCCCAGAGTCACTTTTTTTCTTTCTTGCCATAGAGACTGTTCCTTTTTTTCAGTCTTGTTTCCATGGCCTTGCAATGGAAAGTCCCAAGAAATGTAGCAAGAGTAAACTGTCAGTCCTTATTTTTGTTTCTGTGGTGACTTTTTGTGTTTTCCTGTTTTTTGTAGATATTTAAGTTGGCAGGTGGGAATGAGTGCATTAAAGGAAGCCAGGGAGATGCTATTTTTAATCAAAATCATGGACTCTTGCTTCTAAAGGATATTCTCCAACAAAATGTGCATCTTCTAAAAATACTTGTGAGATTTTCTTGCAGCTCCTTACTTAAACTCAAGGAGATTTACTTACTTGAAGTCACGTAAGTTCAATGTCATTTCATTAATGAATTGCAGAGAAGCCTAACATCTGTATAGTTACATGTACTGTTAAAGAATGTATGGGCCAACAAATCAAATCACTGCCAATTGTCAGTTTGTATCCCTTGATCTATATTATATAGCAGTAGATTACAAGTGGATTGCTTCACACTC
Source organism: Rhinolophus ferrumequinum (assembly GCF_004115265.2). Classification (NCBI taxonomy): domain Eukaryota; kingdom Metazoa; phylum Chordata; class Mammalia; order Chiroptera; family Rhinolophidae; genus Rhinolophus; species Rhinolophus ferrumequinum. The sequence continues at coordinate 40,569,663 of NC_046288.1, forward strand.
TTTGGATGTAAAGCTGACCTGTCCAGTGCCTGGGGCAGCAATGGCTTTCTAGCCTAGATCAGTGTCTCTCATAAAGGGTTGTGGGGAGGTGGTCTGACCACCTTATTTCCACAGAGATTCTGTTCTTGCTCTCTCCTGTCACTGACTAGAGAGGCAGTGTTACTGAATAGTCATAAATGATAATAATTATAACAACACATGTAGTGCTTACTCTGTTCCAGTCTCTCTTCTAAGCACTATATATATATATATATATATATATATATATATATATATATATATACACTCATTTAATTTCATTCTCACAGCAACCATATGAGGTAAATTCTATTATTATCCCCATTTTACAGATGAGGAAACTGGGGCAGAGAAAAGTGAAGAAACTTGCCCAAGCTCACACAGCTAATAAGTGGCAGAACTAGTAAACGGTGCAGCAGAGATTCAAATCCAGGTAGCCTGGCTCTCGAGTTCTTGCTCTTAATCTCAAGGGTGTGCTGAATGAGAGTGGTGTGGAATTCTGCAGGGTACACGGGGTGTGAGGTGGGAAGGAAGGTCATCATCTCTGGGATCTACTCCCCCTTCCATCTCCACACCTAAGAAAAGCCTTATGCAGAGTAAACCTACTGATTTGTTGATACTTTTCGGTGTCTGCAAAGACTAATGGGAAAGCAATTTAAAGGCTGAACCAACAAGATTTGGAAACTGATGGATAGAGAACAAGTTAGAGCCTGTGTGGTAGAATGCAGTTAACAGAAATAGAGAATCAGATCTGCCTTCAGGGGCCTTAAATTGCATCCAGGAAAAACCAGAACATAAACACACCATTTTGAATTCAATGAAGAAAGTAGTATGATTTGCTCCAGGTGTTATAAGAGGAAAAAGGAGGAACATTTATCTAGCTGGACAGGAATGATCGTCAAGGAAAGTGTAAAATAGCAAAATCCATTTTCTTGAATCATAGACCAATAAATTCAGTATTTCCCCTTTATAATCTATCAACAAAAGCTTTTCAAAGTGTTGTCTCTATTTGTCAAAAGTTAAATAGAACCACTGCAATTTGTACTAAAGGTGATTCTTGTTTTCAGTTTTCTAAATATCTATTAATTATGAACTATCTCTATCAAAATTCTAATCCATAAACTTTTTGAATTTTGCTCTTTTTTTAACCGAGAAATGGGCCATATAAACTCTGCATGCAATCTAAATATATTCTTGCCCTTTTTTATGATAATCTTAAGAATATTCATCACCAAACAGAAAACACAGCTGCCATCCTTTTAGAAAAGTCATGCATAATGGTTTAATCTACATTTCCAAACATCAGGTGTTCTAAAAAGCTCAGGAGAGTCAAGTTAACTTTATTATACCTTAATGTTCGAAGCATAATGCAACTGTCATTGTTTAAATGCTTACATTAAAATTATTTCCATTAATCTATAAATTGCACACTGCTGTATAAATATGCCTAATGCATTTTTTAAGATAACTAATCACTACCAGTTATAATTCAAGTTAAGGGTGGTCTTCAATGAGGTTGCTGATATTTAGAACCAAGCTATAGTCTGGAATTTGTCTAAAAATATGATCTAATGTGTCTGCATTGTTCATGTTCTCGTAATAAAAGTGTGAATCACTGAATTGGATCACTAAGGCTTCTAAATATATGGAAAAGAAAATCTAACATGAGGAAATACAAAAGAATGAAGAGATTGGATACATACAGTCTTCTCAGTTTACCACTGGAGACATGATAACCAAGATCAAGGAAATTGTAAGCTATGGAAGAATGACACCACCGGTGAGGAAAGAACTGGACTGCATTCCAGGTATCCCACTTCTAGCTCTAGTTTTGTCACCTCCTTGCCCTCAACTTCCTCATGTATAAAATAAGGTATTGGACTAGATGAACACCAATGTCAAACGCTAAATCTAAAATTCTAAACTCAGTATTTGTTTTAAATTCTGCGTTTATGTCATATGGGAAAGTGCATGCTTTTCATTATAAAAAATGTAGTCTAATTTCGTGTGGTTTCAGAATATCATTCAACTATTTTCTAAAACAGAAATGGGCTGCATTTTACCCAGTGCAAGATAATTAATCATAACAATGCTACTAGCCTAATGCTTTGGGGAGATACTAGAGATTACCTGAATTGCTTCTTTAGGGAAAAATAAGACGAAGCAATCATTAATTCATTCAATACACTTTCATGAAGCACCCCTGTGTGCCTAGGCATTTTCTCAACATTGATAAATCAAAGATGAACATTAATGGTCTTTTCCTTCTAGGGACTCACAGCCTAATAAATGAGAAAAATTATTTCCAATTAAAACACAGTTTTTTAAGTGCTATGATACAGCTGTAAATAGAGTGCTATGAAAGCTCAGAAGAGAGACCTTGATTCATTTTTCAATAAATGAATATTTAAATTCAATAAATTTCCTGTGCGATGTGAACGAAAAAAGAGCTGTGGAAAGCTCCCGAGTTTTAGCGTGAACAACTATGTGAATAATGATGCCATTTACAGAGATGGCAAAGATTAAGATGAACGAAGATACGGGAAGGGGGGCTGAGAATAAAAGTTTGATTTCGGACATATTAAATTTGGGATGAGTATAGATGAGATGTCAAGTAAGCAATTAGATATACAAGTCTGGATAGAGTTGTCAGAGAAGTCAGGGTGGGAAATATAAATTTAGATGTATTTATGTGTATTTAGTCACATGATTGAATGAGCTGATATAGGAAGTGAGAAAGAAGAAAAGAATTATGATGAATGAGCTATAGAGCACTCACAAGAAGGAGAAACCAGCAAAGAAGCTATCAGTAAGACAAAAAGAAACCTGGGAGTGTGTGCTGTGGTAGCAGTGATCTGTGGCATCGAGGGCTAGGAAGGACAGGAAGCGTGACTCTGCATTTTCTCTTCCCAGCTGGCGCCAAACCATGGGCATCTCTCAGGACAACTGGCACAAGCACCACACAACTTGGGGCAAGAGAAAGTCCTACCACAAGAATCGAAAATATGAGTGGGGACGCCCTGCTGCCCAACACTAAGACTGGCCCCCACTGCGTACAAATAGTCTGCATGTGGGGAGGCAACAAGAAGTACTTTGCCTCAAGGCTGGACGTGGGGAACTTGTCCTGGGGCTCCAAGTGTTATACACGCGAAACAAAGATTGTTGATATCTACAGTGCATCCAACCATGAACTGGTCCGCACCAAGACCCTGGTGAAGCACTGCATGGGTGCCCATTGACAGCACGCGGAACTGACAGTGGTACAAGACCCACTATGCACTGCCCCTGGGCCGCAAGAAGGGGTCCAAACTGACTCCTGAGGAGGAAGAGATTTTAAACACAAAACGATCAAACAAAATTCAGAAGCAACATGATGAGAGGAAAAAGAATGCCCAAACCAGCAGTCTTCTAGAGGAGCAGTCCCAGCAGGCTTCCTGCATGCATCGCTTCAGGACCAGGCCAGCGTGGCCGAGCAGATAGCTCTGTGCTACAGGGCAAGGAGCTGGAGTTCTAGCCGAGGAAAACCAAGGCCCGGAAAGGCAAATAAATCCTCCTCCCTCCTAGCTTAGCTCATGCATAAAGGTGTTTATTGTTGGGCGTGGGGAAAGCTGCTATGGAGGATAAGTCACATAAGAACTAAGAACTGACCACTGGACTTAATATGTGGTTCCTTCTTCCTGGAATGTCATACCAGATGTTCCCATAGCTGGCAATCTCTCTTTGTACAGGTCTCTACTCAAAAGTTATCTTCTTAGCGATGATGGCAATGACTAGTCACCCTATGAAAAATGTCAACTCTCCCTATTACTGGTATTCCCTTTCCTAGATGTTTTACTTATGATCTATTTCCCTCATTGGAACAAATCCATAAAGACAGGGATTTGGGTCTGTTTTATCCATGGCTGTTTCCTTAGCACCAAGGATAGTGCCTGGCACCCAGCTGGCAGTGAGCACTCAATAAATACTGACTGAATGAATGAACAAATCCACGCATCACCATATCAGATCTAGGAGCTTTACAAAGTTGGCCTTTTTTCTGTTTCAACACAACTTACCTTTGGTCACAGACTCATCTTCCTCTAGTAAAAAGCAAATGTGTAAAACGAAGAGCTACTTGCGTATTTCTTGAAAATGTTGAAAGACTAGCTTGCTAAAAGTCTACAAAACATAATGTAAGCCATTGTGTAGACGTTGATGATGCAAAGATGTATAAGGCAGGGAAATCACTCTCGAGGAACATTCAGTCTGGTGATGAATAAAGACTTGTGAATAGGAAAAGTATAGTATAGTATAGTATAGTATAGTATAAGTGCAAACATAGGAAACACCACTTGAGGCCAATCAAAGTGAAGTGGAGGCCCAGACACTTGGAGAACTGGATCAGACTTCAGCTGTGCATGACAGGAACCAACATCAGAAAAACATCTGGGATTTCAGTCATTTGTTCACTGAATATTTATTGACACCTCAGCACCATATTAGGCACTGGGATATAATAGGCAAAAGAAACACCTCTACCCTTATACAATTCAATCTAACAGGATTTATAATCTACCTGTATGGAATCAGTACTTCAAAAAAGCAGCTGCTGAAATGTTTTATGGGTCCTGAATCAGCCAATTCTAGGTAGCCGCACTACATGTCACGTCGGCTACACTGAAGCAGCTATGTGATGTTCTGATGAATACTCCTTAGTGAAAACATCCAAGCACATCCCATTGCTGGCCCAATGGTTACAGAACAAGTACAAGGTTTTATATCCTCAAAAGAGGTCAACTGAGCTTCACATGCACTTTTTTTTTTTAAGAAATGCATTTAACTTTGGCATTTGAAACTGAGACATGGCACTGGAAGGCTAGATGCTGAGATAAAAAAAAATGTAAATCATAACATTTCAGCATAAAATTTTAGTTTTTCAGATAATTCATTTCTAAGTACCAGCTCTCCCCTCGATGATGTGATATGGCACTAGTACTTGAGAATTTCCACACTAAGAGGGCTCCAAGGAAATAAATGCCCTTGGGTTAAAGCAGGAGAAGCAAAAGTAAATTCATTTCACAAAGGCTAATGCTACCAATTTCTATAAAATAAAGTATTTGGGACTGAAATGTTAATAAGTGTATGGATAGTCATATAACATTTTTTTTCATAACTTTATAAATTTTGTACATATAGTGAAAGAAAACTTCAGGCCATCACACTTCCCTCAGGAAAGATGACCATTACACTGGAGCTCTTCTCTCACCTTGCAGAGCTGCGTATTATTCCACTAATTGAGCCCTGGAGAGAGATACTTACTCCTCAGATTTTATAGTGCTGCTGACTCTAAAGTGTATTTATAAGGAATTAATCCTCATAAATTAAACAGGAACATGGCAAGGTTTTCACCTATTTGTCTAATTATTAAAGTTATAATTCTTTTTTTAAATGGTGTCCAGTATTTTATTTCTAATAAAAAGTTAAGAGGAACATGTAGAAATGTGAGCAACTGAGTGATGTCCAAGAAACTATAATACGATATTGATCTCAATGATTATGTAAAAAACGTAATTCTTCCCCCCACATCTCTAGCACAAAATAATAAAATGTTGAAATATAATCTTCATTTCATTCTGTCAACAAAACATGGGAGGAAAAAGCATTTGTGTAAGTGAATGAGAAGATTCCTGGGATGACCTATATTTGTGGTGTAGAAATAATAGATGTGTTTTGAACAGTACTGACAAGCCAAAAGGTGGAACAGCTTCAGCAGAGGAGATTGTGTAGAGGGGAGGGGCCATAACATCAGTTCAGAGAAGGCTGTGGTGGTTTGTGATCTCATATCAATTATTTCTCTGCCCAGATTGTCACACACACTCCACATTTTATGGGAAAGGAACAAATGCATAAAACTAAATTGGTCTGACATGTTTTCAAAAGCCACTACCAAGGTACCATCTATCCTAAATTTCCTTCTCTCCATATTTACAAATATAACTACATCTATGGGCTACATTAAGTGAAATTACTGAGTTTTCAATAAAATCTAAAATCTATTTACGAAAAGAATAAGAAGTGTGAGTATATCTCTACTAAAAAAAATTACTGCTAAAATGTCATTACTTAAAGGGTCAAACTTTCAGGTGTATGAAAATATCAAATGTACAGAATTATTCATTCCTGTGAGTTCCAAATGCATTAGGTATTCACTGTACTTTTGAGAAAAAAAAATATTAGAGAACATTCTCTAATTATTATGAAAGGAAGAGAAGATTGGCATAAGCCTGTATCTATTAGGTCAGGTCTATTTAGTCTGCTACGTTGAAAGAAGAGCACAGAGCATTTCTGCTTTAGAATGAGCCAATTTACATTTTCTGTCTCGTGCTAGTAACAGTACTGCTACCCCACTTACATCCGCCTTGGCTTTCACCTCTACCTTATGACGGCTGCTTACTGGGAACACCTGAAGCTCTCTGCCTGAGGGTTTTTCTCTCTGGGAAAGTGCTCAACCAGCAAGCAGGACAAGCCAGAAGTGCAGAGTCAACACCACAAAAGCAGCTCTCAACAAATGATGGATGAGGAGTCCAGAGATAAATACCCAGCTTCCTTACTCCTCAACTGTGGTAGGTCTGAGGTGTGCCAAATCTATTCTACCTCCCAGAGGTCCTGTGCAGGGCTGAACCCTTTGGTATCTGGTGAGTGAGTTGATAACACACCACCTAGTGTCTTCTTTCCCTCCCCTCTCTCACTTCCCCACTCTTCCAGTCGTGTTTCCTGGGATCACCTCCCAAATGAACTAGTCTGCATGTAAATCCTTGCCTCAAGGGTTAACTTTGAGATAACCCAATTTAAAACAATCGGCAGAATTTAGGCTCCTAAAATTAGTTAAGACTGGATTTATGGGAAGGAGAGGAGAAAGTGCAGCAGTGACTAACAAAAAGAAGGCCTGAGGCCTCAGACGTGAGAGGCAGGAACAGGACCTCCCATCTGAAAGAGCACCAAGGAGCTAAAAGGAGCCAACTCTGGGCAGCCCCGACACTGGATGCAGCCCTGAACAGAGAGGTGACACTGTTTGTGAGGGTGAGACATGAAGGAAAGCTTCGCCCCTCTGATAAAACAGAACCAAATAGAGCCAAGTAGGAATTTCCCTATAAGAAGATAAAGGAGAAAAACTATAAAGCAGTATTGACTGGTGAACATAGCACTGGAATACAAATATAATTTCCTTTGCCTATAAACTTTTTAAATGGCACAAGAAATCTCACACCATAGACTTAATTAAGATAAGGGACCTAATCCACTTCAAGAAAGAAGAGAAACACATTCAAATTCCCATTAAAATTAGAATTTTTAGTAGTTTCTTCTAGCGTTTTTTTCTTTGATGACAGTAGGTCATCATAATAATATCTTATATTTCAGTCATTTGATGACCCTGAATGTGCATTTGTGAGTATTCCTTCAAACATTTTTTTTTTTTTGTAAATTCAATTCATGGGACCTCTGCCTTAAGAAAAACTTGACTTCTTACATCCTTACTAGAGATTGATCAGCCTGCCAAAGCAGTAGTTATCCAACTTTAGCGTGCATCAGAATCCCCTAAACATAGACTGCTGGGCTCCACCCTCAGAGGTCCTGATTCATAGACCTGGAGTGGGGCCTAGAATTTATATTTCTAATGATTTCCTGGGTATTGCTAATGCTGCGGGTCAGGGTATCACACTTTAAGCACCACTGATAAAAGTACAGTATTTAACCTTTAAAGTATTATAAGCATCTGTGGCTTTCATTAGCTGCTTTGTCTTTCTTATCCAACTTGTATCCCTAGTACCCGGCACAGGTTGGGCTCTCAATAAATATCTGTTGAATGAATGAGTTAGGTTTATTTCTAAAGTTATACTAAAGCAATCAGACATCATTATATCCATATTGAATTTTTCACCACTTATAAAGACAAAACTACTATATTATGAACATACTTTGTAAATGAATGAAACATTTAGAAAATGAGGGTTTAGTTTTTTGTGTTATTCAATAAGATGAGGCTTTGATTTTTTTACCATAAAAAACAACCAGTGTTAAAATACTGTTCTTTAATTATCTGGAGCTAATGGGAATGTTGAATGATTGATTCAAGTCAGCAAAATGCTAAATGACATCACTGTTTGCAATATCAGCCCAAGTTTCACAGTAGTTCAAAAGAAATAAAAAGGGAGGAAGGAGAAGGGAGACATTGAAGATATCACATCACATATGGAAGTATCATAAATACTGAACACAAAAGAACTTGGGCTGGGTCATCACCACATATTTGTTGTAAGCTAGTGTTTTGCACAGATGTCTTATTTGTATGTTTCAATTTGTGAGAGCTTGTTAACAGCAAGAATGTGCAGTGGAGAATAATATTTTATTAAACAGTACTTTTACCTTTTCAATACGATATTTTGTGATGCACTATTACATTTTGGAGTCATCAAAATAAGAGATCGGTCATTTAAAAATAATTTGTTTTTCAAAGAGGAAAAAGAAACCAGTAACTCCAGTGATGACTCAAATGAGAGTACATCAAACTCAGAAAGAATTAAGTACACACGTAAAACACAAAAATTTTTTTAAAAAAAGAAAAAAACCTTTGTATCCTAATACTTAGTATCAGGGATTGATTTTCAGCAAAACCACACGATTTATCATATTAATTTAATGCTGTTCTTTGAATTTTATTATTCTTTAATTTGGTTGCTATTGAATTTGTAAATCTTTTGGTTTGTAGTTATATGAAAACTGTAAGTATAAAGATGTTATATAGAGTTTTATGTTTTACACAGTTAAATAATTTTATAATAAAAATGATTACTGATGACAACTGTGTCCCTGTAATTGACTCCATACACATTATTCAATGTTATCATTGTCTTAACCATATTTCCTTTCTCTAACCTTGCCTCTACTCTATTTCTTTCCCTACATTGCAGCCAGAGTGATAGATGTAAAACACAAATATTATAATGATGTGTCCCTCTGATAAACTTTTCAAAGGCTCCCTCTTTTTGTCTGTATCAAGTGTAAGTTCCCTAAGATGACACAGAAGGTCCTTCCTGATCTGGCCCCTGCTTATCTCTCCAGACTCATGGCTGACATCTCCTAACCTTCACCCATAATCACTTGGACTACATGTGGTTCTCTATGTTCTCATTTGTATCAAAGACTTTGTGCTGTTCCATCTGCCCCAAATGCTATTCCCATAATTTCATTGGGTCTGGTTAACTCCATGTTTTTTGTAGGACTCAGTTTGGATGTCAGTTCTTCTCCAAGTCCTTGCTAAACCCCTTCACATCACTCCTGATCACCGTTAATAGTATTCATCACACTTGATGATCATTTCCTGTTTTCCTGTTGGTGTTTCCCAAGTGTTTGTGGACATGTTAAGACTGTGTCAATATTAATTATTAAATTCCTCCCCAAATCATGGCATATAAAAGGCCCTAAGCAAACTTTTTAAAATATAAGAATAAAACTCAATGGTAAGAGTACATAGGTGTAAATTTTCTATAATTTTTAAATAAACCAAGCTACTGTCAGATTAACCACCACTAAGACCCTCCTCTCGCCATCAGGAAGATTGCAGTGCTGAGCTGTAGTAACTACCTGAAGCCTTTCCTGATGATGCCGTCACACTTTGTAGACACTGAATCCACAAATGCTTGAACCAAGAACTGCTCTACTGTCTCTTGCCCTGAAAGGTCCATGAGGGCAGAGACTGTGTCTCACTCTGTCCCAGTGCCAGGCACACAGTAGATGCTTAGAAAACACTGGTTGCCTATTGTAACCTAGTCGTGGTTACCGAAAAGCCTTTTTTTGTGGCCATTAGTGAATAAGAATTAATTCACGCAGCCAACTGGATATTTCTTCCTGAACGCTCAGTGATGCGCCCAAAGATGAATTTTACCACCCATCATCTTCTTCTTTTGCTCATTTTCTCCTTCCCCTTTGTATTCAACTTACAAACACTTAAAGCAGATGACGTGCAGAGTGGTTTTGATTTAGCTCTCTGTTTTTCTTAATGGAAAGAAGAGGTAGGAAAGATGAGAACTAAATTTGGGGAAATGACGATAGAAAAGATAAAAAAGTAAAAAGAGATTATCCTGCTTTTTCATCCCTCTATGAAGCCAATATTAATAGGTGCTAACATAACCTCTAAATTCTATTTATAAAGAAAGAAACCTGAAAGGCCTGCCAATTATTTGAATATCTGTGAGATATGATCTTCTTGCTATGTCTATAATTTAGATGAATTTAAATAGGTATTAGACCAAAATAAGGAAATTAGTTTTTCAAAATAAAAGTAAAAATAATAATACCTCGTTTACTTTGCAATTCTAAAGATGTGAAAAGTCATGAAAGGGAACTTATAAAAGCATTTTAAATAAAAGCTAAAAGGAAAAGAGATTACAGACATGATTTTGGCAACATATAGATATTAACTCATATAATATTGATTTATCTCAGTACTTTTATTATCCAACAATAAAATTTATTATCCAAAATTTCCTCTCTTAAACTAGCAAGACTAGTCTCCTAAAGCAAATACTAAAATTACTGTTATGCAACTTACAAAGAAAGCATCTGGGAACGGGCTTTAATTACAGTTTTTGAGAGGAAAAACACTACCTTTAATCGCTGTTCATGAATTTACTAAACTGGAATATTATATGGTAAATAGTGTTGAAATCTTTCAGGAGCGATAATAATATATTTATAAATATAAGAAGATTACAAGGATTAATTAGTTAATATTTGTAAAGAATTTTAAAGCTGAAATGCTTCCCGCCCTTCAAGTGTCACTGAAATCATTAAACAAGTGACAATCAATATTCCCTTTTTAAAGTTTTGCATAGGTCTATCCAGTGTGTGCAATTATCTAATTGTTTCATGTTGGAAGCCAAAATTTGAGCCGCATATCCATGCATGCAAATATTTAGCTCTTTTTTTTAAAGATGCCTATAATGTCATTTAGATCAATTTGGGGATTTCAAAGACAAAAAAAAAAAATGCCTATCCTAAGAATGACATTGTTAATATTGTTGAACCACGTTTGCTTTCCAGAATTTGATGTAATACACAAACATCCAATTTCAAATCCCTCTACAATGAAAAAAGGTTTAGAAAAATACAAAATACTTATTATTTACACAGCAACTTCAAAACTCCCTGTAGTATATTTGCAGGGCTTTCCTTATATTTTTCTCTTAAAACTAATGGAATAGTCAGGACTAATTATTTCTGTAACTCAATTTGCATATCTGCCTTTCTACCCTCTGGAATTTGTGGCTGCTAGCAAGATAACTATGTACCTGAGTTCAGACATTGGTAGCAAAGAGTGAGAGTCTCTCTCTCCATGACAACTTCCTGAGGTAAAGAAAGTAAATATTAAAAATATAAGAAAATGAGCCAAGCCTAAGGATGGGAGTGGGAGAAGAAGAGGAGAGCATAGATGTGATTCTGAAGGGTGTTGAACAAGTTCCATGAAAGAGCTTAAAGCACCAGAACAGGATTTCTCAACCTTGGCACTACTGACATTTTGTGCCAAATACTGTGTTTCCTGGAAAATGAGACCTAGCGGGATCGTCAGCTCTAATGTGTCTTTTGGAGCAAAAATTAATATAAGACCCGGTCTTATTTTAATATAGCATAAGACAGGATATGATATGATATGATAGGATAGGATATGATATGATATGATATGATACCGGATCTTATATTAATTTTTGCTCCAAAAGACGCGTTAGAGCTGATGGTCCGGCTCGGTCTTATTTTGGGGGAAACCCTGTAAGTCTTCCTTGCGAGGGCTGTGTTGTGCATTGCAGGATGTTTAGCAGCATCCTTACTCTCTACTTACTACATGCCAGTAGCACTACCCATCCAACCCCACCCCTTGACAAGTTGTGACAACCAAAAATGACTCCTGATACTGCCAAATGTCCCAGAGGGTGAGATTCGAGTGGGGGCAGCAGGGAAAGACAAAATTGTTCCCAGTTGAGAACCAGGGACAGGATTTAGAATAAGGAGAGGAATGACATCAGAAGTGCCTGCCAAAAACAACCACTGTCAACTTTGGCTGTGACAAGATAGAAGGGGTGGCCAATCCAAAAGTTAGAAATGGCAATAGATGCCACCAAAAGCTATGATTAATTGGATCTTCCATGTTTCCCCGAAAATAAGTCCTAGCCAGACAATCAGCTCTAATGTGTCTTTTGGAGCAAAAACTAATATAAGACCCAGGCTTATTTTACTATAATATATAAGACCAGGTCATATGATAATATAATACAATATAATATAATATAATATAATATAATATAATATAATATAATATAATATAATATAATATAATGTAATGTAATATAATATAATGCCGGGTCTTACATTAATTTTTGCTCCAAAAGACGCATTAGAGCTGATTGGCCATCTAGGTCTTATTTTCGGGGAAACAGGGTTCTAGCTGGGAAAAAAAATGCTGATGAGAAGAGCAACCTTTGAGTGGTGTCTGCTGGGAACACTAGGACACTAGGAGTGGCCACCGACATAAGAAACTGCCAATGGAAGCTTCACATCAGATACTTAGCAGTGAATGTCATGGTCGTGGGGCTATTATGCTCTTTAATGATGGAAAAGTCTAATGGCTTCTTCCAGGAAATTTGATGGGTTTAAATACCAGAAACTTCTTGCAAGGGATTCACTGAGTTCCATTTAATTCATTAAATATTTACTGAGCACTCACTATGTGTCAGGAGTTGTGCTGGCTCTCAGGAACGCAATAATAAAAACAGTCTACCCTCAAGGAACTTATGCTCTAGAGAGAAGCATAACTACGATGAGTCTAGTCTTCAGATTCATGGATAGGGTGACCCAGGCAAACAGGATTCCAGTTCTTTACACTGATAACCACCATATAACCAGAACTTCAAAATCATAGTACTCTTCATTTTTAAAGAGCAAAAGCTGCTTAGCTTTTTTCTCTATCCAAATGCTCTTTTTTCCCCCCTCATTTTAAACTCAGCCATTTCACTGGCATTTCAGGCAGCTGCTTTTTCTCCATTCCAGAGCAATCAATATATGAACATTTTAAACAGCAAAAAACCACTTCAGTTGCAAATTAATTTTTCTGCTAGCATACATGTGCACAATCATTTGGATTTACATGATGGTGTTAGCCAGCCAAAGTCAGCAAGCCTTCCTAAAAAAGCATTTGACTCAATAATGATGGATACGCTGTCATTTCTCATTTGGGCCCAGCTGCCTAATAATAGCAAGGTAACATTATTAATAAACTACTGGCATAGCTAGTTAGGGAATGTACAATCCAATTATGTACAGTTTTTAATTCACTACAGGCAAAACGCTCACCACCATTCCACATATGACTCCCAGGCGCATCTTCAGTGGAAATGAACCACAGCCTTTGTAGACGAGTCATTAGTATTCAACATAAGAAACAATTGGTTGGAACAGGAAACACAGAAGCCAGACATTTGGCAGCATCACACAGAGTTCACTGGTGAAGTCAACAGGCAAAGTGACTCTGGGCTGACAGAAACTGGTCTCTGTTGTCATGGAAACAGCAGTGCTGTGTTAGTAAAGAGTTTGGGTTCTCTCACCTACCAGGACATAAATTCAGAATTTACTGCTGATTTTTAAGTCCACTATTTGTAAGTGACCTATTTATGGCGTGAATACTCAAAATTACTCTTTGCTTCAGAAAAAGTATCCAAACATTTATAAAATTATCTTAATGTTAACGTATCCAAACACAATTAAATTTAATTATGCAAAACACCTGCCAAAAAATAAAATACCACCGTCTATCTCTTCATTCTTACAATTGCTTATTTTGTCAAAAACTAGTTCCTAAAAATACATAAATAAAATAAAAATTTTAATGTTAAGGTTGTGAGGGTAATGCTAATCATGAAGAAAAAGACCCTTCCAAATTCAGGGCAAGGCGTTATGCCACTTTTTAATTTTATTTCAAACCACAGCTGTATATTTCAAGTTGTAAAAAAGCTACAAATTTCTCTCATCCTCACTCATAGCCAAATCAGCTCAGTAAGGCTGCCTCCTTCCCATTTTTGACATAAACATCCCCTTATGAGAGTTCCTCTATTTTGGTAATTACAATCATCATTATTCCTAATTTACAGATGTATAATGTAAAGAAAAATGTCTTGACTATAGCAATTCAGGGAAAAAAGCCATAGTGCAAGCCTCTAAGTCTCCGCTCTCTTAATCCATGTCTCTTCTAGGTCATTCCAGCTTCATTAAGCTTTTTCCTTAACATTTTTCAATTTATGCTAAATTATATTTTCCCATAAAGTCTACAAGTGAAAAAGTTATTTTGTTTTTCGCTCTGAGCAGCCAAATTGCCCTTACTAACAATTGCTAAAGCATGCCCCTTATCCTCTTCTGTGACTTCCACTTTCATCCAGCAAAAAGTGTGTACCAAGCAAGTATCTATCTGTCATGTGTTACATGCTTGACAAAGGAAAGGATACAGCGATAAGTAACACATCTTTTCTGCTTTTGAAGAGTTAGTCTCGTGGGAAAAAACAGAAATATAGATAGATATACCACAATTTGGCAAGCACTATAGTAAAATTTGATTAAAAGTGCAATGGGAGCGTTATGAGGTAAAAACTAATTTTGCTTAGGGAAATAAAAAAGGTCCCATTGAAAAAGAAAGATTTTCACTATATTTTAAACAATAAAAAGGAGTTTTATACATGGCAGTTATTTTCAAAAAGTTAAAAACATTGCTGTCATTCATAAATAAAATGAACATGTACCAAATGGTTTGACTTTCTATCCGTCACTGGACAAAATTCATTTGCATTGCTATGAACAGGTATTATTTATATTGCTGTGGATAAGAATCATTTGCATTGCTATCAGTTTTCTACAACTTCTACAACTACAGTTATAAAATAGTCTTAGTCAATAAAAAGGTAATCACCTCTGTACACCCCTAGAGAATCAACAACCCTCAGCAGGTCCTCTAAATAATTTCTAGGAATTCCTTTAGTTCATTTCCAAGTCTTCAACCATTTCTCCTGACAGAGGAAAGAGGCATTCCAGATTTGGGGAAAATACATTTAAAAACAGAGATATGGGAAAGTAAGTACTTGGATATGACGAACGCTGAGGCTATGGGAGGAAAGAGATGTCAATGCGGTTAAAATTACACTGAAATGGGGTTTTGGGGTCAAATTAGGAAGGCTTTCACATGCTCTGTAAGAGTTTAGACTTTGTCCAAAAACATGGGGAAGCCAACAAAGGATGTGAAAGCTTAAAAGTGTCACGCTAAAATACGTTTGCTTTTCCTCACTCTTAATTCATTTATTCAAATCTGCATTTTCTACATATAGCTTGTTTTGGAATATTTCTTAATCCAATATTTAATTTCCTCCTGTTTGTTTTCTAAAACTTTAAAAATGTCTCTATTTCTGTCCATATTTCCATCCATGAATGCTAACCTAGGAAAAAGTCATGCAGACTCTGGAAAACTCAAGCAATTATCATTGGGTTGTTTTAAGATCACTCCCCCAAGAAAGCTTGTGTTTCCATCATATAAGGAAACAAAAATCATTTCAATAAATAAATGATAGTCATATATTGAAATCAAAATGATTAAGAATCAAAAAAAAGGTAATTCTGAAATGTGATGGTAAGCAGAACAGATACATGATTTTATTGTTGTTTATTTCAAGTTTCGATAAAAATCAAAATAAAATCAAAACCAATACCGTCATACTCTTTTTAAGACAAGCAGGAGTCTCTAATAATACTCATTATTTTTTTAAAAAAAATCAAGGAAATGGAATCAATTTTCATGCCTAATATTGTCAAAATTTAAGATGATACAATTATCAACACAAAAATACATAATATGTGTGATAATATTGGGAATTTATTTTATATACACTAGCGAACAATTATCAAACCTTTTCTCCAGACTCTCTTAAAAATAATTGAGGACTCCAAAGAGCTTCGGTTTATGATCTTTAGATCTATCAAATTTATCATTTTAGAAATTTAAGTTAAGTATTTTTCTAAATAGCTATAAGGTCAAATAACCATAATAAACCCATTAATATTAACAAAAATAATGTATTTCATTAAAATAACTATATTTTCCAAAAAAACTGAGTGAGAAGAATGGCACTGTTTTATATTTTTACAAATCAATTTAATATCTGGCTTAATAGAGAACAGCTAGATTCTAAAATGTTTTTGCATTCAATCTATTGTGATATCACATATCATGTAGCCTCTGGGAAACTTTACTGTACATTCACAGAAGGATGAGTGGGAAGAAAGAAAAACAGTATCTTGGCATTATCGTGAAAAGATTTTTGGCCATGCAGATTTCTTGCAAGGACCTCAGGAACTTCCAGAAATTCCCAAACCATATTTGAGAACCACTGTATTAATGTATTCACTCAAAACTACTTTCTAATCTGGCCATAAGCAAACGAGTTGCATCAACTTAGGAATCCCAAAGCCACTATTACATTTGGTTTTAAAACTGTAAATATGATGTGCCCAGAATCATTATGAAAAACAAAATATATACTATAATAGATTGGAATTATTTTCTTTAATATTTCAAGACAAAAAATAAATTTTCTTAGGGGAAGAATCAAAGAGAAGTTGTGGCGTGTATTTGCTATTTACTTTTAAATTTTTTTAATAATTAAAAAAAGCTTCAACTCTAGCATTTTCTCTGATAGCCTTTACTCATTGAATAAAAATATTGTCATGAAGGCCATGAGTTAAGTTGCAGTAATAATTACTCTCGATGTATATGTAGCCTTTGGGGTTGAGGGGAGAGCCTACTTTGAATTCTAGATTTTTCTAAGTGTCTAAGTAAGCTTAAAGTCTATAATTCAAGCACGGGTCTAACGACCTTTTAAATCTGTGCAGTCATTGAAATTATAAATCATGTATCACAGGGCTGGCCAGAAGTAAAAAATGAAACATAATTAATGTCACCTACTAGGAAAAAAAAATCTTCAGCTGCTTTATGATGGTATAAATTGAGCTAAATTTCCAGAAAAGACCCATTCAGGTTAATTAGAAAATAAACATATCCCTTCAGAGCTTACCTTGTAATAGAGGGTTTATGTTGCACAAACTTTCAGACCATGTTTTTAATATGCTAAGGGAAAAATCTTTGAGCCCTTCCGATGTGGAACCAAGAGCCACCTAGGGTGATAGAATCCCAGTTCCATTCAACTGGCCTAATATTTTTTACAAGGAATTCTTGCACACATGCATGAGTGGGGGGGTCTAGGGAATTGGAATATTGTTAGAAAATGTAACATTGATTATAATACAAGGAACTTTAAGAGAAGTACAGAGGGCTATGAAGAGTCACAGAGAGAAGGGAGTGCTTTAGGTTGAGATAAGGAGGAAGAGTTGGATATGACATAGACCTACAGAGACCCACACAAATACGATTTCAAAAGGAAGAGCTGGAAAGCGAGGTTATCCCAGAGAAAAAAAAATAGCTCAAAAAGAGTGCAAAAACAGGAAACAGAAATATGTGACTCACGTTCAGGAAATGGTGTGGAGTCTAGTTTGGTTGGAGGACAAACTTGTGACAAATAGGGAAAGTTAAATAATAGAATGATGCCATACTGCAAAGTCCTTGAATTCCTGGCTGAGAGGTGTGTAGATAATTCTGAGGCGAGACGGAATAATGAAAGATTTTAAGTAGTAGTCCTGAGAGTCCTGCATCAAATGAATTAGAGAAGAGAGATAGGACACCAGCAAGTAGCCATTATCCTAGTCAAGAAAACACGCAATGAATAAATGAGTCCTGAACTGGAGCTTTAACAGTGGAATTATAGAGACAAGAGTCATTTTCCAGGTAGAAACTATAAAATGTACCAACACGTAAAGGTAATGGTTGGGGAAGAAAAACCTCTTAAAAATGATTCAGATTCTGATCCTAGCACATTAGGGAAATGATGATATAATTAATATCAAAAGGAAAGTACAAAAAAGAAACCGAATGATTTTGGGAAAAGAAAATGGTTGTTGAACATGGTGAATTTCAGATTGGAGGTTAAGTAGGCATTTGAAAATAGAGAATAGGTCCAGGGCTCATCTATTTGTGGTCTTTGGATATTCTTTTTAAGACTTTAAACTTCCAGGTGGGGAAAAAGATAAAAATGAGTTTCTTATCTAATACAAAAACAGATTGGTTTTACCAGTGCATTTCTTCCAAAAAGATGAATATTTGACATTATTATCCTATATTTCTGCATAGAGTTTAAAAAGAAGACAATCTTTTTTCTTTGCTGAATTGCTATCTTGACTTGAAGATTATAGAGAGAAAAGAAAAAAACGGGAAAAAATAAACTTGTAAGAGGACATGGTGATATAATTGCTCTATGTTTCTACTGCCCCATGAATTTATGTAGGCCATCCCCCTTTTCTCAAGTGAGAATGTGTCTCATGGTATGATTTAAATTATAATTAGTCTATTTAGATGCATCTGTCTAAGAATAATATCCACAAGCTACTTAACTAATGAATCTTTGGGCTTTTAGCTTAGTTTGAAATAGACGGGGTGGGGGGCGGAGAATAATGCACCTGCTCTGCTGACCAAGGAGAAAGGAGATTTTCTAAGCTATCCAGGATTAGAAAGAAAACATGTCATTTAAAAAGTGAAAAACCACCTACTTTTTCTGTTAATTTTGCTAGTATACTGGCATTTAACTGAAGGAGTTACTAAAGCTATCTATTCAGATGTTCATTCCATGAACTTTATTTCATAGTACTGAAAATACTCAATATGGTGATGAATGAGTTAACATATACATGCAAAGCCCTTAGAACTGTGCCTGGCACATAGGTAGGTGCTATTTAAGTACTGCTATCTGCAGCAGCAGCAGCAGCAGCAGCAATAGCTGAAAACTGTGGGTATTGAAATTTCTTCCACTTACCAAATTGGAAAAAAAAAAAAAATCCCTACAATCCTCACATTAGAGTGAAAAAACAAGGAATCTTTTCAAATTCAGTCTTACAAGAAAGTATTCTTTGTTGGCCCTGGGATCTAGCCTCTATTTTAATTTTTTATTATTTATTTTATAACTTGCTTCCTTACTTAAAAACTTTACTTCATACTCTGTAACTAAAATGAAAAATAACTGAGACTCAAATGCAGTCACACATTCCCCACTGATGCTATTCACTGCCCACTTCCACGCTGCTGCAGGCATGCATTCAGGGACACAGAGAGCAGATGGACTCTGGCACGCAGATCCCATAATGAATCTATATTCATATACTGCATCAGTGCAATAAGTTAAAGACCAAGGGCCACACTGCCTTCAGTCACCTGCCACCTGCACTCAACAGTCTGCAGGACAATCTCATGACAGATGCTTCCGGCCTTCCTGATGTAAACATAAAATCAACCCCTGGGCCATTACCTGGAACTCATGTGTTGTGGTTAAAACTGGCTCCAGAGACAACTGGTCTCGATTCAAATCCCAGTACCTTCCAAGTGTGTGACCTTGGACAAGTGACTATCCTCTCTCTTCCTCAGTGACCATGTCATAACCTTCTTCCTTGAACTGTTAAGGAAAACCAAGGAGTTAATGAAATAGGTGAAGAGATTCGAGCAGTGCCTGGAACATACTTAGTGCTCGCTACATGGAACCTAAGCGAGCAATGATGTTTGCCAGACCAGGTACATTAAAGTCTATGAGTGCACCACTCCGCCTGGAACTGTTAGGGTGTGTTAGTAACACCCTCAGCAAATTCATCATACCTCCCATTTTGGTTTGTATTCAAAAGTACAGAGGATATGTTTCTTATATATGGATCATCCATTTATATGACAAGTAATACAGGACTCAGTAACTTGATAAAGTGTGAAGTGTTCTGATCAATGTGCATAGTACATAAGCTCCTCCATCAGTAACTTCCTTACGAGCAACAACAAATATAACACCGATATTTGTAAAAGTATCAGTATATAATGTCAAGGGGTAAGTTGATTCTAAAATTGCTGGTAGCCTAGAAACCCACTGAAATGCTTTCACCTTCCGAAGCTTGAGTCCTATTTTTTAAAATATCATTCACTTCCTTGAGGCACTATTTATGATGGCTTGCTCTTAGTTGTTATTTTTTTCCTAATTTCTCACTGTGTGCTTTAGTGGTTTTTCTCCTCTAGAAAGATTTCTTTCCTGCTGTGGAATGCTTTTCATGAAGGCAGCTTTAATTATTTACTCCGTATCTCCTACTGTGGCACAGGTCAGAACATTACTTTTAAGATGGGCTGTTAAAACAGGTTTCCTGTGAGAGCCCAAGGTCAGAGAGAGGCCCAGAAACACAAAGTATGCAGAAGCCAAATTTCCAAGCGCTATAGGATTACACAGGTTTCAGTTACACACACACACACACACACACACACACACACTCATGACATTGCACATTATTGTCCTCAAAAACAAATCTCTTGGTACCAAAACCTGGTAAGGATAACACAAAAAAAGAAAATTAGAGATCAGTATTTCTGATGAATACAGATGCAAAAATCCTAAACAAAATTCTAGCAAAGCGAATGCAACAATGCATTAAAAAGATTATTCATCACGACCAAGTGGGGCTCATCCCCGGGCACAAGGATGGTTCAACATATGTAAATCCATCAATGTGATACATCACATAAACAAAATAAAGGACAAAATCATATGATTATGTCAATAGATGCAGAAAAAGCGTTTGACAAGATACAACATCCATTTATGATTAAAACACTTAATAAAATAGGTATAGAAGGAAAATACCTTAACATAATAAAGGCCATGTATGACAAACTCTCGGCTAATATCATAATTAATGGTGAAAAACTGAAGCCCTTTGCTCTATGTTCAGGAACACGACAAGGCCGTCCCCTATCACCTCTGCTTTTCAATATAGTGTTGGAAGTCCTCACCAGAGCAATCAGGCAAGAGAAAGAAATAAAAGGCATCCAAATTGGGAATGAAGAAGTTAAATTATCACTTTTTGCAGATGACATGATGCTTTCTTATATAGAAAACCCTAAAGACTCCACCTAAAAGCTATTAGAAATAATAAAGGAATACAGTGAAGTTGCCGGCTACAAAATCAATGTGCAAAAGTCCATTGCATTCCTATATACTAACAATGAAATCTCAGAAAAAGAAATTTAATAAAAAATCTCTTCTACATTGCTAACAAGTATAACACATTTATTTTGCTTCAATAGTATAAATGTGCTGAGATCAACAAAAATAGCTCAACACTAATTAAAAAAGCTTAAAAGATAAAATAATATTAAGCAGATAAAAATTATGAATGGGAAATCAGAGGCTCTTCTTATTATCCGTTAGTTTTATAGATGATCCAAGGTAAATCTCTACCTTTATTATCATTCTCAATTATTTCCACCATGCCTGCATAAATTTTTTAAATTGCACTGAAAATACATTACGGCACATCTTCGGAGTAATTTCTGCTTGGAGTTTGAGGCCCTCCATCCCCAACATTGCCACTAAGAATAACAATTTTTTAATCTTGTGGCGAGCCAGTGCAACTTTAAAAGACTATGGCAACGTCTCCTCACCAAACAATGCCAATTGCTGTCTCCCCCTTTGCAGAAATTCACCCCATAGTTCAGAGTCTCTGCCCCAAATATGATAGGAGACAAGTGGGGCTCTTTGCTTCCAAAGGGCTGTTTGTAATTTTTGCTATTATAAATTACACTGGGTGAATATCTTTGTATATTTTTTTATTACACACATAAAATGCATTCTAGAAGTGGAATTACTAAACCCAGCAGGGTAAACATTTCTAGAGCATTTACTATACACTGTATTGTCAAATTAGCATCTAAGAATGTTGTACCAAAATAGTTTTTGCCTATTAATTTTACTCATGTGCATGTACAGAGCTGTTTTCTAAATAAATAAGAGGAATTACATAACCTTGGTAAAGAAAATGCTTGGTAAAGCATTTTCTGATACTGAGACAGATATCAAACAGGCAAAATTAAACGTACAGAAGTCACTCAGCCTCAAATGCAGATTTGCATTAAAATTTCTTCATCTAGAATTACTGAAAAAAAAACTTTTAATAACTTCTGGTATATACAGAAAAACAAAATAAATATTAGTTTTTTCCCCCAAAGCAGTAAAAACTTGCATTTAAGACTGCTCTGCTCTGTGCATGTAAATCTCTACACTCATTCTTAAATGACATTTTTCTACAAATCTTCCTAAAAATGGACTCCATTGTTATATCTTAGTAAGTGATATCCTCTTAAGAAATGCTTCTATATCTCAATAAAACTGGGGGGGAAAAGACAAAGAAAGAAATGCTTCTGTAATTAAGACTGGTGCTATTCCAATGTCTAAAGTTGCTTTTACAATGGGGATTTCACTTCTCCAGAGGCATGTGAAACCAACACTACAGTGTACAAGGGAAAAAAAGAGAGAGAGAACAAAAGGAAGATACTAGCATATCTGATCTTCAGCAACACATACATAAATAGATTACTTACCACATGCATCAAACATATCATTTACAGCTGAAAAAATGTTTGTAGTAAAATAAAACCTGGTATTTATATATTTTTCTCTATTGTAAATTAAAATTGACCAAACAACTTAAACCACCTTTTCATTAAAGAGAGAGAATATTGACATATAAATTTGTTTATTAAAGACAGAGAAAGAGAATATTGACATGTAAATTTAAATCTGAATTGGTCATATGACTAACAATATCTACATAAGTATTATATTTCCCAGTGAAATTTCACAGTAAATTCAGTAAAATATAATCTGTGTGTATCTTTGATCTCTCTCTCTCTCTCTCTCTCTCTCTCTCAGACAAAAAAAAAAAATCCACAAGGAGAAGCATTACAATTTTAAAGTACAAATGAATTTGTAATTACTCTGCATTGGTCAAAGCAAGCTAGAAAAGTAAAGCATTTTACTTTATTAAGATGTACAAAAATTATAAGGTGATGTGATTTTTCATCACAGTTAAAAAGTAGTCATCGACTCAGAAGGCAATAGCAGCAAAAAGACATCATTTGGTCCAGGGGTTGCAAATTCAAATGCCCACAGGGGCTAAACAGGTCTCACAGGCACGTGAGGAAGCTGAGTAGGGTCTGGGCAACCTGGACAGCACATGAGCATTTAAATGGCAACAACTAAAGCCAGTTGTCGCCATGGTAGAAAGACCCACTTGATGCTTCAGAATTTATCATTTGACATGAGAGGATCCAGCTCTGGATTTCCAAAGTTTTCTAATTAATATATAAAATTTTAAACAATGTACAAGCCTTACTTGACATGAATTCAACCCAAAGTAAACCGTATTGTCAGGCTCTGATCTAGTCCAATGTGAGGCGCGTCAAGGAGCCAAAAGTCCCACAGTGGGTTACTAGAAAATTCAAAACAGGTTTTCTCCCAACAAGAGGAGTGCCCACAACCACCACAACCCATGCTGCGTTCTCTGATAAAATTCCCAGGCCATATTTTGTATTCCCAGGCCATATTTTGTATTCCCAGGCCATATTTTGTATTCCCAGGCCATATTTTGTCACATGTTCTCTGGAGCACCACTATAAAGGTGAGCTGTCTCCCTCTTCCTCTTCCATCGGCCTCTCCCCATCCTCCCAGGGAGCTGAACTCCACACCTGTGAGATCAGCCTCTGTGCCTATGAGATTCCTTCACACATCTGTGCTTCTGTTTATGCTCTTCCCCCTCCCTACTTCTGTGCCCTCCTTTACAAGTCCTGCCCACCACTCCTGGCCAAATTCAAATATTGTGTTTTCTTTGAAACCCACATAAAGCCTTCCTTCTTTGAAATCTTACAGCACTTCTAGCCAGTATCATATTATCTATTAATTATGTTTTCTGTTCTGTACTGTTTGTTTTATCTCCCCAAATCAACTATAAATTCCTTGAGAGTTAAAACTCTTGTCTTCTTTTGTACCCTTCTAGCTTTCTAACATATCACTGAGTTGCTAAGTACTCAAGAAATTATGTTGACTAATTGGCCCCATAACTCTTCCAGGATGAATGAGGATACTATAAATAATCCTGCAAATTATTTGCTGCACTATCTTAGCATCTCTATTAGTTTCCTAGGGCTGCCATTAAGTACCAGAAGCTTGGCTTAAAATAACAGAATTTATTAGCTCGGAGTTCTGGAGGCTACAAGTCAGAAATCACGGTATTGGCGAGGCCATGCTTTCTCCGAAGGCCCTAGAGGAGGATTCTTCCCTGTCTCTTCTGGCTTCTGATGGTTGCCAGCAACCCTGGCAGCCCCTGGCTTGCGGATGCACCACTCCAACTTCTGCCCCTGCCTGTCCATGGCCTCGACCCCTGTGCATCTGTGTCTCTGTGTCCCAATTTCCCTTTTCTTTTAAGGACACCAGTCCTAATGAATTTAATGCCCACCCAAACCCAGTATGATCTCATCTTAACTTGCTTACGTAGGCAAAGACCCTATTTCCAAATAAAATTATAGCCACAGGTGGACATGAATTTTAAGGGGACCCTATTCAGCTCAATAAATACAGCCTCTAATCCATTCAGTGTTGATTTTATAAAGACTCTGAAATACCAGTAATCACTACACAATAAATAAGATTCTAAAATAAATCAAAAGAACTTACATATTTTTTACATTTTTTATTTCCAAGGACTGTTGTAATTGGAGATACATGGGGAAATGCTCTAAAATACAACTAAAAAATCAGAGAAAAATTTACAATTATCAAATTTGGCTGATTTTATGCTGTCTTGCTCCACACAGCTCAAATTATTTATAGATGTTACTGCTGCACTAATCCATAAGGAGACCTTGGAAAGCTAAATAATCAGGCAGTCTAAAAGCAGAGGAAGAACAGATGATTTAATCACCTTCTCTCCCATTTCCTTGCATCACTTGCAGGGTTTTATCTGATCTCCAGCTGTAGTTATTAAGTTATTTATTACTATGCCCATTGTAGGGGTTATACAAATCAAGTAAACAGATCTAGTCCCCAGCCACCAGAAGCTTGCAATGTACAGATATTCACATTAATAAATAATTTATATTAGGCTGGCAGTACGAAAAGAGCCCTGAGAGTTAGTCACAGCTCTGCCACTATTGGTGGAACCACAGCAGGTCACTTAACCTCTCTATGAGTCACTTCTTCACTTGAAAATTAAAGTGGGACAGCTTAGAGTATCTCTAAAAGTTCTGACAACGCTAAGTGGAAAGGGGAAATGTCTCCATTTTTGGACCAATGAGTTAGAAGGTGCTGCAGAAACTAAATAGCAAAAGAGACCATCAACATTCACTCTTCAGTTCAAAGCTTCAAGTATCTAGAATACTAGATGTATTTCAATACATGACTTCCATTGAAACAGCGTGAAACTTGGATTAGAGAATGGGAAATAATTTATTGTGAGAAGAAGAAAGTCATGATGGACTTGGGTGATGAGAATGAGGCAACAGAAAGGCAGATGAAAGTAAATTTGAGCTACGGGTCATGGAGGGTGGGGGTAAGTGGGAATTAACCAGGGCAAATTAACCGAAAAGAGTGAAAGTAAGAAGCAAGACCAGAAAAGGGGTGGGGGGGAGAGAAGGAATTAGAGAAACTAAATTGAGATAGGAACCGTAGGAACTATATTGAAAAATAGTTTCAGGGTTCAGAAACTTAAAACACTTCTTACCCAGCCAGGATAAAGGCACACATACATGAGTTCTCCATTTTAGGCAATTCATGTAAAATAACCAGAACAAATACTCTCAACTAGAGGATGGAAAGTCGTGAGTCATGCATGGGGGAAAATCTGAAGCAGTGTAACAACCCTTATTGCAAGAAACTCCAGTCCTGCTGTACCCTGTTAGTGCCCTCTGCCGCCACCACCACCTCCCACCCCCTGGCCCCCATCATCTCTGATTTTCAACCACAGCTGCAGTGGACAGTTCTAAATAAGCTCAGACTCCACTGATTTGGGCAGCATCTTAACTCAAGTAGGCACCACACCCCTTCCTACTTTATGGCCTGATCCTTCTCCAGCTCTAGGAAGACTGCTCCGCCCCTGAGCAAGCTTAGCCTGAGAAGTCCTGGAGGAGTTAATGCCCCCCAGGGGCAACTTCAACCAATCAGGGATGGCAGCCACTGCTCCCAAGTGCTTCTACCTCAGGTCCTTAGGCAGACAACTCCGGATACCTAATGTTTGCCTCTCAGGAAGTCCTGTCCGAATGAGCCCCTCCGCCCATGGCAGAGACCTCTTCCCATATCTGACTGCCACTCTCCCTCACTCCTGCCCTCTGGAATGATCTCTGAAATGTACCACCTACACCCAAGCTATTCTCAGTGTCTGATATAAACCCAGATTTTTTTTTCTTTTCTTTTCCTTTTTATTAAATTTATTCGGGTGACAATGGTTAGAAAAATTATACAGGTTTCAAGTGTACATTTCTATAATACATTATCTATATATCATGTTGTATGCTCAGATTTGTTTGTTTGCTTTTGAAAATTTGTCTCTTCGGAGGAAACTCTTGAAAGTAATGAGAAGAAGCCAAATCTAAAGAGCAAGAGTAATTTGTGGAGGCATGGAGTCCAGCTGTTTCCACGTGTAATATGACCTTGGACAAGTCAATTAACCTGTCCCAATCTCTGGTTTTCACATCTGTAAAATGCAAGTGTCACACTAGATATAATGTTCCCGTTAGCATAGTCTTTAATTCAAAAATATATCTCCCAATTCATAATTCAGAAATGATGAGCCCAAATAGATAAGGCTCCTTTACACCTTGCTGGTTGGAAGGTAATTCCAACTACAGCTACTGTATTTCCAAACCCTAGTGAGAACCTGCAATGATTTAGCTTGATTCTCATTTCCAGGAGTGATGCTGATTTCTATTCCAGGTGCCCAAACAGTCTAACCCTAAACCAAGAATAATATCTACATTTTTTGACAGAAAGAATGGTATCAGTGACTTAGAGTTTTGGATAATAAAGAGAGAATCTGTATGGGTTGATTTACTAAACATCTTGAATGAATGGTAAACCTGTTTTGTAACTCTAAGACACGTATGTACTGCTCTCCTTTGCAATATAGCTCCTTTTTAAATGGAGCTCTGTAAAGGATCATCAGACAAACTTTAAATGCTACTCTAAATCCAGTATTCATAATTTCATAAAATCATCTGTCTTGATCTATAATAACTAAAATATAGCCCCAAATTAATGTACATGTTTAAAAAGCACTATAGCACGTTCTGAGTCATGAGAAACCATTTGAGGAACAGTTTCGGACAATTTTGTTTACAGATCCGAAAAATTTGCATTTGTTTGTCCTTGGAATTTCTTTTCTATATTGGTTTCTCACGTCTCAGGAGACTGCATTTCTTCTATTTGAAGTATTTTAGAATATAAGCGAGTCAGCTAGCACACGGTCTACAGAGATTCTATTTATGGAACTGAGAGACCAAGGCAGTGCAAAAAGGCAGACGTGAAGTTATGAATTCTAACAAATTAATTGGCAGGGAGGAGGCACACAGCGCTGAATAATGCCTATACAGAAGCCTAAGAGCCCCATACTTAAGTCTGACCTCCTTGCAAAGCTTCCAAAAGGAGTCTGCAATGGGGAGGCAGAATTTAAGCTCAAGGCCACACTTGTTCATATGACTACCTACCGTGTTCTGAGATGTCAGAAGACATAGCAGAGATTTGTTGTTTGTTTCACAGGGTTTACATCAGATAAGAATTATCCCCTATGCTATTACAATATCTTAGTACTGACTCACCCTTGGGCCCAGGGAAGCCATTGCCTTTCCTGAGGAATTGAAGTCAGTAATTGTGGCTTAGATTGCTCACCAAGGTCATTTCAAATTTGAAATATTCAGGCCAGGAAAGAGAAAAATATTACTTTTCAGATCTTAGAAAAGAAAGAAGTTCATTTTGAAAAAAAAATAGCATTTGTCATAGCAGGAGATAGAGCAGAAATCCCCACACATGCTGGAAAGGACATGCTGATCAGGAAAGGTAAACTTTCACGCTGCTCTCTTCTTTATGGTCCCTCAGGAGCAGGACCTGAGTAATCTCTAAATCTCTCAATGTGGTCTCACATTTCATTTCCATTATAAAGAGTAGGCTAGGCAACTTATAAATCTAAAATAAATTAGAAATAGTATTTTCTAACTCTGTGCCAGACACTGAGCTAGGTGTTTTACATGTGTAAATCACATTTATACCGCAACAAGTTGTGTGGAGAGCTTGGCAGAATTTGTCCAAGATCACACAACAAGAAAGGCTCAGAGTCAAAGTTTAAACCACGTGCATCAGATTTTACAATCATAATTTATCCTGCAATGCTCTAAACGAAAACTGAAAATTCCAGAGAAAAAAATAATCATAATTTGGAAGAAATCCACTAATGATATACAACGTTTCCTGCTATAGTCTGGATGGCATCAGTACCTCACCAGAAGATTCTATATATTAATAGAATTATCAAAACTTATTTTACTATTACATTCAATGGCATGTTATTTATTATGTATAGAACTCATAAATTGATTTAGAGATAATTAAGAGATTTGAACCACCAAGGAAAATATACTTGAAAAAGTCCATGTGAAAATAATGCCTATCTTAATCTAAACAAAAATAATGTCCCTTCTAAGAATTCAAATGATATTATAGGGGCATTCTTTTGCCTTCATTGGAATGCAAGATTGACCTAATATTGAGTCTACTAGTGACCGATTCCAAATGGTAAACTTAAAATTATTATACAGCTTCCTTTGTTTGAGGTGGAAAGTTCTCAAATGGTTTTAGAGAAGCAATGTCAATATCAGAGTCGAAGAGAAGGGAGATATTATGCATTACAGGGGATAAGTTAATGGCAGAACTGACGAGATATAAAGATAATAACTAATATTCATTGACCACTTATTATGTGCCAGACACTAGACCCTACATTTATTAACTCAGTTCACACAACACTATCTCTTGTGTATTATCATCCCCATTTTACATAGGAAACAGCGGTTTAATGTGATCAAAAATGCCCAAATCATGAAACTTGTAAACAACAACATCAAAATTTGAATCTAGGTTACAGTCTGTTTTCTGATCCCTTATACTATGTCGCCATCATAATGTTTAGTATGTGGACTCAACTTCTGATAACTACTAGAAGGAGGTGTCTGGGAAAGAAGGCAACATTTAGGAAGAAGTATGATTAGAGCTGGAAAAATATTAATAGTCATTTATTCAGACCCATCTCTCCTTCCTTAAAGGAATTATTCCCTGTTCATTTCCTCATGTAAAAAGTAAATAAATTATTATAGATAGAAAAATATATTCCATCTCCATAAACATAAGAAACTTACACTATAAAATCTATTGCAGAAATTATATCACAAAGAGTCTTAATGAATTTGTTCCACACACCTCCCTTTCTTAGTCTGTTCCCTTTTAAGGAACTCTTGTCTATAAATTCTTTCTGCCTAGTTATAAGTCTGAGCACATTCTAAAACATACATTTTCATTCTCTCTTTTTCTTTCTCTCTCTCTCTCTCACACTCACACACACACGCACACATGTGTGCATGTGCTCTATTCAAAATTTGCTCTTCATAGCAAAACCTTTTCATTTTAAGATTATTTTTTAGTTTAATCTGCAAAAGCTCTCATTCTTTAGCCATTGTACTCTGTGCATATTGACTTCTAACATACTGTTTTGGACAAGACCTTTCATGCAATGAAAATAGCGAGTTCAATTTAGTTTCTAATTTTCAACTCTCCCTTCATCGTAATTTTAATTCAACCATCTTTTTTACCTCTGAGCTTCCAACTAAAGGTGCAATTTGAACTGGAAAATACTCCTAGAAAGAATAAAAGACCCTACACCAATAACTGAACAAACAAAGTTTCACAGAGCACAGAAGGAAGAGAAGAGAGTGAAGTAATTAAGAAATAATAATAGTAATAAATAAATAACAACAACAGCAACAACAACACTTATTGACCTTCCTGGGTTCCCAGGAATTTTTACATGAAATAACATTTAGTTCACAAAACAAACTCACAAGGAAGGCTACCAATACTATTTCCGTTTAAAAAAATACAGTAGTCCCCTCTTATCCACATGGGATATGTTACAAGACCCCAAGGGATGCCTGAAAGGGCAGATAGCACCAAACCCTACATATACTATGTTTTTTTTTATACATACAAGGAGTGATCAAAAAATACAGTGAATGTTTAAATTTAAAAAATGTATTACAGTATAAGACACATTGCCATTAATCCACCTCAAAATACTCCCCCTTGCTTCAAACACACTTATCCCATCATTCTTGCCACTTTCTGAAGCAGTTCTGGAAGTCCTCTTCCAGGAGTGTCTTTAGTTGCACTGTCATGGCTGCCTGAATGTCCTGAATCATTTTGACTTTGAGAAAGGGCCAGAAGTCACATGGTGAATAAGGTGGATGAGGACACACCGTAATGTTTTTATTTGACAGAAACGGCCACACCAGAAGCGATGTGTGACACGGAGTATTGTCATGATGTAGGATGAAGTAAAGACACTCATGAAAGAGGACTTCCAGAACTGATTTAGAAAGTGGCAAGAGTGATGGGATAAGTGTGTTTGAAGGGGGACAGAGTATTTTGAGGGAGATTAACGGCAATGTCTTTTTTTTTAAACATTCACTGTGCCTTTTGATCACACCTTGTACATGTCTATGATAAAGATTAATTTATAAACTAGGCACAGTAATAAATTAACTAATAATAAAATAGAACAGGTGTAACAATATATCATAATAAAGTTGTGAATGTGATCTCTGTCTCTCAAAATATCTTATTGTACTGTACACACCTTTTCAATTAAAGGAAAGAATAAAAGACCCTACACTTTACAGCTTCTCTTCAGCATATCCAAATCACTAGCATCACTACTCTGGGCTTTGGGGCCGTTATTAAGTAAAGTAAGGGTTACGGAACACAAGCACTGATACCGACAGTTGATCTGATAATGGCGATGGCTACTGAGTGACTAAGGGACGGGAGCATACACAGCGTGGAGACTCTGAGCAAAGGGATGAGTCACAGCCTGGGCAGCACGAATCTGGACAGCACAAGATTTCATCACACTACTCAGAACGGAGCACAATTTAAAACTTATTGTTTATATCTAGAAATTTCTATTTAACATTTTCAGACCACAGTTGACTGCGGGTAACTAAAACCACAGACAGTAAAAACTAGGATAAGAGGGGGACTACTGTACATAAAGAATTTATAAAGCAAAAACCCTAAACAGAATTTATTCGTTTGTCAAACAACTGAGCACCGAATATGTTCATATAGCATGACAGAACACTGATAAGAAGAAAATAACCTTTTCCTTCAGGATTTCTCAGTCAAAACAGCTATGGGAACCAAGAAAACACAGCATTATTTTTGCTAAGTGAGTGTGAAAATGTCCAGAAAGGCCTATGGGGGAGGAAGAAACTACCCTCAAGTTTCTCTCAGCTGGTCTAATAATTAAACTTAAATGAGACAGATTGAAAAAAGAAAATAACCAAATTTAATTACATAAATACACATGGGAACCCCATATATGAAAGAGTTAGAAACCCCACATACATGAGAGGTTCAGAGACAGAATGGGAAAATGAGGTATATATGGCATTTGGAGCTAAGGACGAGATAAGGCACCTTGGGGCTTCAGAGGATCATTGTAGGATGATAAGAACAGATGTTCAGCAATTTAGTAGTTTACCCTGCCATATATGAGATCCAACAATTAAGTCTGAGAACTTGTAACGATGATGCTAACCTTTTTTGATATCAGAGGGATTATTCATTATGAATTTTTACCAAGTTAACCAAGTTTACTATTCGGAAGTGCTGAAAAAGCTGCATGAAAAAGTTAGATGAAAACGACCTGAACTTTTCGCCAAACAATTCATGGCTCTTGCATCACAACAATGCACCAGCTCACACGACACTGTCTATGAGGGAGTTTTTAGCTAATAAACAAATAACTGTATTGGAACACCCTCCCTGCTCACCTGATCTGGCCCCCAGTGACTTCTTTATGCACCCAAAGACAAAGGAAATATTGAAAGGAAGACATTTTGATGACATTCAGGACATCAAGGGTAATACAACAACAGCTCTGATGGCCATTCCAGAAAAAGAGTTCCACAATTGCTTTGAAGGGTGGACTAGGCACTGGCATCGGTGCATAGCTTCCCAAGGGGAGTACTTTGAAGGTGACCATAGTGATATTCAGCAATGAGGTATGTAGCACTTTTTCTAGGATGAGTTTGTGAACTTAATTGTCCGACCTTGTAGCTACCGTGTTTCCCTCAAAATAAAACCGGGTCTTGCATTAATTTTTCTTCCATTCTTAGTTTCAGGGTATGTCTTATTTTTTCATGTACAACAATCTACATTTATTCAAATAGTCATGTCATCTTCTTTTGGAACATCGTCATAATGTACTAAACGCGCCCGTCTGGCTGACGATCTTAACTGGGGCTTATTTTCGGGGTAGGTCTTATTTTTGGGGAAACACAGTAGATCAAGAAAGGTTATCTTTGACAATCTCTTATTATGGGCAAGGCATGTAATTCAAATTCTTCTAGATAGTTAAAGGGAGAGGGCAGAAGTTTCTCTTGAGTCCATAGGGTCTCAGCTATCTCTAGCTCAAAACGGTCTGCATACTACAGAGGGACATCTTGGGGTGACTCGTTCTGAACTCCTACAGCCTTCACAGAGTCAGTCACACTGTTTAAAAGAATGTGACTTACCCAGTCAGAGACTGGAATTAGCAAGCACAGAATAATCCAGTCAGAAGGAAATGCGTGGAAGGACACTGCTTGTTCAGGGAATAACCAGAGTGTCAATTCATAGAGACAGGAAATTGGCTGGCAAGACTATAATGTGACTTGGCTACTAAGGTAAGAAATTTAGACTTTATGGGAGAGCCAACTAGATGCATGTAAGCAGGGAGGAGACATGCCCAATCTATTTTAGAAAATTCACTCTGACCTCGCTGTGTCTGATGGATTCAAGTGAGGAGAGAGCTGAGACAGAGTCCGGGAGAAAGGTAACTGCAGTTTAGCTGAGAAATGGTAAGGGTCTGAATCAGGGCAGTTAGGGGTCTAGAGAGATGTAATGGCAGGATGACTTGCCATAGCTTCTCCCTTCCTCTTCCAACTTCCCCTGATTGTTGAAAAAGGAGAGTGACTTACAGACCATTGGATAATAGCCCAACTTCCCTTTAGAAGAGTATGCTTCTGGAGTCATTTGTGGTCAGTTTATACTAGAAATTAAGATGAAACAGCCGAAAATCTACCAAGTACAAGTCTATAGCTTGTTTCACTAATGGGAAACAAATTAAGCATAACAATAGAAATTAAAAGTCAACCACATTCA
This sequence comes from Rhinolophus ferrumequinum, assembly GCF_004115265.2. Taxonomy (NCBI): domain Eukaryota; kingdom Metazoa; phylum Chordata; class Mammalia; order Chiroptera; family Rhinolophidae; genus Rhinolophus; species Rhinolophus ferrumequinum. Next base: position 40,603,169 of record NC_046288.1, read on the forward strand.
ATAGGAGATAAAATCACTATTGAAAAATGGAGTAAACTATTTATGCTAACAATTGTATATGCATAAGTATGCTTAGTAGCACAGGAAATATACATACTTTCTTGATTTTAAATCTACACTGTGTAAGTATTTAGCCACCTGTTCCTTGTTATATTATGTTCAGCATTCTTAAATCTACTTTAAGACACTTTTATAACTAAGTAGTGGGAGTACATGCAATGTGCAAGGACTCAAAGTCTTTTTATTTCATATAGTTTATAGTCTTTCTGGTTTAAAGTTAACTCTTCATTAAATTTTACAAATGTTACAAACCTTTAATATTCCAAGTGAAAATTACCAAACACAGAATACCTTGTATTTTTTTTTTTAGCACAGGTTATCTTACCCAGAGATTTAAAAAAATTATCTCACCCTAAGGTTTTAAAAATATGAAAATATGTCTTCTGTCAGAGCCAACATGTTGCTTTAACCAGTAAGACCTCATGGAATTCTATCTTGTAGTATCTGGCACTTTTCCCTGAATTACTTACAGCATTACTTTCTTTTGCAAATGTTCAAACATTCCTAAGTTGCAGTCTTGCATTGAATATAGTTGTTTGAAAGACAACATGATCTCAATATCCTACATAATGCTTAATTAAGTAAAATAAAACTGTACATTTTAAGTACTATTTTTTTCTAAAATCTCATTATTTATTTAAAGTTTATAAACTATTATAAACTCTTTTTAATAAAACATGCTCTACAAATAAAAACATATTTAAACATATCTTAATCAGCTGGATAAATGCACATATATTTTTAATTCACTGATCTCTTAGTTCTACCCTTTTTCATAATATTACTATTATAGCGATTGTAAAAACACATTTAATATATAGACACTAAATTGCATTGTTTGATAACGTTTCTGTTTAAGTAGGAAATCATCACTGTTTATAAAGAGGAAGATGCCTTTTACTGTCCACAGCCTGTTACTATGGGTGAGGACAATGTCCTGAGTTTGGTCCAGGCCAGCAGCAATAAGAGATCCCAGTTTGGGGCTTACAACAGTGTGACTTCTCCTCCCCTCTGTTTGTTCTTATCACCTCATTCGCTGTGCCATCTGCCATACCCCTGTGCAGAGATCCTGAGTCACAAATTTGCCTTTTCTTCCCCAAGTTTTGCTGAATAACCCCATTCTCTGGTCTTTACAGGTCACCTCATTTCTACCTTCTGAAAATAAATAAATAACTAACCAACCAACCAACCTTTTGGGGATAAACAATAAAGTAAGTAAAACAGTTAAATCTTACTTGGATAAGGACTGACAGAAGCATCTGTTTTCTAGACTTCTGATTTAATTGAATTTTACATCCCTAATTCAGGAATGTTCAGTTACAGTAGTCCCCCAGAGAGAAGACACAGGAACATGCGTGTACAGGGCTGTGAGTGTATATACATATATGCCCTCATCCCTTAAATGAGCATCTAATATGTGTGAGAACCCACATAAACGTGGATTGTGTTGTGTTGTTCAAAATAATCAGTGTCAATTGGAATTAATACAGTAACAATATGGTGCTTATTTTCAATTTCTTTGTGTTCATATAGAAGTTCATGAGAAGCTCGGGTTCCTGCTAGCTTTATGAACCCCTCAACCTAATAGGATTTACAAGCTATCTATAAGTGAATCAAAAGCAGATGCAAGCAGCAGGCTTTCAAGATAAATTTTATCTTTGTCATTACGTTTTCCTTTCTGTTCTTCCACACCTGAGAGAAGCTCTGGTGCAGACTAAGAAGAAGACATAGGTATGACTGCTAAGGAGTTTGCTTTCATTTCTATATGGTAATTTGACATGGTCGTAATAATGGGTAAGTATTCTGAATTTATTGTCAAAATCTTAAACTAATTAAAAATATGCCAAATATAATTGTTGGTGTTTCTTCTGGGTCCCAACAAATCATGTATAGAAACTGTATATTATTCATCTTTATCCTAGAATTACAGCACAATGCCTGGCATATAACAGATATTCAATATATATCTGTTGAAAGAATAATGGCTTGAGAAAAATACTACCAAAGAGAAAACATAAATGTTATATTGAGACATAAAGAGAAAACAAAAAAATGACCTATAACAAATCTATGAACTCAGAGATAGTGTGTAGGTCACTATACATGTTTGAAATACCTGCGATAACTACTCATTTTTCTGGGAAAGCTAGAAAGGGAGGTGTTAAGACAGTGAGAACAAGGACCCTCCCTCCAGGCTGATGTGAACCACCAGGAAAGTTCTCAAAATCAAACACATTCTATTGCTTTTCTCAAGCTCTCATCCAAGCATAAGCCAGAAAAACAGCCTTTTCCAAAGGGGTAGATAATTCCATATGAGTACAAGAGAAATAGCAGCCAAAGCGGGGCTTCACTTCATGAGTGGCAAGACACAGAACACAAAGCAGACTTGGTGATTTCCTCTGAATTCAGGAGATTTCTTGAACATGATGTATAGCCATGTTCAAGTTTGAATATGATTAGAGAATCTTCTCTGCACCCTATATCAGCCTGTAATCTCAAGAGTAGAGTCTCATCAGAACAAACCCAGACGGGGGAGGAAAAAGCTCACTTCTATTTATCATTCCTTGAAAAGGACACTAAGAGGATTACCATGAGAGCACAGGTGTTCGTTCACTCAACGTTCAGTCACCGAACTGAAAAGAAAAATGTTCTCAATAGCCCTCATTGCCTTGTTTTTCATTCAACAAAGAACAGGTACAGAAAATTTCCTCAAGCAAACAGTCATTGAATTCTTTTAACAGGGGAAGGCTCAAGCACTTTTTATTACGAGCAACAACTCTATCATGAAGTGAACCTCATGAAATATGTTTTATAGCTAATGTGAGGAAATGTACAACATGACAAATGATTCAGAAAGTATAATGTTCTAAAAGGCATGCTTAGAAGAAAAACAAAATAACTGTACAAAATTATTCTTTAACTGGTTTTGTTTACAATTTTGCTGGGTTTGTGACTAAAATTCACTTAATCGTTAACTGTATCTTCCTGTCATTAATCTTGCTTCCTCTTCCTTTTTCTTTTATTAATGCCTAAATGGGACTTCAAAGTGACTAACTGATAACCTTACAGTAGCCCAAATAGTAAAGCTCTACTTACGGCACACATGGTTTTTTTTTCTTCAAACAATATGCAAATATACTGTGAATGTTTCAAAAAACTAAACTAGAGGTACAACAAAATTTAGGTATTAAAATGAAACTTTACATTTAAATGCGTTTTACATTTAAATAAATCTAATAAAATCTTGATTTTAAATAAAACTTTATATAAAATACAATGATATGTTTAAATGCATCATTTTATTAATCATTAATCATTTTCCCTCATCAGGAAGACTTTGTTTTACTTATTCTAAAAAAAAAAGTGTCACAAGCTCATCAAACTCATGCTGTGGGTTTAAGATAGGAAAGGGGAAAAAACTGTGGAACCAACACATTTCTGAGATTCTGTTTAAAAAAAATGTATTCTTACTAATTTCAACTCTCTGTAATGGAAAAAGGAAAAAAATGCCACCCATCAAATTATGTAGAATTTCAGAAAACACAATCCAGTACTGCATGTGGTTTGATATAACATAGTACCACTGTGGCATTCATGACATTTTCCCATGCCCTACCTTCTCAAAGATAAATAGGCCAGTTCTTCCTGTAATTTTCCACAAAATCTTTCAGAAGAGCTTTTAATAATCTGGAGATGATAGCAGGGATAGTGGTCCAACTGACCTTCTAGACAAAAGCCTGGGGTCAAATTAAACCTGATTTAAAATCACAGGGAAAAGTAATTTTAGGGAAACTTCCCCCAGGCAATCCTAGCCATCTGTAATTTTAAAGTAATAAATGAAGAGAAGTGAGCCAATGGAGAGAAATGTACTAAAAGATGATTGTCATTTGTCCTGGGTGACAGCACTCCTTTTATGTCTGGTTAGAATTTATAATGTATTTGTTCCCAAGGTTCTCAAAAGAGCAGTCACAAATCAGTATGTTTCTAGCCATAGGTTTTGCATCCAAATTTAATGCTGCTGCCTGATGGATAATGGAAGTCAACTAATCACTGTATGGTTGTAGAGATTTAATAGAGCAAGAAATTCTATAATTTATCATCAGGATTTTTTGATTATTTGGGGCCATACCTGTCTTCTTCTTGAAAAAACAATTTCTCTCAAATTTATTCCTCTCATAAAGAACTTCTCTCTGTTCTACCACCACATCAAGTTGTTTCCATGAGTTTTTTCGCACCCCAAGTCTGTCATCTAAAATTCTCCAACTCCTCCCTCCTCACCTTCCCAGCCAAACTGCTGAAAAGCATCGTCTACATTTGGCGTCTTCATGTTTTCATCTCCTGGTAGGTCCTCACCCTACTCTGTCTTCTCAGACCATCACAACAGCAAACAAGTTCATGGTCATGGTACCTGTCACCCAACCTAATGGACAACTTTCAGTCCCGACCTTCCTTGGCCTCTAGGCAGCTCCCTTCCCAGAGTTTCTGGTCAGCACACCCCCATGGCTTTCAGAAGAGTATACACAAACTCTGAAGCCAGAACGCCTAGATTTAAATCAGCTCTGCCATATACTGGCTGCAGGATGATGGTCTATACGCTACTCGCCCTCTCTAGGATTCACATATTTTTCCATCTGTAAAATCAGGGGTAACAGGAACACCAACCTCTTTTGAGAGGATTGAATTGATTTAATATGTGTAAAAGTACAGAAAACAGTGCTGGACGCAAACTATCATATACATTTTAGCTTTCATCATTTTTATTATTATTTTCCTCCTACTTCTCTGGTCACTCCTTTTTTGGAGTACATCAGGTCTTTTTAGTTTCTCTCTTCCCCCGATCTAGTGTCCGTACTTGCTGATAAGGCCTAAACATAATCTCCAGCGCATCCCAATTTCTTAAACTTTAAACATACATATGCAGCTACCTACTGGGTATTGCAAACTGCACATGTCCACAGTTGAATTCATCTTCCTGCCAAGGCTGTTCCTCCTCCAGTGTTCCTTTTCTCTAAAATTGCAACCACCACCCACACAGTCATCCAAATCAGAAACCAGGAATCACGCCTGACTCTGCCGTTCTCCTCATCTTCCAAATGCAAACAAGTCCTGCCGAGTCTACCTACTTCCTAAATATCCCTTGAATACATTTGCTTCCCTTCCAACTCGGCAGCAGCTAGTCCAGGCCACCACTGTCTCTCCTGGACCATTGCAACAGCCTCCTTTTCTCTTCACTGTTAGTCATACACTTCTTTAAACATTTTCTAAATAGCAACACTCATTTGAGTTAGCATTTGAGTGCTAACACTCAAATCTGATCATGTTTCTAACCCTTTGCTTAAAACTCTTCCACGTTATAATGAATATGGCATACAAAGCTCTTCATAATGTAATTGGCCCCTGCATACTTCTTTCTCTTGCATAACTTGCAGCTCTACAAATCTCTGTCACTTCTGGGCCCTCGTAGGTGCTGTTTCCTCAGCCTGGAATGTTCTCCTACTCCACCAGCATCCCTCCTTCATCTGATTAATTCCTACCCAACCTTCTTTTTTCAAGGAGACGATCTCTGACACCTAAACCATGTTCAGTACCCTTGTCATGTGCTTACAAACACACAAAAAAACTATAGCCCACCTGATAATGATATTTCTCATATTTTGTTACATATTTAAAATTAGCATACAGATAAATTATATAATTACAAACTATGATATATGCTCTGAAGCAAACGGTCTGTTGCCCTCACTAGACTATAATCCTATGAGGATCTTTTCTAAGCTCAGTGCTTAGAATAATAGGCACTCAGAAAATACAATACTTTATATTATATATCGTGTGCATATAAATCCATAGAAAAAGGAATAGTATCAGTGCTAACAGCAAGAAGTAGGAGAAAAGAGGAAGAGAAAGACAACCTAATTTCTTACTTGCACTTACCTGTTAGATTCTCTGAGGGCCTTAACTGTCAACACCCATCTCCCAAACATCAACTCTACATCTCCAATGTCATCTTCATAGCTTTGATGAAATAAAAGGTAATTCATACAATGCCTGGTATAACCCCTGATACATCTTTTAATTTGCCCAATAGATATAAATAATGTGTTGTACATGTTACATTGTGCTAGACATTGAACTGTATTCAAATTAAAATACTATAAAGCTCTTAGAAGCTTAAAGATAAAATAAATGCAATTTATATTAAACATGCACACAAGACTTTGGTATATAAACACCATGTGAAAAATGATTTTTAAAATTTAAAATCTTTCCATAATGCTCCTGCCTTAGAGTATAAGATAATAAATGACAACCAGATAATGTTACTACAAACAGAAATGATAGGCTAACACTAAGTTGGTTTTTAAGTTATTTTTGCTTTATATCAGTTTGCTCTCCTTCTCACCCTGGCCTTCTTCCATTTATTACTTCCTGTCTCTCTTACTCTCTCTCTCCTCCTCTCCCCAATTGATAATACATTACATTATTCATGTAATGTCAAAGATGCCACCCTAAATTGGAAATTACTCAAAAGAAATCAAACTAGAATCAAGAGATTTCCTAACATTTATAAAAAAGCTAATTTGTGTTTAAATTGGTTTAAGATCAAATAATAAATGAACAAATAAGGAAATGCCATATGATAACCTTTAGAAAACAACTAGCACATGAAATTACTTCTATAAATTAATGTCGGATAATTTTTAAGGAAGGGCAGAATCAATTTCATGGAAGAGACAGATAATTTTTTTTAAGTTTTAAATTGTTTTCTTTAAAATTAGAGGTATATGTATTTTGGGAAACCTAAACCATTGTGACTAACTCTAGAAGTTCATCTTAACTATTTGAGACCTGGTCTTTAACGTTTTTAATTTAAGGCTGACAAGCCTACTTTCTCCTAGAAGTGCTTCTTGAGACTTGTTCAGAGATTCTGTGAAGCAGTTAGGGCTACCCACAGATCCTTGATCAGAGGGTCGTATCCAGGAATATGAGACTTAGAGCACTTATCTGGGAAGTGTTTCTACTTTTATCAAGTATGCAGATAGAGCTTTGGAAGGGCCAAACACGGAATCATGATGATAGGGGAACATATGTCTATGAGTACAAATCAAATAAGGTCTTTGGTTCAATGATTCCCCAGGGAGGCCTTCCCTGGTTACCATACCTAGAATTGTAACCCTCCACTACACTCCGCAATCCATTTTCTTGCTTTAATATTCTCCTTGACCATTAGCACCATCTAATATATAACATATTTTATTTATTCATCTGGTCTATTGTCTGTCTCCTTAAACTGGAACATAAGCTCATGAAGTCTGGGATGGTTTTTTAATCTATTGTAATCCCACAGCTAGAACAGGACTTGGGATATAGTAGTGTTCAATAAATATTTATTGAATGAATAAACGAAAGCAAATCTATCCTTAGAATCAATATGATAACTGATGAAACTGCCAGATTACTTTACCTCCACATGGTAAATTTAGTGTAGCTAAAAGTCTTGCTAGAGATTCAATTTAGAAACAGTTTTCTGCTCTAGTGATAGAGGTTGATAATCACTTCGATTACCCAGGAAAAGCAAATCATATCTGAACCCCTTCAAATGGATTATCTGAACCCCTTCCAATGGATTCTTCAGAAACTGCTGAAGGTCTCTACCTACACTTACGTGAGTGGATGTCCGGGAGCTAGTGTGTAAGAATCCCTTTTGTGTTTGAGAGTCATAAAGAAGAAGCTGCCTCATACCACAGAGAGAATGGGAAAAATGGTAAGTGGTAAGAATTCCAAATCCTTAAGATAGTAAACATCTGTACCCAACGTGATCGGCTAATCCAGAGCAAGCTTGCAAACCATGAAGAGGGACTCCTGCAACTAGTCATTGCATCAGTGCCTGGGTCAAGAGCTGGAAGACAGCAATTAACCTGCCATTGCCACTCTGCACATTAAATTAAAAATGCTCTTTAATTTTCTGCATCACCATGTGAATCAGTATATGGAATCCAGGCACGGAGGCTGGGGATGGGTTAAGGCCAACAGAATATCATCTAGAATCTTCTACTGGCACTCGAGGCCCACTGATTTGTCCAAATATCCCATTACTATCAAACTTGTCATTTTGTCCTTATCACATATGCTTCTTCGACATCTATTTGCCTTTTACCAACAGTCCAATTGCTAAAATGTCAACTTCCTCCAAGCCAATCCATGCTTTCTTTAACATACAATGCATGACCTCCTCTTCTCCTTTCCTTCCTTGACTAATTAATTATATACTTCTTTTCATAATGTCTATGGAAATTATTTTTAAAAGCTTATTTTGGCAGAGAAATTGAGAATCTGCAAAGCACGTCCAAATACATTATCTCACTTACATAAATAAATAGCAGAGTACTATTTTATAAACTCATTTTTTTCTTACACTCCCCAACTATACCCTTTCCACAGCTTGCTCTTCCCAATTCTAATAAGGGTCATCCAGCAATTTACATGCTAATGAGGACAAAAATGAAATTAATTTATTTTATTTTATTGAAAAGTACCCCAGGGTATTTGCCATAACAACTAAGTTTTTTGTTGTTGTTGCTATTTCAATAATGAAACTATTTGGTAATGATCCAAAACAAACCAATCTCTTTCAAAGTTTGTAGTATTAAAATAATAACAAAATTTAATTCTTTGCTCGAGCTAGACAGTGTATTAAAATGTTTACACTCAATTATCTCCAATACTATGGGGTACAAACTACATGCCCATTCTATAGATAAAGAAATTAAGTCTTAAAAGTGATAACTAATTGCCCAGTGTCAGACTGGAAATCTGGATCTGACCTGTATAAGCCTCTGGGCACCACTCTGTGCTGTTGGGCATGATTCTGTGACAAAGTATATGTAATAGCAGGGCTGTAGCACAGGACGAAGTCATCTCAACTATCACCAGGGACATAGAATATAAAGAACAATAAAAATAACAGTGTTTAATTACACTAAATAAATAGCAAATGCGTGCAATTGCTTGGGACCTCAGACAGAGTTGTACAGTGAAAGGGGAGAGAAGTTGAAGCTAAATATGACCAGAAGCTTTCTGTAAGCCCTGTTCTCACCTCACCCCCAAAACAAGGAGATTTTATCTTAGGCAAGAAGGACTGGAGGCTTCACTTCCACACACAGCCACAGAGACTTCAGCTTCCAACACAACACTGCCTCACCTGCTTTCTTCTCTAGTGCTACTTACAAATCTTTATTTTAACCAGGTTTTTCTAGCCATATGAACAGATTTAGGATTTGAAAGAGTGTAGGATGGAGGGAGAGCCTCAATCATTAGCCTAAAAGTCTAATTTCATTCTCCAGGTATTATGTTCAACATTTTTCTTTATTTTCTTAAGAGGCAGTGAAGTGTAATGCGTAAGTGCACAGATTCTGCTCTGCTACTCACTAACTATGGGACTTTAAACATGTTACTTAATCTCTCGTGCTCAGTTTGCTCATCTGTAAAATGGGTATTATAATAGTACCTACATCATTGTGAGGTATTGTAAAGAATAAATGAGATAATATATGTAACATACTTGAGGATAGTACCTAGCTCAGAATAAGTTCTCTATAAGCATTTACTATTATAATTACTATATAATGCATATGTCATAAGGATTACAAAAATAATAGCTAATATTCAATGAAAATTATGCTAAGTGATTTCCATTTAATCCTCATAAGATCCCTGTGGATACTATCACTGTCCCAATTAAAAATGAAACATACTCAGAGAGGTTATGGAGGAGTCCAAAATTACCCAAGCAACTGGGTGAAAAAGATGAAAGGATTAAGAAGTACAAATTGGTAGGTACAAAACAGTCATAGGGATGTACATATAGCATAGGGAATATAGTCAATATTAATAACTATGTATAGCAATAACAATGTATAGTGTCAGGTGGGTGTTACACTAATTAGGGGCATCACTTCATAAATTATATAAATGTCTAACTACTATGCTACACACCTGAAACTAATGTAAAAGCATATTGAATATCAACTATAAATGAAAAAAAAATTAATAAAAATAAATTAAAAAAAAATACCCAAGCAGTTAAGTAAGTTAGGACTCAAACCCAGCAGTTTGAGTCCAGGATCAACTCCTAACCACCATGTTATTTCAGCTGGGTAATAATACCTGCTGATAGGTACTGAAGTTTCGTTTTGTGCCAGGAATTGTTTTAATAACTGTACATCTCTGATATCTAATATCTCATGAAAATTAATTCAAATCCTCACAACTACCTTATGCTTTTATCGTTCCCATTTTATAGACGAGAGACCAGGCAATTGGTAACGTGGCCAAGATCATACAACTAGCAGATGGGTAAAGTAAGTGTACCCCACAGTGAAAAGTAGGTAAAGCCGAGGTGCTAAATTGAAATCTCAGTGACCTAATACCAGATTGAGCATCACAATTTTCAGAAACGAAACATCATCCTGCTATAGTCATCTAAACAATTTCTAAGCCAGAATGACTAAGACAGATACTCAACACTGGAATCCTAAAAGAAGGAACTGATTAAATGCTAATGGATTCTGATTTGCCTTACTATTCAATCATTTTCCCACCTCTAATAACAGCTATTTTCACTGTCATTTTTATTCCTGTCCTCTACAATTTGAATAAACTCACTATTCACAAATAGGGATTAATTTTTTTTTTAGGAAGCAAGACAACCGCCTTCATTTGGTTCCTGTCCCACAGAAGTTAGAGAAGATGTAGTGAGAGATGGTGGATGAATAGTCAGCCGGTTCAACTGTGACAAGAGGAGGATCTGTCCGTGACATATCTGGCCAAAACTCACAGGAACTTATACGCATCACTATCAATAGTAATCGATAACTACTGTGATTGGGTGGCCGAGCAGGACCACAGTAGTCCAATAATTCTTGAAGTATTTATGCAAAACAGAAAAATAAGCTTGGTTTGGTGAGCAGAGCACAGGTTTGGTTTAGCCCCAACCACCCATGGAGCCTCAACTCTATATACCAAAGGCTTGGTGTATGTTCCGCACAGATCTCAGTGAACCTGAGCTAATACAGGAAGGTGTCTTTGACGTCCAGAGACACATGATTGATAGCAAGGACAGAAACACACTGTTACAGATCTAGAGAACAGACTAAGTAAAATACTAGGGTCAAGAAGAAAGATGGCAAGCAAAATTGATTTATAGGAAGATTGTGTGGGAGGATAGCAATGTGCCATGGGAAATAATACCAGTCAGATGGTCAGAACGAGTTATTGGATCCCTTATATTTACAGCAAAATTAAATACTTGATTTGCTAGGCAAAAAGAAAGCCAATCAGAATATATATAAAGGGATGATGAATAAAATTTAAGATTTGGGGAATTCTTCAGAATGTTATTCAGGTTAAGAAAAGTTGATGATCAATTGTGTGATCACAAATTAACTATTGGTAGACAAATAATAAATTAACAGGATCCTGGTTAGGAAAGAAGACATGTTGATGATAATGGTAATAAATTGGATGGAAACAAACACAAAACCTGGCAGTTACTGAGCACTGAATGCATGTGGTTACATTCAGACCCTCACCATAGTCTTATGAGACCAGCACCATTATTATACAGATGCGGAAACAGAAGCTTAAGAGATTATATGACTTAACCAGGATGTCAGATGAAGTAATAGAATTTGAGTTTAAACGCAGGTGGTCTAGCTTTGGAGTTTACATGCTTGACCCCCATACTATACAGCTATGTGTTCAATTAATGGAAGTAGCCATAATTAACAAGAACACAGATGCAAGTACTGGACACATCAAATGTTATCCCACCTCCATTTGCATAAAGAAGAGTCAGGATAATGAGGTCTCTGATAGCAATGGTAAACCTTACCAGAATACAGCTATGGAAATGAGATACAATGAAATTCAAGTACTTTTAAAAATGACCTCTCTGCTATCCAGGAAAATAGTTTACAATACACAAGATTCATAATGAACAAAATAGAATGGACTTCCATGCCTGGCTGCACCGTCCCACTTTGGAACCGACAGACAACAAGTTTGCTGTGTAGGTATTTTGTGATAATGCCTTTACTATTATTAACAGTGGCAATAGTAGTTTCAGGCAGCATTTCATATTTCCATAGCAGCCTTCAACGAAGGAGCAAAAGCACCTGGCAAACATTCTCATTTGTATTATTGATGGCTTAGATTAATAGAGCGCCTTTCTGTCAAAGAGCTCATTAATCCTTACACAGACTCTTGTGACACAAACAGGCAAGCAATCCATTTCTATATTTTACATATGAAGAAAAAAACAAAACCTGAGAACCTGTGTAAAACTGCTTGGTAATACCATGGTTGGACCTACCATTTTATCGAAATCATAAAGAACCTGGTATTTCCCTTCCTTATTGACTCAAGCCCTATCTCTTTTACAACTTTCAGGCTACCTGAAAACTGGAGGCCTTCCTATCTACTGCATGCCTCATCCCTCGCCACTGATTCTCACTGCCTTTTCTTTAAACTAGATTTTCATTGCCTCCCTCCCTCTAACTGTCCACTTTGTCTCCATTCTGTCTTCTCCAAACCACTCTCAACATTGCTGCCAGAATCATTTTCTTAAACCTGCTTAAAAAATACCAGCAGTAGCTCTTCATTGTCTATAGAAATAGACCCAAACTCCTTTATAGATCATTCACGACCTCCCTCAGTCTGTCCCCAATCTATGTTCCCAGCCATATTTCTGACTGCCATCTATCTCCGTTGTGCTTCGGTCATACAAGACAAAAGTTCTAAACCCCAAACCCACTCTGCTCCTTGCTCATTCTATTCCCTATTCTAGAATAAACCTTTCCAAGTCTAACACTGACAATCAAAATTATCTTCACAATTCTACTCCTAAGCTATCTCCTCCATGAATTCCTCCTAATATTTCAGTTGAAAATGGCTGCACCCTCAAACTCTACAACACACGATTAACCTTTATTTATAGGACTCATTATATTCTACCTAGGACGATGGTGACTTGTGGAAGTACATCTGTCTTCTTAGAATGTTCTATCATTGAGACTCACAGAGACTCAACTATGTGTTAGGCCCTGGCATCTAATGGATAAAAAAGTAAACCACATCTCTGCCTTCATGGAGGTTACCATCTTACAGTCTTTGTCATCTAGAGTTCCTCCTCTGAATGATCAAACAAACTATTTTCCCAGTTTTCCCAAGGATGGTATATAATCAGTGCCATTCTAGATCCATAAAAGAGATGTTGGTTCATTACATACAACGGCTGCTTTTTAGAAGTGGTTCTCAAAGTGTATTACATAGATCCCCTGAGGGTATGCAAGGCCCTTTCAGGGGTGTTGATGATGCCAAAACTAACTCTAAATAATATAAATGCATGGTTTGCTGTTTTTATTCTCATTTTCTCTCAAATGTACAGTCGTGTCTCCCAGAGGCCGCAGGAGGTATGACATAATAACAGATCGAAGGCATAAATAGATAAGAGAATTCTGCTGTCTTCTATTAAACCGGTCATTAAACAGATTTGGGGAAAAAATGCCACTTTGTCACTAAATTATTCTGTTAAAAGTAGTTTTCTTTAAAATATATATTATTGTATGTGAACATGTAATGGTTTTTCTGTTGTTAATTCTTAAATGAATTACATAAATATTTTAAATTTATATCTGAATTTCTAATATGGTAAATACCAATGGATAGAACCCACATAAACAAAAGCTCTTTGGGTTTCTCAATAATTTTCAAGAGTGTGAAGGGATCGTGAGACCACAGAGTCTGAGACTTGCTTCTTAGAGTACTGGGACTCACATCTTTCTGCAGAACCCCAACTGAGAATGCCACAGTGCTAGTGGAGTCATTTGTAATAGTCATGTTCTCTGAGTTAGACCTCTATTCACTTATCTACAAGTATTTCCCCCTTCCCTTCCAACCCAAAGGCCCCAGGTTTGATAGTGAGCTGCTTAAGAGCAGAGACTAAATAGTATTCATCTTTGTTGCTGCAGCACCTAGCACAGAAGGGGCAGCCAGGAAATATTGGAGAAAGGAAGGAAGGGACGGAGAAAAGGAAAAATTGTGTCTTATTCATTCTTCAAAGTTTCTATCACAATAATTTGCCTATTGAAAATATCTGTTAACCTTCATGTAAATGTGTTGAATTGATATGATATCTAAAGTAATGAAGAAGCCAGTAGTGTCACCTGGTATGTTGGTAAATCCCAGCGCCTCAGAAACAGTGGTTTTTAAAGGCTAATTTAAAAGAGTTCTCTCATAAATGAATCGATGAACAAACATTTGTGCACACTGGTCCTTCAATAGCAGAGGATCATTTTTAAATAAAGAAAGATACGAATTTTGAAAACAGATGCAGTCAATTTGGTTGCCTATGCATAACCCATCTTCCTTATGGATAATAAAGTCTCAATAATTAGAAGTGACTTCCTATAACTAAAATATCTTGATTTAGAATGAGACGGGTAGAATTACACTAAAGATAACATCTGTCTTCCTGACCCTTCTAAGTCTCCTTCTGACCTAGTCCTCTCTTCCAGCCATTATGAAGCTGCTTTTCATTCTCGAAAATCCCTTCACTGGCCAAAGTGACCCTTACCAAGGTACTCTGCTTGGGCCTGGCGTTTTGGGTACCATCCCACACTTTCATTCCATCTGTATCATTTATTCCACATAATTTCCACAGTTAAAAAGAAATTTAAGCATCATCTATTATTACAAGTCCTTCACACACACCTGAAGCTCAGCTACATTAAGACTTGCCCGAGAGAATATTAGTTCACCACGGAGCTGGTATGAGAATCTAACATCAAGGTTTCTTCCTTTTCCAGAGACTATACAATGAAAATTTTAAGATAATCTGATAAACCCTTAACAATGCACTCTTCTCCCAGACCTATCTTGATTCCCTCACTATATAAAAATATTTCCTAGGTATTCCATTCTTTTCGTCTCCTATGTTAATGCATTAAGAAGTGTAGATATTATCTATGATTCAAAATCCATTATCACCAATTTACCCTTTAACACAAGTTAGTTTATCAGGTTTACTAGCCAACCAATTTATTCATAACATTTCTGTTTTAACAGGAACAGTCTTTAGCCAAATGAGTAAGTGGGAATTTCACACATTATATTAGGTTCAGAAGCAAAGAGTTGAGAAACCAGAGGGTATTTTGGCTCCTGAAACGATAACACAGTCAGACATCTATACTCGGGTCCAAGACGAGGAAAGAAGTTCAACATAAGAGATCTGATTGCCTGTGACATTCCGCATTGCTGATCTGAACCCTTGTTGGCAAAAAGTAGTCAACAGACACATGATATAATATATTTGGCTGATACTCATAAATAAAAAAGAGCTTTAATGAATACTTTCCTACCTACTACGTCACATTGTTTTTGCCTAATTTATTTTATTCAATCATTTTTTATGAGGGGGGCACAATATCTTTAATTTTAATAAACTAAATTCCAAAGCAGAGTTATGTTGATTCTTAAGATTTATAAATGATTTCCTAAAGACAATACTGTAAATATTATCCACTCTCAAACTCAAAGGAGCTAGAAAGTGGGCCTTCAGAATTTAAAGCACCACAAACCAGCTAGACCTTCCAAAAGTTCAACTAGAAAGAAAATGTGGCATATATAATTTCTGGTATCTACACTATAGATAATAGATTATCACATATAATGGATGCTGCTAAATTGTAGACTAAACTTTCCAATAAGCCCTAATCTGAAAAAGTTTCTTATGTTAACCAAATTTTCATTAAGATCTCATACTTTTATTTCAATATTGTTCCTCTGATTGATACTGGTTATCGAATTCTTTATGAAGAATCTGAGGTATGCTAAAATTTATGCTGACTCACTCTTTAAATAAGCTCCAGGAAGACATCAACTTCTAAAGGAAAACATTATTATTCTCACAATCTGACATCAATTACTTGGGCTCTCTCAAAGAGTGACAGTCCCAACCAAATCCATCTTCCTAGGAGACATAGCATGAAGTTCCACCAATAAGTGAAAAGCCTTTACAATTTTATACAGTACAAGGGCTATTTATGTTAGTTTTCCTAGGGTTAAATAGTGCTAAGAATTTAGTTTCCCATCTTGGTAACTTGCAGCCACTGAGAAGCCAGACAAAGCAGCCCTAGAGTGACAAGTTTCTGAATATTCTTATTCATCTCACTTGTGTGGTATTTGGTTCTAAAAACCTGTTATGTTCATTTCTGTCTCTTTTTACACTGATTAAGTTGTTATCATTTCTTAGAATCCCTATTCTTACCCTTACCTGGAATTCAAACCATATCAATGTTTTAAGGCTCCATTCAGGTCCAACTTTCACCTTTAATACTGAAAAGGACAAAACCTAGTGATAAAAAAGGAAGTGCGCCCGCGTAGGGCTCCCTCAGGTCTACCACTGCTAGTTGCATGACCTAGGGCAGGTTACTAAACCATCTATGCTTCAGTTTTATCATGTGTAAAACAGAAATACTTGGTAGGAATTCTGTGAAGGTTAAATGAATTAGTGCACACAAAGGGCTTTGAACAGTGTGTGGCACGAAGTCATCACTCGATAAATGTTCTCCACTATTACAATAGTTATTATGATCTTCATTCTTCCTAAACTTCTCTAAACAACTACAGATTCATACTTCATAGGGACCTTAAACTTTAGAGGCCGTTTAATTCAATCTCCCACATAAAGCAGTATCATCTCTAAAAGTTCTTAATATTTGGTTAACCATGAAGATGCTTAAATATTTGCACTGCTGGGAAGTTGACTACTTTTCAAAAAGCACAGACTTGGATACAGAAAGTTATCCAAGTTAGTAATCAGAAAGTTATTTTATGTAGGATAGCTAGTCTCTACTCACCAGTCTCTTTCCTGGCTCCTCTACAACTTCAAAACAAACCTGCATCCTCTATCCTCTTTCACACAATATTCTGGACAGTCTCTGACTAGTTAAAAGGACAGTAGGACACATTGTTTAGGAACATAAAACAAATTTTGGCAAAATTTACTCAACAACAACAAAAAAAACAAACCTGTTTTATGAGAAATTAGGGTAATCTTTGGCTTCTGGGGGATTTGGCAAACAATTTTGACATTTATCACCCAATCTATTTAAATATGGTTGTAGACCTTCTGTCAGGCTGCTTTCCAAATCGTACAATTTTCCAGAGGCACAATTTTTGGTGCCTTCTTTATAGTCTAGTTATTTCTCTATGAAATCCCTTTGGCTATGTTTTATTCTCCTCATGATTTTCTTTTCCTACTTCTGCTTCTGTCTTTCTATATATCTGTCTTTTGTTCTCTCTTCTTTTTTCATCAATTATTCAACAAACATTTGTGCAGTACTACCAAGTGTCAGGCACTGTGCGAGGCATGCAAAAGTCAAAGATAATCAGATCTGGCTCAAATACCGGCTAAGGCGGAGGGACAGACACAAAAACCGTGTAACACTGTGGTAATACAGTGAGGTAGATACACATAGGCTTCTGTGAGAACACCAGGTAGGAAGGAATGCACAACGGAAGGAGTCAGGAAAGGTTTCTAAAGGAAGATAACTTCAGGAAATCTAAAGTGAGTCTAAGCAGTACCTCTCAAACTTTAAATCACCTGAGAATCTTGTTTGAAAGAAGTTGGAGTCAGTAGACCTGGGTGGGTCTTGAGATGCTTCATTTCTATCAAGCTCCCAGATGATACCCGTGTTGTTGGTCCCCAGACCATTCTCTGAATTGCAAAGGTCTTAAAAGATAACGAATGGCTGTTAGTAAAGGATGGGTGGGGTGAATACAGGCCGAATGGACAGTGTGCAGTGAATCGCAGAGATAAGAAACACGGAGTGTGTGTGAGGAAACTGAAGCACATTGATGTCCCAGGCAATTCGAGAGATCGTCAGTTCCTAAATGGGGGTGGATGGGAGTGTGGTATACTTTAAGGAGAAGGGAATTTGCCTATTTACATAGGCAACGGAGCACAGGAAAGTAACCAGGACAGTTACATGGTAAAAACTGCAAATCAGATCTGGTGGCTTCATTGGTAGAATCATGAGCAAGAAGATAACATGCTGGACTAAATAAACCTGCTAATGACACGGGCCTGACTTAGGGAGGAACAATAGATTTATTTCAAAGGGAACTGACTTGAAAAATGTTTAGGAGATAAAGTAGGTTGACTGTATGTTCACTTCCTGATTTACAAGTTAAGCAAGCTGTGATTTCTTCGCATTCTTTGCAGGCCTAGCGTCTATTCTTAATCTGACACTTAGTAACATGTGATCTTGAACAAGCCACTTATCCTCTTTTTGTACAAGGCTCCACACTTTTAAACAGTGAAGAGTTGAGCCAAATAAACATTGTGGTTTCTTTAAACCCTAAACTTTATGATCCTATGAACTAAATTCATCTTTTACTAAATCATGAAAGCATAAAATGTATTCTTAAAACTTACCACAGTACCTGAAATATAAATACACAGTGTATGATTAATATTAAATCTACCTAGCCAACAGGTAGTAAAACTTGAGACTTTTACAGTCCTCCCTCTTCACCCACGACATTCATTACCGAGTACAGCTGCTTTGTACTTAGGTCCAACTGGTGATTCTTTGGTTTATGCCTTTAATCTTTTTTAACTGGATTCCTGCACCAGCACCTTAAGTGTTCTCTCTGGCTCCAAGAAATGGAAGCACTCTGGAGTCAGAAAGCCCTGGGCTTCAATGCTAAGCCCACTGTTTCTTAGCTGTGTGGTTGCCAGCAAGTTATTTAACCTCTCCAAACCTGAGTTTCCTTATCTGTAAATCACAAAGATGACGTGAAGATCAAATGTTTGTAAAGTGCTTAGCACGGGGACTACTGCACAGTAAGAACTCAATAAATGCTAGTGATTATTTTGAAAGACAAATCCCATAAAGACTTTAGCAGACACTTCACACAAAAAAAGGAAAATCAAATGACCAATAAAAAATGAAAAGATGTTCTTCATTAGTAATCAGCAAAATTCAAATTAATACTTCCATGAGTACAATTATGTACCCACCTGATAGCAAAATTTAAGAACTTATAAATTAAGTGTTGATGAGGATATAGAGCCTCTCATACATTACTGATGTAACTAACTGGGGAAAATAGAAAAACTGACTGTGCACATACTCAAAATCCAGTAGTTCACTGCCTTGATATTTATCCTAGAGAAGCTCGTAAACATGTGTACTAGAATCTGTGAGCAATTTTATATGGGTGCGTGTGTGTGTGTGTGTGTGTGTATCGATAGATAGATAGATAGATAGATAGATAGATAGATAGATAGCGATAGAGATATAATGTTTCCCCGAAAATAAGACCTAGCCGAACAATCAGTTCTAATGCGTCTTTTAGAGCAAAAATTAATATAATACTCAGTCTTATAGTATAGTATGGTATAGTATAGTATAGTATAGTATAGTATAGTATAGTATAGTATAGTATAGTATATGAGACCTGATCTTATATTATAATAAAATCAGACCAGGTAGTTATATTATATTATATTATGTCATATTATATTATACAAGACCTAGTCTTATATTATAGTAAAATAAGACTGGGTCTTAGATTAATTATTGCTCCAAAAGATGCATTGTCCAGCTAGGTTTTATTTTCGGGTAAACAAGATATATATATATATATATATATATATATATATATATATATATGCATAAAGAGTATTATATATACTAAATAACTTTATTATAAATTTATTTCTTAAATAAATATATGTAACTCAGGTTCTACCTATCTACCTATGTGTGCAGAAATTTATATTAAAGTTGTTTGGATACATCCAAAAAGATTGCTTCCCACTATTTAACACTCAGTTACATGGTCCATCTAGTTTGTGTTATATATTAGTTTAAGTAATATTGAAACAATCCAAACATCCATCAATAGTAGAATGAATAAGTAAATTGGTATATTCATGGAGTAGAATGCTATATAACAATTTTCATGAATAAACTAAATGAAATCAACCTGGAAGAATCACACAATGTTTAGCAAAATCAGGCGATCTAGAATAGGTATGCTATGTTACAAGATGGAAAACCTACAAAGAAAAAGTAAGTGTGACAACAGGCATGGTAGTGGTTTGTGGTTACCTCTAGTGGGGAAGGAAAAGCATGTGATCTAAAAGGAACACACAAGGACTTACTGGGAATCTATTTCTTAATACAAATGGTAGTTATATGAGGTTTGCTTTATAATTATTCCTTAAGCTGTATTTTTATACCCTCTTCTATGTGTATATTTTCACAATTAAAAAATAAAAGTGATCATGTCAATCTCCTGGTTAAAAATCTTTCAAAAGTTCTTCATTTTTGAGGAAAATCCAAATTCCTTAGCTTTGCCTAGGAGTGCCTTTATTATGTATCTCCTGTACCCCTCGTCAGCTTCATCTCTGCCACCCCGTTTATGGCCCAGGATGGTAATGGCACATAGTGCCCCCAAGTAATCATGCTATCTCAAGTCTGTGGGCCCTTGAAAAATGTTTCCCCTGCTCCCCTTCCTCTGGCTAACCTCTAATTGTCCTTAATATTCAGATAAAATATCAGTCCCTAGGGTAAGCCTTCCTTGACAAATCCCTAGCCTCCCTCTATCAGACTCTGGTGCACTTCCTTTAGCACCCCGTGTCCACCCATTTAAGACCACCATGTAAGTACCACACTCTTTAGAACATATCTTTCCCTTTTATTGGCATATTTCTCTTTTGTCTACACCAAGAGCTAAGGATGATATCTGTGCCATAGATCCTCAATAAATGTTTGCTTAATTAATAAAAGTTTAAGATATGTCTCCTATATCACTGGCAGTGATACATAACTCAAAATATTAAATTCAGCCGTGTAAAATTGCCTTATTTTAGATCAAAAACCGTTGATTATTCGCAATTACATGATTCCCCTTGTAACAAACACTCATTTAATACATGTTGATTAAGCATAGAATAATAATGACTATTATATCAGCTTTCTCAATATAACTGTAAGCAGACTGTAATAAAAATCATGATGTGAAATAAGTACAGGGCTAATTTCACCTGCCTTTTTTGCAGTGATAGGTTATGCATCAACTTACAGGGCAGCCCACCCACCCAGCATTTATATAAGGCACCAAGCAAATGAGAGGGGGCTATTGATCACTAGCTCAAAACAGCTCCTCTGGAGGTCTTACAAGCACCACTGTCACACTCTATTTCTCAAAGATGTTATTTGACAGACAACTGGTTCATCTCTGCTGGAGACCATTGATTATTGACTTTGGTGACTGTGAAGCATCAACCATTTGATTAAAAAAGATATTTTGCCTGTGTGTGTTGATACTTTTATAAGACAATTTTTTTTCATTATTCTAACTCGCAGAGCAACTGGATCCATTTTTAATAGTTTTTATCAAGCAAAAGGATTTCTAGGCTAACATGTCCATAAATTGAGCTTTATAAAACTGTAATATGCTTCCTCTCCCTTTATTTCTAAAGATCTAAATGTATGTTAATACATATATTCCTATATATTCCCATATACTCGTATTTATATAGGAATGTACATATGTGTGTCTGTGTAGCTATATATATATATGTGTGTGTGTGTGTGTGTGTGTGTGTGTTTGTGTGTATGTGTGTGTGTATACATATATATATATATATACACATTTTCAGTGTTTTTTATTTTTTGCAATATCATTCTATACTTACCAGTTCATCCCCTCTAGTAGAATTGGTTCTGAGCTAAATTGGTTCTGAGCAATTCCTTTTATTTATATATATATACACACACACACATATATATACATATATACACATGTGTGTGTGTATATATATATGCACAAATATACACATATATAAACATATATATACACATATATACATATATGTGTGTGTATATATATGTGTGTGTATACACACACACACACACACACACATATATATATATATAAAAGGAATTGAGCGTTATAATTTAGCTCAGAATCAATTCTACTAGAGGGGATGAATTGGTAAGTATAGAATGATGTTGCAAAAAATAAAAAGCACTGAAAATACTGTTCCCAACCTGTCACTCAGCCACAATAATTGTTCACTGCAGCCATCATTCATAGGCTGGTATCATCCAGGGTGTTAGCATCATGGTTCTATACAAAGTGCCCACGCACCTCAAGTGCCCACGCCACTATATGTGGTATTAATAGTATTACACACCACCGTTTAACTATCCTGTCCTATTGATTTCCACTCTTTAGTTGTCATTATTTTGAGCAGTATTTCTTCAGATCCATACACTAAATCATATGCAATACTTAAATTTGTTATATAAATCACATATTTCCTGCTAAGAAACATTTTCAAATTTGCAACTCACCACTGCTTGTATGGTTTCTCATCTACAGGAAATGGGTCTAATTCAACAGCTTCTTGCATGAGTTGCCATAACGAAGATCTGAGATGATCCTGCCATTGGTGTGTCTCACACTAGCCTAAAATTAAAGCAAAAATACAGACAAGTTTGATTTTAACATTAAATGGGAATTTCACCTGCTTGAGAAAACCAAATGACTGACAAATACAATTGGTGATGGGTGATGCTGCGGGATAGAATAAAACATCCTGAGGTAGTTCACTCTGTAAAGTCATCACAAGCACCAGAGCTGTGGTTTTACCAACACCAGCATAGTCGGATATTTTAAAATCTGACCATGAGTCCCATTAGTAACTGTTAGATTGGGTGATATGGATTTGGTTTTATGATACAAAGCACCTTACTCAGCTTCAACTGGGACAGCTCCACTGTTATATGTTGCATATTCTGTTTTCCATATAAGATTTCATTGGAACAGGGGATTGCATAGTTACAGATAAAGGAGGGGGAAATTTTGAAAACCACTTAAGTATACAAAATGAAATAAAACTAAAGTTGGTCTGAAGCAAGAAAGAGACCTGAATGTAAGTTTTTCCATAATCTGATCTAATTACCAAAGGAGGTTTGTAATGTCAATCTGTAACTGTTCCTTTTCAACATTATATTGAACCATATTCTCCAGGACTGTGCCAGTTTCAAATGTTCTACCCATTATCAAACCATGAGTTTTGATTTCTAGTTTGGAAAGTATGGTCACTATATCTAAAACAAACTTGCTGTCTGCCCCGATGAGAGTCCCTTTCCTGGCCAGATGCTTACAACTGCTGCTAGGTATCCCTCCCCCACCACATGCTTCTGCCCCAGTACCATCCCTATGTGGCCCCAGTGTCACCCACCACCATGTCAGAGGAGGTGAATTTCTTTCTCCTCTGAATTCCTAGTACACTTATTGTCAAATCATTAATATGTGCCTTTGATCATATATACCATCTCTGTTATTTAACCTCAGCTCCCTAAATGACTATAAGCTCCCAGATGACAGAAACTTTGTGTTACAGCTTCCCAAACTCTGCCAACAATAGCAATAGCACTAAGCAGAGAACTCTGTACATGGGAGGCATTCATTCAAGGAATATTTATTGTGTACCTACTATGTGCCAAACAGACACAATCTGTCCCTGACAAAGATTATAATTTAATAGAGAATACAGGAAACACAGGAGTAAGCAATTACCATATTGTGTGGTAAGTGCTATGACGGAGGAAGTACAGACACTGAACAAACAGTGCCGAATTAATGAACTTCAGAGCTTTTCTTCACTATCAATGTTTTCAGATCCTATGTCCAGTGTTTGAGAAAGGGACAATTACTTGAAGAAACTCATTTTCAGGAAGCACAGGGAGAACCTAAGAAGGTTAGCATCCAAAAACCAGGAGGCAGTCTTAATTCCATGAAGACAAGTCACTAGGATGAATTTCTAATATTTTTAAGTCACTGCTGGGTTGTGGTGTTGTTTTGTTTTGTTTTGTTTTGTTCCTGCTTTCACACACACACACACACACACACGCACAGTAGCAAAAATCCTGGCATGCGCAGGCCACTCTGCAAATGGCTGATTGCCCTGTAGGGAACTTCATTTTACACCTGCACACCACAAGGGTTTTAGAGCAACCGTGGGTTAGGAAGGCTTCTAAGGAAATTTCATTCGTTTCTTTATCCATTCAAAACTCTAATTACCATTCCTAGGAGCATTTGTTCTACAAGCCTAAAAGCCTGGAACCTCTATAAGGTTTTACATTTCATAGTCACTGGGGATGAAAACAGTAAGAAAGGCCATAGTGGTTTGTTAGGAATCCAAAATGTCAATTCAATTATAAAATCCTTTACCAAAAATAAGTATGAATTTGTTGTCCACTTCTCAAACCAGAAATGTCTCTTTCTATTTAAGGATATTCAGTATCACCTGAGGTCTCCGTTTCTACCAAGATTCGCAATAGTAAAGCTCCCCTCCATTAAATAAAGGTGGGAGAAGGAATAGTACCTAAACAATATAGAATACAAATTTTGCACATTCCCCCTCTTTGCCTTGATTTCCTCATAAGAATAACATGTAGTCAAGCTAAATCTTCAGCCAAAAATTTACAACCTTGCTACAAAACTATGCCTAGACAGGTAAATTTCTGAAAACCCAGGCTCCAATTCTAAATTATATTTTCTCTTTCAAACAATCGATACACAGCATGATCTCTTATCTGAATCAGCAGCAATGTCTCATTTCAGATTTATGTAATACAATAAATATATCTAATATGCTAAAGAAACAAATGGATTCTATTCTTCTTTACCAATAAGCATCTCCCTCAGTAGTCTATAGGCCCAACTTTTTCCACAAGTCGTTGGTCCTCAGAAGAAGGTGTAAAAGATTCATGCGTGGTAAGAAAGAAGCATTCAGACTGCAGTAAATACAGCCCTCTACTCCTTTCCCGTTATTACTGGACACTTTCTGCCTCTTTTTGCATAAATGTTGCAAGGTCCAACCATAAGCTTAAAAGAGACTGCAAGACAAAACAGTCTAGGAGGCATGGAAAAAGAATTTAAAATGTCAATTTGTTTACTTCTTTATTCTAATTGAAGGAAGTCTCTCTTGCTTTGAGTCCACTATGCTCATAAGCAACTAAGCAATCATTTGATTTGAACACACCAATTCCATGCAAAGTCTTTTAGCTACAAATGTGACCTGAAGCCAGAACTAGCGCAGGAAAGGTGAGCATCTGCCCTCATGTTTAACAAACAAGATAACCCCCAATTTGTCTTTATCTTTTATCATCAGTATTAAGACTTTTTCACTAAGATTACATCCAAAGTAATAGATTCACTTACATAAAGCCACAATAAAACTTAAAAAAATAAAAAAGAAAAAGAAAAAGCCTTTAAATATAAGAGGCTTCACCTTAAACATAGGTGGCTTTTCCCCATTACTTAGGTTAGGCAGATTTCTTTTTCTTATGATATTCCTATAGGATATACTTACAAGGGAAACTCTATGAATTTTCCTATACTTTTAAAACACACATATATTTTATAGCATCTACAATCAATTCTAAGTTCATTCTAACCTTGAAAAATATTGACCATGTACTAAGAAACTATTAAATACTAATAACTACAGACATACCAGACAATGACAGCAGAAACACACGCGACCCCTCCGGGATCTGTTCATAAACATCCCCTTCCAGCACTGCCAACACACTCCTCCCAACACCAGCCAGAGGCTGCGCTGGGGCCAGGCAAGCAAAAAGCCAGAGGCCGCTGATTTTCCACACTACATACGATTTCTTACTGCCTCGTCATCAAGAGCCTTTTTAACGAAAACCGTGAAGATTTTGTAATTCCAGGAGCCCGTCACATTGAAGATACTTTGCAACAACAGGAGGGAGGGATGTGCAAATGAGGAAGCATAAAGACTGTAATATCTAAGGTCATACCACCTTTGTCATCTGCCTTTCTAGTTCCGTTGTGAGGGAGAGGAAATCCACTTTGCTCTATGTGGTAAAAAAGCTAACCCAGGACTTTCTGCCAATAAGAGTAAGATCAAGGTAGAGAAGGAAACACATACCAGAGGCAGTGAAAATACTACAGCCAAACTGTCTGACCCCTAAAATCCAACGGTTCCAAAGTGGAGTCAGAAGCTTATGAGCTCCTATAGATAGAGCATCTCTATCTATAGTTACAACGTATGTGTTCACTTAAGGCAGAAAATGTACAGAAGCCTCTCAAAGAGAAAGGGTCATTCCTGCAACCATTTTTAATACATTGATCAGAATTCTGTGATCTTCCAGCGTCCGACAACTAGCAGTGTAAGGACAGAGGGAGAAATTGGACCTTGGGCTGGCGATGCCTGGTGCACTTATATCCATTTTCCTTCCATCTGAACTGTGGTCTGTCCCATATGACTTAGGCTGCCTCTTTCTGGTTCGTTCATAAAAGTTATCGTCAACATACCAGCAGCAGGCAGGCTGCTGTACAGACACTGTCAGGCTCTGCAGCAAAGACTACCCATGTAAACAACCTTGTGATTGCTTCAGGGCCGACTGCCTTAAGATAAGCCTTTTTCTGTGGCTAAACTGCAGTACCCTGGAAAGTTATATCTTAAAGGGGGTAAAAGCAGAGACTTTGT
This sequence comes from Rhinolophus ferrumequinum, assembly GCF_004115265.2. NCBI lineage: Eukaryota > Metazoa > Chordata > Mammalia > Chiroptera > Rhinolophidae > Rhinolophus > Rhinolophus ferrumequinum. Next base: position 40,629,843 of record NC_046288.1, read on the forward strand.
TTCTACATTTAAATATGGGGGGAGGGGGAGAAATATGTATGTGTATATACAATTTTCTTGAAATATCTCTAACCTTCTTTCACTTGAAGACTTTCCAATAAATCACATTTATTTTGCAGCAGACACAAATACATAAATTCTGATAAATATATTGCCATGCTCATTTCTGATGATATACTTTCCCCCCTCCCCACCAAAAAAGAGCTCTGACATTTCCAGGGGACACAGTATCCCAGCACAGAATACCTGGGAACCATGCCATTAAAAAAGAAAAAAAAAAAAAAATGCTGCCGGCTGTGACTAGATCACTTTCTTAAAGGGACCCCTTCCCTATATAACTGCAGTGCCAATGTGTCCTCTTACCTCTAACCTGACCCCTGTTCTGTGTTCCTCTCCCCGGCCCAAATTTAGCCTAAAGTGTCTCTGCAAGATTAATGCCATTAGTTTTGCAACTAAAAAACATATATACCATTCCCTACTAAAATATATAAATATGTCCCAAAATATTTATTTAAGTTACACCTGTCAGGAAGTAAATATAAATGCATACTTAAAGACACAATTTTTTTTTAATGTTTTTTGGAAGCCATAGCATTTCTTAGATGTGGGACTGAGGTCAGCACTTCTAACAAGCACAGCTGTTCCCTTCTATCTCTCTCTGTTTCTCTCTCTGTCTCTCTCTGTCTCTCTTCCCTTCTGTAGCTGTGCATTGGTCTGAAACCCCCTGGTTACAATAAGAAAGCCCTCCCACCCTCTGCCAACCCTCACTGCAAACAGAAAGGTTCCAACACACCCAAATCTGGGGAGAGATACTCGCACACAGGAAAGACTGGTGGTTTCTTGCCTCAGAGGTAGTTCACTTCATTAACCTCCTTTCCACCCCATTTTTCCACCCTCTCCCATCCTCATTCTCCCACCGCTCCAGGAGCAATTAATAGACATCACCACACCCTCCAAAAAACAGGTTAGAACCCAGAATGAGCAAAGAGCCACCTACCATTCCGTGCTTGAAAACTACGGTCCTGATCCAGCAGTGTTTGCCCCAGAAATCCTCCCTACTTGTTTTCCATTAACCACATTCCAAACTGTGATAAGGAACAGATGCTTTGGAGGTGGGCAAATTGTTTAAAATTGATGGACAGGTGATTTCCAAGAAAACCCAATCTTAGAGTCACTCAAGCCCCTAGGAATTGAGGGGTGAGGAGAAAACAGGAAAATAGTAAAAATGAAAAAAGAAAAGAAAAAGGTAAGCATATAACAAGAACCACCCACCCCCATAAAAATGAAAAGAGAAGAGCAGGTTTTAAAGAAGAAGAGTGGCTTGCTGAATCACCCTCTTTCACTGCCTGGAAACCATTGTGCAGCGTGACGCTGCCTGTACCATTGTGGAACCTACCAGAGGAGACGGACAGAGGGCTTGGGGAATGGGGTTGCTATGGCAACTGAAAGGAGCACACATGACGTCAAAGCCCAGAGAGGTCTAGGGAGGGGTACGAGAGGGAAAAGGAAAGAGGAAAAAGTCTATGTGTGGTTTCAGCTACTGTGTTTTCCGGTGAGATGAGGACCAGGCAAAATATAAAGGAACAGGATTAGTTGGCAGCCACAATGAGCAACGACATCAGGCAGCGGGTCTGCACGACCCAGAGAGACAATCGGCTCCATGCAGCCCTGGCGCTGTACACAGCCGTGCTGAGAAACAAATACCCGCAGACCAAAACACCGCTGGAAATACAGTCAATCTCTGCTTTTCAACTAGCTCAGCTTTTTGCAAACAGCACAAAGAGAGATATATCGTATCTGTAAATGTCAGCGCAAACAAGGATGCTAATAACTCCCGAGCGGGTGTGAGCATTTGAGCCCTGCCTGGACCCCGGAGGTCATTTGCACAATGCTGTTCTTCTTCTCTGTTTCCCTTCTTTCTAATAAAAATCCTAAATAAATATCCACTAAATCAACTAAACAAATTGATTCTTACACTGCAATTTGAATGTGGAAAGAAAATACAGATTATCTGAGTTAACAAATCAGGTCTCTCTCTTTTTTTTTAATTGCAGATAATTCTGGAAAACTGATGCAAATTGCATTACTAATTGGGACAAATATATCCATTTTATTTAAGTAACTTGCACTGCCTTTGACTGTTAGAGTATATTTTAAAGTCTCCATACAGTTTTAACATCTACAAATGATAGATTTCTTTAGAATAAGAGCAGTTGACTACTTCCACTTCTAAAAAATTTTACCAGGGATTTTTAACCTTTTAAAAATACTTTTTTCATGAGGAAAATGTTTAATACATATTTGTCCTAACCAGCCTCTGCCCTTGAACTCTGCAAGTTACCTAATCTAACCAAATTTCTTTTTTGCTTAAAAAACTTTTATGTCGGTTTCTGTCTATTGCAACCAAGTGGTGCTGAGTTTTATACCATTTTACATTATGCTTTGGAGCTAGTATGTTTACATGAACAAGGAGTTTCTTCCATGTAGTCACAGAAAAGACAAACATGCAACAGATATAAACGAAGCCGTGATCATAGACACTGAAATGCATCATAAAACTGTATGAGGCCACATCAGGTTTTATGGTGGTGGTTGTGGTTGCTGCTATGATTTTATTCAGGAGAGAATCTAGAAAAAGGAAGTCTTACATGACTTTTCTGTCTTTTCTGTCTCTTTTCTTGTCATTGGGCAAGTTTTTGGATGGTGCTTTACTCTAATAAACAATAAGAATAAGTTGATTATTAACTTTTAGTCTTGGCAATTGGCCTACCTACAAGATGACCATGTCTCAAGCAAATATATGTACCAGTGAGCCAAACAACTTTATAGTACAATGTAATTGGCATTCAGGCTTTTAAGTTATTGCATTCTAAGTTCTAAACGTCAATTCCCAATAACTGGATGTCAATGAGGAAAACATGAATTTCAACTCTTACCTCAGACTGCAAACATAAAAATTAATTCAAGATAAATTATACACTAAAAGACAGAAGCTAAAATCTATAAAACTATTAGAATAAAATGTATCTTTCAGAAGGAAAAATAGCTTTCTGATCTAATAATAGGCAAAGATTTCTTAGGACACAGAAAGCACTCATCATAATAGAAAAAAAACAGATGTAATCAAAACTACAAGCTTCCACTTATCATTAAGAAAATGTATAAACAAGCCACAGACTAGAAGAAAATACTCTTGATAAACATATCTGAAAACACTCTTGATATACACAAATTCTGGATTATATAAAAATATCCTACAACTCAGTGATAAAAACAAATAATCTTGGTTAATGGGCAGAAGTCTTGAGCAGGCACTTGACACAGGAAGATTTATAAATGGTCAATAAGTATATAATAAAAGTATTCAACATCATTAGTTATCTGAGAAATGCAAATTAAAACTGCAATAAATGTCATTTCACACCCACAAAAATGGCTAAAATTCAAAAGACTAACAACACCAAATATTGGCTAGAATTGGAAAACAAAAAAAAGAACTCTCCTACATTACTGGCGTGAGTATAAAATGTTTACATTACTTTGGGAATGGTTTTGCATTTTTCCTAATTGTAAACATATATCCACAAGATGATTCAACAATCCTATTCATAGTCACCCAAGACAATAGAAACGTATGTCCACACAAAAAAGTTGTACATAAATGTTTATGCCAACTTTATTTATAATTGATAAAAACTGGAAACAACCCAAAGCATATCAATAGGAGAATGAATAAGCACATTATGGTATAACCATATAATAAAAAATATTTAGCAATAAAAAGAATGGCAAATATGACTAGGTGAAAATCAATTGTTGTCTTCTCTTAGGTGTTAATTCTTGATGGCACAAGTTACAAAAAGTTCTAGATGCCAACACTGTTTATAGATTTTGAAGTGGATTTTACAATTCAGGGCTTTCATTCTCAAACTACTTATTTCAATAATACTTAGATGATTGAAATGGGCTTTTACGTCTATTCTATACAACATGGAAAAATAATTTCCTAAAATTAGATCATTTAATACAAGTGCATTGAAAAAAAATCAACATCAAAATTGATCCCATTCCTCAATGGATAAAACCAAAACTATTTATTTAAAGCCAAAAAGTTAATTTGAACGTAAGTCTCTATTACAATTTCTCAATCCCACACAGTAAGTTTCAGAGCCTCTCTTCTAAAAAAATATATTTTCTTAATCAAAAGAGAGAAAGAAAAAGAGCAGCTACCTATCGACATCATTGTATTGTATTTGTACTGTATTGTACTGTGCTTATGTGCAGTTGCACCCACCACATAAACTCCCACAAAAGTATCTCCTTTCTTTCATTTGGTATTTACCATAATGTATTTTGTGTTACTCTGATTTTCTAAATATATAATATCTTACCTGGAACTTGACTATGACGTAATCCTCTTTATTTTTCATTGTCTTCCCTGAAAGTTCCCTTTTCCAGCAACCTAGCATATCTGCTTACACATGGTAGGTGATCAATAAACACTTACGGCTAATTATAATTATCTGTGGTTATATAACTCTTTTTCCTGGCTATAAAAACTTTTTAATCGCAAATATTATTATGGGGTGTTAAGTTTTGAGATATCCAATATTAAAGCAGTTAACCTCTGTTACAATATTACATATTTGAACTTGAACTGTTTCAAATTCTTTTCGAAGTGCTTTCAAAGGAAACTGTATTTAATCTAGAAGTCTGACCTGAATTCTATCAGTACTATCATCATAAGTACTTGAAAGAAGAGTTTTAAATAAATAAATGAATGTAAGTTCTTATTTTCAAAAGCAAAGTGTTGTATTTAGCATCCCTTGTACACAGATTTGTTTATTCAATGGCACATTTGTAGTCTGCGGTAGGATTGAAGATGTTCAGAAACATTTCTTGTTCTCCAAGAAGGGAGACCTCCCTTCCCTCATTAATGAAAACTTTGGGATAGTTCATTTTCAAAATGAACTACTGAAGCATGCAACAATATAGATGAATCTCAACAACATTAAAAACAAAAAAATGAGACAAAAGAGAGTATTCACTGAATAAGCCCATTTATATATAGTTCTAGAACAGACAAAACTATTCTGTGCAATAGTCTAGAATGGACTTGTACACTCATGACAATTAAAGTTCCCAACTGGGAAAGAAGTTACAAAAGAAAGAAGTCAGAGTCCATTGTAACAGTGATGTTGCTAAAGAGGAGTGCCATCTAGCTACACTTTTAACAATTAGATTATATGTTGAATTATGTAAGATGATGGCAGAGGAGGCAAATGGTTTCATTAACACAACCAGAATTATGAAAAATAAATAAGTAGAACTTGGTAAGTGAATGAATAAGAGGGGAATGCAAAGGGTCAGTGATGGCTCAGATTCACTATCATTTCAAAAATATATAATAATATTTTCTCTCAGAAAGTGAGTCATGTATTTTTCATGATGCTTCCATTTGTGGAAAAATTGTCCTTTGCAAAACTATTCCATAGTTTAAGTTTCAGAGATGCTGTATATACTGTCTCCATTTTGAAAAGTTGTATTGCACATTACTAAATTAAAACACTGAGGAAATTTGAGGCTAAAAAAAAGAACCTATTTAAATAACCTATTAAAATTAAAATAAAATTTATATTTCAAAATAATTTCTCAATGCAGTTTTTAATTAATATCTTTTATCATTCTGTTTGATAGGAAACAGGGCCTATGGCTTACCATGGCTATAATGATATTCCTTGGAGTAAACTTAAAATATTAATGGTTCCTCATATGGTCCAGAAATTCAACTTCTAGGTATTTATCTGAACAGAAACACTAACTTGAAAAGATATATGCACCCCCATGTTCATTGCAGCATTGTTTATAATAGCCAAAATTGGAAAAAACCTAAGTGTCCGTTGACAAATGAATGGGTAAAGAAAATGTGGTACGTATGTACAGTGGAATATTATTTATCCATAAAGAAGAAAGAAATCTTGCCATTTGCAAAACATGGATGAACTTAGAGTACATTATGCTAAGTAAAATAAGTCAGCCTGGGAAATACAAATACCATATGATCTCACTTATATGCGGAAACTATAAATAAAATAAAACCATCTCATAGATTGAGAATACACTGGTGGATGCCAGAGGCAGGGGAATGGGTGAAATGGGTGAAGGGAGTAAAAAGGCCCAAACTTCCAACTGTAAAATAAATAAGTCATGGGTATATAGTGTAGAGCATGGTGGCTATAGTTAATAATACTGTATTGCATATTTGAGAGTTACTAAGGGAGTCGATCTTAAAAGTTCTCATTACAAGAAAAAAAATTCTGTAACATGGTGATGAATGTTAGCTAAACGTATTGTGGTGATCATTTTGCAATACATACAGGTATCGAATAATTGTGTTGTACACTTGAAACTAACGTAATGTACTTCAACAAGAAATAAAATAAAATACTAATGGTTACTAACAAGAGCAAATTTTGTGATCTTTCAACATCATAGGGAAAAAAAGCATCTAACTCTACACTCATTTTTCTTTTTAATTAACAGACTTTGCTTTTTAGGGCACTTTTAAGTTCACAGAAAATGGAGCAGAAAAGTACAGAGAATTCCCACATACCCTGCTCCCCTCCTACGCACAGTTTCCCTATTATTAACATCGTGCATCAGTGTGGTAAATTTGTTAACAATTGATGAACCAATATTAATACATTGTCATTAACTAAAATCCATAGTTTATATTGGTTTGCTCTTTCTATTGTACAGTTCTATGGATTTTGACAAATGTATAATGTCATATTGCACTCGTTTTTAATTTCCCTCTTGCTTAGGAGTAAATTTTACATTCAGGGAACATCTGTGTTCACATCAAAAGAAAGTAGATTAAATTGGTCTGCTGAAATTTTTTCCTAGTGGTCAGAATTTAACGGCAGAAAATGTACTTTTAACCAATTTTTATTAAACTTATAAAACGATTGACTTTTCTCCCCCACTGGGTATACCCATGTAGCCAAATTATGTCCCTTCGTGGTTAAACATACTTTGCTTATACATGCAGGATATCTGCTGCAATGAAAATAGTACATTTGACCCTGGAACAGCATAGAGGTTAGGGGCACCAATCCCTCCTCATGCAGTCAAAAATCTGTGTATAACTTTTGACTCTCAAAAAACTTTACTGATAGCCTACTGTTGATCAGAAGCCTTACTGATAACATAAAGTCTATTAATACATAATTTATATGTTATATGTTTTATATGCTGTATTGTTACAATGAAATAAGATAGAGAAAAGAAAACATTAAGAAAATCATAAGGAAGAGAAAATACATGTACAATATTTATTGAAAAAATTTCATAGAAGTGGGCCTGCTCAGTTGAAACCAGTGTTGTTCAAGGGTCAGCTGTAGTTATACACAGCTTTTCAGTATCCTGGTAGACTTTTTTTTAACTCTCTGGATTTAGTCTACAGTAATAATGGAGGGCAAATTCTATTTTAAAATACTACCAAAGAAGCTTAAGCTTCCTCAGGTAGCAACAGCTTAAAAAAATCTCATTAGAGTATTTGTCTTTTGAACGACAACGACGCTAATAGAAAATTGCCTTTTCTTAGATCCCAGAAGCTGGTTTGTGAGATAAAGAAAAGCTATTCTTGCCAGACATCCTCAGGTGTATCCACATTTCAATCCATGCACATCTGTAGCAATTCCAATTTTCCTTATCCTTGCTTTACTGCAGTGCCCCAGAAGCATGGCTAAAATATAGAGGTACCATGGATTATATCTGAGTTTGGCCTAGAAATTCAACTTTATACCACTCTGCAGCAACTCATATCTTCATTCCAAGAGCTATTCTTTTTTCTTCCTCATTTTTATTAAGGCGTGATTGACAAATAAAATTGTAAGATATTTAAGGTGTACAACGTGATGATTTGATATGCATAGACATTGTGAAAGGATTCCCCCACTGAGTTAATTATCACGTCCGTCACCTCACATATCATATTTACTTTTTTTTTTTTTTCTGCTGAGAACATTTAAGATCTACTCTCTTAGAAAATTTCAGCTATACAATATTCTGATATGAACTACAGTCAGGATGTTATACATTAGATCCTCAGACCTTATTCATCTCATGTGTGAAAATGTGTACCCTTTTATCAACCTCTCCCTATTTCCTTTACCCCGCCCCTAGCCTCTGGTAACCACTTTTCTATTTCTTTGAATTCGGTATTTTTTTTAGGTTCCATATATAAGTGATAGCATGTGATATTTGTCATTTTCTGTCTGATTTATTTCACTTAGCATAATGCCTTCAAGGCCCATCCACATCTTTGCAAATTACAGGATATCTAAAAGAGCTATTCTCACCTCTGACTCTGACTTGCCATCATAGTGCTCAAACAAAAGGCAAACAATCACTGAGGCAGGCAGGCCAACAGACAAAATACAAGCCCATACTTTAGTAATTAAATTTAAAATATAAGGTTAATAATATTCTTTTCATAAATATACAGCCTCTATTACCACTGAATGAAAGTTTCTAAAATTAGAGAAGCCTATTTTTAAACATTGATATAAGATTTTTGCAATCAGCTAGTTAGTTAGTGAATTCTCAGTCTGTGCAATGGAACCATAGGATAAGTAATAGTAATACATAGTGATAGCTTCCAAACAAACAAAAGGCTAGTAATCAGTATTAATAGTATAATACAGCATTTGGTATATTTGGTCTTATATTTTTAAACCAAATAATCGTCGGCCTAAACTTGTATGTACAGCTTATGCCTATTGGACTTTTAAGTTACTAACAAAAAAAATTCTTCAAGTATCCTAAGCATACCATTTAACCTTTAATGGAATGTTATATTTGAGAGAAGAGACAGGGAAATAAAAATGCAATTTTTAAAATTGTCTAAATTCATGAAGGTATAGATAGCCATGATGACAGTATAAATCCAATGTGTATGTCTTGTGTATGTACAGAATATTTTTTAAATTTTTAAATACACATAAATACTCTTAAAGCTTATGTGGAACATGTATAGATAGTGGAAAGGGTATTGGACTCATCACAGATTTTGTTTAAATCATAGCTGTGCTGTTGCATGTCTGTGTGACTTGAACAGATCACATACTTCTCCGTTTCTCAATTTAGGCATTGACATAGTGGGTGTAATAACATTCACTTTACAGAATTTTTGTGAAAATCAAATTAAATAATGTATATGACAGTGCTTGGCACAACCTTTGGCATATGACAGTCGCTCAGTAAATATTGAACATTTGACTGAATCTATTTGCAATAAGAGAGATGTAACTACACTTAAATTTAAATTGCTTGATATAACTTTGTAAGCTGTGAATATTGTCCCATGCCCCAGAAGCATTCATCTTCTCTTAATTGATAATGTTCTGAAAGTATATACATAAGGAAAAATGCAGTTAATCATATGTTTTTTGGCAGTGTTGAAGCAGCACTTTGGGACTAACAATAAACTTGAAGGAATTTGGGTCTACCTGCTGGTCTACACTTGAGAAACTATTCAGAACATCAGCAATTCTCACTGTAAATTTCCTAGAGAAAATTCAGCTGGTTGATCAGCAGATATTCAGAGATACACACTTTCACAAGAAATGGAGAACCAAATCAAGAAAACTAAGCAAAAAATAGCACAGCTGTTGGAGCTATGGGACCTTCTTATAGTAATTTAATTAAAATTCAACCAGCAAATCACCAAGTAGCATATAAGTGTAAAAGTGTGCTGGAGATTTAGAAAAGAAATCCAAGACATGGTACCTGTTAAAAAGAAGCTCATTGCAGAATCAACACTGGCCCACTTGAGAAAAAGAAAAAAAAACAACCCACAAATAAGTCCCTAAATATAGGATAAAATTAAAGTCTCTAGTTCGGAGAGGGAAGACCTCAACATGGGCATGCATGCTGAACACATGGATCTCAGCTCCTGTATATGTTGAGAAGCAGCACGGTACAATGACAATGGAGATCCAAGTTCTAATTCCACTATGACTAACTAACTACCCATGAGATGATGGGCAGGTGGCAACTCTCTAGATTTCATTTTCTTCAACTATAAAGTATTGGGTTGAGATGACATGATAATTATAGTTCTGGAACAAAATGGAACAGAGAGTATTAAGAGATTGAAGAGGTCTTTGATGAAGTCTCTCCACTTCTTCAGAACCGCCTTCTCATCAGGTTAGCACTAGCACTCTGATGGGAGGGCCATCCGGATTCTCCTGGATTTAGGGCAACTCTTGCAGGGATCTCTGAAGACAGATGGTTACAGCTGCAACTGCCAGTAGAAGCCTCCAGTGGAGCTTACAGTAGAGCTCTGTTACTCAGTTGCCCAGGAGACTTCCGGAAAAAGGAAAGGTGATCCTCCCAAGACCGGCAGAGATTCTGACCAGACGATGAGAACAGTGCTTATCTACAGCCACCGATGGGGACATCTACTGAGTCTGCTGTCAGGAGTCTCCAGCTGAGCGGCAGGCCTTAGCGAGAAAGGACCAGAGCCTGAAAGGCTAGATGATCTAAAACCTGACTGGGAGGAAGAGGGAGCATGTATCTCAGGGTGTAAGTATCATGAGGGCAGGAATGTTTCCTATCTGTTTATAGCTGTATCCGACATACTAGAGGACGTCCTGGTAAACTCTCAATACAATTTCGTTGAATGAATGAATAATGAATGAATCAGTGAACCAATAAAACCATCAAGTATAAACAATATAAGGAGAAAATGTTTTCTAGTTTCTGTCATGGATTGAACTTTGTCCCCTCAAAAAGACGTGTTGAAATCCTAGCCACCTCCCCCCCAGTACCTCAGAATGTGACCTTATTGAGAAATACAGTCCAGACAGTTTATAGATATGATTAATTAAGATGAGGTCATGCTGGAGTAGAGTGAGCCCTGAATTCAATACAGAGTGGGCCTCTAATCCAATAAGGTCAAGGGTATCCTTACAAAAAGGGGAAATTTGAGCACAGACTGAAACACACAGAAGGAGAATAATGTGAAGTGGCCCAGGGCAAAGACTGTTATCTACAAGCCAAGGAGGCAGGCCTGGAACAGATTCTTTCCTCACAGCCCTCAGAAGGCAAGGTCTTGCCGACGCCTTCATTATGCACTTCTAGCCTCCAGAACTGAGACAATGCATTTCTGTTGTTTAAGTCACCCAGTTTGTGGTATTTTGCTACAGCTGCTCTAGCAAAATTAATTCTATCCCCCAGCTTTTCTGCTTGTCCCCCTATAGTCTATTCTCCCCAGAAGAACTACAGCGATCAATTATATCATATCTCTTCCCTACGCAAAACACACAATGGCTTCCAACGCACCAAGAATAAGATACAAATTCCTGATCATGGCCTACCAGATCCCTCGTACTCTGACTCACGGCTCCCTCACTGACCTCATTCTCTACCCTACTTTGCTTTACTCCTTCTCCTTCCCGTCAGCATTGGCTTCTTGGACGTTTCTCAGAAAAGTCAAGAATGCTTCCACTCTCTGGCATCTGCCCTCACGGTGCCTCCTACCTGGAACTCTTTTCCTTAACAAGTGTACTATTGGTATGTCAATTAACTCAGAACTCATGGAAAGGTCTTCTAGAGAGGACTTTTTGACAAGGCTGTCTAAAATAGTGTCCCATGCCACCTCTATCCCTTGTTTGATGGCTGTGTTTTCCTTTACAGCAGTGACCTGCTCCTGATATATGAAATGTTTATGTGTTCATTTTCTGCCTTCCTCTCTAAAATGTATGAGGATAGGGACAGTGTTTTGTTTACTGGTGTGTCCTCAGCACTCAGAACAATGCCTGACAGGTACTAGGCTTGGCAGATAAATATTTGGTGAATGAATGAGTGCAAGAATCTTACACATTTGCTCTGGCATCCTTGAAAATTCTGAAAAAAAAAAGAAGATATCATTCAATCCCTAGATATTTATTTGGCACTTCTTTTCTACCTGGGACTAGTATAGGTTTGGGATACACAGGAGAGACAGTACACATGCATCTCTCATGGACTCAGCCCTCCAGAAGGTTGGGCAGAATTTAAGTGTACTCCATGAACTGCTACAGTCAATGTACAAAGTGTAAAACTCCACAAAACAGTCAGTTATACCTGACTAGTAGGAAACACTTCATGGAAGAAGTAACAGGTGAATGTAGGCTTAAAAGAATTTTCCATAAGGAAGAAGCCACAACATGGCCAGGGTAGCATGAAAGAGTCTGGTGGGTTCAGATCATGAAAAGCAGTTAAGTATGGTTGGAGCACAGGAGCAGCAATGCTTGTGTCCTGAGAGTTGAGGCTTAATGGAAAATCAGGAAACAGAGAGCTTCCTTCCCATTTTAAGGAACTGGGAATTTACCTTACAGCCCAAAGAATCATCCCTAAGACCCAGCCTAATAAACATATTATTACTTTCAGGTCTTAAGGTGATGAAACCGAAATCTCTAACGACACGCATCACAACTCTACTATAGAATTATCATATAGTAAAAATCATTTTGTATGTTATAAACACCACAAAGGGAACACAAAAACATGAAAACAATTTGATTTGTTGAGCGTGGGAGCTCTTGGGTTGTTGTTGTTGTTTGGTCTCTTCGTTTTCTATTAAAATGTGGTTTCCTCAACTTCTATTGCGTGTTGACTGAGAGTCTCCAATTTTATGATTGCTACTCCTCCATGTAGGTCTGATATCCCTAGAATCGACACAACTCTGGAGACACCATGTCACGATTAGTCGTTGACTCTGCTTAGAGTAATTTAGCCCTAAACTGTGCCTTTGTCCCAGTCCTAAAGAGAACAGGCCAATCACAGATAAGGACTGCCACTGACAAATTGGCTTTTCTAAACATTATGGTCATGAGCTTCGGGCCTTCTCGTTATCAGTTTTTCAATCACACACCTTTAGCACATTAATTTAGTCTACTTCTTTTCAATTATCTTTTTAAAATAAAATCCTTTTTCCTTTTCTTCAACAAAATCTCACCCAGAGCCCATAGTACAAAACCTGTAAAGCACTGTTTAATTAAATACATTATGCAGATTCAAATGTGTACCATTAGTTGACAGTAAAAGTGATTAATGAGCATGACGGGGCTATTTTAATGAACCAGACACTTTCAACCCTATCTTACGAATGAGAGTTGTGGATCTGTCCTTACCAGCATGAAATTTAGTTCTGTATTTTTGTTGTTGTTGGAAAATACATTTTTTTAATGGACCTGATTCGTAGATTCTGAGATTAAAAAAAGAAAAAGAAAGAGAGACCAAAGCAGAGTTAGAAACTTCTAATCTATGGCTTATTTACAAGTAGTTCATGTATGCTGGAGGCTATAAACACATTACTATACTCTAGTCGAGAGCCTGGAGTCAAATCGTTTAGTTCATAGTGTATATTTTTGAACTAGTCCCATAGTTCAAAAATTGAAAGATTTCAGTTAAAAATCTGGGTTTCTGGTTTCTCTTGAAATCTCTGAGGACCTGGTATTATTAGGTCCATATTCCTACCAAGGGACTGCTTTAGATGGTTTGCTCTTTCCAGACGGCCTTACACACACACACACACACACACACACACACACACACACACTTCCATTCACTACCCACGTGAGTCTCGTAGCATTTAACTTTACAGTCCCATTTACCTACATGTCCAAAGATAGTTGGAGAAGCTTTATGCCTTTCTCTCTATCTCTGCTCTCTCACCCTAATCCAATCCGCCCTCAGGCTCCTCCTGGAAGCCACTGCAGGAACCTGTCATTCTAGGCTACCCTCTCTGCACAGACTTGGTTGTATTTGCCCTTGGATCCATTCACCGACTCCTGAAGCTTGCATTTCCAAGACACTAATGCTAGCTGTCTTTTGATTGGGTTCAGCCAATGGGAGGCACTACAAAAGATTGGAGGGTGGGATACAGGGAGAAGCCAAGCTATTTGTGTCCCTTCCTCTCTGCCTTGTGCCATGTTTCTAGCAGGAGCAACTCTCCCATGGCTCCAGCTCCTGGAGTTCCCACACAGCTGTCTCTTCTGCTAGGGGTACCCTTGTATCACGTAGGGTCCCAAAAGGAAACAGATGGCACATTCAGAAAGGATAATCTAAGGTGGATTTGTCTACAAAGGAATTATTTATAAAGATGTAGGTGAAGAGGCACCCTGGGGGATAGAGCTTAGCACTCCTAAACTTCATGAGAAAGAGTCAGACAAAATCGTCCATGTTGTGAAGAGCTGACACCTTCAGACAAGGGATACAGCCAAGTGAAGAGAACTTTACAGGGAAGGAGCCAGGGGAACAAAATCCCTGGCTCTGCTTTTCTACCTGCACAGGATTTCTCTTCTGGGGAACTACTGACATCATTTTAGGACAGTAATTCTATGTGAAGGGTGGGGGTACTGTCCTGGACATTGTAAGGTGTTTAGCAGCATCCAATAAATGCTGTGACAACCAAAAATGTCTTCAGACACTGTCAAATGTACCCTGGGGTTCAAAATCACTCCTCAGTTGAGAACTGCTGAGGTACAACTATCTGTTGTAGTCCGCTCAGGTGAGCCTCCCGGATCAAAGGGATGGGTGGAGAAAGGTACAAAGTGGATCTGCAGGGGCAAATGGAAGATATTCAGCACAACTCTTTACCCCACTTTGAAGTAGTTCTTCGTTGCTGTGTGACCTTGAACAAGCTGTTTAACCTCTCTGGGCTTTAGTTTTCTCATCAATTAAATAAGGATAACGATACTACATACCTCATAAAACTGTTACAAGAATTAAATGCAGAATTTTAAAGTGCTTAGATGATATTTGAGTTAAATAAAATAAATGTAGTCTCTGACACACATTAGGCTTCCTTTCCATGAAGGCTTATTCTTTTATTTTCCTTCCCTTTGGGTGTAAGACTAGAAGAGTCAAAGCTCCTTACAAGAAACTGTTCCTCTAAGAAATGTTGAGTATTTACTCCTGTCCAAGGAGCCAGCAAGTGGCAAATCCACTAGCCTTTTGATGGGACCTCTATGCTGTGTGACCTGGGCAACCATGGATGTCAGGACCTCCCAGCTGTATGAGCAAGCTTTCACCAGGCACGGGTAGAATCTAACTTCCTATTCTCTCATTAACACTTCGAGCCCTCCTTTTTCCACTCAGCATATGATGGACAGGCAAATAAATAACTTGTGAACTGAATTCCCTTCCTGGTTTTTATTTTTATTAATACATTTTTCTATGGAGCATCTTAATGTCAGAAGAAAAACATTTATGAATGTCATGAAGAATATGACCTATGTGTGAATCAGTAAAATAAACTATTATTATACTTTTCTGTCAAGATTAAACATTAACCAAAAATAATTCAATTAAAACACCTCGACATGACTTCAAAACCTAGAAATTTTGCTTGTTTTCTAACAGAGAATAAAATAATATTCAGAATCTTATTTTATCCTTTAAACGTTGATTTGTTATAAGTAGAAGACGCAGGAAATTTACTTTCAAAAACAAGTATATACCATTACAACCAGGTGGGTGAAGTACCAAGAATACAAATAATTTTTTAAGAAGAAAACTTAGACAATCATGAAGAAAGATGTCATAATGTACCTCACACATAGTTGGAAGGCAAAAGAGCAAGTATATGTGATTAAATTACATAATAATTCTAAAGAATTAAACATCATGGTTAATCTTTGATTAATTTTTAATCCTCACATCTCTTTGCTCTCATTTCCCAACAACGTAGAAGACCTAATATCATTCCTTTCATCATTCTATCCCAAAGCTTCACGGACTAGTTAGTACTCACTAGTTTCTACAGTGCACTTAAATATCCCAAGCATTGGAGAAATAAGAAAGCACTCCTTACACTTCACCACTACTTCATTTGCCTGGGCCATCTCTACAATATAGAGTGTTAGCTTTGATTTTGTCATCAGACTATTCACTGACTTAACAGTTTGTTAACGCGTGCTTCCTGTTTGCCAGGTGCTTCATACTAGGAGCTGGGGAAATAGCAAGAACAAGTTCCTGATACTTAAATGTTACCTTGCAATTTCAGAGACAGAACAGACAGGCATTGAAGCAGAGAAGTTTGTGTATCAAGGCAGAAAATATAGCAAGTACAAGAACCCTGAGACAGGACAGAGCTTGATGTATTCAAAACATAGCAAGGCCGCCAGGGAGGAAATGGGAGAACAGTAGGAAATAAGCCCAAAGAGTAGCCAGAGGTGTGGTAGGGACTTCAAATTGTATTCTGTGTAATGGGAAGCCATGGACGCACGGACGGTTGAAAGCTGGGATGTGACAGGGCCTGATTCACACTAAAGGACCACTCTGGAAGCAGGAGGTACATGGAGACCAGGGTCTACATGGAAAAAGTAGAGACACGGAAACAAATTAGGATGTTACTAGTTGAGGCAAGCGATGATAGTGAATTGGATGAGGACAGTAGGGGCAGATAAAAAAAGAAGTGCCTGGATTCAGAATATGTTTTTAAAGTGGAGATGACAAATTTGTTGATTGTAGGATGGGATGTAGAGGATAGCAGAAAGTGCTTGTTTTTTTATTTATGAATTATTCGTACACATTATGACAACTCGTCATGCAAAGTTTTAGTAGAACAAGAAATTGTCATGCACCCTGTACTAAAAAAAAACTAAAGTTTTAACAACTTTCACCTAAACTAAGTTAGAGAAGGAAAAAACAGATTTCCAAATAATTATATCTAAATTGTTTTCTTATACATGTAATGCTCTTAAGCATAACATTGACTTGGTAGGATTTATTTGGAATTTTCAAAGTACCTAAAAACAAAATTTTTCATACTTTGATCTTCATTCACTTTTCCTTTACTACTTAGCTGTCTTAATTTTAGAGAAGAAAGTAAACATTAATGTAACACACAATATATATTTCTATAATTAATGAATAGAAATATTGCCAAGCTGTTGATTACTGTGGAAACAACTGGCAAATTTCTTTTTGTTATTCTACCACTTTACTCTACCAACCACTGTTTATTGTTATCCAGACTAGACTCTGGTATCCTCCTTACCAATCTAGCAACCATTGTTATTCTACCATTTTAAAATCTAATGAAGCAAAATTCAGCATCAGAAATGACAGTTTTCCAAAGGATTTCCTCACACTTAGTGAAATGAAAAACAAACTAAACACAATAAAACACACACAAAATAAAAACCCTGTGTTTGACATCAGCAGTGTTATTTCTTCCATTCACTGTTTTACTTACATTTCCTATGTGCTTTTCCTTTTCTTTGTAATATGAACTATTTAATTACTAATCCTTTACAAATTAACCATATATCTTTAATATGAACTGATAGAGAATTGTTATTTCTAAAAATCTATTTGGTTTCCCTGAATTGCTGCTCCAGAATTTTAAAATAAAGAAAATAAATCTGAGATTTAAAGTTGTAAAAATCCACACATAATGAACATGATTATCTCCCGGGAGGGTAAATCAAGAGATTGTCTGTAAATTTGAAACTGAAGAGTTTGAAACACCCAGTACTCCATGAACATTACCTGGGTATAATCTCCAAACTAGATGGTGGTTATAACTTAGTGAAGTGAAACAATCAGTTGAATGGTGCGTAACGTGAAGAAAGACTATGAATAGCATGGGGGTATTTAGACTGAAGCACACCAAAAGAAAGCCTTAGGATCACAGAACTTATCCAGCCTTACCCAGGTGAAGAAGACAAAAGGACTGCTAAAGGAAAAATTTTTTTTCAAATATGCAATTCATCACTCAGCATCTGCCCCCTAAAAGTACAATGCACAATGGAATTGCATCTCACTTTTCATTTGTCATAATATGTTTAATATCTGCCTTCCCTCATTGGATTATAAACTCCACGAGGGGAGGGATCACGTCTAAGCACCACTGTATCCCTAGTGCATTGTGTCAAAAGGGAATCCAACGACCCCACTCCTGGTTGAAATGTAAAAATATTTTCCTATGCATACTTCTGGCATCTCTCTGTCCCATTACCCACTCTTCTTGTAAGAGAAATGAAAACTTGGGAAGAGTACCTGGGCCTGTTCAGTTGTACCATTCTCTCTTGGGAACTACCTGACTGCAGGAGAATATTTTTCACTTCACCTCTAGGACCTAAATCCTTACGCAGGAAGGGTCTATCCTGGTCTAGTACTGCAGGGACCATATGGTTATGTATTTCTGAGTGCAGTTCATTGGTTTTCTCATAAATTTATGTCCTCAGTCTTGCTCTATGAGTGACACAGACGATATTTTGCTTCCATCTGCCTTGCTATTGTTTTTTCTTAAATTATTAAGAATCCAGGCAGGAAGGGTAAAAGGCCTATTTATTGGCCCTCTTCACACCATTACACATAGCACAATATCTGATTTATTGTAGTTGCTTAGCAAATATTTATTGATTGACTATAGAGATTACCATAAAAGGTTGATTCTGCAATTTAATTTCTCTGCCAACAAAAAGAATTAGTATATGACAGATTGAAACTCAAAGACACAAATCTTGGTTATCGAGTGCCTACTTTTCAGATAAGATAACAAAATGTTCTGGGTGTCTGAGATTTAGGTTGGGTTAGGATATCCTTGGAGACTGAGTTGGATATGAAACATCACTTACCTCAAGACTTCAGTAGAGGAGTAGAGTGGGCTGTCTAAAAAGACTATTCAATTAAAAGGATGTACAGAAAGAGAAAAATCTAGGCATGAAGCCAATAGGATAAAAACCAGGCATATGGAAGAGAATAGATTAGAACAAACGTCTATGGAGAAGTCAAAATCTGAAAAAATACCTTGATTAGATTTGTATATAGCTGCAGTGTATTTTACAGTCATCAATACCCATGGGGATTGATTCCAGGACCTCCAAGGATACCAAAATCCCTAGAAACTCAAGTCCCTTATGTAAAATGGAGTAGTACTTGCATAAAACCTACACACATCCTACATATATTTTAAATCATCTCTAGGTTACTTATTATATCTAACACAATGTAAATACTATGTAAATAGTTACTATAACTATTGCTTAGGGAATGATGACAAGAAAATAAGTCTCAATCATTTTAGGCCTAAGTACATTCAGCAACAATGTAACATTTTTAAAAAATGTATTTTTGTTTTCAGTTGGCTGAATCTATGGATGTGGAACCCATGGAATTGGAGGTCCAAGTCTATTATGAATTCCACGACTGGAGCTGGTGGCGTGGGCACAGAGAGTGAGTTGGTTGAGTTGTACTTGTTGGGTTCATGTTTTGGGGAGGCAGCAATAATGGGAGGTTGTCCCTGTTTCAGGGAGAATGTCCCTCAAGTGTAAGCATAAAACTATATCACATTTTACTTGAATAAGAAAAGATCATTTCATGCCTGATTCAGCTTAAGTTTGCCAATGATTTTCTGCTTCTGTGTATTCATTATTGAAACAGCCACATATTAAGCTCAAAACAATAAGTTAGAGATTCCTTTCACAATGAATGACTATTTAGGTGGGAGGCTGTTACCAAATCACACGATATTTAATTGTATCAATTCACCCAGAATCTTAACTTATAAAAAGCATTTCCTGATATTTGTCCTCAAGGTTCAGATTTGGACTGAAGTGAGTCCCTGAGCACTTATCTCTGAATATCTGACACTGCCTCAGTCACAATGTTCTATTCAATCTCTGCCCATTATTCAACATAAGTGAAAGAAAAGCCTTGGTCACCTTGTTTGGACGCTATTATGGTCACTCTCCTCATCTGGCAGAAGAAAACTAAAAAGAAAAGAAAAGATAGCTACATAGTTCACGTTGATATGAAATGAGTAAACTGAACTGACTTTGTTCTTCAATTAGTGAGTGTTTTTCTAAATTATTTTTTAGACTCTTTACTAATACCAGGTGCTTATGTTTTTAACTGGATCTAGCTCGTTCTTCTTTATGTAAAATACTATGGATTACTTGAGTGAAACAAATGGCTTAAGAGAATAACTTAGAATAGTGGGAAAGTTGTCTCTTTAAAATTATTTTAAATATACATACAAAATATGCAGAAAAAAAGTTAAATTTTTAAAAATAATAAAAGTACCAAACAAATGGGAGATTATCAATGTAAATTTATTAAGTTGATAATTGTACTGTAACAATGTTAGAAAATTCACACAATTTAAAGAACCATAATATATAACATAACCTCAAACACAAATGGCTTATATAAAATATGCCATAGTTACCATATGATGTTGTACACTACTTATTTTTGTCAGTTAATGTGCATATATATTACAGCTATGACTAAGGATATAAAAATGTATAAGAGTATTAACTTTTCCATATGACTCCAAAATTAATAACTGACAAATGTTAATTAATACCCAAATGCTGCAAACATAAAAGTGAACACAAGAATCAAACAGTTTATCTCGGAGTCAATTCGGTTATTTGCCAAATGATATTCATATATGAGGTGATCTTTACTGACTGATCTTTATGGGAACTTGAGTAAAAAGATCGAGGAACATAGTGTCTGTGACTTATTGTCTTTCTTGTCTAGCTGTCTTTGTATTTCCAATGTTATTACTAGCAAGTCAACTCAAGATGGCAATTGAATCCATGTAACAAAGACAATATCCAAATTATTTTTCATTATGTAACCTTAATTTACGCATAAATATAAACATGCCTAAAGAGAAATAATATAAATTATATCCATGATATTTCTGTTTTCAAAAGGAAACACAGATGAGTGAAATTTATTCAACACAACAGCTTGCCATTTTATTTCTAGCCCCGAGAACGCTGCCTGGCACAAAGTAGGCACATAACAAATATTTGTTAAATGGATTAATGAACAAATAAAATGATATAACACATGGGATATTCCTAGTGCAAACACTGAAATACAGAACTCAATATGCTACCTCTTAACAATAAACATCCAATTATTTATTAACAATACTACATTGTTGTTAGCATGCACTATATTAAACAGATATTTGCTCCCCTATGAATATCATTGGAAGATGAGATATTCCTCAATGGGAATAGTTTCAAAATTGACAGATATATATGCACATATAACACACACACACACACACACACACACACACACACACACAGAATTCCTCCAAGTTTTAAAAATATTAAGGTTATATTTAAAAATTCGTAGTGTTAAAAAATGCAAGCCAAGCCTTCAATTGTAAAGAAATAGCGAACCCCTTTACCTCCATTTAACTCTGAACTTATGCTAGGTATTTATAAAAGCAAGAAATAGTAACATTAAATAATATTTACAAAGCACTTACTAAATATTGACCTTATAGCTTTTGTATAAGTTCTATATAATTTTCAAGTGATTCATATGTTTAATTTAACCCTGTGAAGTAGATGCTATTAATTCTCCTGCTTTTATAAATGAAAAATTACTGCATAGCCAAATTGCTCAAGATCACACAGCCAGAAAGCAGCAGAATCAGTGTAGAGTCCAGGTTCATAACTACTGTACTATTTTGCATCTCTGTAGCAAATGAAATTCAGATGTTATAATAGTGAGAAGCAAAGGATGATACCAATATTCAAAATCTGAAACAAAACCACAATGCTAAATTTATTGCTTGGAATGAGCTATGCTCGCTATGCACAAACTCCCCAAGCAGAATAGACTACTGATGTGCATAGAACTTTCAGGAACGGTGGAGTTCAAGGACTAGCAGATTTGCAGAAGCAAAAGTGGCTTGACATTAGCTGTGGAAGCATGGCTGCTTGAGTCAGACTAGTGGTAACAGTTTGACCTTCTAAAGCATGTTCATTGGAATAAGTCTGGCTGACTTTCAAAAGTAAGAGGTTGTCACTTGTTGGTTAGCCTGCAGAAGCATATTCACTGAAATGAGTTGTCAATGATTGACGAAACAGGTTTTTAAAACCAGTTCTGGTGGTTACTTGTTACCATGGCTAGAAAACAATTAGTCTTTTACTAGGAGTGTGGCAACTGTTGTTCTTCAACTTTCCTCTCAGTCCTCCCTCAGCCAAAGCTGCAGAAGAAGCCATCAAGGATTGTCAGATCTTTATCACTGTTAACATGCACCTTAAAGGTAATGTATTGTTTGTAGAGCTGTGGTTTTCAGTTTGAGAGTGAATCAGCATAATTCCTTTGTTTTATCTTTGAATCATCTAATAAGATGCCAGCTATATAGAAGCATTTAAGGTCCTGGCTAGCAGATATAGAACAACAATAAAACGAACAAGAAAAACTGAAAGTATTATAAGAAAAGACTAGAAGTCACTTTGGAAACATGACCCTTGATTCCCAGGCTTAACCAAGTAAACAAGTGCCAACAGCTCCCTAAATCTACCTTAGTCTATTGCCTTTTCTTTTAGTTTAAGTATTGTTAGGGGCTGAATTGGATCCCCTCAGAATTCACATATTGAAGTCCTAAACCTCAGTACCTCAGAATGTGACTGCATTTGGAGGTAGAGTCTTTAAAGAGGTTATTCAATTAAAATGAAGTCATTAAGATGGCCCAACCCAAATCCAACATAACTGGTGTCCTGATGAGAAGAGATTAGAATGCAGACACACACAGGGAAGAGCGCATAAAGACACAGAAAGGGAAAACGGCCATCTACACTCCAAAAAGGGTCTCAGAAGAAACTAACGTGGCTGACACCTTGATCTCAGACTTCTAACCTCCACAATTGTGGGAAAATAAATCTCTGTCATTTAAGGCACCCAGTCTGTTATGTATATTGTTATGGCTGCCCTAGCAAAATAATACAGGTATAGATTCACCTGTGGCATTATCCATTATAACTTGAAATGTAAACAATGATGTATATTCCTCTGTGGTTGTTCAAACCACCCAAGGCTCTTCAATTTTCCATAAATACTTATGCTAAGGAATTAAATATTTCTGAGGCCCCAGGGCATGGACTAAATTATTTACTGTGTCAGAAAAAGTGAGCACAAGATGTTCATGACCACCTCAAGTTATCGCATGCCTATTGATGGTATGTATCACTCATTATCTTTAGCTGTTTCTTTCACCAATTACTGTTTTACCAGGGAGAATTTATCCCTGTGTTATAACTTCAATGTTTGGGTCATTTTTGAGTATACAGCAGTACCTCGGTTTTCAAACGTCTCCACAGATGAACACTTCAGTTTACGAACGCCATAAATTTTATGGATCTATGGTATCATGAGATAGTAAAATTCATGCTAAATTTGCAGTTTTAGGGGTTGATTTTAAAGGTCTGGAATGGATTGATCCATTTTGCATTACTTTCTATGGGGAAACCGCACCTTGGTTTTCGAAAGTTTCAGAACTCGAACGGTCTTCCGGAACGGATTACGTTTGAAAACCGAGGTACCACTGTAATTCTGTTATCTCTTGATAATAACTTGACTTTTGTCTTTTGACTTCTTGACTTTTGTGTGTTTTGTAATTTTTTATTCCATGGCACACATAATGTATAGAATATAGAAACTTAACTAAATAGTATTTATGCCTGGATATGAACACACTTCTACTTTACCTAGATCTTTCCAACCATGAAGCATTTACTGTTCTGCAAGGCTAAACCTTAATCAGTTCCTTAAAATGCAACACAACCTAAGGGTTAATTTAACCATGTTATGTTGGAGCATTGTTTTTAATTCTGGAAGGAATAGTTTAAGAAAGACTTACCTCACTTATTGCTAACAAGATTTAGTCATGTGAGTAATACTATATATGGGCCTATTGCTATTAAATTGAGGAGTCAGTTAATGTCTTTATTATTTGTTATTATTTATTTATATATTTACTATTATTCAGCTTTCATTAAGTCATCCTGCAGGAATAAACACTCTATGACAACAACTCTTACAACAACAAAGGTTAATTTTATGTTCATTTCAAAGTCCCTTTGCAAGTTGACTGTGGTTGTGCTCCTATTGTCTTCACTCTGGGACTCAAGCTACAAGGAGTATAACCCTTGTCTGGGACATTCTATGGTAGTGGCAGAGAGAACAAGAGCAAGAGACAAACCACCTGATGAATTTTAAAACTGCAGATGAGACATGGCATAAGTCACAGGTTGAGTTCTTCAGAAGCAGATGCTAAAATGGAGATTGGGGCGGTAGGGCAAAATGTTCCTTAGAAATCAACACCTGTGAACAAAAGGGGTAGGAGCAGGATTAGTCAGAACAAGAAGCTAAACTACACAGGCTCAATAAAGCCTCCGCCAACCCAGAAGGGAGCTCTGGAGCAAATATCGCCCATCAGAGTAACCCAAATGGGGCCAAAAGTACTCGGTCTTTATACTCCCCACTCAATGAGTCACCAGATGTGGGCTGTCCTGGAAAGGGCGTGATCCCAGGAGAGGTGGCCTCTGCAGCTGAGGCAGACCTTAAAGAACCTAATCACTGGAGGCTATATGTGGACGGTACTCCCCTGGAAGGGGGATCTAAGTGGAGCATGTCTAAAACAACTGCTGTTTACATTCTGCTCACATTTCTATAGCCAGAGCAAGTCATATGTCCAAGCCTGCCATCAATAAGACTGGAACTGTACTCCTCTCAACAGGAAGGTTTGGAGGGATGTTAAGGGCAGATTCTAAGGTAGAAGCCCAGTAGAGAAGAGCAGCAGGTAACTAAGAATAGTAACACAATGTATCACAATGTCCAGAGGTGGAAGTTGTTAATCTTACCTCCTCATTTTATAGTTTAGAATCCAGAGACTCAGAGATATTAAACAACTTGCCCATACAACGTATGTAATTCCCAACAGTGTACCTGGCACATACTGTAGTGGCACTCAAAATACTCTGGACAAGAAAAACCCAAACATAATTAATTTAATGATGTTTATACTTTATTAAAAGAGGTCATAAATTAGATAACTGGTATTTTTCATGTTGACTTCTTCCTCTGTGGGCACAAGTTTCAGTTCTGTCTGCTCTGTAAAGGAGTTTCTACTACTTATCCTCCAATTTTCTACTTTTAAAAGCTTGCTGCAATCTCTTATCTGCTAATGTCCCCTCTCCCATTTTCTTTCTTTTTCTTCCTTCTTTTTTTTCCTTTTTTCCTTCCTCCCTCCCTTCCTTCCTTTCTTCCTTTCTTTTCCTTCCTTCCTTCCATCCTTCTTTCCTTCCTTCCTTTTTTTTTTTCATTCTCTTTCACTCTTCTGAGCTCTTATTCCTTCTTGATCAGTTTAGTGGGTTGTTACATGGCGTTCAATATTACAATGTTAACCTGAAGGCCATAATTTAATCTAAACCATTGATAAGATTGTTTATATGGTAACTAGTACGGAAGGGATATATTTGCATTTAGTAACAATTTTAATTATCAAACCTTAAACTTTCTCATAAAGATATCTTTTAAACGTATAAATGTAAATTTAATACATTTACATGGGGAAAAAATTGCCCCTTTCTTTTTATAATAGAACTAGCATGGCTGCCATGCAGAAGATACTTAACTCTTATCCCCATATGTTTCTAAGGTGATTCATTACTGAAACTTAAGTGTTTTTTAAAGACTAAGAACTTCATCGTGAAAAGATTTCAATCAAAAATGGAACCAGAGAATATGAAATGGAGACTCTCATGCATGTGCCCTTAGAAGAATGGAAACTTAAGAACTGAGAGACTGGTTTCCATTAAATGCCTAATTTACAGAAGACCGACTTATCTCCTGACCAATGAACATCCACCAAGAATCTCCCCCGCTCCTCAAACCAATGAATTTACTGCTTGGACTTCCCCCTCTTTGTACTCCTTGCCTATAAATAGCAGCCGGACACAAACCCTCAGCAGACTCGCCTGTAACTTGCTGTAGCCTGCATTTCCCAAATTGCAATTCCTCTGCTATTCCTGAACAAACTCAATTTATGGTACTTTGAGCTTGCCTCAGTTTACCTCTTTATTTAAGTTGACATCATAAAAAAATATTTTCTAAAGTTAGTGGATGATAACTTAAAATTATAAACAAATTCCTTTAAACTATTACAACCAAAAATATATTAATACAAGACCCTGGTGTATGATGTCTGACAATTAAGTTTGCGAACTCATCCTAGAAAAAGTGCTACATACCTCATTGCTGAATGTCACTATCAAAGTACTCCCCTTAGGAAGCTATGCACCAATGCCAGTGCCTAGTCCATCCTTCAAAGCAATTTTGGAACTATTTTTCTGGGCTGGCCATCAGAACTGTCATCTTATTACCCTTGATGTCCTAAATGTCTTCAAAATGTCTTCCTTTCAACATTTCCTTTATCTTCAGGTGAAGAAAGATTGGGGGCCAGATCAGGTGAGTAGGGAGGGTGTTCCAATAAGTTATTTGTTTACTGACTAAAAACTCCCTCACAGACAGTGTATTGTGAGCTGGTGCATTGTCGTGATGCAAGAGCCATGAATCGTTGGCAAAAAAGTTCAGGTAGTCTAACTTTTTCACACAGCCTTTTCAGCACTTCCAAATAGTAAACTTGGTTAACTGTTTGTCCAATTGGTACAAATTCATAATGAATAATCCCTCTGATATCAAAAGAGGTTAGCAACATTGTTGCAACAAGTTCACAAACTTAATTGTCAGACCTCGTATTTGGCTTTGCTCTCATCAATAGATCACGGGAGTTCAAATTCATTTGCATCGCCAAATCTCTTCTTTATTGATCTCAGACAGATTATTAACACATTTTGAGTAATCTCTTAAAAGTATTCTCTTCCGATGTTTTGAAACATTCAAAACATACGTTAATAGCCAAGGATAGAGTCATATTAATGACACAAGGAGAGTGTCATATTGTGATTTATAATAAGAAATATATATTTGGTCTTCCTCCCTTCCTGGCACAAAGCTCCTAAAACGCTTGGAATATCCTAAGTGATTAAAACCATAAAAGTGTCTTTGTTATTCATAATAAGCCCCTTTCAACCACACCTGAGTTTGTGTTAAAAGGTGATTTTTGGAAAGTCTCTAGGTAATCTAAGGTTGGTGACTGGTTGCCAGGGCAACCAACCTTTATTAGAGGGTTGGCACTTTCAGCCCCACCTCAACCTCCCGCACCACCATGGAGGGAAGAGGTGCTGAGGATTGAGTTAAGTCAGTGATGGCCAGTGATTCAATCATTCATGCCTAGATAATAAAGCCTCTGTAAAAACCCAAAAGAACAAATCTTGGCGAGCTTCCAGGTTGGTAAACACATGGAGGTGCAGGGAGAGTGATGTATGCCCAGGGAGGGCGGTGTCTCTTCCGCCCCGCCTTGCCCTATGCGTCTCTTCCATCTGTCTGTTCCTTAATTATATCACTTTATAATAAATAGTAATCTAGTAAGTCAACTGTTTTCCTGAGTTCTGGGAGGTGCTCTAGCAAATTAATCCAACCCCAGGAAGGGGTCATGGGAGCCTCTGATTTATAGCCCGTGAGTCAGAAGCATGGGTAACAACCTGTACCTGGGATCTATGTCTGAAGTGTGTGTGTTTGGGAGGAGATAGGGTAGTCTTGTGGGACTGAGGCCTTCACCTGTGGGATCTGATGCTATCTCCAGGGAGATAGTGTCAGAATTGAGTTAAATTGTAGGACATCCATCTGGTGTCATGGAATTGCTTGGAAAACCCACACATTTGGTATCAGAAGCGAAGGTGTTGTAGTAGAATATTGACAGTAAACGAGACACACAGGAGTGTGTTGTTCCTTTACAATAGAATATAAGAATATAAGGTTTCATCATTAAAGCCTTACTCATATATTGATGAAGTAAGTCTATTTTCAAACGGCTCTTCTACATCCTAAAAACGAAACTAAAAATCCTTCAACAGAAGGCATTCCTTTTCTTCTACAGTTAGAGACTAAAAGCACTATAGGGGTTCAGAATGAGTCACCCCAAGATGTGCCTCTGTGTTATATGGATTATTCTGAGCTAAAAGCAACCAAGAACCTGCTCAAGAAAAACTTCTGCCCCTGACCTCCCCCCCCACACACCTTAACTACCTAGAGGAATTTAAATTAGGGGCCTTGCCCATAAGAGATTACCAGAGATAACCTTTTTTTAACCTATCTACATGGCAGGGCAAACTACTACTTACTGACCATGGGCTCTCCTTGCAGTACCCTTCTGAAGCTCCAAGGTGCCTTACCTCATCCCTAGCTCAGCATGCCATACACACCTCCATTTCCCTTTCTGTCTCTGAACCTCTTGTGTATGCAGGCAGCGTCCCTGACTCATGTATATGGGGCTCCCATACACACAAAATTAAATTTGATTTTTCTCTTATCAATCTGCCTCATGTTGATTTGATAATTCAACCAGCCAAAAGAACCACAGGAGGAGGAATTTTTCCCTTTCTCCACAGCACAAGCATGCTGATATAATTTCACCAAGGTGTAGTGTCATGCGGGGGACCCTGCTCGCTGCGCCATGTGTCGTGCAGGGGATCCCGCATGACAAATGGCGCAGCGAGCAGGGTACGGTGCCGGCCAAAGCTCCCCGAATGGCAGTGGAGCAGTTTGTGCCTATGAACACTCAGTTGCAGGAAGACCAGGAGGAGCAGCTGCCTGAGAGCTGGATCCCCGTGGAGGGGTGGGAAGACGTGGACGGTTCCCCAACCAGCAGAGGCCGGAGAAAGCGAAGGTTGTTGCGGCCCTGTGGGCTGGGAAGTGCTTGCTGAGGCAGCCCGGATGCAGGACTTGTCCCAGGAGGAAAGGCTTGCTGAGTCCTCCGTGGGAGCTGAGGGTGAGGTCAAGGTCATCCCTCACCCCCAGGACAGCCCTGGCGAATGACTATGGACTATGGGGAATTGCCTTCCATCCCTAATTTAATGGACAGCTTGACTATTTGGGAACATCCGCCATGTAGTGGAACTGGCGGATGTTTGCTTTTGTGTCTTGACCGGCCACCATTGAGAATATGTAAGCACCTTGACTGTGAGTCGCTATTGTTCCAGCACGGTACCCTGAGAGGCCCAGAGAGAGTGGCAGTGCCCTGAGAGCCCTGGCTGTGTCCAGGAAGTCTGGCTGTGCCCAGAAGTACTGGTGGTGCCCTGAGAAACCCTGGCTATGACCAGAGAGCTTGGCTGTGTCCAGGAAATAGCATTCACCTCCAGGCTCCTCGCATAGGGACCCTCGCGGAAGACGCTTGTCGCGTAGATTGTGAGGCGAGACCCTGTAGGGGTGGAGTGTGGGGACAGAGCCCCAAAAAGCAGTTTCCAGGCTCTCGGCCTCACATAGAAAGGTGCTGGCTCAGGTAATAAATGGCCATCGACTGTGATCAAATGGCCAGCAGCTGTGGCTAGTTGGCCGTCAGCTGTAACCAGTGAGCCATTAGCCATGAATATAACTGCCGTGGCTAGGCTAGTAGCAAAAGAAAAAAAGGGGGGAGCTAGCAAGAAGATGGTGGCTGAGTCTGCAAGCGGTGCAGTGAGGGTTGAGAATTGTGTTGCTCCTGGTTCCTGTGTCTCCCACCCAGCCGCCAGTGAGAGTATAGAGATATGACTCCCCTATCTATGGCTCCGTGGGTGTTCCTTTTTGGCCTAGCCATATCCTGCGTTCTTGTGTGGGGAGCGGGACCAGAGACCCTGCCTGACACCCCGCACGACATGTAGCGTAAATGAAATGACAAATATAAGGACATCTTCTGAGAGGAGATAAAAATAGCATGTAAGTATGAGCCCTTTCAGAAGAATAAACATAAAAAATGTTGATGTATGAAATGTCCAAACCTGTAGAGAATTTTTATAAGAGTTTAATTGAGCCAAACTGATGACATACGCTGGGGAGCAAGATCTCAAACGCTCCAGAGAATAACAGTTTTACAGCCTCTTTTATTAATTTGAATTTAAGGAGGGAACATCAGGAAGAATTCGTGAAGGTGGGAAAAAGCAAGGCAGGGACTGAATTGCAGGACAGTTGAAAAGACTGTGTGCTGTCTTGAGGATGGTTACCTTATTTCAAATGTGTTTTAACCTAGATGCATAGAAACAATGGACAGGGCTTGCTTAAGGCAAAAATAAATCTTTTACTTAAGATGCCTGAGGCATGACTAGCCACCATGACCTGCCCAGTTAGGAATTTATGCTCAAATCACCCTATGTGGTCTCTTTCCACAGAACCCCTTCTTTTTGTCCACAATAACTATACCTGGAACACGATTTTTGCCTAATTTATTACATGACCTATAGGAAGTTACCAAACATTCTTGTCTTCAGAGTCCCCTTAACATTTGTTTAGTGGGGAAACTTTTTCCTTTGCCTCTAGATAAAATTTATGTTTCAGTTAGGCCTCATTGCTTATTGACTCACTCTTACATAATAGATGGTCCTGAAAAGGTTCAGTCTCCCCACAATGGGCCACTTTGACCTGTGTACTATTTTGAGCTGAAGGCAATCAAAACGCAGCAGATTCAAGAACAACATTTACCTGTCTCTTAACTACCTAAAAGAATTTAGATAGAGGGCCTGGCTCAGAAAAAGAGCTCTTACTAGAGATAACTTTTTATCTGAATGACCTATCTGTGTGGCAGGCAAACACTAATTACCGAAAATCTGCTCTTTTTATCCTCCAATGAATTACCTTCCTCCCCTTGGAAGTCCCAGACCCTTATCCCCTTCTCCTTAGCTCCCCTTCTCCTTAGCTCCGAATGGCATATAAGCCTCAACTGCCTGACTGCCGGTGGGCCTCATATTCTATGGGGCCCCCTAATTTAATCTGTACATAATAAATTTGTTCTTCTTCGTGTTAATCTGCCTTGTGTCACGTTAATTATCAGATAAGCCAAAATAACCTAGAAGGACAGAGGAAAAAATTTTCCTCCCCTGTAGTCCACATAGTCACGTTTAATTAAATAAAGTCTCAGTTCAGAATTAAATGTATTCATCAGTACTTGAGTCTTTACTCCAAAGTGAGAGCTCTCTTCCTCCTCCTCCAGCAGATGCTTATGATTGGCTGTCACTGGTCTTGTAAGGGTGAAATTTAAATCAATAACTTAGTTAGCTTATGACTTGATTTCCTCATAGTTTGCTAGTTAGCTGTTTTCTCTTTTCGTTTCTCGCCTCGCTGCCCAATGTAATTGCTCTGCTTTCCCAAGGCTACATGCATACCTCATTAATCTAGTTAATCGGCAGAACACTAACTTGCAAAAAACTGAGTCAGCCCTCAGCCAACCAAACACCCGCAAACCAGGCTGCAATTCTGGAGTGTGATTCTCTGTCAGATGATATATGAGTCACCAATGAGACCAGGTTCGAGATAACCATTGCAGAACAAACTGGACCCCAGGAGATGTTCTCCTGGACCAGGCCCATGACTAACTCCCTTTCCTTTGTTCTGCTTCTTCTTGTGTACCTACAATACTTCTAACTGTTCTAGGAATGGGGGAATGGCCTTTGGACAGGAGTCTGCCATCCTCGCAGAACGCTGACATTTTAAATAAACCTGGTTTTCTTCAAACCAAACTTGTCTTGTCAAACTTTTTGATTTTTTAAGCGGCAGGCAGCCAGACCTTAACCCAGTAACAATCTTATGAAAGGGGCATGGGTTGGCTTTTCTTCTCTGTCCCAACTTACTTCCTCCCTCACTCTCAAGCACCAGATTAGAGGAGAGAGACAAAATAAAGGAGTTAGGACATTACTTGCCTGATTGGACAGCTCACACTCTGGGCCTGCTAGTTCTTTAAGGCTGACTCTTTCACCTATATAAACCATTAAAGTCTTTTTTGTCTATTTGATAAGGCAGTGTGAGTTGGATCTCTTATAATCTGAAACAAACAAAACACCTAACAGATAAAATGAGGATAACGGGCGTTACAGTTCTCAACCTCATCCCCAGTACTAAGGATGGTGTCAAACCCATAGTAGGTCCTCAATCAATACTTGCTGAATGAATAAATTCCCTGAGGGGTCTTCAAGAAGCAGGAAGGACCACAGTTTGGCTCAGAAGACAAGAGGGGTCAGGAAGAACTAGATGGTGACAATGTATTGATGAGGAGATTGTGTAGGGAAGGAGAAGCTTCTAGCAATTATGAGTGTGAAACTTTGGGGAGATTGAGAGAGGTATAAAGAGAACCTCTAGGAAGTTTTGCTCTATGATAAGCTACATATAAGATTCCAATACAAAGAAAATATTAAGGTTTTGCCGTCTATTGTTCAGGGCTTTGGAGATATACTTATGTCTTTGAATGTGAGTTCTTGCAGAGGCTGGTTTCAAGGCAGAGCACACTTGCCAGGTTTAATGAGTATTACCCATATGTATCTAAATTCTTTAAGTAGAAATCAAATTCAAATGTACTGTTTGAAAACAGGCATATTTTGACCTTTCATCAAGAGAAAAAAATAAAAGGAATTTTTGTTTTCCTTCAAGCATAGCTTTGATTAGAAAGTTAAGATCGTTTAACAAGATAATTCAACATGCTTAGCAAACACATCTGGATGTTTATTTCAACAAATTCACCTCAAATTTTTTGGCCATCTAAGTCCATTTCTAACAGGTTCCTCTTTTATATCAAATTAATGGTTTTGCTTCTTTTTTAAAAAAAAAATAGTTTACCAACCTTTGCAAATAAAAGGAAAAGAGGTATATTAAAGAATCAAGAAATGTGATTATTATATATATTTACTTTGACAGTCCTACAATTTTTCATAATTTTATAAAAATATTGATGATTACCTTAACTCAATAATGTTTATGATCAAAAACAAAGAAAGTAATGTTTCTAACAGAACTCCTACTGGCAAACATTGACAAGCTGAATACTTGAAATACTGCCACTATACATTTTGTTCTATTTGTTTGTTTTTTTCCCTGAAGTAATCAAGGAATATTTTTAGTTTCTTTAAAAAAAAACCAATCTATAATGTGACACTAACACGAGCATCGTCTACCTAAATTTTGTGAGACTCTATCTTTCAATTTGTGGGTCGCATCATATTCAAAGGCTTTAAGCAGGATGATGGAAAATAAAAACAAATTTGAAGGCTCTCCATGACTCCAGGGACAACAGAAACATGACTGTAACTCTCTATATGACCTTAAGTGTCTTTCTTATCTTCTTTATGTCTCCCTAAATCACATAAGGTAAATAACCTCTTTAAGGGTATTAGATATACTCTATTATTATTGCAACATTAACAGCATAACACTTTAAAACAAGTTAGTGAAAAATGAGAACATCAGATGACATGTAAAACACAAAAACTGATAATATTTGAAATCATTTTTCTTTAAGCAAATAATAATATGTCATTTGTTCAGACTTGATTTATCAACACTTCAAATGAAAGTATTTTAGTGATTTTTTTAGAGAAGATATATCCCCAAAAGATATATCAAATTGGCAAAACGTGTATAGTTTGAAAATAAAATAACTACTTACCTTTAGCTTTGATTAATTTTTTTAGTTCCAAAATGTTTGTTTTGTCATCTCAAATATTATTAAGGAGAATTTTTAATTATTAACAGTGATATATGACTTTTAAACATTGGGAAACAGTGATTTACTAGGTTTAAGGAGAAGAGGAAGCCAAAGCAAACTTCACTTGGAAACCAGAAAATTCAGGAGACACAATTACCTATGGAAAGGGATGTTGGGAAAAAATGTTATATTAGTTTAACATTCTAGTACATTTTCTACCTTGAGGTTTCATTTATTTTAAAAAGTGAAGTGATGGAAGGAGATCCAAGATGACAAAATAGATAAACACTGTGCATGCTTCCTTCTGTGAACACATTAAAATTATAACTAACTGATAAAACAATCAACCTGGAGAACCATCTGAAGGCTCGCTGAACAGAAGTTTTATAACTAAGGATATAAAGAAGAAGCCACATCAAGACTAGTAGGAGGGGCAGAGACACTAAACGGGTTGGTCCCAAGCCTGCATATGGTGGTTGAGAATCAGTAGGGATATCTCAGCTGTGGAGGTTTCCCCAAAGGAGCAGGAAATCCCAACCTCATACCAGGCTCCCCAGCCCAGAGTACTGGCGCTGGGAAGGGGACCCCCAACAATATCTGGCTATGAAACACAGTGGGGATTCCGACCATCTGGGTGGAGTGGAAGGCTGTGGAAAACCCAGATGCCCTCTTAAACAGCCTACGCACAGACTCTCTCACTCCCAGGCACCCACCTGGGGCCCTGGCAAAGGGACAGTGATTCAGGGAGCCTCAGAAGCATATAGGGTGCAGACTGAGGTGTATGGTTTCATGGCAAGGGCTGGAGGACAGTCACCATTTTCCCTGTGAGGAGGTCCTTCTCCCTGTATAGTCAGCAGGCGGGCACCATCTTTCCTGTATTGAACCCTCCCCCCAATGCCCATAGTCAAATCTGAATCTGATTGGACTAGTGAGCTCTACTGGGACCCCACCCTACCCAACTCCCCCAATGCTGAAGGCACTTTCTCTGTGAGCAGACAGCCCCACCACATTGCACTCTTTCTTGGAAAACTATTGGAGTCTGAGGACCCCCGGCAGGTAGCAACTGGCCTGGTGTGCTCTGAGACTTTTGCTGCATAGCTCCAGTCTCAGCACTGGCACCAAACTAGAGTCTACATTAACCTGGTGACCACAACTCCTCCCATTC
Organism: Rhinolophus ferrumequinum; assembly: GCF_004115265.2. Taxonomy (NCBI): domain Eukaryota; kingdom Metazoa; phylum Chordata; class Mammalia; order Chiroptera; family Rhinolophidae; genus Rhinolophus; species Rhinolophus ferrumequinum. Next base: position 40,664,393 of record NC_046288.1, read on the forward strand.
TAGTGACTGACTCCCTGAGGCTCTGGCTCACCCAACTCGCATACCACACAAGGCTTTACCAGTGGCTGAACCTTAAGGGAGCTGGCAGGTGGCAGCAGGGCTCGGGGTGTCCTGGCTTTTTGAGGGAGCTACCCCAGGCAAGGTACTGGTGGCAGCCATCCTCAGTTTGCAGTGTGGCCTCTCCCATGTGCCTCAAACCTTAGTACAGGTAGTGAACAACTACAGATCATTTTGTAGCTCCTACCAGGTCATCCCTGGCCAGACATAGGCAGAGAGTGACTTGGGCCTGCACCAGAGTCCTTCCCAAGAGGACTCAGAACTAACATACTTGGAGGCTTGCTTCAGACCACAGCAGAGCACCACCCAACTAGCCCCACAAGTGGCACACATAAATAGTGGTCCCAACAGGCACCAGAGCCCACTGGGGTGAATTCCACTCAGTGGGGTAAGACTGACCACACAGCAGCATGTAAGCTGTGGACGTGGCCAAACCCCACAGCCAATCAGCCTGAGGGCCAATCCCACCTACTGATGTGCCAATAGCAATCAAGGCTCAATTACAACAGGAGGGCACACACAATCCGCACAAGTGATATTCCTGGAGCACCCTGCTCAGGTGACCAGAGAGACTGTGCCACTGGGCCCCACAGGACACCTACTACATAAGGCCACCCTGACAACACTTGGAGACATAGTAGTCTACCTAATACACAGAAGCAAACACAGAGAGGCAGCCAAAATGAGAAAACAAGGAAACGCATCCCAAATGAAAGAATAGGAGAAAACTCCAGAAAAAGAACTAAACGAAATGGAGGCAAGCAACCTACCAGAGACAGAGTTAAAAATACTGGCTATAAGGATGCTCAAGGAACTTAGTGAGAACTTCAACAGAGAGATATTAACAGCAAGCATAAAAAAAGACATAAAAATCATAAAAAAGAACCAATCAGAAGTGAAGAATAAAATAACTAAAATGAAAAATGCAGTAGAAGGAATCACCAGAAGAATAGAAGAGGCAGAGGATCGAATCAGCAATTTGGAAGACAAAGTAGCAGAAACACCCAATCAGAACAGCAAAAAGAAAAAAGAATCCAAAAAAATTAGGATAGTTTAAGAGACCTCTGGGGACCGGCCCGGTGGCTCAGGCGGTTAGAACTCCATGCTCCTAACTCCAAAGGCTGCCGGTTCGATTCCCACATGGACCAGTGGGCTCTCAACCACAAGGTTGCCAGTTCAATTCCTCGAGTCCGCAAGGGATGGTGGGCTCCGCCCCCTGCAACTAAGATTGAACACGGCACCTTGACCTGAGCTGCCTCCCAGATGGCTCAGTTGGTTGGAGCATGGGCTCTCAATCACAAGGTTGCCAGTTCAATTCCTCGAGTCCCGCAGGGGATGGTGGGCAGCGCTCCCTGCAACTAAGATTGAACATGGCACTTTGAACTGAGCTGCCGCTGAGCTCCCAGATGGATCAGTTGGTTGGAATGCGTCCTCTTACCCACAAGGTTGCCGGTTCGACTCCCGCAAGGGATGGTGGGCTGTGTGCCTTGCAACTAGAAAATGGCAACTGGACCTGCAGCTGAGCTGCATCCTCCACAACTAAGACTGAAAGGACAACAACTTGACTTGGAAAAAAGGCCTGGAAGTACACACTGTTCCCCAATAAAGTCCTGTTCCCCTTCCCCAATTAAAAGAAAAAAAAAGAGAGACCTCTGGGACAACATCAAGCATAACAATATTCACATCATAGGGGTACCAGAAGGAGAAGAGAGAAAGCAAAGAACTGAGAATCTATTTGAAAAAATAATGCCTGAAAACTTCCCTTTATAGAAGTCCAGAAAGTGCAGAGTCCCAAGATGAACCCAAACAGGACCACACCATGACACAATATAATTAAAATGGCAAACGTTAAAGACAAAGAGAGAATCCTAAAAGTAGCAAGAGAAAGACAACTAGTAACTTATAAGGGAGCCCCCATAAGACTGTCATCTGATTTCTCAACAGAAACTTTGCAAGTCATAAGGGATTGGCACAAATTATTCAATGTGATGAAAAACAAGGACCTACAACCAAGATTACTCTACCCAGCAAGGCAATCATTTAAAATCGAAGGACAGATAAAGAGATTTCCACACAAGAAAAAGTGAAAAAAGTTCATCACCTCTAAACCAGTATCACAAGGAATGTTAGAGAGACTTCTTTAAGACGGGGGGAAAAAAAAAAAGATCAAAATTATGAATAATAAAATGGCAATAGCTACATAGTACTCTTTTATGTAGCAACCAAGAATTAAGAAGTATTAATATCAAAAATGCCAACAGGAAGAAAAAAAGACTGCAATATGTAACTAAATCATTGTGAAGAAAATGGTTAAACATTAAAGTAGGAGGTGGTATGGCGGGAGTGAGATGAGGTTGCCAGGGCGGGTGGATAATGTTTTCTGAATGCATCACACTGTCCTTTATATCTACATTGGGGCATTTTTAGGACATACCTCAGTAAGCAATCCTTTTAACATGGAAAGTCTGCAACTCCTGTGCTCAATATGGTAGCACTAGCCACATGTGACTATTGAGCACTTGAAATGTGGCTAGCTAGAACAAATTGTAATGAATCATATAAGTGTAAAATACACATTGTATTTTAAAAATCTAGTGCCAAAAAATGTAAAGTATCTCAGTAATTTTTATATTGATAGCATATTGAAATTAAAATGTTTTGGATATATTGAGTTAAATAAAATATACTATTAAAATTAATTTCACCTCTTTATTTTTTTTAATGTGGCCTCAAGAAATTTTTAAATTCCATATGTGGTTCACCTTTAAAACTCATGTTATGTTTTTATTGGACAGTGCTAGCCTAGAGCATAAACTATGTGGGAGAGAAGAAAAAGATGAAATGAGCATACAATAGAAAAAGAAGATGCTTTGGACCCAGATCAGGAAAAAGACATTTTTCCTTTAAGCACACCTAAAAAGTTTCTATTAATTCCTCAGTAAGAGGAAATTGTACTGTAAGAAGCCCACTGTGTTTGGCCTAACTAACTTAACTGTGCGTGGTTCTCAGTCTGTGAAGTCAACTTAGTCATTCTAAATAAAATCTTTTGTTGTCACCTTTATAAATTCCTCCTCTTTTCCTCTTCATTTAGAGAGTTTTGTTATCAACTGCCATTTATTTGAGCCTTAGCCCTTACATTTAGTTACAGTCTATTTAAATGTATTCTGATAGCCAATGGAAATAGTCTGTGGCTTCAGGATTCCAAACGGATTTCACAGATGGGTAAGCAAACTCTGAATCTGCTCTGCCAAAATAAATTTTCAGGCTCTTCCTGTTCCAATCAACCATGATGTAGAGAAAGTAATTCTTTTTCAAGAAGTGGGCTTAGAGAACTATCTACTTTCCAGTCTTTATCTGTATCCCCAACTATCAACACTCCTAACATTTGTCTTCAGTTCAGTTCTAGAAATATGGATGAGAGGGAGGGAGGGAGGTAGATAGATAGACGGGCAGACAGATAGATAGACAGATAGATAATAGATAAGATAGACGATATATAGAAGATAGAAGATAGATAGATAGATAGATAGATAGATAGATAGATAGATAGATAGATAGATAGATAGATAGATAGATAGATAGATAGATAGATAGATAGATAGATAGATAGATAGATAGATAGATAGATGATAGACAGAGAAGACAAACCAACAAATCTTTGTGTTTTAGGTAATAAAGAAACACTGAAATTCAATTTCGGGGGGTGGGATATAGAAGTATATTTCTTCTAAAGACTTTAACAACAACAACAAAAAAGCCCAAAGATCTTGTAGCTAATTATGACTGAATTATTATATGCCAGGCGCTGCTTTCACCACTCTAAGACTAATGTATTTAAATTCAAAACACTTCTACATGGTAAATAGTATTATTATCAACATCTCCCTTTAAGATGAGGAGACTAAAGTTCAGAAAGTTGTCAGTTGCCAGCAGTCAGGCTGCAAGTAAACAGCAGAGCTGAGACTGAACCCAAATAACATGTCAGCAGAATCCATGCTCCTGGTCCCTGCACAATTCTACCTCGTAAGGACAAATTCAAATATAAGTCAAAAGATTTTTACTTAGCACATAGTTTTTCTTCCAGTAGTAATGTCCTTCTTTAATAACTAACATACAATCTCCACTTTTGTATTATCAGTAGTTTGAGAGCAAGAAGCACTACTGTAACCTGCACCCAATATAGCCTTATCAATTGATTCACTCACCAAACCCGCTATGCATTAGGTGCTCTAATAGGTACTGGGAGTGTAAGATGACGAAGACAGTCCCTGACTTAATGTCCTTACAGTTTGAGGTGGTTCCTTAGCTGTAATATAATGTGACAAATGCTGTCCTAGTGGTATGAACCTAAGGCAATGACACAGAAGGAAACAGTTCTGCTTAGCAATGTTAGAAAAGAATGAAAACTTGATAATGACTTAAAAATACATTTACTTTAAATTTTCCATAATACATAAAAATTAGACAATTTCTTTAAAAAATCACTTACATAACATATAAATGAGTATGGGGAGCTATAACCTTGAAAATATGACACAGCCAAAAACATTATTTTGTGGAATATGTTGTTAATACATAAATATATAATACATTCTCATACAGACATAAAAATATATTTTTCACATCTTACAATCACATCATGTACAAAGTTACTGCTAAACTATCATTATCTTGCCACTGGGCTGAAAATTTTAATGATGTGCCTTAGGGTCAGATGAGTTTCTGACTAAAGCTCACCTCTTCTCTGACATTATTTACTAATTTTTTCTGTTTATTGAACGTTATTTATATTGCCATTCCGCTAAAGTATTTCTTTCCCACGTCCATGTTTAGTACAATTTCTCAAGGCAAAATGTCATATTAAGAGGGAACAGACATTTTCAAAGGTCTGAGAACATTACTATAGTGATTCATAAAGAAAATAAGCAAGGGATACTAATGACCTCCCTCCCTTCTTCTCTCCCTCCTGTTCTCCCTCCTTCCTTCCCTCCCCCCCTTTTTCCTTCCTTCCTTTCTTTCCAAATAGTGAAAGATTTAACTTACTGAAAACAGCAAGTTATCACAAAGACATGACAGCACAACAGAAAATACCTTTTACTCCCAAAGCCCATATAATGTATGCAAACTAGGATATTGTTAATAGTTGACTTATTTTATATAATAAATGTACTTGAATCAATTTACATTTTTCACAAAAATAAAACATTGTGATAAACTTTCTAATTGTATAAGATGTTACTCAACATGTAACAGAAGCTGCTCTCTGCAAGAAGAATTTAATGGTAGAATTTGCTCCCTTGGAGTTTCCTTGGAAGCCACTTACATCTAATTTAGAGATTTAGTGCCAGAAGTTCAGAGGCTTAACTATAAGATCTATATGCAACAAGCTATAATGAACAATTGTTCCTTTATTTTTTAAAAAAAAAACGTTTTGTCAGATCCGATCAATGTAAGATTTGATTATGTGCTTACATATACATGGATAGTGAATATAGATTGCAAAACCAAATGTGGGTCACTAGGTCAATTTCTCAGTTAGAACATTGTAATTTACAGAACCACACATTAATGTTTTAGTATATCTGACTACATGCTTTATTAACGGAATTTTTTTATTTCTGATTCGTCGCTATTCCTTTAAGAGGATTAAAAATATATTTAAAGCAACATACTGAAGCAAAGGCACTCAATTTTTAGTCAAAACATGAATACCAAATCCTGAAGTGAACAAAGAATTTATCATTAGTGTCCTACATACTAGAGCAGACATACAATACATGATATGTTCTGTACATCGTTTATGTGTGTGAATATATGATGTGGTATGTAGGTGTGCATTATTTTGTCCTCCACTAATAATAGCTTTTATTGATTTGCACATTGGCTTTAGACTCTTGGCTTCCACTGAAAGGCAATTTAAGAAAAAGGATTAAAAATTGCAATAAGAAGGATGTTGTTGAGATTATTACCCACTGGAGCACCCTATATAAAGTGCCACATGGTAAATGTCTTTTATACCTTATAATTAGAAAAGTTTTACTCTCATTAGGAGCTGATATGCTTTATTCTTGCTAATCATGTTTCTCATTTCACCTTGACTACCTGGAAGCTAACACCTAAATGTGTGGCCCAAATTCATTACGCAGAGCACCATATTCTCCGTGTTTTACTCCATAACTTCTAGTCTAATTTATATTTGTCTTTGTCTCACTTTTTAAATTTTATTCATTTACATTTTTCTATTTTATTATATGTCTGGAAAGTGGAGTATAAAAAAAGAACATATATTTTATTACTAACCAGTATGAGCCTGAACAAATCTCTTAATCTCTAAATTTTTATTTTCCCATTTATAAAATAAAGATAATAGTCACAGGATGTGGTAAAACTCAAAACAGATGATTTATAACAGGTCATCTTACAAATCTTAGGGTTTATTATCTGTCCAAAGAGAGCAGCACTGAAATTTGTGTGAGGTCCGTAACCTCAGTATTAGATATCTGCTACTGTTTCAGAGTCTCTCAAAACGTTCTTTGGAAAACTATCCTTCCTCCTCTATCACTGTCCAGCTCCAGTGGTGGACATATGACTAAGATCTGGCTAAGAAGCATCCCATGCCCTTGACCATAGTCATTAGTTCCATGTGCACACATGACTCGTTAGAACAAGGAAAATCATACCTGGAATTTGCTGGAGCATAGAGAAGTTGGTATTCTCATTTCACTGAAACTGTCCACAATGAGATGATCTAAGTCTAGGGCTTGATAAGAGGACTTTTTTTTCCCCCTTCATAGGAAGAGTATAGTTTATTTTTTGCATTCAATTTATTGGGGTGACATTGGTTAATAAAATTATGTAAGTTTCAAGTGTACAATTCTATAACACATTATCTATATACTGCATTGTCCTCACTACCCAAAGTCAAATTTCCTCCCATCACCATATTTTTTACCTCCTTTACCCTTTTACCTCCTCCTTCTCCCCTTACCCTCTGGTAACCACTAAACTGTTGTCTGTGTCTATGAGTTTCTGATTGCTTGTCTTGTTCATTTGTTATTTTCAGTTTTATATCCCATAAATGATTGAAATCATACGGTTCTTGACTTTTTCTGTCTGACTTATTTCACTTAGTATGACAATCTCAAAATCCATCCATGTTGTCGCAAATGGCAGTATTTCATCTTTTGTTTTGGTTCAGTAATATTCTATTGTATATAGGTACTACATCTTCTTTATCCAATCACCTACCAAAGGACACTTCAGTTGTTTCCATGTCTTGGCCACCATGAATAATGCTTCAATGAACATGAAGGTACGTATATCTTTACAGATATATGTTTTCAGAATTTTGGGGTCAATACCCAGAAGAGGGATTGCTGGGTCACATGGTAATTCTATTCTTAATTTTTTGAGGAACCTCCAAACTGTTTTCCATAGTGGCTGCACCAATCTGCATTCCCACCAGTCATGTATGAGTGTTCCTTTTTCTCTACAACTTCTCCACCACTTGTTATTACATGTCTTCTTGATGATAGCCATTCTAACAGGTGAAGTGGTATATCATTGTGGTTTTGATTTGCAATTCCCTAATAGCTAGTGAAATTGAGCATGTTTTCATATATCTGTTGGTCACCTGTATGTCTTCTTGGGAGAAGTGTCTGTTCAAGTCCTCTGACCATTTTTTAATTGGATTGTTTGTTTTTGGTTGTTGTTGAGTTGTATGAGTTCCTTACAGATTTTGGATATTAACCCATTATCGGAGGTGTTGTTTGCAAATATCTTCTCCATTTGGTTGGTTGCCTCTTTGTTTTGTTGATGGTTTCCTTTGCTGTGCAGAAGCGTTTTAGTTTGATACAGTCCCCTTCATTTATTTTTGCTTTTACTTCCCTTGCCTTTGAGGTCATATTCATAAAATCCTCTCTAAGACCAAGGACCATAATTTAGTACCTATGTTTTCTTCTATACAATTTATTGTTTCATGTCTTATATTTAGGTCTGATTCATTTAGAGTTAATTTTGGTAAACGGTGACAGATAGCAGTCTAGTTTCATTCTTTTGCATGTGGCTTTCCAATTTTCTCAGCACCAGTTATCGAAGAGACTTTCTTTTTTCCATTGTATGTTTTTGGCTCCTTTGTCAAAAATTATCTGCCCATATATCTGTGGGTTTATTTCTGCACTCTCAGTTCTGTTCCATTGGTCTGTGTGTCTATTTTTCTGTCAATACCATGCTATTTTTATTATTGCCACTTTGTAGTATATTTTGAAGTCAGGGAGTGTGATACCTGTGGCCTTATTCTTTTTTCTCAGGATTGCTGTGGCTATTTGGGGTCTTTTGTGATTCCATGCAAATATGATGACATTTTATTCTATTTCTTTAAAAAATGTCATTGGGATTTTGGTGGGAATTGCATTAAATCTGTATATAGCTTTGGGTAATATGGGCATTTTACCTACATTGATTTTTCTAATCCATGATCACAGACGATCAGGAGAGTGTAGTTTAGAATAAAACCAAACCAATGTAAAGGAAAGTAGAATTGAGAGAGACAGAGGTTAGGTATTCTAATCACAAAGTTTCAGTCCTTTCACTCAACTAGGTCTGAAGCCTTCTGCAACCCCTAACAGCATCATATGAATTATCTTCATCATCTCTCCAATTCACAATTTTAATTTGGGCAAATTCACAGGGCAGCAGAAATCTACAGATCATCCTATAAAAGTATTTTAAAATATGTTCAATCAGTACAGAAAATATAAATAAACTCATTGGCCAGGATATTTTAAAATCAGTCACCAGACATAAGCAAAAAGTTTGGGATTGTGAAAGGGAAAATCCACTATAACTGTAGTATGTTAATCCAGATTTTCTGAGAAGTAGATGCTAAGATGAGATGAAAAGGTTAAGGATTTCATTAAGAGAAACTCCTTTGTGAGAGAAAATGGGCAAGAAGCTAGGAAAAGCTCGTCATTTGGTTGCAAAGGAGAAATGGAAGGAAAGTTGAATGAAAGCCCTGCAGATTGCAGTGTAGTCTAGAAGGTTCAACAAGGCTATTAGGAAGAGCTCAAGCACAAAGTTAGCCCAGCTCCCCCAGGAACAAGCCAGCCTTAGTGTCCCTGCCACAATTAGTCATGGACTGGAAGCAGTAATGGAAAGAATGGCCTGGGCTCAAATTCAACAATGCATTTCAGAGTGAGTGGCCAGGGCACTTGGTTAATTAGACTCCCATGGTTTGAGGTCTGTGAGGCACATTCTCATGGCTGACACCTACGGTGAGCTCCTGTGGCACAGATGATACAACTAAGGTTAAAGCAGCAGATAAATATTAAATCAGAGGAAGAATGGCAGAAACTACATCAATTTTTTCTTCTGATAATTCAGAAACAAAAAATATTGATGGCTTCATATGGATTCCTGGTGTTGGGTAGGTAGTATGGCACAATTGGTTATAAGACTCACAGTCTTTGCCGAACTTTTTCAGATGGAATCTGAGTAAAAAGGGGTTCCCAGACCCAATTCCAATGTGTGCGTGGAGGCTTCCCAACAACAAGCAATTCTTGGATTCCAGCAGAGCATCCAAGAATTAAACTCAATTCTGACACTATCTACCAGGAGATAGAATCACATTTCACAGATTAAGGACTCAGTCCCACAAGACTGCTCTCCACTTCAGATGCCAGTCACAAGCCCAGATTGAAGGTTCCAACAACCCCCTCCAACTAAGGATGCCAATTACAAGTCCAGGTTCTTACCTGAACTTCTGACCAACTGGTTATAAATCAAAACTTCCCACAACATCATCTTTGGGCTCAATTAATTTGCTAGAATGGCTCGTAGAACTCAAGAAAACTTATTTACTCACTAAATTAATGATTTATTACAAAGGATATTAAAGTGTATGAATCAACAGCCAGATGAAGAGATACATAGGACGAGGTCTCAAAAAAAGGAGCTTTTGTCCTCATAGAGCTTGGGGCCCAGCATGGTAGCACATGAAAGGGTCCTGTGTCCCCAGTGTGGAAGCTCTCCGCAAAAGGCTGATGAGCTATCCTTTTGAGGTTTTATGGAGGTTTCATTATACAGTCAGGATTGACTAAGTCACTGGCCATTGGCAATTAATTCAATCTCAAGCTCCTCTCTCCTCCCAGAAAAATCAGGGAGTGGTACTGAAAGTTCAATCCTCTAGCCACATGGTTGGCTCCTACTGGCAAACAGTCTCCACCCTTGTGTAGGGTCCAAATGTCACCTCATTAATATAAGGAAAGACACTATTCACATCACTTAAGAAATTTTAAAAGGTTTGGGAGCTGTGAGCCTGGAACTGTGTATGAAGACCAAATATAGTTGAGAAATATATATTTTGGTCATCTGAATGATCTGAGGAAAGAGTGAAGAAACAAAATTGAGTCACTATAGTGAGGTTAATAAAACAACTTAAATCAGAGTGGGCTGAAACATGAAGAATCAATTTTATCTTACTTTAACTAGCCTGAGAACTTAAATTATTGAATGTTTCAGTTGTGCATCAAAGCTTGGATATACAAAAATCGTGCAGATAACGCTCTGAAGAATTTGGGGAAAAATGTTCCATTGTCCAGACCACCAGACATCTAGAAGATTACCATCTTAGACCAATCTAGAAACTAAGAATGCAGGATGTATTCTTCTCAAGAATATGCTTTTTTACAAACTCATGGAAACAGAGACCAAGGGCATAGTTGCCGGAAGGTAGGAGGATGGGGGATGGATAAAAAAGGTAAAGGAGAATATCGTCAATAATATTGTGATAAGTTTGCACAATGACAGATAATTACTAGAATTAGTGTGGTGATAGCACTGTTAGGGATAAAAATATCAAATCAATATTGTATACCAGAAAATAATATAACTAATATAATAGTGTATACTAACTATACCAAAAAAAAATTAAGTTTTTAAAAAGGAATGTGCTCTTTACTACAAAAATTCTCAACTTTTCCTTTTCTTCAGACCACGCTGGGTATTACTGTCTAGTAGTGTTTCCCAAATTGCAATCCACTATGACACTTGAATAAAACTTTGTCATTGAATTCTAGTGAAGCCTCCTGATTCATTTATGCTTGGTTGACAAGTAATATATATTTATATATTACTTATAAATCACAATATCACACTGAGTGACCACCTTCTTCTCCGACTTCCAATTCCCTTAACTGTGTCTGTTTACCATCACAAGGTAAAAAGAAACACTATGACATGTCTAATACCAAAATCCAAGGTAATAATCATTATTTCAGGTTCAAACTTGTAATTCTCAGTTGTAATTTTCTATCAAGTCCCCAAAACAGAGCCCACAATAGCTATTTCTTTTATAAGTCCCCTGAATTCCCAGTCAAGTTTTAAGAATCAAAGTCCAGAGCCTGAACAATATTCTGTTCTGTTCTCATGAAATAACCTTCACGATATTCTGGTCTGCTCTGTGATATAGGAAAGAGTGATAAACATTTAAGGTAAGAAGGCAAGACAATCAGTGAATGCTCTCAAATCTCCTCTTGCAATTAATTGTCCCTATGAAAATTGCACCCTAAGCCTGAATGCACATATTCTAGGGCTGTTTTCTTGAACTCCAGACTTACATTATTCTTAATGCTTATTTCATTGACTCGTTTTATGTTAATGCACTCACCAATGACTACTGTTTCATGCCACTTCTATATCATCTATTAGGTGTGATGCTTTCTTATTTTTATGCATTAGGTTGGTGCAAAAGTAATTGTTTTTGCAATTATTTTTAACCTTCTAAACCGCAATTACTTTTGCACCAACCTAATACTATAGAGAAAGCATTTCACCACTATTTAAAACTGTTATGATGATCTCTTTAAATTCAATTTTAACATTGAGTTCTGGCAATTTGATCCTGCCAATTTAAACACCATTTAAACAGAAAAGAGGCAAAAGCTTCTCAGAGGAAGATAATCTGTAAGCAGAGAAGGGTAAATCCATGAAAATCTTGTTTTACAGCATTGGAAAGAATCTTGAAGGTACAACATAAGCCCCAAATGTTGCAAGTCTTGGTTGCAAACTATCTCAGTCACCAGACAGTAAGAGTAGTACAGTGGGTACGGGCTCCTGCTGTGGAGAGAGGCTACCTGGGTTCAAATTCCCATGTATATATTTGCTGAGTCTATGAACTTGAACAAGAAAATAGGAATAGAGATATTACCTACCTCCTAGGATGGTTTATGTGGAATAAACAAGAAAATCCTGTACAGAAGTTTGGCATTATCCTGGCACGTTGTATTCAGTGCTCATCTGTTATTGTTTTTGTATAAAGCACTCCACAGTATGTGACCTAGATTCAGTAGAAGGTAGCTATTATTGTCTACATAAGAACATGTGTAGTTGGCCATATCTGCTGATTTGGAATTACAAAACTATAGTCTCCATATTAAGTCATTTTTGTAGATATAGTCTAACCATTTATTCTGCCATCTACCAATAAGAGCTGGTTATAAAGTTGCTGTGGAATAAACTCTCTACCTCTACACTGCCCAACCACTCCCCTCCTCTTCATTCCTCTAACTTAGGAAAATCTGTATTGTCTATTTAGGTCTGTATGCACACATAGAAATACATACATAAATTCAATAAAATATTAACTGGTTATCAAAACACTCAGAATTATTAAAGCTTCTTTTTTTATTTTTTGCACATTTATATATGTTAATTTTTATGCTGAATGTGCTATCTGCATAATTTTTAAAGTTACCTTAAAAGTAGAATTTAAAAATTCTAGACCTTTTTATATAAAATTCACATTCTCCCCCCAAAAATAAAACTTTTCAAATACCAATTATTTGAATAACTAAAGAATTATAGTGGAGGTTTTTTTTTTGATATTGTTATTTATTTGCATTTTTTCAAAAAAAAAGTTTTTGATTCTCCATAGCAGTTTATGTGTGTAGATTCAATTTTAAAAAAATAGATTCTTAAATTGCCACAAATGTAGACCATTTCATAAGTGCATGTCTTCTTTAATTTTTTTGCATGTAATTCAAAATAATCCTTGCACAACATGTTTAAAGCTACAGCCCAAGGTCTAATTATTTCAGTGTGAATCACTTAACCATAGAAATTGAATTTTGATGGAGTTGAACAAGGGTGATTTGAGGTATTATGTTTAATATACACTTACAGATGATTTCTGAGATTGTTAATTAATCTAGATAAATTAATCTAGAGAGCCTTCTTGAGAATCTGTTTATTCCTGGTGAGGTCCTGCTGGATTTCTGGCATGTTCAAATCCATTCCTGCTGCCCCATCCAGACAACCTCTACTCACTGACCTCTCTCAAATCCTCTTCTCTCCTTTCAAGACTTTTCTTGTTTGGGGTCTTATTCTACAAAGTTGTTACTCTCCTGAGAAAACGATAAAATCATTCATACTGTAGGGAAAGGAGCAATAAATGCACTTTTTATATGGCTGCTATGTTTTATTAATCTTTTCGTCCATATAGTACTTTGCATATGTATATATGGTACATAGTAGTCACTCTAGAGGTAGAGTGAAGAATTTTAAAGAAAAACACATAAGATATCTTTCCCAAAATTTGGCGTAAAATATAAAAATTTTTCTTCATTCCTAAGCTATTCCCCTGCATCAGATGACCTTGAACCAACCTTTTTCTCTGAGCATACTGGTTTACCTGGGTGAACCATCAAACCTCAAACAACACACAGTAGAGCCTGGCAGTACTGAAAATAATCAAACTATTAATCATTTCAAGCTACTAACTCCCTTTAGTACAGTAATCTACACACAGTACATACTCAATAAATGTTGTTGGAGATTATGATTAATCGTGTGAACATTAAAGGCACACAGTAGTCAATAAACATTGGTTGAATAACTTGATTTAACAGAAAACTGAGAGTGTATAACTAAGAAAAAACAATAGTGCTTTTTCAATCTGGAGTTACTTTCTCAACATGTGGTGTTTGTCATTTCTAAATCACCATCTAAAATGTGTTTTCTCTTGAAACCCTACAGTTCTTTAATTTGTGTACTTTTAATCAATGTCATAGAAAGTGTTCTGGTTTCACACCTCAGAGAGAGATTATAATTAAAATAACAGATTATTAAAGACTTTTGGCAAAATCGTTTGTTGTGAAATGTACCAAAGTGGTAACTTGAAACTCATCAAAAAGACTTAATAAATTATAAGCTAAAATTAGCAACTGCAGACTACTCAAAAATTTTAGTATAAATTTCTCCTCCTTTTGTTTTTAACAATCTTTACTAAAGACTAGATCAATTAAATGTATTTATCACAAAGCAGAATATTTGCAAGAACCTAGCTAAGAAGATTTCACCAGTTTAAAAATATAACTCTTTTGCTGGCTTTGAGGAACAGCCCTGACTAAATGAAAAAGTATTTCTTTATAAGATCTCTATGTGTTTTTATCAGTATTACTGGTTTTGCTTTCCTTCTTTGAGGGTAGAAAAGAAATCGAAACATCAATTCTGCAAATTAAATACCGTATGCAAAATATTACTATGCACACAAATTTAACAATTGATGAACATCCCATACAACATGATCTTACCTAATTACAGCGTAGGACTCAAATTAAATGGACTGTACTATCAGATTTGGAGGAGATCACATTTTAAATCTATCACATTTCTACAAAATTTAATGTTTCATAAGTAGTAAACTAAGTTGCTTTTATAATCACTAGGTATTTGTATATGCTTGATTTGAATTTCAAATTCACTAATTTCTGATGAGTCATTTTTTAAATGAAAATGAAATAATGATTTATGAGAGACTATTCACTGAGATTAGAGAGAAACCCACAAAGCTTCAAATCACCTATGTTCCATTTTCCGGTTTATTTTCTTTTATACTCCTTCCTAGAAATCTCTCTTGCTCAATGGCATCAGCTAACATTCATAATAATAAATTATCATTGAATTTTTACATGAAGTCTTAAAAACAGAAGTTGCAAGGACCAAGTTAACAACTGTATCTTAGTCATCACTGGCTCCAGTGGGTCCTAACACGATGCTCTCAATAGAATTGTGCTCCCTCCCTCGTTCCATCACTAAGATTCTGAACATCAGTAAATATGTGCTAGTTCCACACCAACCACTGAGATAAACAAAGAGTAAGACCTGGTTCCTTTTCCAGGTCTTACTCCACCAAGGAACATGGGTCATAAAGGAGACTACAATAAACATGCTACAAATGTTTGGTAAGGGGCTGCAATTCACTTCAGAGGCATTAAATCCAGTAGATTTGAGCAACAAATCTCTGCCCAGTGCTGTTATCTGTTTCACTTACTTGTAAGGACAGCTCTCAGTCCATTTTTCTAATTATTGGAACTCAATATCCAACAACAGCTTACTCAGAAATGAACCAGATGTAAAACTAAACACTTACTTTGGATTATTGAGGAACTAGTTCTGTTGTTAAAACTCTTTTATAGTAGCTACAAGTTCTTCAGTTGATGGCCCCAAATGCAGAGGGAATGATGCTGTCCTAAAGCACGAATGAAAAACTAAATTAAGATAACTGTCTTTAAAAATCCAGTTTTTAAGAATATAAAGTCTACTTTTGGATGAAGTAATCTAGTATGTACATGTGTGTACACACGTGTGTGTGTGTGTGTGTGTGTGTGTGAGTAATGTAAATGTGCAATAGGAGTTCCCATCGGAGTCATTTCACCAATTTCTAGTGCCCTGTTTTGCTTCTTGGTACACTGACTGACAATAATATCAAGCATCTGAGTCTTACTTTTCTGGATTAGAGAGTCCTGTATCTCTATTCATAATTATTTTCGTATGCTTAATAGCAAGAAGTTACCAATTATCTTTAAAATACTTTAAATTGCTCAGGTTTAAAAAGAAATGTATAACAAGATAAGCCTTTCTGACTTATTTACCTTGGCCTGTCTCAATCATCATTTCATTCTGAACAATTATTGAGATAATAAGTTTTATTTTAATTTTTAGCTCTGTGTATGATTGGAAATGTAAGTTTATAAGCAAAACAGAACTAAGCAAAAAAAAAAAGTTTCTATTTAATTTTATGGAAAAACATTAGTCCTAAGTAGTAACTTAATAAACATTCGCACTATTTCAGATTTTGAGAAACAGATTCTTCTAATGACTTCAATATTTACCTGATAGTATATAGCTATCTTTTCTTTATTGTCACCATGATCAAATCAAACACGTTTGTATAACAGACAGGCAGTGGAGACAACCAGATTCTGATTCTTCCTCTCTGTGACTCAAGAAATACACTTACACTTTCTTCTTTCATATATATAATGTGGAGTAGGGAGAATAAAAAAAAAATCTGTAAGTTGCCTTTCATCTTTTCTGCATTTTTAGTAATTTTTTAAAAAATTCATTGTATAATAGGTACTAGGCTGTAAACTAAAAATACAAAGGTCATAAATAATATATGGTCCCTACCCTAAGGAATTCATAGTCTATTAGGGGGAGAAAGACCTACAAACATAACTGTAGTCTTATTTGAAAAGGACAATGATAGTTAGTTAATATTTAATGAATCCTAAGTATGTGCCAGGTTCTGTGCTAAGTATTCTGCATTATTTAAATTTTTTTCTCCATAATAAAATAGTCATTAAGGAAATACCACCATTATGCATTTCACAAATGAAGACACTGATGCCTAGAGCGTTTGTGTTTCTTGACCAAAGTCAGGCAGCTCAAAATTAGTAGGGGACAGAGCTGACATTGAATTCTGGTCTATTTTACAGATGCTTTCTTAGGATCATTTTTAATAGTGCCCCTCAAAATATCTCATGAGGATGATAATTATATGGTCATCCTATTCATAGAGGAGTTTGCATTTGAGCTTATATCTCAAAAAGCAAGTGGGAGTTTGCCAGCTGGAGAATGGGTGGTGCAGGGAGGAAGGAGGCTCATGCAGGCAAAGGGAATACAGAACACCAAGGCAAGGAAATGAAGCACAGCTCAGGAAGGAAGGGAGGGGGGAAATGGGGGGCGGGTAGAATGCCTGCAGGCAGATCTCAGCCCATCACTAACTATAATAGCACAAATATTCTCTACACCACAGCCAGAGAGATCTTTAAAAACAAATGATATGGTGCCAGTTCTCTGACGATATCCTGTTAGAGGCTTTCCATTGCTCTCAGAATAAAGCCCGAATTCCTTACCGTGACTTACAAGGCCCTACAGGACCAGCTTTGCCCACCTCTCTGGCCCCATCACCATACCTCCCTCGCCCATGCCCACTGTGCTCCAGCCTCACTCTCTTCTCTGTGGCCAACTTTAGGCCTTTCACATGATTTCCCAATTCCTCAGAGAAAATGTTCCCATCTAAAGCAGTCCTCTCCACTCCCTCGCCCTACTGAATTATCTATCCCAGCACCTCGTTGACGTCCCTTATAGTTTCATCCCATCGGTTAACTAGTCTGTGTATTTATTTTTTGGATTTCTTGGTCATCTGGCTCCAACATTGGAATGTCAGCCCTCGAGGGCAAGAGCCTTATCTGTTGTGCTCACAGAATATTGCTCCTACCAGCAAAGTGACCTGCAACATACAGATGTTTCATGAATTTTAACTGAATGAATGAGGTGTTAGGGACCATTCTGCGAATACTACACCTCTAAGAGTACTTACATTTTAAAAGAAGATAAAAACGGAGGGCAATGGCTAACATGTGGGAATAATCCTCTAATGGTAAATTTGAAGACATAAGTGGGAAAGAGACCCTTCTAAATACTTCCATCTTTATCTGATGATATATTCAATTTTACCTACTACTTAACTGCCATAGCCATTAGTAAAGACAATCATTACAGCTACAACAATTACTTCCACCATCTGTTAAGTCATATTATATGCCAAGGACTTTACATTCATTATTAGCAAGTTTCTTATCTGCTTTGGGGTAGCAATATCTTTCTTGTGCCTTCACTCTCATGACACTTACCAAGAACCCAAATATTGAACTAAGAAAAAATGGCTCCACATATGGTTTCTAGTGTACCTATGAGAATAGTATAGGAAATCAAAATAACTTATTTCTCTTTTGCAAAGTAAATATTTTAAACATTGCATGTTAACATCATTGGTACTCTCCATGAGCCAACAAAGACATAATTACCTTTAGTACACTTTAAGGTAGGGTATGTTTAACACTCACTAAATTTCAAAACAGACTGGCAGGCATAGAAAAAAAAAGTGAAAAGTTTAAGGGTATACGATACACAGGAGGGTAAAAAAAAAAGTGCAAAGTTTTAAGAGTATATGATACACAGGAGGGTATATGAAACTCAACTGAAAGTGTTACCAAAATGAGAACAGCCTGTTAAGATAATGAAAATTAGATATTCTTAGCAAACAGGAAATATATTAGGAAGCAAAACACATTAAAGGAAGCATAAGAGATTTTTTTAATGAATTTTAATTCCTTTCCCCAGACTTTGTTATTTGCTTATGTACTTTGTGAAGATTGAAAACTAAAGTTTATTTTCTAATTAGATTCATTATTTTCCACTGGCAGACATTGGTTTTCTCCTTTCTAGGACCCTCACTTCAGAAAAACATAGAACTGAAATGAATATGGCAGTCATATTCCCTTTATAGCACCTACATTAGCGTCACAATGAAATCAGCATAGCTTAGGGTACAATGTATATCACCTATAGCAGCAATTGTAAAGAGAAACGGCATTCTGGGATACTGACATTCTAAGAATCTTTCTCATTATTATTATATAAACATTTCTATTAAAAATTCAGGTGGAACAAAAATAATTTAAATAGCCAACTTTCAATTGCCTTTCCATTCTTGAAATATTGGAGCATCAACATAAACAGCATAGATAATGACTTAGAATCTGTTTCACAGATGACACTATCTTTAGCCTCTGAATTTTAGGCAGGAGTTGAAAATCCAGGTAGGTACACAGAATATATACGAATATGTAGTGAACAAGAGAGCAACCACACGGTTTAGATGATAAAGGAATAAGGCATAAAAGGAAAGAGTGAGAGCTTTGGGATCAGACAGACCTTGTTTTTATGGTACTAGTAGGATGAGTTTCCATAGGTTTAGCCTTTATTAATAAAATGTTAGGAAGTAATAATAAATAAGGAATAAATATAAAATTAAACCAGCTAACGTACATGAAGTACTTGGCATATAACAAAATGCAACAAATGCTGGTGGTGGCTATCACAGGGGTAGTGGATGTCCTTGCTAATGGCTAGGTAGTTACATGGTAGGTTACACAAGACGTGAATAGTTTTTAATGGCGGCCTCAAAGATCTGGAGCCCTTGCTCCTGTCACATCTGACAAGATGACAGCATCCCACACCTGTCACACTATGGTGCCAGGGTGTATGTGAGACGTCCCTAGGCTGCGCTGAAACGTGTCAGTATCACATACCATGAAAAAAGATGCCCCTCTGTTTTCTCAGAGTATTTAGTTTAGAAAACTTCTAAGTACTTTCTCATCTCTTGAAAACATATCTACCCCTCTTTTTCAGCTTTATGACCCAGGAATATCTTTCTCAAGCAAACTGGGAGCCATTTCTTTGAAATGTAAACATCAAAGGAGATAGCGCCCCATCTCCCAGTTCCTGTGGAAGGGGGGGATAGCGCCCCATCTCCCAGTCCTGTGCAAAACTCCCTCCTGTCATAAAGATAGGAGAAGTTTGTTTTTCCTCTAGATGAAGGCAATAAGCTAATACATAGTCACCCGAATTATCAGGTGAATATAGGATGGACTGTGTGTGACAAATGGTGCTACCAAGTCATCTTGAAGATTACATATTGTTTATCTTGAAAACATGTATGTAATGGGTTGAATCTTTGCCACAATGGTGGGGGTGGTGGAATACTTTTCTGTTTTGCAATGTCTCAGTGTATTTATTACTTGTGATGCATATCACATTCTGGTTGTAGTGCTTATTCAATAAAAAAAAAAGTGTTTCTGTTTCTACTAAAAAAAAAACAAGACAATCTAGAGGCCTCACATTCACAAACAAAACTGTGGAGGTTATTTTTTGGAATAACACATTTTTTGGAATAACACTGGAATAACACAGGGGTAGTGTGAGAAGCACGTGGGGTTTCACCTGTTGTGTAGTGTGAGTACTACGTAACCTGGTTTTCCTAGAATGAGGGCCCCATATAAACAAGTAGTGGGTAAAGGTGTGGGAGACTTCCATTGCCAAGAAAAGCATTTTATCGCATGGGGAAAAGGGAGTCGAAACAATTTTGAGCAGAGAAGAGATGTGTGTAAAGAGGTTGTTTGAAGGAAAATAACCTAAAAGTAGTATACAAGATGTATTGAAAATGTAAAGACTTGAGAGATCCACAAACCAATTAGGAGACCACTGCAAAATTCATATAAAGAAAGTGCCTGTAAGAAATTTTATAAGGCTGAAGATGCCTTATAAAAAGATCTGTGATGATATTCTGACAGCTCATAGAATTCCACGACCCTTTACTTCCCACCTTCCACTTCAGACCCATTTCGTCAAGTCTCATGTCCCCTGTTTCCATTATTTTGCCTCAACTTAGATTCTCACATTCTGTCTAGCACCTTTGTGAAGGAGTCCTAATCAGGGTGGCTGTCTGGTCTCAATTTGGGCTTCACCATAGCAAGCTACCTATTGAATTATGCTTGGCCATCTCCACCAGCCCATTCTACCCTCATATCTGAGAAACCAGCCTGGGTCCAAAGCTGTGGACTCTTGCTAACCTGAGAGGATGAATCAAGAAAGAGGAACCGTAACTTATTAGATGGAGACAAAGGAGAGAAAAGCTAAAGCTGACTTCAATGATTCAAACATAACTGACCATAAAATACATGTCCTGCTGGCAGACAGAGATGGAGAAATAAGTCTCGGAGAAAAGTGTCATGGCCAAGTTAGAAAAATCGAAGAGTATCTCAATGATCTTCCTAAGGAAACACTTTTGTGGAAAAATAGCAGTGTCAAGGACTAAGCCCACACTCAGGGTCAGGAAGAAGACGTATAACCAGCAAGGAGATGAGGAATGACAGAGGCAAGAAGGCATTTAGATAGTGCAAGCCAAGGAAAGAATCAACAAAGTCACTGAAAACAATGAAGAGCTCAACAAGAATAAGGACTGATGAAATACCTCTTTTTCCGAGTAGACTTTAATTTCCCAAAACATTGCTTGTTGGTTTAAAAGTAGATAATATAGTGGTAGTCTTAAAGCAAAATGGGTATTAGTTCCAACATTATTTCTAATCCTGAAATTTGTCTCCACTAGAAGCTATACGTGCTAGTTTAGTTCATTTTAAAAAGTTTAAACATATATATATATATAATTAAAATAATACCATTATATATAAAATGCCTCCGAGTATTTTTCTTCTTTTCCCAATAAAAATAAATTAGACTTTAGTTCAATAGACTACGAAAAACACACTTATTTTGTCTGTTGGAGATTTCAGTTTTTCTAACTTCTTTCTTCAAATCATCCAGTTTTATTATGACTTAAGCACTCTGCTTAACATACATTTTCTCCACTTGAATTCATTTCTTCCATAGCAATGTAACCGTCAACAGTTTAAACATACGTCACAGATAAATTAAATCTTTTTTTCTAGACTCAGTCTAAACTAAGCCATGCTAAAGACTCCTACAGTTCAGATGTTTGTTTCAAAAATTCTCTCTATTCCTTTCCCTTACTTTGGCCTCTCGGTGTTTAATCTAAAGGAATAAATGAATTCTGTTTCATTTATTTCCTATGTTTTCATATTTCTATTTATGATATACTATATTACTGTCAAGTAAGTCCTCTGTACTATTTCTCAAGCACAATACTAGAATTTCTCTTTTCATTAAATGTATCTATATTCCCTTGTCTTTATTTTCTTAAGATTTTTATTAAAATATAGCTAATGTACAATATTTTATTAGTTTCAGAAGTACATCATAGTTATTCAACATTTATATACCTAAAGAAGTGATCACCCTGATAAGCCCAACAACCACTTGACACCATGCTATGATGCTATCACAATATTATTGACTATATTCCCTATGCTATACATCACATCCCCATGATTTATTTGTTTTATACCTGGAAATTTGGACTTCTTATACCCTTACAGCGTTCCCCCCCTTTAACTTTCAATTACAGTTGATATTCAACATTATTTTATATTAATTTCAGGGGTACAGTATAGTGGTGAGACATTTATATAATTTAAAAAGTGATCCCCCTGACTAGTCTAGTACCCACCTAACACTATACATAGTTATTGCCATATTATTGACTATATTCCCTATGCTTTACTTTACATCCCTGTGACTGTTGTAACTACCAATTTGTACCGTGCCAGGCAATAGACTAGGGCTTTGAATGCACTATTTTATTTAATCTTTATTACTTCTTACTAGAGAGGGCAACATCATTCTTATTTTATAGAGAAGGTGGCTGAAGCTCAAAGAGGCCAATCACACCAAGAGTAATTGGTGGAACCTACATTCAACCTTGTTTTGCCTGACCTCAGAGTCCATGCTTTCTATTATACACACACCCTCCCCTACAAATCATCCTAAAATTTGAAAAGTAGTTATAAATATCCAATGTAAATATGTTTAACTCTTGTTGTAGTTTTAAAGTACCAAGTTACATTGGTGGATGATATTTAAACAGCAATAACTGTTAACCTGAATTTACTTAAGTAAACACTTCTAAATAAGCTGTATTAAAAATTGGGTAGTTCATCAAATGTTCGAAGACGTAATTTAAATATTTGAACTAGCTTGTCAAATTATTTAAAATAAAAAATTTTCTCTATGATCCAGTTGAGTGGATATTTTCATTATGTTTGCTGTAACTTATCCTCTCTATAAAACGGATTACAAAGCTGCCTTAAAGAATATCTGTACCCTACTGCAATCTGCATGACGGTCTGCCTAATGTTGGCACTTTGTTAATATTTAATAATAAAGTGATTTAAACCACAGAAACAAGAAGAGAGAACTAACTAGCATTCAGACTAGAACAATATTCCCAAAAAGCATTCAGCAGAAGGGTGGCCGGTTAGCTCAGTTGTTTAGAGCATGGTGCTAATAACACCAAGGTTGCCGGTTCAATCCCCACATGGGCCACTGTGAGCTGCGCCCTCCTTTAAAAAAAAGCATTCAGCAGAAAATTAGTACCTAAGAATGGTTCAGGGGAAAAGGTAGAAGGTGGGGGGAAGGATGGGATAAAGTGGTGGCTTCAACTAAAATGACCAAGATAAAACAGATTGAAAATTCCAAAGCAATATTCTAGACCAAGATGCAGGTTTCAATTAATATAATCAGGAATCAAGTTTATGATTTTAAAATACCTTACCCACAAGGGAGGTATTTTGCATGTTATCAATTCCGAGACTCATTTCTTTCACACTTTAACATTTCTGAGTTTAGATATGTCTCATACTTGATGGCATATTATAATTGTTGACTTTTTCTTTTTTAGTAGTACAAAAAATAAATGGTGCATTTACAATAGATAGGATGGTTGCCAGCTCCCAGTGATTCCCCACCTACTGGCACTCACAGCCTTGTGGAGTCCCCTTCCACAGTGCACCAGGGGTGGGCTATGCAACCAATAGAATATGGCAGAAATGATAGTATGTCATTCCCAAGATGAGGTTATAAAGACACTGCTGTTTTCTCTTGGTCTCTCTCACATCGCTCACTTTGGGCTTTGGCGGAAAATAGCTGGTATGTCATGGACAGCTCTATGGATAGCCCATATGGTGAGAAACTGAGGCCTTTTGTTAACAGTCAGTGAGGAGCTGAAGCCAAAAACCTCATGAGTAAGCCATCTTGGAAGAAGATCTTCCAGCCATGGTCAAAACATCAGGTGACTGCAGCCGGGCTGACACCTTAATTACCACCTCATGCGAGACCCTGAACCAGAACGACTTTATGTTGTTCCAAGATTCCTGACCCTCAGAAACTATGTGAAATAATAAATGTTTGTTGTTTCAAACTGCTAATTTGGGGAATAATTTGTTATCAGGCAACAGATAACTAATATGGATGGTCTCTTAGACTCGATGAAACAGAATAAAAGAGGACTTGAGAGAAGGATTTATCTAAAGAGACCATTTAAAGTACTGTAAGTTCACTCCCATCACCAAAGAGAGCCGAGAAGAACGGATAGGTATCTGTACCTCACTTCAAATCTATGAAAGGGGCTTTAATAGTACTAGTCAGAGAGGATAATATGTGACTGCTGTAGTTGGGCACACAACGTGAACCAGAGGCTGAATCCCACCTGAAGGAGCCAATAAGCAAGAACCCATGGTTGGCTCCTATGGCAGGGAAAAGGGAGTGGTGGCCACCTTGGCTTGGCCTCAAGCAGGTTTGTCAGGCCACAGGATATATAGATACACTCCAAGGAGTAGATATATTGCAGAGGTGAGCCACCTGAAAAGACAGTGGCCTGCTGCCATTTAAACTTGGCAAGAAGACCTCCTGAAAGAACGAGAGGGCTCACCAGAATGATTCTTTCTGGAGTAAAAAAAAAAAAACCAAAAAAAGAAAACCAAAGCGGAGTGGGAAGCTGCAGCAGGAAAAATAAAGTATCACTGCCTGGTCAGAAAAGATTCCGGGAAGCTTCCAAGGCATTCAGGAGAGAAAGATCCAGCATCAGACATCTGCCATACCCAGATGGCATAAAGCCATGTTTTGGCAAGGTGAATTAAAAACTTTCTGCCCCCTCTCTTTCCCTCCCTCCTCCTTCCTGCTCCCACTGAGGGAAGATCTTGTAATAGCAGCAAGCTAGAGAGAAAAATGCCTTCTTGCAGCCAGCCCCAGCTGGGGAAGGGAAGATTTAATTTTTGACCCAAGGTACTGTTTCCAACTTAAAGTAAAGCAAAGATTTTATTACTAAGTGACCAGAAAATCTGGCCTTGTCGAGTTTTCACCTAGAGGGTAAGGAAGTAATTCTTCCTGAAAAAAAATTGAGAGAGATTGTGGGAGAGAAAAATAAATTTGCATTTGGACTGCATCCCATGAGCTGTGTTGGTTAAACATGCCTGCTCCTCAACTTTGGGACATGTTACATACTGCAACCCCTTTTTAGGAACACATAAATTATCTGAAAAGCACATCAGGAATGTTGTATGCTTAACTTTCTTTAATCATGTGTATCCCAAACTGATTTAAGCATGGATCACTTTTTGTTCACTTATCATCTATGTTCTAGAATCAAATAGTTCTTGTGAAACTCACTTTGCCCATTCAGCCTGGGTTTCCCTGTCTCTAAAAATAGAGATAAGAATAGTGTCTAACTCATGTCATATGAGAGGATGAAGTAGTTCAATGAATGCAAAGTACGTAGCACATAGTAAGTATTCTATGAATGCTGAGAAAGGAAAAAACATCGGCAGAAAGTTGGTATCTAGTTTTTCTTTTTTTTTCACCTTGATCTTTTTTTTCAAGGAAAATGTTAAAGCTGCATTAAATGACCAAATGTGGTTTCCAAGACCATGAAAACTGTCTGTGTCACCCTCACAATTCTACAACTCAGAGCTGTGTTGGTAGCTCAGTGTCTAGCACCCTCCTGATCTCTGTTCTCATAGTTGCCCTCTTTGAAGCTCTGTTCACATTCCCATGGATCAAAATTATCCCTCCTTTGTGTCGTCAAAATCTTCCTTCCTTCAGAGCTTCTTAAGAGTAGATGGTCTTTGAATTGCCTTTAAATAAGGACTTTGTCTCATTTATCTCTGAATCCATAGCACCTACCTAAGTCTCATTATATATCAGATGCCCAAGGAATGATTAACCAAAGAAAAAAGGGAAGGAAAGAGGCGGGGGTGGGCAGAAGAGAGTTAAAATGTTTCACCCTGAGACGTGAAGAACACATTACACAAAGTTCTCTAGTATGTTGACAGCTTAAAAGAGTTGAATTAATTTACATAAATAAATATCTTATTTCATATTTTTTCCTTGAAATGTTGGAAATATTATATTTGACTTCTGTTATTATAGTGATCACCCTAAAATACAAAAAAGCATATTTATCTTAATATCAGATAATAAAACTTCCCCCCCACCAATTATTATAAGAGCTTTGAATACTTCAACGCAGGCCACACCTTCTCATCTTGAAAGCTACTGTTTTCCAGTATGTTCGTCTTTCTTACCCCACAAATTTGATATTGTTATTGATGCTTAACATGCTCGATGGCTTTTTAGATATACCTACATATTTGCCATTTTCTTTGCTCAATTTTCCTTCCTTTCCGATCTTCCTTCTGAGATTATTTTGCTTCTTTGTGCAGTAAATCTTCCAGAATGCTCTCTAACAAGCAACTGTTATGCACTGTTCTTGAGAGTTTTACATTCATAGAATTCTAGTTTAACAATTTTAGCTCAGCCTTTTAAAAGTTTTTTTACAATATCTTCTGGCTCCAATTGTTGCTATGTAGAAATTAATTATCATGTATATAAGTAATTATCATGCAGCTTTTAAGATCTTCACTTGTCTTTGAGGTTCTGCAGTTTCACTAGAATATATCTCAGTGTGGATTTATTTTTAAAGATTCTTCTAGGGATTCACTAAGCCTCCAGAATTTGAGTTTCACAACCGTCATCATTTTTTAATAATCCTAGCTATTATTTCTACCACATATTGTCTCTCATTTTCTCTAGTCTCCCTCTAGGACTCCAATTAAATATATATTCTGCCCTCTTTATCTTACATATCATGTATTCCTCTTTCATCTTTTTCAAACCTACACCACTGTTCTTCAGAGCATGTCACAGTTCATTATTTCTTTCCTTATCAAGTCAAATCTGATATGTAAAGTCATTTGGGTTTCTCACAAATGATTATATGTTTCATTTCCAGAATGTCTTCTTGTTCTTGTTTTAAATCTAATTGGTTATTTTGAGTAGACTATTGTCCTTTATGTTACTGTTGATAGTATCTTGCATCTCCTTTAAAAATATTAAATTTTCATACCACATTAGGCATCTGATAAACTCCAGTACCCATGGTCTGTGTTGGTCTGATTCCGTGGACTGATATTTTTACTGGTTCTCGCTCATGGCTCTGTATATATTTTATGATTTTTATTGTCTGCTCATATACATAGGAATTTTATCTGTTGGATTTCATTGAGGCTAAGTTTATAATAAATTCCTCCAGAGAAATTCGCCTTTGATTTTGCTTGGGGCCTAGAAACACCCAATGCTTGAGAGCACTTTAGTTTTCAGCCAAAGGTTTTTTAATCCATAATAGCATGGACTTGGGTGAAAATAACTATATGAGGGTGGGCCTCGTGGAGACTTCTCAAGAGACACATTTTCTCCTGCTCTACATAGAGCCAAAGCACAGGCAGGCAAGAATGCTTACCTCACCCTGCACGAGGCAAGGAGTTTCCTGCTCCCCCACTGAGGTTATGGAGGATCTAGCTTTGTGGCCCAATACTTCCACCTTGTACAAATCCCAAGATTGTTCTCCCATACCCCTTTCACAGCTCATTAAAGTGAGTCTGTCTCTTGTTCTTCTGATTCATGCCTTCTTATTATTTCTCCAATAATTTCCCTTATTTTCCTAGTAGCTCATCTAAGCATTAATTTAAAATTTTTTTTCTAGGACTTGTAAATGTTCTTCACAAGAAGGGTTACTCCAGACATCTGTTACACCATGTTGTCAGAAATAGAAGTCCCCGAATCTCTAAGTAGTGATATTTCTGACACTTCTACATAGTATCAGGCAGTGTTAAAGGAACGGTTCTCACTGAACTAAAATACCATCAACCAGGCACACAGGAACACAGTGGAACACAGTGTTGAGGAGATGATAGATAGATAGACAGATAGACAGATAGATATAGGTAGATAGTATTTTCCTCTAACAATTAGGACTTGTTTCTCTGCCATGAAAAAAAGAGAAAAAATGCTATGCTTTTTCAGAAATAGAAATCATATTCTTATCAGAGTCCTTTCACAATATAAAGCTAAGGAATTATTTCTTACTAGTATGTCATCATTTTTTAACACAAATTCTCCTCACACAAAATTTCTTCATGTAGAAGGTATATTAATAGTAATCTGAATGCAGCCCAATACTAGTATTTATATAATAAATGATAAGAAAATGGCTGTGCATTGTTATCTCCAAATAGACTGCGGCTTCATTTTCATTTGTCAAGATGCAAATTCTACCATCCCGTTAGATTTATTGTGTGCATTAAAGAGCATTTACCAAGGTTTTTGTGGTTTTGTTTTTAGCTTTGGAAAACTGAGGTGGGAACCGTGCTATGTAAATAATATTATCATCATTCAAAACGGATAAAATAAAGCTGCTTTGCTCCATTTTGTATATTACCAGTGTTTTTTGTTTGTTTGCTTTTTTTCTGGAAGATTATCTAGGCCTGCCACTTGCCTCCTCGGCACAATTGAACACACAATTACTATGTAAATTTGGATTTCCACATGCTTCCAGAGGAATGTAGACCATTTGAAGATTTCTAAGCATTAGTCATTTGGAATATGATACATTTGACTTAATCTGTAAAAATGAAGATAATTCTTATCTGCTTTGCAGGGCTTAGTATTAGAATTAATTACTTAATTTTGGATAAGCAATTTGAACATAAAAAAACAATACATAAATGAAGGTCAGTCCTAATATTATTAAAACGGAAATCACCGAGCCATTTTGCAAAGAAACACAGAGATATCTTTTCTTTATTATTATTCTGCTATTATTATTATTATGTTTATTATTAATTATCTAATAATTTCTAAATTAAAAATATAAGACAGCAAGTAGACCTTTTTTCTTCAAGAACTATACTCACATAGTGTTTTCCTTCCTTCACAAAAGTAGCACTGAACATATCATTACTAAATCACTAAAATCTGTGATCCCCAAATACAGTGATGTTGACCTATTTCAAAAAATACTGTGGCTCAGATCACTGAAATATTTTATTGATTGGGAGAGTATTGAGAAGAAAGTGTCTCTTTTAAGAGTTACTTGCTTAAAATAAAATAAAGAAGAAAGTCAAACATATAGAGATATACATATGCCTTTAAATTCAATGCCCAAAGCTAATGTAGAAAGAATGCTTTCCATTTTCACTAAGGAATCTCAGATGCCCTGCTATGTGCCCATACAAGTGTCTGGTGATATAAAAAAGTACTCAAAAATAATTATTGATTGAAAACCCAACATTCTGTAAGAAAAGAGGAAAGAAGAGAACAAACATAAAACTGATCTCTGTTATTAAATGTTTCCATGACTCTTCATTTTCCACAGCATAAAGTATAAATTCATCAACATAGTACTAAAGTCTTAATCATTGTTTAATCATCTAATTCTCAAACCTTGATTATTCTTTCATTTAACCAATATTTTTAAACAATATTTATTGAACAGCTACTATGTGCCAGGCCCTTTGTTAAGTGCTGGGAATACAAAAGGAGGGAGAGAATTCCTGACAGCACAAAGATTAGACTCCAGCAAGAGATACAGATACTTAACAAGTGGTTAATGACATGAACAGCATAGTTGTGTCAGGAACTACAACGGTTATTACAGGACGCAATAGGGGTGTATAACAGAGAACCTAATCTGATGGGTAGAAAAACTGTCCCTACAAAAGTGCCGTTTAAGCTAAAACCTGAAGGAAAAAGCTTATCCAGGCAAAGTTGCAGAGGCATGGAGAAGAGCGTGTGGCAGTCTGTGCAAATGCTCTGACAGGATAGGAGCCTTGTACAGTAAAGAAAAAAAAAAGGAAGTGACTGGAGATGAGGCTATAGGAGTAGGCGAGATCGCAGAGGAGAGAAGCCTTCGACACCAATTTGGTACCTTCTCCTAAGAGCCACGAGAAACCATTTGAAATATTTGAAGCAGTAGTGTGAAATACTCACATATGTGCTCTTTAAAAAATAATAATAATTCTGGCTGTTGTATGAAGAAAAATCTGACAGAGAGAGAATGAAAGCCAGGCTATTATTGTTAGAAGGCTATTGTTTTTGCAATGGCTTAGACTAGAAAAGATGTTAGGGGAAAAAGAAAGAAAGGAAGTAGAGAAGGAAGGAGGGAGGAAAGGAGAAATGCAAGAGAGAGAGAAAAGGGAAAAAAGGAGAAAAGTAAAGAAAGCTCTTAAACGTTTTCAAAAGCCAAATGACAACCAAGAAAAAAATCATTTGTATCATATTAGGCAGAGCTAATTCCCACAAGATGTACAGAGCTTCTACAAATCAGTAAAAAAATTTCATTTAATTTGGCTTACCCCAGTGTTGCAGGTTGGGTCTTCAAAAAGCAAACTCTAAATTGGGAGATTTGTATGCAGGAAGCTTATTGGGGATTGGTCACCCTCTGAGAGCTGGAGCTGATAATAGGAGATGCTGCTACAGAACTGCACTCACTATTACAGTGGGGATGACAGGTTCCCTTAAACAGCAAAAGCCAAGTGGGGACACTTAACCCTTAGACAAAGAAGGGCATAATTACCATAATGGGCAGCAAAGACAGGACGGCCTGACTCACAGGGATCAGTGGATGGCAAATAAAACAGAGTTCCTAGGGAAAAGAGAAATGGACAACCTGCTAGAATAATCTTCAATTTATATAGTTTATATGGATGAGCAAAAGGATGAGCAAAAGGCTGAAGTCAGCCCTTCAAAAATCGAGATTCCTTGTCTGATTTGCAGACCTGAGACAACTCTCAGACCCAGAACTCGTTCATTGAAGAAGAGGCTGGGTCTACATTAGGAAGGATTGCAAAATGCCATGGAAAGTACACATAGTAGTAATTCCCCAATTCTTACCCCCAAGGGACTACTGCAATTCACTCAGTAAATGATACCCTGGAAAAAAAGAATACCCAGACCTTTTGAGGTTTTTGTACACAGGGTCTGTGTTGACACTGATACCTGGTGCCATCATGGAGATGAGGTAGTAAATAATAGAGTCCTAGCTAAGTCTGTCTCATGGTTTGCATTCACATGAGACAAATGACACTATTAATTCACAGTCTTGACCCAGGGCTATAATCCCGCTCCCTATTACAATAAGGTACTTGGACCATCTGGACATTATACAGAGCATCACATTCATTCACTATACTGATGATATCATATAAATCAGACCCGATTAGCAAGAAGTGACAAATATTCCGGTTGCCACAGTTAGACTCACATGCTCCAGAAGATGACAGATAATCCCTAGAGAGATTCAAGGGCCTGTCTCATCAGTAAAAATGTTAGGGGCCCAATTGTCTGGGTCATGCTCAACCATCCTCTTCAAATTAAAGAGCAAGTTATCTACCTCACACATCTTACCACTAAGAAAGAAGCACAGTACTTAGTAGGCCAATTTGGGATTTTAATGCAGTATAGTCTACATTTGAATATAGCACCAACCCGTATATTGGGTGATGAAAAAGACCACCAGATTTAATCTGGTCCCAGAGAAATTCTTGCCTAAGGCTTTTTTCCCTTCTCCTAACCTGATTCCTTCACCCCTTCTCTCATGAGAGCACTCCCTCAATATATCACTGACATAAGGAATCCCATCTTAGGTTCTGCTTCTTTGTTTTGGGAACCAAAACCAAGTCACTGGGCCTGAGTTCTGTCACCCATAACTACTAGGATTACCCCTTTGTGACAGAGAAGGGAATTTAGGATTAAAATTGAAGACAAAATGCTTAGAACATGCCTGACACATTAAATGCTCAGTAAGTGTTGACTATTACTAATATGAATATTACTAATATCCACGAACTTTATGAAAAAACAATCTGCACTTGTAAATTTTAATGTAGTCCACTATGACACATTAGAGTCATAATTCCCTGTTAGGTTCAGAAAAAGAAATTAACTTACCTCATTGTTTTCTCATAGAGAGGAATAAAAAAATGTTCAAGTCCCAGATCCTTTCCACTGTGCGATAGAGACCTATCTCCAAATACTAGCTATAATATTTGTGTCCCATTTACTCCCATGTAAGTGAGCCAACTAATCAAGGGCTAAGATTCCTCCTGATTTACAAACTTTCAACAAACTCAATTTTACCTTAAATAGTTTTGGTTTAAGAATATATGTATAGTGATCTGGAAATGAGATAAACAGAGTGAGAAAAATAATAAGCCAAGTAACATTCTAAAACGTTGTCCACCTAATCCTAAGAAATAAATCACAGTACTTAAAAAGGATTATCTTTTAAACTATTCTTCAAAATTAAATTTACCTTTCTGTCAAGAGGCAAGGATT
Source organism: Rhinolophus ferrumequinum (assembly GCF_004115265.2). Taxonomy (NCBI): domain Eukaryota; kingdom Metazoa; phylum Chordata; class Mammalia; order Chiroptera; family Rhinolophidae; genus Rhinolophus; species Rhinolophus ferrumequinum. The sequence continues at coordinate 40,696,718 of NC_046288.1, forward strand.
TACACCCATTTATTGAACACTTAATAATATTAAGATTTATCACTTATCTATCCCTGTATAATAAACTACTCCAAATCAGTAAGTTAAAAGAATACTCATTTTATTTGTTGATGATTCTGTAAATCAACAGTTCATGCTAGGTTCAGCTAGTTTGTTTTTCTGCTACTCTCACATGGAATTAGTCTGTGGCTACAGGAATATATAGGCTTCATGGGTGTCTTAGTCCATTTGAGCTCCTATAACAAAATTCCATAGGCTTGAACAACAAACATGTATTTTCCACAGGCTGGAGTCTGTAAGTCCAAGATCAAAGTGCCGGATATGGTTTCTGGTAAGAGCCAGCTTTCTGATTCTTAGATGGGCTATCTTCTCACTGTGTCCTCAAATGGAAGAAGAAACAAGGTATCTCTTTGGGCCTTGATGAGGGATCCCATTGATGAGGGATCCCATTGATGAGGGATCTCATTGATGAGGGATCCACCCTCATTGCCTAATCACCTCCCAAAAGCCCCACCACCAAATACCATAACATTGAGCATTAGGGTTTAACATATGAATTTGGTGGAGACACAGTCTATAGCAACTGGGCCGGCTCAGCTAATATGGCCTCTCTCCTTTGTCAAATGGTTGGTGCTGGCTGTCAGTTGTGCCTCTCTCTCTACCTGGTCTCTAATACTCAAGAAACTTTGTTCACGTAGAAGTCAAGGAGTTTCAAGAGGATAACAAAATAGCTCAAGGTCTCTTGATGTCTAAGCACAGAAGCACCACAACATCACTTCAACCACATTTTAGTAATCAAAATAAGTTTGAAACCCAGCCGAGACTCAAGTGGGAATTGGCTGGGTGGATGGCTAGGGGAGAAGAGACTTCATGTCTTAATGGAAGGAATGGCAAATCATGTTACAAAATGATATAAATACAGAGATGCAAAGAATTGATTTGGCTATCTTTGCAAATAACCATCCACCCTAGGCACTAAGCAGCTATTTTACGTATCTTCACTATGTTATTTATTCTCATAATAATGGTAATAGGATAAGAATTTTTAGTCCCATTTCACAAATGCAGAAATTCTAGATTAAGTTTAAGGTTTTATTTTTGTTCCTGGATTATTTCAAGTAATCCCCTCTAATCTACTCATATGTTTCAATCAAAATGACTACTTTTTATATTAAGCACTTTGTAAGTAAAAAGTAGAGTAATAAATAGGGCTTTGTGAACAAAGAAAGATGTAGCACTAATTACGTATCTTCTCATTTTCCCATCTGTGGTCCAGGGTCAAAATACTGTCACAGTCTGAGCCTTTTTTTATCAGGATGAATGGCTGATGGAATTGAGGTATTAATAACTACTAGACCATGACTGGGCTGGACCACATGCAGTGCCAAGGTTTCAATTCAAGGGACTAAGATTGATCCTTGGTGTCACCTAAATTAGTGTTTTTTCAAACTGAAGTTCATGACACATTAATGAGCAGTGAAATCAATTTAGGGAGCTACCACTAGCATTTTTTAATGAAATTCAATAAATTACAATAGAATAGAAACAATTTTAATGGCATCACAGAACCAGTAGGGTATGACTAGAGCACAATTATTTAAAACCGTAGTCCGTATAGCTCCTGTCAACCAGACAAGGCTAGCTCTTCACTAGTCCCCTTTGTTCTATCCGTTACATTAATTAGAGACTTAATAGTCATTGGGTTCTGGTAATTATTTGCTTAGTTGGTTAATAGTATTTATTTGGCTATAATCTTATTTACTAAGCTCAGCCAAATTCAACTAATATTAGAAACAAAGCCTTCTTAAAGCCAGTGCAACATTGTCTAACAGCCATGGTATTTTAAATCACATCAAAGTCAATATCTAACCTAAAACTTCATGATAAGATTTATACCAAATTATTGTTCTAAGGGAGATAAGCACAATATTTTGTTTAAAACTCCTGTGTGGAAGCTGAAACCAACTTTCCTTTGTCTTTACTTTTCAAGATGAAATGATATCATAGAAAACTTTAAGAAATGTCCTATTCAAGGAAGGAACTAGGAGAGTTCATCAGTCTCTTCTATCATCTAAAGAGATATAAAGAATAACACTCCCCTTCCTGTGCTTCTGGCAATCTCAATCACTTTGAGCAAAACTAAACACTGGATATAAGTATAAGGGGCTCTGAGTAACTCCTAGGTGGCCAAAATGAAAGTCATAAAGTCTAGGTGTTAAAATCCTTTTAGTTTTATTAAGATCATTTTTACCCAGTTTATGTTTTATTGATTTCCCAATCACAGCACATCTGTGGCAGAAAATTACTAAAAAAAAAATTGCTGTTAGAGGCAAGCACAGTGATAGCAACAAGAATGGCAGCTAACAAGCCACTGATTTAAGAGATAAGAAAACTATCAAAACTCTGATAAGAGGACACCAAAAGCATAGCAGTCTCTGGTCGTTTCGTATAAGAACCCATGCAGCCTTTTCTCATGCTGTTTTAAATTGTATCTTTCATTTTCCAACAGTTTTGCTACTGGTATGTAGAAATAAAATTTATTTTTATATACTGATTTTGTATCCAACAACCTAGGTCAAATTTACTAATTCTAAAATTTATCTGTCGTCTTTTGGATTTCATGAATACAATCATGTAATCTGCACATAATGACTGTTTTACTTCTTCCTTCCCAATACTTACACCATTTTTTTTTTCCCCGTCTTATTGTCCCGGCTAGGTCCTCACATAAAAAAAAATTAAAGTAGTGATAGACAACATCTTGTTTTTTTCTTTATATCAGGGAAAATGCTTTCAATATGTCACTATTACAGATGACGTTCAGGCATTTTACAAATATTCTTTACTAAATTGAGAAAGTGCCCTTCTCTTCAGTTTGCTGAGAGGCTTTTTTTTTTTCTTTTTTAACCATGGTTGGGTGTTAAATTTTATCAAATGCTTTTCCTTCCATTTAGATAACTTATGATTTTTCTCTTTCATTTTGTTATTATGGAGAATTACATCAATTGATATTTAAAATGCTAAACTCACTTTGCATTCCTGGAATAAACCAAATTGGATTGTAATGTATTACCTTTTTTAGGTTTCTAGATTCTGTTTGCTGATAACTTATTTAAGATTTGTTGCATCTTTGTCTATGAGAGAGATTGGCCTGTAATTTTCCTTTACTACTATTATGTCCCTGTCAATTTTATATCAAGCATTGGTGATGATGAGGTTGTAGAAGAAATGGAATGTTTATACATGGCTAATGGGGGTGTAAACACTTAGAAAAATTATTTGGTAATATCTTCTTCCTCTGACCATATATATAAGCTATGATCTCACAATTCTACTCCTAGTGATACACCAAATAGGAATGTATACATACATACACCAGAAGACACGTTCAAGTATGTTTATTACAACATTATTTGTAAGAGCACAAAAGTGAAAAAACATGGATGTCCATCAGTAGTAGAATAGATAAATAAATTGTGTTATATTCATTTAGTGGGATATTTCACAACAACGAAAAGGAATAAATTGTTGCTAAATATACCATCATGATTGATTTGCACAAACATAGTGATATAATAACCGAAAGAAGCCAGACCAAAATAAAAGTATATGCTGAGTGATGCCACTTATATAAAATTCATAAATTGGCAAACAGATCTATGGTGTTAGGAATTCAGGCCACTGACTAGGAATAAGGAAGGCACTGAGAGAGGGCATGAGTTGGGGATGGGGCAGCTTCTGAATGACTCGTAGTGTTCTTACTCTTGATGTGGGTGATATTTTCACTTTGTGAAAATTCATAGAGCTATACACTTATGTATATTTTCTTTATGCATATTGTACTTCCATAAATATTCTTATAAAGGATGTATATTGAAGTACAACTTATATAAAGAAAAATATACATAGAATATTTTAAATGTGATTATATATTTTATCTCTGTGGTGACCATTTTACATAGTACAAAATTGGAAGCTGTGTTCGTTCAAGTCCTACAAGAAACAGCTACCAAGACAAGATTAAACATCCCAGGATTTTACTCAGGGAAACGTTTGTGTGCAAGAAATTGAGTAGGGAGTTCATGAGGCTGGGAGAGTCACATCCACTGTGAGTCTGACTGCAGTGAAGGAAGGTCGGGTGAAAGCGTCCTACACTGCAGTGTAGACTATGGAAGGTTTAACAAGGCCATCAGGGAATCGCATGAACCCCAGGAATGGACCACCCTGATGATCCCAGGCATGCCCCAAATGCAGCAAAGGACGGCAAGCCCAGCAGCTGGACTTTTTGGTCAATCATACTCACTCTGGTTGAAGTATGAAATGCACATTCTTATGGCCACTACAGATGCTCCAGCGTGATATTTTCTTTTTTCTATTAAGATGCGTTTTAATTTGTATTTACTTTTTAAATTTTATACAGTAAAATTAACTTATTTTGATGGACAGGTCGATGAGTTTTGGCAAATGCACACAGTCAGGTAGCCACAACCATTATTTATCAGTTTCCTCCTCCTAAAAATTCCCTCCTGGAACAAATTTAAAGTCATCCTCTCATCACCAGCCCCTGGTAACCACTAATTTGTTTTGTTCCCCATAATTTTTCTGTTTCTACAATATAACTGGAATCATATATTATTTAGACGGTTGAGTCTTAATGCATTTGAAACTAATTCATATTCCTACATGCATCAATATTCATTCTTTTTTTCTTTTTAATTTCTGAGCAGTATTCTACTGTGTAGATACATCACACTCATTTATCCTCCATTCATCATTTGAGAATATGTGGGTAGTTTCCAGTTTGGGGCATAAAGCCACTATGAGTATTTGTATACATATTTTTATGGAGACAGAAATTTTTTCATTCTCTTGGGTAAACACCTAGAAGTCAAACTGCTAGGTCATATGGTAAGTGTATGTTTTTTGTTTTATCCATTCTAATAGGTGTGTAGAACTATATTATTTTGGATTTAATTTGATGTCCCTAATGACTAATGATGTGGCGCTCCTTCTCATGTCTTTCATATATCTTTGGTGAAGTGCCTGCTTAAATCTTTTTTAAATACTCTTTATTTTAACCTGTGGGGAAAAAAGATGCTTTTTAGCCTGAAAATTTCTATGTTCAAACATTTTTCTGAGTTTTAGATGTTTATTTTTACATGAGAATAAAAACAAAACCTTTATGGGAGATCTCAGCTCTCTTCAAAATGTAAATTTAAGTGGGAATACACATTCGTAAAACTTTCCTATGGATAGTCTGAAAAAAATAAATATTTCAAGATATTTAACCACCGGGGCAGCAGAGACACAGAAAACTCAGAGTAGAGAACTGTGTAGCCTACATGAGCCCTGGCTGGCAGAACATATCAAACCCTCCAAAATGCATATGTGCTTTGAACTGTAACTTCCATATTTAATAATTTATTATAAGAAAATAATTAGGGATGTACATAAAGATATATATATATATATATATATATGTCTGTACAAACATACATACCAACACACACATACCATGTACATTCAATACAATGTTGTTTGTGATATAAGAATGTTGGACATAATCCAACTATCCAATAACGTGGAATTGTTGAAATAAAATATAGTATGTCCATACAATGGAGCATCATCTAGCCATTTAAAATGATGTTGCAGGCATGGGTCTACTAATACTAAGAAAATTGTTTCATGTCAAATCTCCATGAGAAAAAGGCAGATCACAAAAGACACTTTGTATGTTCCCATTTATTTAAAAAAGCGTGTGCATATGAGTGTTTTTTTGAAAATACCTAAAGAGTTAGCCTTGATTTTATGTGGATAAGTGTAATAATTGCTGTTTTCCTCTTTGTATTTCTGATTTTCTGCAATGCACATTGCTTTAGTAATGAGGAAGGGGGAAGGAATGAAAGCAAATAATTACAGAGAAATAAAAATCATATTTAATTATTAATAGTAATAGATGAATCATCAAGGAAAAGTTAAAATGTATTTGGTATATTTATTAAAGAAGGCAGATTCATATTAAATATTAAACCATTCTATTTAGTTGAGTAAGTTTCATTTGTAGAGAGACAACCTCATTCCTTAGCAATGCCAGATAAAGGAGACGGGGTGTATTTGTGTGTGCATATTTGCATGGATATGCCATGAATGTGTGTGTGCCTGTCTGTGTGTTCTGCCAAGTAAACCTGGCACTGTCTAGGCTTTTTCACTTAGTCATAGAGAATATCTGACCGTGAGGGTGATATTCTGATTCATCCCAAATCTTGCACTGGAATTGTCAAAATATCCCTATTTATTTTGCTACAAGCATTGAGTTCACAGAGGAACTCAGGCTTCAACAGTTTCCCTCAGTTTAGGTCAAAGAGACCTACTTTCGCATTACATAGTTACAGAAACCATATGAACCTTTAAGCCACAAATCTCATGTCCCAAAGACATGCTACTTCCCAATAGAAATTTCAGGCTTCCAACTGCAGCTTTCAAAGCTCATATGGTGGGGTAAATTTCTTTTCACTTAAAGCTAGAAAAATGATGCCCAGAGGACTTTCTCTTCTTTATCTTTTAGTTTTGCTTTTTAATCACCTCAGCCTTACTGACCACCAGAGCACAGAACAACAAGCATTTTCCTAAACAGAGGTATTTTCTCAGTCCTTCGAAAGTATTGTATTTTTCAAAGCAATCTCAGGCAAGGTCACGGCAAACTGATATGCCAAAAAGACTAGTGATTTAGAAACCAAGGACGAAGGCGTCAATCAGAGCAGAGACACCATCCACACTAGAGGACAAAGAGGCAGCAGAAGAGAAGACATACAAGCAGCATATTTAAGGAGCATTCTGATTCCCGTTATTGTCCCCAATGAAGGCTCGCCTGCTGCTCCCTGGTATTTTGTTAATGAACAGAAACACTAACAAATTCCACTAGAAGCTTGAAAAGATTTTTGTTTCAATCTAGGAACACAAAAGGAGGTCTCCTTGTGAGTTATTAAAGTATGGAGACAAAAATCAAACAGGCTCAGCAAAAATTGTCACATTCTTAGGAAATGCTAATGGAAACCAAATCAGTCTCAGACTTCTCCAGAACAAATAAAATGAATGCTTTTGTTTTTCCATTTTACCCTTAATCAATTTATCACCAAAAGCAGAAGCACCAGTGGCGTTTTTCAAAGGAAATCACAGCTAGAGTAAGGAGTGCTAACAGATACATTTGTTCTACTTTGAATTGAATATGATAGAACGTGATACAATAATAACCTACATAATGTCACTTTTTAAGTTCATACATATTTTTAAAATATTTTAATCTTATTTCATAGTAACTTTTCTTTACATTTTTTATTATAAAAATTTTAAATATATTAGAAATATATGTTAATTTAACCATCACAACATATAAGTGGTATTATTACTGTCCCTATGTCGAAGAAAAGAAAAATAAAGCACTTGGAGCTCACACATAATTAACTTTTCTAAGGTCACACATAATTAACAGGTGTTATTATTTTGTTCATTTACTTTAAATCTTTCGTTCTTTTTAGAGATGAACTATTACACACATAGATAAAGATTCTGTTTTATTTCTTACTGATTCAATTCCTCCTTCCTGTTACATTATTGTACTTTTATTATATACATGTGTATCCATAAGCAATATATAGAATTTGTTTTCTATGTATTATTCTGCATCTGCTTTGTGACTCTGCTTTTGTGCTCTAGCCACTTTAAATCATATAAACCGAATACATTCAACTGCATCACAGTATTCCATTATATGAACATACCATAATTTAATTATTCCATCTACTAATAACAAATATTTAGGATATTGCAAATTTTTTAATGTTAAAAATAATGCCACTGAGAAGACTTGGCTTCCAATCAGACATAAAGCAGCTTGGAAGCTGGGAGTCCATCCTACCAACAAGTAAAAAGTTGAAAATGACCAACTTTCCTTAGACTCATCAAAGAAGTGAGGTTACAGAGCAACTGCTTCCCCCCAACATTGGAGAAATGAATACAAAGAATCACAACTTACCACAGCAGAAAGCTGAACTCCAATGGATTGCTAGAAGCTCACTGTCCAGGGATGCCTGACTAGGGAGATCCCATACTTTTGTGAGTTTAACCTGCAGGACTTCCAACAAGTTCTCACAGTAAAGATTGGAGGAAAAACCCTCTTGTGTTTCTGGCAGGGGGAGAAGAAAAATAACCATTTTGAAATCAACATAAAACTCATAGACACAGACAACAGTTTAGTGGTCAACAGTTTAGGGGGAAGGGGAGTGGTAAATGAGGGTAAAGGGGATAAAATATATGGTGATGGAAGGAGAACTGACTGGGTGGTGAACACACGACGTGATATATAGATGATGTATTACAGAATTGTATACCTGAAATCTATGTAACTTTACTAACCACTGTCAACACAATAAACTTTAATTAAAAAAAGAAAAAGTTACCTGTTAGTCTGATTTATCATATGGTAAAATAACATTTTTTAAAAAATCAAAAAGAAAGAAAGAAAGAAAGAAAGAAATCACCAGTGCATTCTGTTCTCAAAAAGATGTGCCCTCAGGAGAAGCTATTTTACCTGTCTCTAAACTACTGGGGTTTTATCAGATCCTACCTAGGGGAAAGGAACTCCAGCCACTTAACCCTCAACTGCAGCCTCCCCTAGCCAGCCTGTCCCACCTAAGACAGGGGGGAAAAACTGAGATGCACTTGTGAAGTTCAAAGATCAGGGGTGCGGGCTCACTAAATGACTGAGCCCTAATTGGAGAACACTGCCCCTGCCCCTACACCTCACCACCACACCACTAAAGACCTATTTACAGGAGTTGTTTTTCCCAGTACATCATGCCCAGCTTTTAACAAAAAAATTCAAGGCATACTAAAAAGCAAAAAACACTGTTTGAGGAGAATGAACAAGCATCAGAATTAGACAGCTATTGCAAAAATATTGGAATTATTAGATAATTGAATTTAAAACAACGATGATTAACGTGCTAACAGCTGTAATGGAAAAAGTAGACAACATGCAAGAACAGATGGGTAATGTAAGCAGAGAGAGAGAAATTCTAAGAAAATATCAAACGGAAATGTTACAGATCAAAAACACTGTAACACAAATGAATGGCTTTGATGGGCTCATTAGTAGACTAGACACAGCTGAGGAAAGAATCTCTGAACTTGAGGATATGTCAATAGAAACTGAAAAGCAAAGATTAAAAAAAAAAACTATAAAAAATGTGACAGAATATCCAAGAACTATGGGACAACAAAAGATGTAACATACACATAATGGGAATACCAGAAGGAGAACAAAGAGAGAAAGTAACAAAAGCAATATTTGAAGAAATAATGACTGAGAATTTCCCCAGAATTGATGCCAAATCACACAGATCCAGGAAGCTCAGGGAACACCAGGCATGATAAGTGTGAAGAACAAACAAACAAACCTACACAGCTCATCATATCATATTCAAACTGCAGAAAATCAAAGATAAAGAAAAAAATCTTGTTATATGTCCATTATATCTCAATTTTAAAGAAGAAAAAGAAAGTAAAAATCTTGAAAGAAGCCAAAGGATAAAATACTTTACCTACAGAGGAACAAAAATAAGAATTAACCTGACTTCTGTGGGGACAGAGCCAGGAGTACAGTTTCCAGGCTCTGACCACACGTGGAAAGGTGCTGGCTCAGGTAGTAAATGGCCATCAACTGTGATTGCATGGCCATCAGCTGTGGCTAGTTGGCCGTCAGCTGTAACCAGTGAGCCATTGGCCACTAATATAGCTGCTGTGGCTATGCTAGCAGAAAATGGGGGCTAGCAAGAAGACAGTGGCTGAGCTAGCAAGCACGGATTGCAGATAGCAAGTGAGGTTGGTTGGCAGAGAGAAGTGAACGGCAGGTGGCAAATTGTGTGGCTCCTGCTTCCTGTGTCTCCAACCGTGCCAGCAGTGAGAATATAGTGGTATGATCCTGTATCTATGGCTCCGTGGGTGTTCTTTTTTGGTCTCACCATGTCCTGCGTTCTTATGGGGGGAGTGGGACTAGAGACCTCGCATAACACCCTGCATGACACTTCTCTTCAGAAATCATGCAAGCAAGAAGAGAGTGGAGTAAAATATTTCAAGTGTTGAGAGAAAAAAGAAAAAAAAACACCAAAATAAAATTCTATATATCCTATGAAATTATCCTTCAAAAGGGAAGGAGGAATAAAATTTGAAGGAATTTGTTGCCAGTAGATCTACCTTGCGAGAAATCTTGTAAGAAGTTCTTCAGAGAGGAGAATGATACAGGTCAGAAACTCAGATCTACATTATAAAAGGAAGAGGATTAAAAAAGGAATAAGTGAAGGTAAATAAAAATATTTATTTTTCTTATTTTTAATTGATCTAGTAGATAACAGTTTGTTCAAAATAATAATAGCAACAGTGTATTTAATGATCATTGCTTATGTATAGGTGACATGAATGACAGCAAACAAGGGACTTGAGGGTGAAATTAGAAATACTTGCTGTATTAGGGTTCTCCAGAGAAACAGAACAAACAGGATTTTTATAACTATAAATAGGAGATATATAATATATATACACTGGGGGTGCCAAAAAAAATGTATACAAGTGGACACTTTGGTCAACGTTGCTCAAGCAACATTGCTCAAGTAGTTTGCCATAATCAGAAGTGTCTAGATGCTGATGGTAACCACTTTGAGCACGTCTTGTAATTGCAGAAGTCAAACGTGACTTGTATTCATCTTTTGTTATTGATATATATTGAGCATTACAATTTTAAAAGTTTTTTCCTTTCTTAAAATGTGTATACATATTTTTTGATATATATAGATAATATTGATATAGATAGATATATACAGATATATGTAGATATATATAGATATTTAATGAACCTATACAATCATGCAGGCTAAGAAATCCCAAGATCTGCCTTCTGCAAGCTGGAGACCCAGGAAAGACAATGGTGTAATTCAGTCCAAATTTAGTCTGAGTCCTAAGGCCAGAAAACTAGGGGAGCTGATGGTGTAAATCCTAACTGAGGGCAGGAAAAGATGAGGTGAGATTTCTAGCTCAACCAGTGAGGGAGGAAAGGGGGATGGATTCCTCCTTCCTCCACCTTTTGTTCTATTCAGGCCATCAATGAATTGGATGTTGCCCCCTCATATTGAGGGAGAAAATTACTTTACTGAGTCCAGAATTCAAATATTAATCTCATCCTACAACACCCTTACAGATACACCAATAAAAAATGTATATAACCTGGGAATCCCTTGGCCAGTCAAGGTGACAGATAAACTTAACCATCATACGTGGTGATTATAAAGTACTTGCAGTACCCATGAAGTGGCATAGTGTTATTTGAAAGTGAACTTGGGTTAGTTGTAAATGATGTTACAAACTCTAGGAAACCACTAAAAAAGTAAAACCGTGGTAGCAATGCCAACTTCATAGATGCCATGGATATCAACTGCCAAGTGCTTTAGAAATTCTATGATGAAATGTTTGAGAATTACACTACCTAACACATCCAATAATGTGTGTTTTGTTTTTTTTTTTTCATTAGAAAAAAAATTCCACCATGCACATCCTTGAGCACGTGTGGTTGGAAGTGTTGAGTCACATGGGTTTCAGGGCAACTTCCACTCTCCTGGGCATTCCTGAGGTACTCTCCAAACGGCTGCACCAATTGCAGTGCACCAGCAGTTCTTGCTAGTGTTCTCCATCCTCACTGATATATCTTGCCACCAAAATTTTAAATTTGGGAATGTGAAATGACATATCTCGTTTTAATTTGACTTCCCATAATTATTGAGTTGATCATCTTTTCATGGGTTCATTAGCCTAAACTTCCTCTTCTACGAATTACCTGCTGATATCTGTGCTCACTGTTTTCTATTAGTTTGTTTGCCCTTTTTCTTACTGATTTGTAAGAGTCCTTTATATGTCCTCGATAATAAACTTTTGTTGGTTCAGTGTGTGATAAATATATTTTCTTAGTTTTTGGAACTCATCTTTTCACTTATTTATGGTACATGTTAAATTTTTATAACATTAACTGTCCTTGTAAGTAGAAATAAGATACTTGCAAAAACATGCTATACAATCCAGGCCTCTGAACTATTATTCCCTGTGTTTACTGTTTTTGTTACTGTTATTTAATTTCTTTTTCTTTAATAAACAGTATATGTGCATAGCACAAAATTCAAAATTCACAAAATGATAAACAAACTATAAATCTTCTTCCTTCCTCTGTTCCCCAAGACATTCAGTTTCTCTCACCTAACACAAACACTAGTTCTAATTTTTTTTGTATCTGTGAAGATAGACCATCGGTTTATAAACATTTATCAATATATTCTTTTTCTCCACAAAAATGGTAATCTACTACACCATTCTATTCCTTGCAGTTTTATTATAAAATATGTATCTTACAAGTACATATATATGTGTATTTCTAGACAATCTAGATTAGTACAGTACACAGAGTGGTTTCCTTGTTATTCACACCTTCCTTGAATTGCACATGTATGAGAGAAACAGTAGCTTAGCAAGAATATGTCAGATCTCGAGCCTGACTAAGTTTGAGTCCCAGCATTTCTATTTATTCCGACTACGCTAGCTGTCCTCTCTGTGTCTCAGTTTCCCCTATTGTAAAAAGAGGATAATAATGGTTCCTACCTTATATATTTGTTGTGAGCGTTGACTTAGATTACATATGTGTAGTGCTTACTATAGTACGTGGCACACAATAAACATTCAAAAAAGCTCTTACTGTTCTCACAAACCATATTTTATTTAACTAATACTATTAAAGAATATTTGAGTTACTTGCAAATGTTTCTATTATAAACAATACTTTCAGGAATATCTTTGTACCCATTCATTTTGCTCATCTATGTCTATACTTTAGGATCAATATATAGAAAATACATAGCAGGATCAAAGACTACATGAATTTCTTAGTTAGCTAGATATTACTAAGCCACCCTCCAAAGAGTCTGTATCAATTTACACTCTCACCAGTAATGTAGGAGAGTTAAGTTTCCCTATGATTTGCTAACCATGTATTATCAAACTTTTCTTTGCCTATTTAATACAGTGAAAAAAAGATATATTATTATAGCTTATTTTTTCTTTCTCTTGTTATGAGTAAAGTGTTTTCATCGTTAAAGTCATTTTTATTTCCCTTTTTGTGAAGTTTCTTCATTTTTCTATTAGCTCCTAGTCTTTCTCTTTACTGATTTATACAGTATTTCATATATTTAAAAATTTAGCACTTTTATATATGTCAAATATTTTGTCAGTTTTAAGTTTTATCATTCTTCTATGTTTACAGTGTTTTTTAATTTTTTATTTCATAAAGTGGAATTAAACAATTTTAATGGATTTCAAGGGGTTTGTGCCGTTTGTAGAAAGGCCTTCCAAATGCCAAGGTTATAAAACCATCTCCCTTAATTTCCCTGGTACTATTTTGGTTTAATATTTATGCCCTTGTCTCATCTGGATTTATTTGGGGGAACATAAGGGTCATTATGCTTCCTTTCAAAAAGCTATTGTCGGGGCCGGCCCGGTGGCTCAGGCAGTTAGAGCTCCATGCTCCTAACTCCGAAGGCTGCCGGTTCGATTCCCACATGGGCCAGTGGGCTCTCAACCACAAGGTTACCAGTTCAATTCCTCGAGTCCCTTGTTGCGCCCCCTGCAACTAGCAACGTCAACTGGACCAGGAGCTGAGCTGCGCCCTCCACAACTAAGACTGAAAGGACAACAACTTGAAGCTGAACAGCACCCTCCACAACTAAGATTGAAAGGACAACAACTTGATTTGGAAAAAAAATGTCCTGGAAGTACACACTGTTCCGCAGTAAAGTCCTGTTCCCTTTCCCCAATAAAATCTTTAAAAAAAAAAAAAAAAAAGCTATTGTCCCTTAACAATTTATTGAATAAAGCATCTTTTCACCACTGATTTGAAACACCACTTTTACATTAAAATACCATACATATTGAGTCTATTTCATAACTTTCTATTCTGTCAATTCATATAATAGTACTACAGTTTAATTCATGTAACTTTATTGTAGTATATGCATATTAATATGTGGTCAATATATCCTTCCTAAATCTTCTCTTTCTCTTTTTTAAAATTAGAATTTTCCAATCTATAGTTCCTTGATCATTTTTCCATAAGAATTTGAGTCAACTTGCTAGTTAAAAAAAAAAACAAACCTGTTAGTATTTTACCTTAGATTTATAGATTAATTTAGAGAGAAATGTAAGCTTTACAGTATTTTCTTCCTATCCATGACATGATGTGCCTCAACTTTTGTCCAAGTCTTCTTTGTATTGTTTAATAATATGTTAAATTTTTCATGTAGATCTTGTAAATTTTTGTCCATTTCATTCCTATGTATTTCATCTTTTATCATTATTATAAATGAGCATTTTTTTCTATTATAGCTTCTAAAATAGCTGGTTGTTGTTTGTCTCTTACTCTTGCAGTCTCATTTTTTTTATCTCTGGATCTAATCCTCTATGAAAAGTGTCTGCCTCCACCCTTAATCCTTCAAAATCTTCTGAAGCTCTGAGTTGACCAGTAGCTACTAATCAAAAGACACTACAAATGTCATTATGGTCATGAGGGTAACATACACCTCCTATTTATTTTAGGGGCTAAGAATACAAATTCAAGCTAAAGAACACTTTATTCAAGATCACCAATGGGTTCAGTGACTCGTGTTTTCATAACATAAAAATTTTTTAATTATATCTCAATTTATCATCCTATGCCATCAAATGAAAAAAAACTGCCTGACTCTAGTCAGTTTAATGTGATATATGACCTATTTACCTAGTTTTGGGTATACTAAGAGCAGTGGATTGTCCATAAAGTGACCCCGCCCCAATGAGAAATGCATGCCTTTAAATCATCCCCTTCAATGCAGAGGAAACTATGATTTGCTTCTTAGTCAGTAGAATATGGCAAAGTAAGTAGGATAATTACTTCATTGGTTGGGTTACATTATATGGCAAAAGTGATGGTATAGTCACTTCTGTGACTATGTTACTTTATATTTGACTCCATCTTTCAGACTATAAGGGGAGATTCTCCTGTTGACCTTGAAGAAGTATGCTGCCATCTTGTCAGAAGACCATATGTCAAGCACCATGAAAAGCCTCTAGTTGCTGACAGTTGCCTTGGTTAATTGCCAGCAAGAAAATGAGGACCTCGGTCCATAACTTAAATTTTGGACCATAAACTTAAATTTATAAATAAACTTAAACTCATAAAATAAACTCATAAAGTTAAATTTTTCCAATAATCACAGGAGCTTGAAAGAAGACTCTAAGCTCCAAAGAGAAATTCAGCCCAGCTGGCACTCTGATTGCAATCTTGTGAAATCCTGAGCAAAAGACCTAACTAAGTTGGGGAACTCCTAACCCATGGAAAGTGTGAGATAATAAATGTGTGTACTTTTAAGCTCTAAATTTGTGGTAATTTGTTACAGGAGCAATAGAAAACTAATGCACTGTAACAAATCCTGTCTCCAAATATTACAACTACAAACAGTAAATATCTCTTATAGTTTAGTCAATTTATTGATGGAGGTTCATCCTGGTGAAATGTCAGTATAATATAGTTTTATTCTCTCTCTAAATTGACAATGCTGTGAGTAGAGAATTCCAGAATATCCCCAGATATTACAAAGCTCCAAACTTTGACATAACTCTTTCATACCACATACTTCAAAACTTAAGCTAGATATTTTTCATCCAAATTCAAAATCTGTCTAAATTGAAATCTTTTCTAAGTGCAAGAGTCCATTTGAAAAATGAAAGTATTATATTAATTTATAACTGAAATGGAGGTAAAAGTCTTATTTTAAAATAACTGAAATGCTACATTTATCTCTGCCTCTTCAGATACCCCTGGGGTATGAATTTCAATGATTTCCTTTTTTTATAGTCAGAGACAAAACCACAAGAGCCTACCCATGGTTACAGCTATAATAATATTTCCATGGCAAACCCAGTTTTCTAGAATTTCACATAATACAGCTATTTGAACACTTACAATCCAGCACCTGGGTTCAAACTTAATGTTTAATGTCTCAGATCTTAAAGCAAACTTTTCCATCTCTTTCATATAGAACATTAAAATTTTGGCTTACAAAATAATACAAAATTTTGGCTGACCAAATGTTTTTAATGATGGCAGTCCTGGAATTCTAAACTATTCTTTCCATTCAAAGTTTTCTTTTTCTTCTCCCACATCTTGTAAAGGGCTATGAAATTGGTGTCTGACATGCTATTTGGATGTAAATAGTGGTGTATTATTCACCCTCAATCACTCAAAGAAAATGATTATATTCAGTTATAGTTTAGAGAGAGCCAGAGAATAGACAAGAGTTTTCTTTAAAGGATGGGGATTTACACAACAAAGTCTTAAAGGGGCTTACCGTTACTCAGAATTAGAGAGAAGCATAGACCACAAATGAAGGAGGGAAGGCCTGACTATTTATTTGTAGAATCCTCTTGTTTTCATGTCCTACACTGTTATTCTCAAACCTTCTGGAAAGCTGGCACTCAACAGCCTTTTATTATATTAGCAGTCCTGTTATCAATTATTAAATATAATAAAATAAATATGCTGGGGATGAGACAGTGAGGAAAAGAGGATCTTCAGCAAATCATCTTGACTTACCAGCATAATAAGAGTATGAATAATAAAGCCAACATTTATATGACATACTATGTGCAAAGCTCTTTATCTAGAGAGTAAGTCAAATAAACTGCTTTAAGTTGTCTTCCCCTAAACCACACCGAGGGAAGGATTTGTATGGAAGTTATTTAATAAAAGTGTTTTGTAGGAGTGGTAAATTGGGACCAGAAAGTGAAGGAGACCAAGCAAAGTTGTGAGCCATGTTGTAGGGAGGGTACCTCAATCCCACAGGAGTTCTGGCATAAAACAGCTCAGAATTATGTGTCACTGGGGTGTCTAATGGCTAGAGGTCAAGGAAGATGGAACATTTACATTCTACAAGTGTCAGTCATTGGTTAAAAGCTGGGGGAGGAGCGGGCGGCAGGAAGAGAAGGACATAAATTCCCAAGTACTTCTAGGTCTTGAGTGCAGACAAAGCAGGTTCTGGCAGCCAAGGGCACCTGACAATAAAGACACCAGGTGCTGGCTTAGGAGTGACAGCTCATCTGGAACATATGTACACAAAAATGGAAAATAAATCTGAGGACATTGGGCAACACACTTACTACATAACTCTCACAACAACCCCATGAGGTAGTTATTAGTTTTATATCCATTTTACTGGAGGAGACTGAAATACAGAAAGACTAAATGAGATGCCCAAGCTCTTACAGCTGGTAAGTATAAAGTCAGGATTTGAATTGAGACCATCTGGCTCCAGAGTCCACACACTAATGCATTCTATTATTAAGTCAAGTGCTAGAACAGAATATGCAGAGGACGAAGGCAGAACTAAAGCCAGGCTTAGGAACTCAACAATATAAGAGGACAGGCTAGAACCAGGAATGATTAAGATGCAGACCATGTACACTAAAGCAAAGTGGTCCCTGTTTGGGGAGGGTGGGTAACTAAAATCTTTCTATTAAGTGGTTAGGACCTATCCAGGCATCAGACACTTGGGTTACACATAAAATTCACTTTCATTCTAAGCTTGCAAGGGAGAGAAATTATTGCAGTCAGGAAAGTAACTGTAGGGAGCCAGCAGAAACAACAGAAAAATTTCCCTCCCTCTTCCCTTTCCCTCCCTAATTCCTACTTCCTCCTTCTCTTCCCTACACACACACACACAGAGAGAGAGAGAGAGAGAGAGAGAGAGAGAGAGAGAGAGAGAGAGATCCAAAAGCTTCTTTCAGTTTCTGGTATTTATTAAGAATAATCAGAAAAAAATTGGCAGAGACAATAAACTCAACACACCATAGCAAGGAACTAAGTCAGAGAATTTCCTACCGCTAACATGGCCTACCAAAATAGCTTGGGTAACACATTGCTTTTTAATTAATTTTAAAAGCGAGTTGCTTCAATTTGAGACTCCCTATGAAGGTTTGTGATCCATAAAATATCTCTTTTGTCAATCAAATTACCACTGCATGTACCATTAGATCTTCCCTCATTAGATCTTCCCTCATTTGAATCTTCCCTCATTTATACGTAGATTTTCAAAGAGTCTCCTATGGGTTTCAATAACAGGACAGACTGAGCTGTACAGGTTCCCCTCACATTCCCAACATAACAAAATGCTGGATAAGATATAACCCACAAATTTGTCTACATAGCTGGGTAATAAAAATAAATTAGAAAGGTAGGTCTCAAGTGCCAGAAATAAAACAGAAACTCAAAGCCAGAGATGCAGCAAAAGTAGCCAAAGCCATGGATCAGGAGGGCAGGGTCAGGAGGGCTGGCACAGAAAACCAAGTCCTGGAACAGGCTTGCTCCAAGATAGGAAACCTAAAAGGAAAAAAATACAACTCCACCAAGGTGGAGAGAAAAAGTCTCTCTTGAATAATTAAATCCCCAAGGCTGAACTAAATTTCAGAATTTAGAAAAGAAACAAAAATTATATCTAGTAATTGGCATAGGCATACACAAATAGACAAATAGAACCTATTCAAGATACCAGAAACAGGTCACATATACATGGGAACTGGAAACATGGCACAGATCACATTAACAATATCAGAGGGGGAAAAAAACAAAGAATGAAATCTTACCATTTGCAACAACATGGATGGACCTTGAGAATATTATGCTAAGTGAAATAAGTCAGACTGAGAAAGACAAATACCATATGATCTCACTTATATGTGGAATCTAAAGAACAGAATAAATGAGCAAACAAAACAGAAATAGAATCAGAGATATAGAAAAAAACTGTTGGTTGCTAAATGGGAGGGAGGAGAGGATAGGGGAGAAAGTGAAGGGATTAAAAAGTGCAAATTAGTAGACACAATATAGTCATGGGGATATGAAATACAGTGTGGAGAATATAATCAACAATGTTGTAAAGATGACGTAAGGTGCCAGATGGGCACTGGACTTATCAGGGGGATCACTTCATAGATTGTGTAGATGTCTGACCAATGCGCTGTACACCTGAAGCTGAAGTAGAATAATATTGTATGTCAACTATAAGAAAAAAATATATATATATGTATGTATATAGTCACAGGAGGTGGAGTATAGCATAAGAAAGATAGTCAATGGCATTGTAACAGTTATATAGGATGTCAGAGTGGTAGCAGCTTGGAGGAGTAGAGTTATCACTTGGTGAGGGATGTAAATGTCTAACTATTATGTTGCTTTGTACACCTGAAACTAATACAAAATAAAAATAAAAATGAGGTCACCCTAAAATAAATAAATAAATAAAACTATAATAAAAAATTTATTAAAAAAGACTTATTTCTAAATAAAAGGAGCCATAAAATCTGAAGAAAAACAGTCAGAGGAAAACAGATGGAGTGGTCATTGAATGCTGGTAGGCATAATTTGATTATCCATAAGAAAAGATAAAAGGAACTTAAATCTCTATCTCACACCATATCCAAAAGTAAATTCCAGATAGATCAAAAACACAATGTAAAAATCTAACCTCGCAAAGAAAATACAGAATATTTTTATGACATTTGATTCGGGAATTATTTCTTAAACATGGCATAAAAAGCCCAAACCACAAAGAAAGGGGTTGGGAAACTTGGTGCGGTACATTGTACCACTATCAAAATATTTGCTGGCCCTCCCGACTAGTCCACCCCAATGTCACTTGCTTTGGCCATTGAAATGTGGGTATAAAGTGATAGGTGCCACTTGCAAACAGAAGCTTTAAGAGCCTTCCTTAAGGCTCTTAAAGGCTCTGCAAGTCTCTCTTTTCTCTCTGCTACAAGACCAGCCTGTCCAAAATAGGAGCTTCATCTTCAGCTATCGTCCCTGAAGTGAAAAAGATGTGGAGCAGAGCCTGTCAACCCATGTGCACGTGAGTGAAAAATAAACTTTTGTTGCAGTAAACCCAGAGATTTGGGAGTTCTGTTATCATAGCATGATTTACCTTAAGCTGATTGATACACTTAGCTACATTCAAATATAAAAACTGTGTGTTTGTGTGTGTGTGCATGTGTGTGTGTGTGTGTGCGTGTGAGAGAGAGAGATAGAGACCATAAGCAAACAGATTAGTATAGATATTTTCAATGTATGTAATCAACAAAGAAATTAGTATGTGGAAAACATGAAGAATATCTATAAATCAATAAGAAAAGAAAAACTAGTCAACAGAAACCTGGGCAAAGATTATGAATAGCTATATCATAACATAAAAAAATTAATGGTCCATAAATATACTAAAATAAACCCAACTTCATTACTAATCAGGAACTAAAAATTCAAGCAAAAAAGATATACCAGTTCATGGCTAACAATATGGCACAAATTTTAATCTGACAATATACAATATTATAAGAATGTGGAGCAAATGGAATTTTCCTGGACTGCTGGGGGAGAGGTGTAAACATGAACTGGTACAACTGCATTAGAGAAAAATCGGACAGTGTCTATTAAATTGGTATAGCCACTTTGAGAAAATGAGAAAAATTTGACAATATCTAGTTAACTTCCAAAAACTCCTCTTCTAGGTATACACCCTACAGAAACTCTTTTACAAGTTCAAAGACTTTATCAAACAAAAAAAGACTTTATTGTTTGTAATAGGAAAAAATTAAAACAACCTAAGTGTCGAACCTTCCATAGAGTTAGAGACAGCAATATACACATACTCATATACTGTATGATACCACATAGTAAACTTAAAACACATCAGGCAATACTGCATGTGTGCATGTGTGTCTCTGTGTGTGTGTTGGATCATACATAAGAAGCAAAGTCTAAGCAGCAGAGAGAGAAAGATATGTACCTCAGGAAAGTGGATAACATTGGGGAGAAAGATAAGGAAATAAAATAAGTTGTGGGGGTTCACTGTATTGTAGAGTATGTTTCTTTTAAAAATGTTTTTGAAGCAAATATGGTAAAAAATGCTGACATTCATAAATCAGGTGAGCAGCAACAATGTTGAGTTTTACTGGAGGTCTATGATCCTGGAAAACAGTAATGTTTAAAGAAATGCACCCACCCACCTTTACGTGTTTGGGAAAATGGCTTACTTTTCGGAAAAGACCCTCTGTTCCCCATGTGAATTAGCTAAGATCACGTGCAGTTTACGTTTCTATCTTTAATGGTACTACATCCATTTTAATGCTTTTATGAGACTAAGAAAATTATGAAAACTATAAATTCTCCACCAAGGAAGTATTTAATGCCTGAATGTTGGATAGGGCAATGAGAGGCCTTTCTCTAAAAACCATAACAGGAAACTCTGAATGAATATATCAATCAATCCAACATAATTTAAACAATACAAGGTTCTGGAATAGCAAAAGAAAATGATAGCTGATTTAACATTTAAGCAACTCCTTTAGACAAAAAAAAAAATGTTTTGCAAATTTGTCAATTACTTTCATATTCCAGCCTCCATGACCATAAAAGCCACACAAAGGGTATAATTATATTTCACAGAAGCTGTTCTTGTTTTAAATCTGCCCTTAATATAAAGCAGCCAACAGAGGAAATTATATTTAATAAGACATCTGGCTTCAAAATGAAGATGCATCCCATTTTTAATCTAAAATAATTTAAATTTGGTTTGTAATTGAAACATAAAGTTGATGTCATTTGGAGTTTACTGTCCCAAAGAATTACGTTTACAAAGAAAATATCAGAATATTTTCATGGTGTAAGATTATGCTTTTATCTAAAGTATGACAAGTCTAAATAGATATTTTGACATTAACATATTCCAGAAGAATTTAACTCCATTTTATTCATGAGATTATGTTTGCTTTAACTAAAATGAATAACACAGAATATTTGTTTTATCCTATACTTTTTTAAATATTTATCTATTCATTCATTCATTCAATCCATTCATTATCTCCAAAGTTAATGTTTTTACTTATACCTCCTTGTGTTAAATAACATTTTTTCATCTGCTCCCATTTCATCTTCTCTGTTTTTCTGCTCCTTTCCTTTTCTCTGATCCTGTATCTTACTCCATCTTTATTTTTTTATTTGCAACAAAAAGAATTCATAACTATTCAGTACTAAGGTAAAGACTTAAGTGTGAGCAGAAGGAATTATTTTGTATATAAAAGACCCTCCTGTAGGAGAGATTTCTTTAAAATGTTATCATAGAATATAGTTAAAAAGTGAAATGAAAAATAATAAAAGAATTCCAAAATAAACCAAAATAAATGTCAGGCCACTCAAAATCTAGAAATTAAGATTAGTGGCTATTACAGTTACCAAAACAAAGACAATTATAAGTTATATTCTTACTAAAATATTTATTGACATTTTATTATCAATTAAAAATTAAAACATTTACTACTTATAATACAATTGCAATAAAAATTTGACATTGTAGAGAAATTATCACTATTTCATAAGTGTTAAACTGATCTATTCTTGCAAAATAAGAGTTAGGTCCATGAAAACTGAATCTAGTGGAAGCCTCTACCCAAAATAATCTCTTCTCAAAAATAACTGGCCTCTTGGAGTTCCAGTCAAAATGGTGGAGTAGGTAATGTGATACTTACTTACCTTTTCTCACAACAACATCAAAATTAAAACTGCAACTACAAACAACCATCATTGAGATACATGAAATCTTGTTGAACCAAAGCCCTACAACTAAGAACATACAGAAGAAGCCACCTTGAGACTGGAAGGAGGGGCAACGATGTGGAACCAGCTGGTCTCACACTCACATGTGACCATTAAAAATCAGAAGAGATATCTTGGCTGTAGAGGTTCCCCCAGAAGAGAGAGGGGTTCCAGCCCCACACCAGGCTTCCCAGCCCAGGGTTCCAGTGCCAGGGAGAGGAGTCCCCATAATTTCTGGTTGTGAAAACCAGCAGAGTTTGTGGCTGAGTGAGATGGAGGGTGGCTGGAGTCCCAGCTGCTCCTCTAAAAAGGATTGCACAAGGACTTACTCACCAACAGAATCACTGGCTCTGAGCTCCATTCTGTGGCATCAGCTGGAGACACAACAGCAACATACAGGGGGAACTAAGCGTCTGGCTTCTGGATGAGGGCTGGAGGGGCAACTTTCTCCCAGACAGAGGAGCTGATGGAGGTTTATTGTTTCTTTGTTGAGCCCTCCCCCTTCCTGGTGTGCAGATGCAGGCAGCTGCCATATCTGAGACTCCAGCAAGCTGGCTAACACAATTCATTCATCACACCCTGGTGATTCTGAGACTCTGCCTCCACCCAACTTTCAGGCACACGCCGGCCACTTCCAGTGGCTTTTTCATACAAACTGCCTGCCTTGGCTCATGCTGTAGACTTTCCTAGGGACTCTCAGAGGTTCACAGAACCCAAACAAGCAGCATCTGGCTTGAGTGTGTCCTGTGCCTCTGGCTGAGCAACCCTAAGCCCAGCACTAGTAGCAGCTGGCCTAGACTTGTGGCTTAGACTCTCAAGGAACTTTCAAGCAATGTGTGGGTCTCAGCCATCTGTGGATTGCTTTGTGGCTCTGCCAGGTAGCTCTGGGTGGGGCACAGACTGCGGCTGAACTTAAAATTTAGCAGGTCCCTTCACAGGTGGATGTGGGGCTGGCCGTGCCCAGTGGCCAGCTTTCAAATGAGCTGGAGCATCACCCAGCTGCCTCCACAAAGGACACAACCAAGGGACAGTTTGGGCAGGAACCAGAGTCCTGCTGGGGCAGATCCTGTTCTATAGGGTCAGCCCCTGTATCACAACTCCTCCATAGCCAGACCTCACAACTAATCAGTCTGAGAATCAGTCCCTACCACTGATGTGCAAATGGCAACCAAGCTCAACTACAAGAGGAGGACAAACACAACCCACACCTGGAATACGCAGCTCAGGTGACCAGGGAGACTGCGCCACTGAGCCCCACAGCACACCTACTACATAAGGCCACTCTACTAAGAACAGGAGACATAACAACCCTACCTAATACATAGAAACAATACAGGGAGGCAGCCAAAACGCGGAGACAAAGAAACATGTCCCAAATAAAAGAACAGAGCAAAGCTCCGGAAAAAAAAAATCTAAACAAAATGAAGACAAGCAATCTACCAAATGCAGAGTTACAAACACTGGTTATAAGGATGCTCAATGATCTCAGGGAGAACATCAACAAAGAGATAAGAAACATAAAAATGGAGACAAAAAAAACCAATCAGAAATAAAGAATACAATAATTGAAATGAAGGATACATAACAGGGAATCAGCAATAGATTAGATGAAGCAGAGGAATGAATCAGCAATTTAGAAGATAAGGTAGCAAAAATACCCAATCAGAACAGCAAAAAGAAAGAAGAATCCAAAAAAATGAGGAAAGTTTAAGGGGTCTCTGGGACAACATCAAGCATACCAACATTCACATTATAGGAGCACCAGAAGGAGAACAGACAGAGCAAGGAATTGAAAACCTATCTGAGGAAATAATGACAGAAAACTTCCCTAACCTGGTGAAGGAAATAAGACATATGATCCCAGGAAGCACAGACATTCCCAAACAAGATGAACCCAAACAGGCCCACCAAGACACACGATGATTAAAATGGCAAAGGTTAAAGACAAAGAAAGAATCCTAAAAGCAGCAAGAGAAAGGCAACTAGTAACTCATAAGGGAGCTCCAATAAGATTGTCAGCTGATTTCTCAACAGAAACTTTGCAGGCCAGAAGGGATCGGCAGGAAATAATCTGAGTAGTGAAAAGCAAGGACCTATAACCAAGATTACTCTACCCAGCAAAGCTATCATTTAAAATCGAAGGACAGATAAAGAGCTTCCCCGACAAGAAAAAGCTAAAGGAGTTCATCATCACCAAACCAGTATTACAAGGAATCTTAGAGGGACTTCTTAAAGACAAAAAAATCAAAATCAAAAATATGAATAACAAAATGGCAATAACTACATACCTATCAACAATTATATCCAGGGAAAATAGATTAAATGCTCCAGTCAAAAGACAGGGGGGCTGAATGGATAAGAAAACAAGACCCTTACATATACGCTGCCTACAAGAGACTCACTTCAGATTGAAAGATACACACAAACTGAAAGTAAAGGGATGGAAAAAGATATCCCATGAAAATAGAAACAAAAACAAACAAAAAGCTGGGGTAGCATTACTTATACCAGACAAAATAGATTTTAAAATAAAGACTATAACAAAAGACAAAGAAGCACCTACCCTGTTTCTCCAAAAATAAGACCGGATCTTATATTAATTTTTGCTCCAAAAGCACATTCGGGCTTATGTTCAGGCGATGTCATCCTGAAAAATTATGCTAGGGCTTATTTTCAGGTTAGGTCTTACTTTTGGGGAAACATGGTAGTAATCTCACTTCTGGGTATTTATTCAAAGAAATCCAAAATGCTACTTCGAGGGGCATCCATATGTTCCTTGCAGCATTATTTACAATAACCAAAATATGAAGGCAACTTGGATGTCCCTGAATGAATGAATGGATAAAGCGGTAATATTCTATACAATAGAACATTATTCAGCCATAAAAATAATGAAATTTTGCCATCTGCGACAACATGGATGGACCTAGAGGGTATTGTGTTGAGTGGAGTAAGTCAGACAGCAAAAGATAAATGTCATATGATTTCACTTATAAGTGGAATGTAAAGAACAAAATAAACAAACAATGGAAGAGAAGCAAACCATTGATACAGAGAACATTTTGATGGTTGCCAGAGGGGAGGGGAGTTTGGGATGGGTGAAAAAGAGGAAGAGATTAAGAAGTACACATTGGTTGTTACACAGTAGTCATGAGGATATGGGGTATAGCACAAGAGTATAATCAATAATATTGTAAAACTATGTATGGTGTCAGATGGCCACTAGATTTATCGGGGTGATAGAAGGGGGTTTGGGAGCCTGGTGAAAAAGGTAAAGGGATGAATAAATACAAATTGGTAGTTATAAAATAGTCATGGGGATATAAAGTATAAGGAATATCATCAATAATATGGTAATAGCTATGTATAGTACGAGTCAGGCGGATCACTTCATAAATTATATAGATGTCTAACCACTATGCTATACACCTGAAATTAACAGAAAATAATATTGAATGTCAACCGTAATTGACAAATTTAGAAAGGGTTGAAAAGATAAAGGGGAACTGGAGGTTCAAAGTTGCTGTAATGTACAGCATAGGAA
The DNA here is from genome assembly GCF_004115265.2 of Rhinolophus ferrumequinum. Lineage (NCBI taxonomy): Eukaryota > Metazoa > Chordata > Mammalia > Chiroptera > Rhinolophidae > Rhinolophus > Rhinolophus ferrumequinum. The sequence continues at coordinate 40,723,021 of NC_046288.1, forward strand.
ATATAGTCAATAATAATGTGATAGCGTGTACAGTGTCAGATGGTTGCTGGACTTATCATGGTGATCACTTCTTTAACATAGGGAATATAATCAATAATATGGTAATAACTATCTATATTGCCAGCTGGGTACTGTTAAATAACTACAATGTACACGTGAAACTAATATAATATTGTGTGTTAGCTATATTTTAATAAAACCTTTAAAATAAATAAATAATGAATAATTGGCCTCTTGTTTCTTCTGTAAATAATACATACAGTTATCACTGAGTTTATTTTAAAAGTAGAAATACATTTATAATTTTTAAAAAAGTTAATTATGTGAAAAAACGTTTCCTCAAAATATAAAACATTTTACCACATTATTCCTGTTATCATGCATGCTATCATACAGATTTTGTGAAAATTTAATGGAGTATATATATTTGTCAGCACGCTGCCACACAGCTGGCTTCATCAAAATGTCTGATAGATGCTTTTTGCCTGTGGCAGAAATTATTATATACGTAATTACTATAATGCATCTGCTATATTTTTGCTTTTTTTTCCTAACAAAGATTAACTCAGGTGATTTCTGGGTAACTTTCCAATATGAATTAAGAAGGATAATTATAGAAACTGAAAGAATAAATAAAATATGTGGAATTTAGAATAATTAAAGAATTTTGCCTTTGAATAAAATTAGTTATTTGTTTTTTAAGACTTTAGGGGTTTTGTTGTAGTCATTGAGAAAATTTCATAGCAACATTCATCAGAAACAAACAAATTGTGATTATAAACATTGTATGTCTCAAACTGAGTTACAGTACAAGAGGCTGAAGTGTATCATATATCAAATTCTAATTTCAGCTGTTCTTAATCTTTAAATTGATGAACCTTCCAAGTTAAAGAGTTTTCCTTTTTTAAAAAAATAGAATTCTGAGATGTACACAAACTTATCTCGATAATAGTTCAGTTTATTTCATTTAAATACCTTTTTTTAGTAAACTTCTACAATTATATCTTCCACAATTTTATTTTCTCACAATGTTTTTAAACTAGTAAAAACAATTCTAAATGGTATTTATGGATTTTGTTAAAATATCTTCAAGTACTACGGCTTAACAGGTTTATTCAATTAGAGATTTGTGACCATCTGAAGGGATTTGGCATTTTACTTACACAATGAGGAAAACCATCACAGACTACAAAGAAAGATAGTATTGCAGACTGGAAACACTAGGTAAGATTCAGAACTGTGAAAAACATACAGACAACTATATAGGGAGAAAATATTCCCTGGCATTTTTCATGGGAAGTAATGTCACTTCTGATTCACTTATATTTGGCAATAAAAATGCTGTTTCTTTAGAAGTTCTGTCTAGGACCTGTGAAAGCTTTGAATTCTTTCTAAAAATTTTTCTTGGAAGTAGTGATCATAGAATATGTTGAAACCACAAATGTTGTATTTCTATTTGGGGGGCGGGGGTCAAAAACAGACAGATTAGAATGGATACCACATATCAATCTTAGTAAATGGTACCTTAAAGCAGCATGATTGAATTTTTCAAAAAGAGGAAATGAGCGAACTACTGTGAAGGTTTTCTTAGTTGTCAAGAATTCTACTCAAACTAGAATAAGTATATAGAGATTTTTTTATTTTGAAAAGTTACATACACACACACGTGTATATAGTATATATATCAGAAATATCTCAAGGGACTCAAAAGCAGAAAGTATAGTCAGATTCACATAACTAAGACTTAGAATTGGAAAGGGATCAGGAAATAATTTCTGTCCCTTCCTCTACTCCCAGCCTAGTTTTTTCTGCTCCTTTATACCCATGACCCAAACCAGCCAAGCCTCCCAACCCCAGCAAATTTATCAACTTATTTGCATTTCTGTGTGCCAATTACAAATCCTCATTAGAGAGAATCTAAACTGGTTCAATCCAGGCATGCTTTGGCTCTCCTTGGTTCTTGTGTCTCCTAGCTGAGGTCAGGGGTCAACAGAGACTTATAATATCTATAACTGCAGGAACCCATCCTCTGATTGGGAAGGGGGATATTCCAGAGAAGTGAGGTGATTTGAGACGATCTACTATCCTACTATCTACTATCGATCTACTATCTACAAGTAACAACTTGTTCATACATATATGTGTGCTTTGTTATTCATAAATGAGATCATGTGTTACATGTTATGTAGTAACTTGCTTTTTTAAAAAAAAAAACTTTGTAGTGTTTCTTGTATATATTTCCATCAGGAATTCAATCTCATTGATCTTTTAATGTTTTTGGCATATCATAGACACTCGGTTATTATTTGATAGAGATGAATGAAGTAGCTATAAGTGGATTATTAGAAAATAAACTGAGGCATATTCAAAATTTTAAGAGTTTATTCATTCAAACTTATCCATTCAAATGAGGCAGCACCAAACAGGAAGGAGTTGGGAACACTCTGCAGACAACAGCTAGGGAAAAGACATACAGAGAAAGCACAGAAGCAAAGGAAGGTGTCATGCAGGGTGTCAGGGTGTCTCTGGTCCTGCTCTCCACATAAGAACGCAGTACATGGTGAGGCCAAAAAGGAATACACATGGAGCCATAGATAGGGGAGTCATACCACTATAGTCTCGCTGGCGGCTGGGTTGGAGACACAGGAAGCAGGAGCCACACGATCAGCAACCTGCCATCCGCTTTTCTCTGCCAACCAACCTCACGTGCTAGCTGCAATCCACTGTGCTAACTGCAATCCGCGCAATCCGCCATGCTAATTGCAATCCACTCTTGCTAGCTCAGCCACCATCTTCTTGCTAGCTCCCATTTGCTGCTAGCGTAGCCACAGCAGTTATATTAGTGGCCAATGGCTCACTGGTTAAAGCTGACGGCCAACTAGCCACAGCTGATGGCCATTTACTACCTGAGCCAGCACCTTTCCACGTGAGGCCGAGAGCCTGGAAACTGCACTCTTGGCTCTGTCCCCACAGAAGGAAATTATTTGATTGGCCATAGCTTAAAGTCTAGTTGGTCATTTGTGATTGGTTATCCTTAGCATTTTGATTTGGTAACCTTGAGGCACTTACAGGCTTAGATGTTGGTTTGCTTACGTCGGCCACCAAGGCATTAGAGCCACTGCGGTGTAAAGGCCTGTTGTTTAAATTAACTTATATTTGGCTGTTTTTCTGGTTAATATGAAAGTTCTAAAGATTGTTGGAGGGCAAGCTCTGCCAGAGATTAAATAGTGTTAAAATAGCTTGTATAGGGATAGCTGGATGGCTCAGTTGGTTAGAGCGCGAGCTCTGAACAGGGGGTTGCTGGTTGATTCCCACAAGGGCCAGTGAGTTGCACCCTCCACAACTAGATTGAAGACAACAAGCTGCCACTGAGCTTCCAGAGGGGCAACTGGATGGCTAAGAAGGGCAGAGCGCAACCTCGCAACAAGGTTACCGATTCAATTCCCGCATGGGATGGTGAGCTGCACACCCTGCAACTAAAGATTGAAACCGGTGACTGGACTTGGAGCTGAGCTGCGCCTTCCACAACTCGATTGAAGGACAACGACTTGGAGCTGATGGGCCCTGGAGAAACACACTGTTCCCCAATATTCCCCAATAAAATTTTTAAAAAATAGCTTGTATATACAATAATTGAGACATCCCAAGGCTGAATCCATAATGTTGGAATCAGTATACTGCTTTCAAAAAGAAAACAAATTAATTGACTTATTATTACATAATGCCATGAAACCCAAATAAAATATTTAAATTGGAGTTATTAACAGAGACTCAGCAGTTGTCCTTCAAAAGCATAGATATGTCCAAACATTATTCAGCAATTTCCATTATCTATTGTCTCTGGCAGAATACCACAAGAAAATATTCTTGTACTGAATATCATACTGGTTCCTGAAAATATTTCTTTCCTTCATCATCACCCTTGACCACCTCACCCCACTGCACCCCAGTTTAGTTCACAAAGCTAGAAAGTGTGCTGAAGGCAAATTATTGTCTCCTATAATACTGACACAAAGTGAGCATTCTAAAGAAGGCTGACCGGCCATGTATACGAAGAAATAAATAAATGAGTGAACACATTTTGATAGTTCTTCAGGAATCTTTGTCTGTAGATACACCCTTCCACTCTGTCACAAGAAAACAAACATTTGGAAATAAAGGTAATAGAATTTGTAGCCATGGACATTAAAATCCAATCACCATAATCCCTGCCAGAGTTCATTTTGTCAGAGACAGCTTTGTAGCCAACGACTTTTCACTATGAAAGTTGTGAAAGTGAAGAAATAAGACTCTTTAACACTATTATTCCCTCCTCTAAAATTCTATTTCGACAACTGGCAGCCATGATTCCTCTGGCTTATCCCCTAATTAGTCTCCTTTAAAAATATCTGGTGTTGTTCTCCCCCATTACTGTGTTTCCCCTAGCCGGACCATCAGCTCTAATGCGTCTTTTGGAGCAAAAATATATTTATTCTATAAGACCGGGTCTTATATTAATTTTTGCTCCAAAAGACACATTAGAGGTGATGGTCCGGCTAGGTCTTATTTTCGGGGAAACACGGTATCTGAGTGTTGACCTCTGCTGAGACATATAAGGCGCTGTTCAGGAAGTCTTGGCCCAGCAGTGTTAAGTGCTTCAGGGCCTTATCTGTTCTCAAGGCTGAGCAACCACTAGGTACATTACCATGGAAAGGGTGATTTAAAGACAAGTATGGGGAAAAAAAAAAAAAAAAAGACAAGTATGTACCGCTAGAAACTGGTGCCTAAGAACCCGATTGTCTTACAATTTTAAGAAAGCAAGAAATTCAAATTAACCCCACAAAGCCATCTGTTCCAAACTACCCATCTGACAAGCAAAGCAATAAGTACTTTCTGTTCAGCTCTAGACTGCTTGATTCTCTACGTTCTTGGCACTTTGAGTGATTTCCCTTTATTATTTTAAAGTCAAGTGGAAGTATATCATGGAGTTTTAGTAATTCAAAATGAAAAGCCACGGGAAAGAAAAATAGTCATGAAAGAGAAGAGAGAAATACTGCAGTTCATTAGAAATTAAACCTTCCCCCAAATTCGGAATTTATTTCACAATACAATTAAGTACAGTATTACGAGGAGAGGATTCGTTTTAAATAATTTAAGGCTGACCTTGTTTATTCACAAAAACTCTTACTAGCTTAGTAATTATAAAAACAGACATTTTGTTTGCGGAATTGTACGCTCCTTCCTGGTTCATTTATAGGGCTATGGGGCAGATGGACATTGTTTTACAGCGCTCATTCTTCCCTGCGCCTAACATAGCGGAAGGTGATTGTGAATTGTGAGTTGAAATTGTATAATGCTACCCAAAACTTAGTCCTACTGTATTTCATTTCAAAGATTAGTGAGTTCAACAACATAAATCCTGCTTGTAGAATGAAACGCTATATTATGTCCCAAATACCACACTCTTCTTTTCCTGACTGTTTTTATTCCCATTTCTAATTATGTGCCATGATATGAGAGGGAAGGAGAGAAGAAAAAGGAAGTGGGAGAGACCAAGAGACAAGAGAAAACTCCTGCCATTCTAAAAGACCACACCTTATTCCAACAATGACAGACTTATTGTTGATTGACTTGCCTCTTCCAATAAGCATTGTTTTGACAAAAGAAAGGACCTGAAGCATCTACAAGGACAAGTGAGTCAATTTGGGGATTAAATTCTAGTGGAATTTTTATCCTCACCATTAAATCTATTCATCCTGCCAGAATGTGTTGTTGAAATTTTACACATGGGACCCAAGAGAATAAGGCACAGTGCACTAATGGAAAATGAAAGTGGGAAATTTAAGATAAAATATATTATTGTCACCTAACAGAGATTTGAATATATTCTATTTCTTGCTTACCTGATATTTTTCGTTCTTTCGTTCTTTCTTTCTTTCTTTGTTTTCTTTCTTTTTTTTTTTTTTTTGGTGGCAGGCATGAACGAGACATTCAGCTTGCCAAAGAGTTAACTTTTACATTTAAATAGTGCAAGAAAGAATGCTAGCTGTTAGAGCAGGGTTAAAACTTGCAAATGCCTGCGGCAATTCACTCTCTTTGACTAAGCTGTCAAAACATTTAAATTGTGTATCTGTCATTTTTTTTTTTCCCCCTTCCTCCTTTACCATCTCCCCAGTAGGGGCTCTCAGCACTGAATCTTTGTCTGAAGAGAAGACAGTCTGATTAGCAAACTGAGCTTTCTAAAAAAGATCTCCAACATTCTTTGTGTTGCTTGTCATGTTTATTTTTTTGTCATTTTTGCGTAATCCTTGTACAATTCTTTTTAGTTTGACTTAATGGAAATGCTCGTATTTTAGGTCAGTTAACAACTTAACAAAAGACATTACATTTGGTTAGTGAGTGTGCTTTAAAAAAAAGAATCCAAATAACTGGAGACTTTCACTGTGTCTGGACAATGAGGAAAATAAGCCGTTTGCAGTCACTTTATAATTACTTCAGCTGATAAGTAAGAATACAGAATAAACTGTAGCAGAGAGACTTCACTGAACATGTGCTGAAATTCAGAAATGTGGACAAGGGAACGAAAGGTAATGCGAAGAATACTGAGCCTCAAACACCACCCTAACATTATAAATCATTAAATAAAGGCGATTAAAATAGGATGTATTATGTAATAAATACTCTATTATACAAAAATCATTAAACTGTTGTAAAATATTTATTATTGAACACCTGCCTAGAACCAGGCCCTATACCAATTATTGCATTTAATCCTCACACATCAGGCGATCACTGAATGCCTCCACGGTGCTGTCTTGGAATACCGAAATGAAAGATATATTCTTTGCCCCTCTGATAGTGCACAGTCCCGTGAGGGAAAATGACAAGTAAACAGTTGTGAAATGAGATTTGCAGGCATGTGAGAAAGGACATCCATCTATAATTGGGGAGTCAGGGATGCTAACAAATGCAGTTTTGTAAAAAGGGGGGTAGGAGGGGTGATCCAAGTATTAAAGAATGAGCGTTAGCTAGAACACAAAATTTTGGGGTGGGAGTAAGAAAAGGAGGGCCGGTTTTCAAGGCCCAGAAAGCAGCCTTACAAAGACAGAGTTATGAGAGAGCAACGCACGTTTGAGGGGAATGCAAGTGATTATTATTAAAGCTCCAGGTGGGAGATGAAGGAAGACAGCATTTGCGCAAGGCCTGTTGCACCATGCGAAAGAGAGGGGGCTTTATTCTCGAGGCAGAAGGAGAACAACAGGATTTGCAAACACTAGCTAAGTAATTGTATTTTTAATCCAAAAATAATGGTAATCGTAGATATCCTTTATAGAATGCTATTGCATGCCATTTATTTTATATAATTCATTCATTCTCATTTAACTCTCTTTGCTGTGTTCTAAGTAGGTATTAACGTCCTCATTTTATAGATAACTGATGCTCATCCAGCAGCTCAGAAAAGAGGCTAAGTTTCACAATGTTCTCACAGTCCCGCCCTACTTCTCATTATAGTTGTGCTTGTGTGGTTAAGAGCAGGTGTTTTGGAGGGCAATTGACTGGGCTTGAATTCCCTGCCACTTGCTGATTTACTCTGTACAAGTTGTGCCTCATTTCATCATCCAGAAAATGGGGACAATAAAATCCAACCAAAGATTAATGAAAATCAATGAGGTCGCACACGTAAGGCAGTTATCAGCACAACACCCAGCCCATAATTTAATGTTAACCATTAGTTGTATGATACCAGACCAGGTACTATGCTGGAGTACATTTTATACATCCACTTAACATAAGAACCAGACAAGGTGGATATTATGATCTTAATTTTACAGATTATTATTATTTTTTTAATGCTGAAACTTAAGAGAAATTAAGTCACTTGCAGAAAGACATAACTAAATGGCAGAGCTGGTTCTGCTCCAAAGCCCATACTCTTTCTTATAACACAGAATTTAGTGCACCAGAAACAGTCTCTGGTGTACTATAAATTAAAGATAAATTAAAAGGAGATAAGACAGGGGAAGAAAGTAGAATATTTGAGAGGCTTTTGTAGAAACCTAACAGAGAGATGTCAAGAGTCTGAATTAAGTAGAGGTAATATGGAGTAAAAGATGTCAGTTAAGAGATGTCAGTTAAGAGATATCAACAAGGTTGAACAAACTAGACTGGGTGGCAGATTGGATGTTGAAGTAAGGGAGAGAGAGCGCAGGAGGACTTTCTTGCTTAGGGTTTAGGTCCCTGCAGATTAAAGCTCTGAGATAAGGAGTAAAATGGAAAAATCAGAATTGGAAATGTCTTAAATCATTTTTATCCCGTGAATGAACAAATAAATTATTATTTCAATATGAGATATAGTAAGTTCAAGGACTCTGTTCAGTAGCCAAAAGAGATATCCAACGGTCTAGGACACTTTGGTCTAGCCCTTTGGAGAGAAGTCTATGATACAGAAAAAGGGGATATACATAGGTCGCTAAAATCACACATATGTAAATGGTATTGCTAGAGAGACTAAAATGAAAATAGAAGCAGATTAATGATGGAACCCTGGAATTAGCAACGGACCTTTTTTTTCACTAGCCTCAAGTTAGTATGTGAAGGGATTCCACTCGAATAGCGTTTCGAGCCTATTTCTCTACCTATTACATCTCCCCCACATGGTGAGTTGTAGGGAAGGAACTGAGCATGTAGCCCATTCCTCTCTCTGGCTATCAGTCTCTCTGCAGGGCATTTACAGCCCCTGCTTCTCAGTGTCTCAAGCTGTGACCAGGTGAGGAAGCGTAAGTCTATGGCTAAGTATTTGGTAGCCTATTGTGAATATCCATTCAAAGCCACATTTTATACTAATTAGTTTTATCAAGTGACGAAAGTTGGGTCTTTGTCTCTACCTATGTGTTTTATTCCTGATTTCACTTTAAACTTAGGAGAGGAAAAAGGAATACTGTTTATGGACTCTCTTAAACCCATACAGTTGGGAAACCCAATATTAAAGCAGCAAGAAAAAGGAAAGGAGTCCATGAGGAAGTCCGGACTGTTCAGTAAAAAAAGGTAGGAAGAAAACCAGGAAAGACTACTGTTATTATAATCAAAGGAGAAAGACTCTTAAACAAAATTCGAAAGGCCAATAGTGTCACATACTATAAAAAGGTCAGGGTGTATGAGACTAAAAAATAACCTACTGGATGTGGTGATTAAGAGCAGGTTGAAGGAAATAATAGGAACACAAATATACTATGGAGAGTACGGTACACAGATTACACTGGCAGCCCCAATTGTTCATACCCCCACCCCAAACTGACTCTCGGCCTGGTCATGTGACTTGCTTTGGCCATTGGAACATTAGGAAATCTGATACAAGCAGAGCTTCAAAAAGTGATTTCATGCTTCAGCTTTCCCTCTTGGATCCTTCCGACCACCATAGAAACATTTCCAGGTTAACAGGCTAGAAGGATGTGAGAGACTCCTTGTGGAGTCAAGATGAGCTGCCCCAGCCAAGGCCATCCTAGACCAACCAGCCACCAGCCAACCCAAAAGCTTACCACCGACACTTGAGTCAGCTCAGCAAAGATTAGTCACGTCCAGTCACCCATAGTCTTATGATGAATAATAAATGATTTTCACCTGATGCCACTACATTTCTAGCTTATCGACCTAGCATTTCTTCCCACTATTTCAGACTCTGACTACATGCAATCCCTTAACTTTGTCAACCTAGACTATAGGGGGCCCTCACAGCCAGGACCCCCACCTCTGCCTCCACTCCAACTCTCTACTGGTGGATTACATTCAAAATATAAAAAAACAAAACACAGCTCTTCAACAGAGATAACAGGGGAACAGAAAAGAATGAGAGATGATCCAGATATATGTTTGGTCCTAGAGCCAGAGGAGAGGGAATGGGGTTGGAGAGATAGCACCAAACTTACCAGCATATGGGACAAATCGTATTTAGGGTATTCTCACATAGTAGCTTCTATTGGCTATGTGTTAGTAAAAGTTGATTCATAGAAGGAGGTAATAGGCTAGGTTGCTCAAGGAAAATGGGCTAGGTTAGTAATAACTTCCGTAACAGCAGCAATAGAAAGAGAATTGCCCAGAAACACAGAAACACCAGCAAGCAGGCTACTGTTACTGGAGACGATGAATCTGCTGTGAAACTAATCCACGTAGAGGTGTGACTTGTAGCAACCTTGCTCTGTAGGTGGTTGAACTACGACTACTCTGTTGCAGGTGGGAAAAGCGAACAATGCAGGACTGTCAACAAAGGATTTGATATTATTGGTGCAGATTACTAAAATGATAGTCCTTAGGGCACTTTGTTCTCTTTCCAGAAACCATCATTTCCTTATTATGCTACCGTCTCTTCTTATCCTTTATTCCTCTTCCGCTAGTTAACTCTTAGCCTTCCATTAGATCCCAGCATGAATATCATTTGCATGGAGATACCTTCCCTGGCCACACCAAATAGGTCAATTCCCTCCTTTTACACTTTCTTATACATATTCTTCGGAGCACAATTGCACTGTAACCTTACATGTTTGAGAAATTAAAACTGTAATTGTTATTTGGACGACTCTCTGATCAATGCCAGACTCCCACGCTTCACTATACTCTTGATACACATTTTTGTTTTGTTTTGTTTTGTTTTGTTTTCCTCCTCACTATTATAGCTTCTATGTCTAGCAAAATGCCTTATGCTTAGTAGTTGTTCAATAAATAGTTTCTGAATAAGTGAATTAATGAGTGATTGGATGAACGTGTGAAAAAATGAATAAGGAAATAAATAAACTGGTGAATAAGGAAGGAACTAAACCAAAAGGCGTCAGCAGCCTCAATGAGTTTCAAGAGCTTCAAGGGATCATTTGGTAGTTCTATTTTAAATTTTTGAGGAAACTCCATGTTGTTTTCCATAGTGGCTGCACCAATTTACAGTTCAGACATAAAAAAGATAAAATATTGCCATTTGTGACAACATGAATGGATCTTGAAAGTATTATGCTAAGTGAAATAGGTCAGATGGAAAAGGACAAAAACCACATGATTTCATTCATATGTGGAATAGGAAACAAAAAAGTAACAAACTGACAAAATAAACAAAACCAAACTCATAGATACAGACATAGATACAGACAACAGAATGGTGGTTACCAGAGGGTAAGATGTGTAGAGGGAGTGCAAATTTGTTAAAGAGGGTCAAATATATGGTAATGGAAGGAAACTAGACTTTGGGTGCTGAGTACACAATAAAGTATACAGATATTAAGTTATAATGTTGTACATCTGAAATTTATGTAATGTTATTAACTGATGTTACATCAATAAATTTAATTTTTAAAAATCTAAAAAAAAAAAAGAGCTTCAAGGGATTGGGACTAGGATAAACAAAATAAAACGAAAACAAACTTACAGATACAGAGAGCAGGTTGGTGGGTACCAGAAGGAAAGGGGAAGAAGGGTGGGGGTGGACAAAAGGGGTGAAGGGGGTCAATTATATAGTGAAGGACGGTAACTAGACTTTAAGTGATGATCACTTTGTAGTGTGTACAAATGTTGAATTACAGTGTTTTACACTTGATACTTACATGATGTTATATAACAATTTTACGTCAATCTGGGGGGGAAAAAGCTTCATGGGAGAGGATCGTAGGTATTATGGACTGAATTGTGTCCCTACCTCCAAAATTCATAGGTTGAAACCCTACCCTCAATATCACGTAGAGAAAAGGCCTTTAAGAATATAATTAAGCTTAAATGAGGTCAAAAGGTGAGGCCCTGATCCAATAGGACTGGTGTCCTTATAAGAAGAGGAGGAGACATCAGGGGTGTGTGAGTTTAGAAGAAAGGTCATGCCAAGGCATAGCAAGAAGGCAGACTTGTAAATCAGGAAGGGAAGCCTCACTGGAAACCAAACCTGCTGACACCTTGATCTTGGACTCCCAGCTTCCAGAATTGAGAAACAATAAATTTTTGTTGTTCAAGCCACCCAGTACATGATATTCTCTTATGGCAACCTTAACAAACTAATACAATAACCTAGATTTTAGAGTTGAGAAGATGGAATGGAAGAGAAGGAAAAAAACCTAAAACTTAAGAGACACAGAAGCAAATTAATACAACTGTACTTTAAGTGAATAACCATGTTGGAGGGTAGAGAAGGATAAATATCACAGAAGAGGGAAAAAAAGAAGCAATCCAGGTAACATTTGCGCACACCATTTTGGCATTACACCCACAAGCTAAGGAATAAAAGAAGTGCAGATAAATCTTGAACTCTTTCTGGAGGGTTTGTTTATCATTGTGATATTGGTGTAGCTATTCTATTTCGTGGGTATTGAAAGATTGAGAAAAATGAATAATGTGACGGTGTTGTTGGAAGCCAAGATCCAAGTGTGGAAAAAGAAAAATAGAATGATGGTGTGGTGACAGAGCCCCAGAGAGCAGTTTCCAGGCTCTTGGCCCTATGTGGAAAGGTGCTGGCTCGGGTAGTAGAGGGTCGTCAGCTGTGGCTAGTTGGCCGTCAGCTTTAACCTTTGAGCCATTGGCCACTAATATAACTGCCGCGGCTATGTTGGGGAGTCGAGGGGAGTCGAGGGAAGTCAGCGAGTCGGTCGGTTGGCAGAAAAGTGGACAGCAGGTCGCACGTCATGTGAATCCAGCCTCCAGCGAGACTATAGTGGTATGACTCCCCTTCCTATGGCTCCTTGGGTGTTCCTTTTTGGCCTCACCATATCCTGTGTTCTTGTGTGGGGAGCGGGAGCAGAGACCCCGCAGGCCGCTCCGCATGACAGATGGAATGAGGTAGGCAAAAAAAACCCTGCAACTGTCATAAGAAAGATTCGTTCAAACAAGAATTATCAGTGGATGTTAAATCAAGGGGGTAAGGTCTGATGAGGAGTAGGATATGAGAATAGTCTGAGTGTCTCCCCACACATTACTTAGCATTGCAATAGGAAAATAGTAACTATACAGTGGAGAAACCAGACAACACCTTGATTAGGTTATGGAAATAACATCACCAGCAAGGGGCAGACAACACGTGTGTCACCAGATGTGGTACTCTGAGAAGAACAAATCACCAATGCCGTGCAGCTAGAAACCCATGATCTGAATCTAATCATCAGGAAACGCCAGACAAACCCAATGTGATTGCAATACAGAATCCAGAACTGGACTCTGTGTTGGAAGGGAAAATGGTATTAAAGACATTATTAGGACAATTGACAAACTGGCTCATGGACTGCACACTAGATAAAGTATTGTTTCGATGTTCAATTTCCTGAACTTGACAACTGTACTATGTAATGTAAGAGAATATCAGTTTTCTTAGGAAATGCACAATAAAGTACTCAGAGGTCAGAGGGAATAATATTACAATCTACTATCAAATAGTTCATAAAAATATGTATGCATTTTATATATATATGGGGGGGAGAATATGAAAAAGAGAGAGAGAATATGAAAAAGGAAATGTTCCAAACCATTAAAAATTGTTAAATCTGGAAAAAGGGTATATGGGAGCTTTCTATTATCCTTTCAACCTTTCTGTAAGTTTTAAATTGTTTCAAAATGAAGCTTAAAGAAAACAAACTGCACCACTCTGATGGGGGAACTTGATACAGGGCCAGGCCATGCATGTGTGAAGGTCGCGGTATATAGGACATCTCTGTACCTTCCCCTCAATTTTGCTGTGAATGTAAAACTTCTCTTAAAAAATTAAGTCTAGTCAATAAAAATCACATGAACAGACACATAAGACAAGAGAGGCATAGTAGTTTGGGGTGATGTGAAGTCCAAGCATCGATTTTAAGATAGATTGTACAACAGTCTAAGACACAGATAACAATAGCCTCATTTTACTGAGAGGGAGTTGGGCCTCAGAGGCCTCAAGATCTGAAGCTACCTAGAGAAGATGAGGCCCAGGTGAGCAGAGAATGAGCCAAGTTCTTCCCTTGGCTCCACTGGCTGTCTTCATTCAGTCCCTTGCTGGATGAGCTCACTGAAGGCAAAGCAGCTCCCTCACACCGTTCCCCCACCTCCTCCCATCTCTGAAGTGCCGCTCTGCTCAGATCATTAATCATCTCATTAAGAATCCAGCAGGCACAATTCAGTAACATTGGCTACACGCATTGTCCTTTTATTCTCTTGACACAGCTGGTGAAGAAGACTGCTGCATGATGTCTACTCTCACCACAGTTTTCCACAACAATGAGGGAAACGATACCTTTTCATCAATGTCTGGTTTCAGCTTTAATAAGTATGATTCCTGGTTTTCTCCAGGCCCTTGCACACAATTTTATGAATTGGGTAATATCCCCTAAACCAGTTTTCCTATCCAGATAATGGGAGGGTAATACTAGATCTAGATTATTGGACTGAGTTGAGATAATATCTAAGGCTGAGTCTTGGGCAACATTTTAAAATAGTTTTGCAATATGTATCCTATAATTAACTACACTCCTTTCCTTTATTAGTTTTTCCTTTCCCAGTAACTTCTGGCATTAACTTTAGTTTCTGAGTCTGCCAGATTTCTTTTTACCATACAGTGGCACTTAGCCCAAGTTAGAGGCAATCCCAAGACAAAGATTATCTTTACTGCCTACCCTTGCCCCTCTCCACACCCCTCTCTTCCTTCCTCCCCAACCTCCTGCCTTCACTGCAGCCTAGAATCCTAAATGATAAAAATAGAATTAAATTCTTCCCCTCCTTGTGATGTTTTAGATCCTCCCATCAAGAGAGAAATTCTATTTCTCCACCCTCTGAATTGAGTTTGGCCACATGACCTGCCAAGTAGGGCATTGATAAACATGATGTACAGCAGAGGCTTGAAAAGTACTTGTGCTTGCTCCCTTGCTGCACCTTGAAACCTGAAACGAGTACTTTACAGGTCTGTTGTAACCTGCTAAAGGATAAAGGCCCCTGGAGGAGAATCCAAGGTACCCTAGCCAACAGCCACCCAACTACCAGACATGTGGGACCAGCCAAGCTGACCCACCAATTTATCTAGAAGCAGCAGGTGATCACAGACTCATGAGTCAGCCCAGCTAAGACCAGCAGGAAAACCACCAAGCTGATCCCATACCTTAACGATGAGCTAAATAATGACTATTGTTTTAAGCCACTAAGTCTTGGGGTAGTTGTTCATGTCACACTAGATAATATAGACTCAAATACCTCCAAGGAGGAACTACTCTCACTCGGCCTCCTGATCACCCAACTTTACTCCATTGTCATTCACTACCTCCAACAGCTGACTTTTTTCTCCACCATCAAAATTCATTTGGGGCAGCCAGTTGGCTCTGTTAGTTAGAGCACAGTGCTCATAAAACCAAGGTCACTGGTTTGATTCCTACATGGGCCAGTGAGCTGCGCCCTCCACAACTAGATTGAAAACAACGACTTGACTTGGAGCTGATGGGTCCTGGAAAAACACACTGTTCCCCAATATTTCCCAATAAAAATAAATTAAAAAAAATAAAACTCATTTGTTCCATATGTTTTAGGACCTCAAAATCTTTGACTAAGCTGAAAAATTAACATGAATTAATTAATTTACGAATAGGAAATCATTGTAATTAACGCAAGTAACTAATAAAGACTACAATATGTAAGACAACACATAGAGTCGCCCAAAAAGGTCCAAAAATAAGCCTTCTCAGTTCTTCCATCCTTCTGTTTTTTCAACTTTCTGACTGATACCACAAAGGAAAGGATTTCTTCTTCCCAAAAAGAAACTTGAGAATTTATGGACTTATCCTTTTTATCCCCCCTCCCAAGGAATAAACTTGAACTATCCTTATATCCACTAGTAATAAAGTCTGTTCAAATGTACTAAAACCAAGAAATCATTGCTCTAACTCCTTTCCCCTCTCTCCCTAGTCAAATTTGAATGGTTTCCAAATGAGTTGATTAACTTTTCTCCACCAAAGTCAACATATCTTGGGTACTTTCCAACTCACTCTCTGAATACTTAGGCCTTCAAACAGCCCTTTTCCTGTTCCTCTATTGGTAGTCAACTCTCCACCTCTTAACAAAACCTTCCAAATAACAAGCCAAGTGTGGTTTACGTACTCCCAACATATTAGCAAGTCAAAACATTCATTTAATCCACAAACTTTGTCTCCTGACTATTCTACAATTGTTCTTTCCTAACTACATTTATACAATAAATAGCATATCTGCTGCTTCTTAAAAATGTATTCACTCATGCAGGAAGCATTAATTGAGTTAGGTCTCATGAGTAAGAACTTCTGCAACAATAATACCATGGCCTCCCTCCCTACTTCCTTACTATTCCTCCCAAGGGAAAGAAAGAAAGTATATTATTATGGACTTTGGGAAAAATAACTGAGCGAACTTGGTAGAGGCTCTTCTGAGCCTCAATTTTTCATATCTGCCAGTGTAGGGAGCGGACATCCTGACCAATTTCTACCATGTGTTGAGTGTAGTGGGCAGGGCCTAGCCCTTCAAGGAGAATCCTACTATTTTGAAGGGTAAGTTCAAGTAATGAGAGACTATTAGAAAGCCCATTATAGTGATACATCTATGCAAAGTACTCTAATTCAACTTGTATTATTTAAAAAAGAAAAGCCCTGGAGAAGGTCCAAGATGGAGGATTAGGTAAATGCTATGCCTACTGCCTCCCAAGAACACCCTGAAATTACAACTAATTATAGAACAATCAGCCTCAAGAATTATCTGAAGACTAGATGAACAGAATCCCTATAACTAAGGATATAAAGAAGAGGCCACATTGAGACTCGTAGGAGGGGCAGAGATGTGAAATGAGCTGACCCCAAACCCACAGATAGTGGTTGAACACGGGGAGGGACACCTTGGTGGCGGTGATACACTGGGAAGAGGGAGGGGTCCCAGCCCCACCACGGGCACCCAGCTCAGGGATCCTGTGACAGAAAGAGGAGTTTCCACAACATCTGGCAGTGAAAATAAGTGAGGACTCTGTCCATCCCAGTGAGACTAAAGGCAGCTGGAAACCCAGACGCCCTCTTAACGTGAGACTCACTCGCTTGCAAGTACTCACTTGGTCTCTAGTAGAGGGATAGCAACTCAGGAGGCACCAGGGACATACAGGGGAAGACTGAGTAGTGTGACTTCAGAGTGAGGGCCAGAGGGATAGCAGCCATTGTCCCTGTGTGGAGCCTGCCTCATGTGTAGCCTATAGAAGGGCGCCATCTCTTCAGTGTTGAACCCTTCCACAGAGGGCCAAATCTGAGACCGCATTGGTCCAGTAAAATCCTCCTGTGCGTACCACCTTGGTGATGCCCTGGGTCCCTGCCCCACACAGAAAGTACTGCATCTTCAGGGACACTCTCAGCTCCTGGGCAGCTGGCCCTGCCCCACAAATTGCAGAAGACTTTTACAGCAGTGGATGACCCACAGCTGTCCAGAGAACTTTTGGTGGTGGGCAGTAAGCTACAACTTGTGCTGCAGCCTCTTTGGGGCGGCTTTAGAAAATCTGTGGACTCAAGGCTGCAACATTCTCAGGGTGTTTTGTGGAGTGGTCACAGGCCAGGCACTGGCACAAGAACTAAATCTGCATTAACCTTGTAAAAGCCACTGGCAAGTCCTCATGATTCTCTCTTTGATTCCCACCTAGTGTTGCATCACCAGAGGTACTCTCAACACCAGGTAAATCAGCCTAGCCTGTAAACCTAAGGATGCTCCTTCAATGGCTGAGCCTTGCAAGCAGCCGGCAGGTGGCAACAGGCCTAGGTGTCCTTGGGCCTTTTGCTAAGCTGTACCAGGCCTAATACTGGTGGCAGTTGGCCTCGGTTGACAGCAAGGCCAACCCCACATGTGTCCAGGTCCAGCACAGGCAGCAACCAACCACATATAGCTTTGTGGCTCCTACCACGTAGCCCCAGGCCAGTCACAGGGCAAGGCTGAAATTGGCCTGCACGTGAGCCCCTCCCAAGAGACACCAACAATGACACACCCAGAGGACAGCCTCAGACCACACCAGAGCACTATCTGCTTAGCCCCACAAACGGCACACCCAAAGGTTAGTCTCAACAGGCACAAGAGCCTGCAGGGGCGAGTCTACCTCTGAGGGGTCAGCCCCATACAGCAGCTCATATGCTGTGGGCATAGCCAGTCCTCACAGTCAATCAGTCTGGGAGTTAGTCGCACCCAGAGGCCAAAAGCAATCAAGGCTCAACTACAACAGGCAAATGCACACAACACACTCAAGGAACACTCCTGGAACACATGCAAAGGAGATCAGGGACAATGCACCATTAGACCACACAGGGCACATACGACATAAGACTACCCAGCAAGGTCTGCAAGATGTAGAAGATCTACCTAATACATAGAAGCAAACACAGAGAGGCAGCCAGAATGACGAAACAAAGAAACATGTCCCAAATAAAAGAACAGCAGAAAACTCCAGAAATAGAACTAAATGAAATGGAGGCAACCAACCTACCAGAGACAGAGTTTAAAACACTGATTATAAGAATGCTTAACAAACTTAGTGAGAATTTCAACAGAGATAGCAAGGATAAAGAAAGACATAGAAACCATGAAAAAGAACCAGTCATAAATAAAGAATACAATAACTGAAATGAAAAATACACTGGAAGGAATCATCAACAGATTAAATGAGGCAGAGGATCAAACCAGCGATTAAGAAGACAAGTTAGCGAAAAACACCCAATCAGAACAACAAAGAGAGAAAAAAATTTAAGGGACCTTTGATACAACATCAAGCATAACAATATTTGCATCATAGGAATACCAGAAGGAGAAGAGAGGGAGCAAGGGATCAAGAACCTATTTGAAGAAATAATGACTGAAAACTTCCCTAACCTGGTGAAGGAAGTAAACATACAAGACCAGGAAGCGAAGACAGTCCCAAACAAGATGAACCCAAACAGCTCCACACCAAGACACATTATAATTAGAATGGCAAAGGTTAAAGACAAAGATAGAATCCTAAAAGCAGCAAGAGAAAAACAAGTAGTTATTTACAAGGGAAGATCAGCAGATCAGCTGATTTCTCAACAGAAATTTTGCAGGCCAGAAAGGAATGTCAGGGAATATTCAAAGTGATGGAAAACAAGTCTAAAACCAGGACTCTACCCAGCAAGGCTATCATTTAAAATTGAAACACAGATAGTTTCCCAGAGAAGAAAAAGCTAAAGAATTCATTACCACCAAGCCAGTATTACAAAAAAAAAAAAAAACACAAAAAAACAAAACAAAAAAAAGGTTAAAAGGACTTCTTTAGGCAGAAGAAAGGAGAAAACAAACAAACAAATGAAGATCAAAAATATGAGTAATAAAAATTGCAATAACTATGTACCTATTAATAATCACATTAAATGTAAATGGATTAAATGCTCCAATCAAAAAACATAGGGTGGCTGAATGGATAAGAAAACAAGGCCCACACATATGCTGTCTACAAGAGACCCATCTCAGATCAAAAGACACACACAAATTGAAATAAAGGGATGGAAAAAGATATTTCACACTGGACCACATAACTTCACAGGTCAATTTTACAAACATTCAAAAAACAATTAACACCTATTCTTCTCAAACTATTCCAAAAAATCCAAGAGGAGGGAAGGCTCCCAAGTTCATTTTACAAGGCCACCATTATCCTGATTCCAAAAGCAGACAAAGAAATTACAAAAAAAGAAAACTATAGGTTGATATCCCTGATGAACATAGATGCAAAAATCCTCAACAAAATATTAGCAAGCTGAATTCAGCAATACATTAAAAAGATCATATACCACAATCAAGTAGGACTCATTCCTGGTATGCAAGATTGGTTCAATATCCACAAATCAATTAATGTGATACATCACAAAATCAAAATTAAAAATAAAAATCATACAGTCATATCAATAAATGCAGAAAAAGCATTTGACAAAATCCAGCATCTATTTATGATAAAAACTCTCAGCAAAATGGGAATAGAGGGAACATATCTCAACATAATATATGCCATATATCACAAACACACAACTAATATCATACTCAACGGGGGAAAGCTAAAAAAAAAGTATTGTCCTTAAGATCAGGAACAAGACAAGGATACCCACTTTTACCACTTTTATTCAACATAGTACTGAAGACCTAGCCACATTAATCAGACATGAAAATGAAATAAAAGGTATTCAAATTGGAAAGGAAAAAGTAAAACTGTCATTATTTGCAGATGACATTATACTATATATAGCGAACCCCAAAGATTTCACACAAAAAACTATTAGAACTGATAAATTAATTCAGTAAAGTAGCAGAATACAAAATTAATATTTAGAAATTGTTTGCATTTTTATATACCAATAATGAACTATCAGAAAGAGACATTAAGAAATCAATCCCATTTACAATTGCATCAAAAAAATATAATTAGGAATAAATATAACCAAGATAAATTAAAGAACATATAAATAAATGGAAATATATACTATGCTCATGGATAGGAAAAATTCATATAGTTAAAATGTCCATACTAACCAAAGCAATCTATAGATGGAATCTCTATCAAAATACCAATGGCATTTTTCACAGAACTAGAACAAATAATCCTAAAATTTATATGGAACCATAAAAGACCCTGAATAGCCACAGCAATTCTGAGAAAGAAGAACAAATCTGTAAGCATCACGCTATCTGATATCAAACTATACTACAAGGCTATAGTAGTCAAAACAGCATCGTATTGGCATCAAAACAGACACAAAGATCAAAAGAACAGAATAGAGAGCCCAGAAATAAATCTATGCCTATAAGGTCATTTAAGGAAGCATGAATTTACATTGACAGTCTATTCAATAAATGGTGCTGGGAAAACTGGACAGATACATGCAAAAAAATGAAAGTAGACTACGTTCTTATGCCATATAGAAGAATAAACTCAAAATAGGTTAAAGACTTAAATGTAAGACCCAAACCATAAAACTCCTAGAAGAAAATATAGGATGTAAACTCTTAGATATTAGCCTTTGTTAAATTTTCACTAATATATCTCCTCAGACAAGGGAAACATCAAACTAAAAAGTTTTTTCACTGCAAAGGAAACCATCAACAAAATAAAAGACACCCTACTGAATGGAAGAAGATATCTGCCAATGATACATCTGATAAGGGGTTAATTCCAAAATTTCTTTTATTTAAAAACCCTCATACAACACACCACCAAAAAAACAATCCAATTAAAACATGGGCAGAGGACATACATAGAGTGACAGTGTTGTGACTGATGAAAACAGACACGAGCAAAGGATACAAGCTCCTCAAATGTAGATGAACGACAAAGTTTACACACTGACCGCTACATACAGGGCAGGAAAGACAGGGGCACAAGCAAAGTGAGGGGCCCGTGTCCCTGGTCAAGATAGGCACCACCATGGTTGATAATACTAAGTCTTTGCTCAGGGTAAGATCTGCAGTGTCCCTCGGGAAGCTCCCTTTCTGTTACTGCCATGGAGCTGGGTTATATCCTCCTCACCCCAGCCCTCATCCTCCCACCCCTTACCACCACCTCCCCACCACCCCATTCTGGAGGCTCTGACTACGCATCTGCCTGGCCACCAGGGTTTCAAACCCCAGACGCTGCTGCTTACTGCAAGGCTGGGTGAACCAAATCTGGGTATCCCAGGACAGCGTCTCCCAGCGGTCCTGGCTCAGGGCTGCCTAGGTCTACTCCTGCAGTCAGCAGGGAGACTCGACAACCAAAGGGAAGAGAAGAGCTGGGAGACGGACAGGGCTGCTAAGGCCCAAATGACAGGAAGGCTGCTGTTCAAGTTATCAAATCTGAAACAGCCAGTAGCAAACTTCAAAGTGGAGTCAAATTCTAGAATCCAGGCCAGGTAAACGAGAGCCCAAACTGCAATCTGGGAACAACTAAATGGGGAAACACAAACACCAGAAAGAGGAGAATCCCGAGCAACTACTTAGAATATATAGAGACTATATAAAGAGAATATACAAAGAGCTGTTTCTAAACTTGCTTTTTTTGTGCAAATACGTTGGTCCAGTATAAGAGATTACAATCAACTGGACAAATAATAACTTATTCTGACACCCCTCATAGATAACATGCCTTTTTAAATTGCAGTTTTCGGGTGCCTTCATCTTAGAAGCAATCAGTATTGTAGGTACACTTCCTGAACCAAAAAGCAAAACATACAGTCTTGCAGTGTGTTCAAATTGCTTAAAAATCAAGTCACCTCAGGAAATTTGACTGCCCCCCCGCAACACTAATTTTGGACAGATAGAGAACACATACCTTTACTGAGCACCTACAATGCTCAGCACTTTGTTAAGCACTTTATGTTAATTATTTAACCCTCACCCAAGGAAAAAAATATTGTACTCACTCTCCAAATAAGAAAATGGAGGCCTCCTGAAATTAAGTGGCCTGCCAAGGTCACGTGTCTGGTGGTACCAGGATCTGAGCTCATGAAGTCTGGCTCCAAAGCCTAGGCACTGAGCAGCCACCACCTCAGCACAGAGCTAATAAGGGCAGAGGAATACTTTTATTTGGCAAGGGGAGGAGGCAGTATTCTGTGCACAAAGGATACCTTGGAATCAGGAGTTTGCATAGGGGAGAGAAAGGGAGAAGAGAAAGCATTGGCCACAGCTCCTGTTAAGGTTAAAGGCGTCCTTATCACACAGCTTGCTCTCCACGGACCTGCCTGCTGGTGTTACAAGGTCACAACCCTCATCATTGCTTCTCAAGACCTACCTTCAGAAAAATCTGGGTTTCCCTCTCCAACTATTCTAGCGATTGCACCACAAATCTGCACACTGTATTCTTACCTCTCTCACCCTCAGAAATAAACTCACATACCATGACTTCATAAAGCAATTTCATCAAGTTCATATTTGGACGTCTAAATTAAATTTCTCTATTACTATTAAGAGAAAAACATCAGTGCTAGCCATTAACAAACCTGTCTGCAAAAAAATAAAGTAAAATAACCTACTCATCGAGACTATATTATTTTCTTTTTGTTATTAAGAAGCCTTGCTGGAAAGGAAACAGTTAGGAGCCCAAATTAGAAGCTGGAGAGGACATTCACACCTCGTCACAATCCCTAGCCACATTCTGTGTGTAAGATAAAAAAATAGACTACTTCTCACCTGCTGTTAAGAAAAAATAAAACTACTTGTATGTGCTTGAAAAACTATAGAATAAAATTATAAGGAATTAGCATAAACAATAACCTACAAAGAGATTTGTAAAGTCTAAGCATTAAAGCGACATACCTTCCTACTGTAAAATAAAAATGGATCATTAACTGATACCCAACATACTTAGCCTACATACTGATCCCCTACACACTTTAATGTAGGATTATTCTTGCCAGACAACAAGGTTTCCGGGGAGAGAATCCCTATAGCAAAGCCCTGCTCGCTCTGCTACTCCAGCCCTACCTGGAAGGAAGCCCAAGGTTAGGGAAACCCTGTTTACTCATGACTTACTCTTCAGTACTAAGTGTCTACTGATAAATGGTTGCTATCTATGGTTTTATGGGCTGCTCTGCTTGGCTGGAGATTTTAAACTCAATGAAAGCAAGGACCATGGTTTTTTTGTTGTTTTTTGGGGGGGGTTTTTTGGGGTTTTTTTGGTTTTTTTGCATACCTTTCTAGAAGCACTGCCTGTTTCTGAACCTAGCATATATTAGGCACGCATTAGCTACTTGTTGATTAAATGACAAAATATGTATATGAGAAGTGGTCTGGGCCTGTCTTCAGTTTCCCAAGGGGCAATAATTTACCTTCAAATCTGCAAAGGGTCAGGGTTTATTTCAGACTGATGTCAGGGTTCAGGAAGGTCCAGTCCTGTGCATATGTGGGTAAGGAGAAGGAATATGGCATCAGTAGAAGACAGTGATGGAAGGATGACAGGATGGCAGCATGTCAAATCTACATAGACAGTGTGTTCAGAACAAGAATCCAGGGAGACACTAGGTAGGAAATCAAGACTCAGCCTCCTTGGAATAAGCAGGGGAATGGCTTTCCACGTGCACTGAGATTTGGATCAAGTGTGTGGGGAGGGAAAACAATAGGGGAGAGGGTATATATAAGAGAAGTCTTAAACCCTGACCCTAAGTGGACTGTGAACATCAGGGTCAATGATTTATTCTTTGTCACTTCTCCAACCTGTTAACTACTCTAAAATGTCTGACGTTATCAGTTATGAGTAATTGTTTGTGAAATGTTTGCTCATTTATCCTTAAGTTGATCTTGGTTCTATCTCAAGGAATTGGGTAATTTAAGCTTATTCCATAGCCTTTTCCCTAAGAAGCCTTGAGATTTAGTCTAAATTCACCATTGATTTAGATTAGAATTAAGGTCCAGACAAAACTAACTCAATTTCTTAGCAGTTCAACAAATCAAGGCTCACTGTGGACTGAGCCAGACTTCTTGGGGATGCTCTAACCACCTTAGGATGTACCTCCAATACAGAATGAAGTCCAAAATGAACTTGGCTAGAGTTGAGGAGGGTAAAGAGAATTGTCTGAGTAGTCCAAAAAATAGTTTTTAATGATATAGTAAAGACAGCCTGTATTCATTTATAAGTGTAACTACAGGCACTGTAATCAATTTATTGATATTTTAAATGATTCATTATGGAGAATTTCACATATACTCAAAAGCAGGTATAATGGTATAAGGAATTCCCGGGTATCCATCTGGTGCCAACAACCATAAGCCCATGGCCAGTTTTGCTCTACCCAACCCCTCCCCATTATTATTTTATAGCAAATCCTGGAGAGCATATTGTTTCAGCTTTAAATATTTTAGTGTAAATCTCTAAAAGATAATAACTTGTCTTTAAACATAACTAAAATACCTTATCACACCTAAAAATAATTCCTTAATAATATCAAACATATAGTGTCTACTGTTTAATTGTCTCTGCTTATTATAATTAATATCCAAATAAGGGCCAGGTATGGTAAATGATTGTAGTCTTTTAAGTGTCTTTTAATTTTCAGATTTCACTTTCATTTCTCCATTATTTTCCTCTTGTAGTTTATTTGTTTGTTGCTTTTATGCCCTGTAGAATTGCACACAGTCTGAGTTTGATTATATCTCCTAGGTGTATTCTAACATATTCTTCTGTCCTCTAAATATCCTGTAAATTAGAAGTCAGAGCTAGATGTTCGATCAGATTCAAGTTTAATTTTTTTGCAATGTATTAATTTCTATCCCCTAAAAACAAACACCACCAGAGTAATCTCGGTTTTGGCCAAAAACTTAATAAATTACTTTTTCTAGAATTTGCACCAGAAGATGTTGCATAAAGCATCAAAAACTTGAAATTTATAAGTGGACATAGGGTTCTGTTTTTTGTGGAAAAGAACACACACACACACCATGACCACCAAAAATAAACACAAAAAATTTTAAGTAAGACCAACAAAAACACCCAAACTATAGGAATAACAAATGCAAATTATCCTAACAAATTCCAAAACCTGAAATGAATTACGTGTTTTCCAACCCTTTAAATTGAGGCTTAGGTGTTCAAAACTCAATTTTTGATCCAAAGAAATGAGCTTTATGCCCCAGGTTTTGGTTCAGTTTGCCTAAGTTATCACTAGAGGGAGACCAAGATACATCTGAAAAACCCATGCTTAAAAAACAGGCTTCAAACCTGAAAGATTTAAAATTTAAGTTTTCTTTAACATCAAAATTCAATATTAAAAATGACTTATTTTGTGTTTTACAAGAAAACATATTAAAGTTATTTTGTATCTGAGATCTGCCTGTAATGTAGAGAGAAAAGCGCAGCCCTTGTGTTCTATATAAAGTACATGACACAAAATATATCTCTGAAGGAAGCCTTTTCCCCACTTTGAAAGGTACAAGAACCTAAGTAGAATTTATGTTATGGTGGCTGAATTAATGGGGTTTCTTTTTTTAGAGATTCTAAGCAATCGTTAAGAATGAAATATTTCAACTCCTTTCCAAAATGTAATTTTAAAACATTAAGCTGTAAAATAAGCATAAAGATATTTAACAATTTCTGCTTTTTCAATGATGTTTAATTTACTTGGGAAGTGGCATGGTTGAGGAAGAGATATCAAATTCCTTTCCGCCAAAAAAATAAGTCAATATACTTACTACGCACATGCTTCCTCGGCCTTGTGGATGGATAATCCAGCTCTGCTTCCTGTCCTTCAAATAACTAGTAAAATGTCAGAACTAACTAATCTCTCCTTTTGCCACAAAACATTCACTCTCTTTATAATGCTTACACTTTACATTAACATAGCTTTTTAAGATTTATAACTCATTTTCACATGCTATATCATTTATCCTCAAAGTTTTATAATTGGAAAATATTGTTCCCACTTTAAAAGAAGCCAATGCTCCAATCAGTGAAATAATTTTGCAGAATTCCACAGTGGTAATCTTCATAAACATGACTCAATTCCACAGCTTCTAAGTTCTAAAACTCAGCTACTTTGCAACTGTACTGACAATACAATTGCCAAAATTTTCAGTTTCCCCGGAAACAGACCAGTTTCCAGTCGTCAACTCCCTTGGAGTCTCTTAAAGCATCAAAGTGACACCTGTGTTTTCCATCTCAGTAGACTTGGCAAGGGCATGTGGAGGCCTAGGCGGAATGGCCAGTCTTCCAAGTGGAAGACCCATCTATCCTCAGACGTGTTGGCTCTTCCAGGTCAGAGGACTCAGCACTGCAGCTATTTAGGCTATGGGGGACGGGCCCAATGGAGTGCACCCGTAAGAGGCATAGAGAAGGTGCAGAGGCTGGATTTTGTTCACGGCAATGACAAGTGTGTCTTAAATCACGGATCATAAATATTTCCACTAGATGACGGGGGGTGGGAGAGATGGGGTGGGTTAAGTAACCACAAAAACAGGAGAAATAAAACTCCAGCCCAGCACCAAGTGGTGTGCTGATACATTTTTAACAATCAGCTCTACCTGAGGAGAGGAAAGAAAGGCCTGATTTGTAGCTTGCCAGTTCCCACGGCGTAAATACTCCCATCGTGGCCAGTTTCAATCCACCAGTCGTCACTGAATGCGGAATTGAGAAGCGGTGCTAACAATCTGCTCTGCACACCACCCCTCTGTTTAGAGCACCCCACTCTGGCCCTCCTCTGACTGTGCAAATATTAGGGGCAGGCCTGACAGGAAAAACCTCTTTTCCTGTACGGATTCTGTGAGAATAGATTTTCCAGGAGCACAGCTAGCTTCCTGGGTCCCCCCTTCCTTCTCTCTGGGGGGGTAATAACTGATATATCTGATGGGGGTGTTAGGGAGAAGAATCCAGTGTGCTAGGCTTCCTCTCCTTTCTCTCTGGGATGGGCCCACCTAAAGTGGGAGTGCTCTCTGCTTTGACTGCTGTCATGAGAGAAAAATTAGTGACCTTACATCACAGTTTGCTCAGGACAGTCCTGGCATTTCATCCTCTATTAGCACCCCTTCACCTCTCAAAAGTGTCTTGGCTTGGATAATAAAGTATGTCAGCTTAGGTAAAAGGGACTGCTCTGCAGAACAAGGCCTGCAGGCAGCCAGGAGAAAGGCTGCCTAGCTCTAGGTATAATTCTAGAAGCTACATTTTTATCTCCATCTGCTTAACTCTTTTACCTAGCTCTAGTTATGTTCTAAACTGAGGAAGTAACAACTAAGGCATTATTTGTAGAGACCTATACAACTTCAAAAAAACTGTGTGTGCTAAAAATTGACTGGTTGTGGCTTCTGGACAGAAAGAACATGGAAGTCCACACACAGAGATACAAAAGGGGCCATTATTCATTTAAATAAGAACCCAAATGCTCCCAAATCTACATTAAGTAAACAAAAAATAAAAAGTTTTAGTGAGAGCTGACACATCAACAACCCTGCCATATTAAAAGTTTAGAATTAAATAGGGGTGACTTTCTAAACTATTAGTGGCCACCACAAATATGCAGGATACATCATACTATTTGTTGTTGCCTAAGTGTATTTGGGCTAACAGAGGAACCCTCTGATCTCCAAATATAATTCTTACCCAAACTTAACTGCCCTTTTGCCCTATGAATAAACTTCAAATTTTCTTCAGCCCCTTACCTATGTAGGTGAAGCTGTGGAACACCCAAGTGGCACTCAGAGTAAAATAACAAAGCTCTTAAATGTGTAAAGCACTTAAATATGCAGTATTTCAGCATGTGTCTCTAAACTACTGCTTATCTTAAATCAAAATCCACCTAACCGTATGTTTAGATCAAATATGGAATTGATGATTTACTTTTTAAAGGTCACTTCCAAGTACAAAGAATTACAATTGGCTCAAACAACTAAATTGCAAAACAAAAAAAAAACAAAACAAAACAACAAAAACAAATCCAACTAAAAAGCCTACACAAGACCTGAATAAACAATTTTCCAAAGAAAACATACAAATGGCCAACAGAAAATGAGAACGTACTCAACATCACTAATCATCAGGGAAATGAAATAAGAACCACATGAGATATCACCTCACACCTGTTGGGATGTCTGTTATCTTGTTAGAATTAACAAATTCAGTAAAGTTGCAGGATACAAAAATAACATACAAAAATCAGTTGTGCTTCTATATACCAATAACAAACTATCAAAAAAAATTAAGAAAATAATCCCATTTATAATTGCATCAAAAAGAATAAAATACTTAAGAATAAATTTAACCAATGAGGTAAGAGATCTGCATGCTGAAATCTATAAGACATTAATGATAGAAATCAAAGAAGACAAAAACAAATGGAAAGATATTTCATGTTCATGGATTTGAAGAATTAATATTGTTAAAATGTCCATGCTACTCAAGTGATCTACATATTCAATTCAATCCTATCAAAATTCCAATGGCATTTTTCACAGAGATAGAACAATCCTAAAATTTGTAGTGAAATACAAAATACTATGAGTAGCCAAAGCAATCTTGGGAAAGAACAAAACTGGAGGCATCACACTTACTGGTTTCAAATTATACTACAAATCCACAGTAATCAAAACACTATGGCATTGACATAGAAGCAGACACATAAATTAATGTAATAGAACAGAGAGCCCAGAAATAAACCCATGCATATACAGTCTAACTAATATTTGACAAAGGAGCAAAGAATACTCAATGGGGAAAGAATAGTCTCTTCAATAAATGGTGTAGGGGCATCTGAGATCTTGTTCCCCTGCATATGTTATCAGTTTGGTTCAAATAAACTCTGACAAAAATTCAAAAAATCTGAACATCCACATACAAAAGAATGAAACTGGACCACTATCTTACAACATGCACAAAAATCAACTGAAAATAAATTAAAGACTTAAATTTAAGGCCTGAAACTGCAAAACTGCTAAAAGAAAATGGGTGATCTCCTTGACATGGTCTTGGCAGTGATTTTTTGGATTTGACACCAAAAGCAAGTGCAACAAAAGCAAAAATAAACAAGTGAGACTACATCAAACAAACAAGCTTCTGCACAAATGGCCAACGGATATATGAAAAAATGCTCAACTTCACTAGCTATTAAGGAAATACAAATCAAAACCACAATGAGATATCACCTCACAACTGTTAGAATGGTTATCATCAAGACAAGAAATAACAAGTACTGGTGAGGATGTGGAGAAAAGGGAATCCTTGAGCACTATTGGTGGGAATGTAAATTGGTGCAGCCACTATGGAAAACAGTTTGGAGGTTCCTCAAAAAATTAAATATAAAACTACTATATGATCCAGCAATCCCATGTATGAGTATATATCCAAAGGAAATAAAAACAGAATATCAAAGAGGTAGCTCCACTATCGTGTTCATTGTAGCATTATTCACAATAGCCAAGATATGGAAACAACTTAAGGGTCCATCAATGGATAAATGAATAAATCATATTTTTTATACATACATATGCAGTGAAATATTCAGCCATGAGAAAGAAGGAAATTCTGCCATTTGTGACGAAATGGATAGACAATTAAGGTATTATGCTAAGTGAAATAAACCTGGGAGAGAAAGACAAATACTTGATGGTATCACTTATATGTGGAATCTAAAAAAAAAAAAAAAAAAAGTTAACTCATAGAAACAAAGAGTGGAATATTGGTTGCCAGAAACTGGGAAAGGTGTGGTAAACGGAGAAAAGTTGGTAAAACGGTACAAACTTTCAGTTATAAGATGAATAAGTTCTGAGGGTCTAATTTATAGTATGGTGACTATAACATAGTTGATAATAGCATATTGTGTAACTGAAATCACTACTGGATGACCACATCCTTTCGCAATTAAAATTTTAAGTGAAATATTCCTTTCAAGCAAGTTAGCCACCACCTATGTTTTCAAACTCCCCCCAGTCAGTGTCTGGGGACCTCAGGAAAACACACACAGAAACACACACATATACAGAGAGAACACTATAGAACGTTGCACAAAAGGAAAGCAGCTCTGCATTCCAGCTTATTGTAATCAAACACTGAAGGGGAGAGTTGCACGGCCCTGGTTCTGCCCGTGACCAGCAGCAGCTAAGTTGTAAGCACACCAGGAACCTAGACTTCAGTTCATGGCCAAAGACAGGGTGGGGAGTGGTGCAGCAAGAAAACTTCCAAACAATTTTGTTGATGCACTTGTTGGTTTGGTTATTTTCTTGCCAGGGCGCAAATACACACCCATAGGCAGTACCTCCAGATTACGAAATGCAGTGGAAATGTGTTAGTTGTTCAGTAAATATCAGCAAGACAAAGGCCAAACCATATAATTCACTGTTAAAAGAGGACTTTGTTTTTTCTTTAATTTCAGTTTCTTGCTGTAGCCAAGACCATTAGTCACCTATCCAACATCTATTGTCTTCTTTTTTCTTAATAATAAAACTTTGATTTTATACCAAGTAGTGCTGTGTCCAGATAAATGAATGCATTTATTAACCTCTCCTACAGTTAGGGATGGTTGATGAATGGTAAATGGGCTTTAGAGAAAGGTTCTAAAGACAGACACCTACAGTATGCCTTTTTGTCCTTGCTGCTTCCTGCCTAGAACATGTATGTGATGTCTGGCACCCTAGCAACCATCTTGGACCATAAGACAACCTCGGGGATGGAAACCACATGCTGTGTGTGGAGAAAAAGAGAAAGAACTTGGGTCCTTGATGCCACATTAAAGGCCCCATATCACCCTAAGGTATCTCTCTTCAGCCTTCTTTGAGGAAAGAAAAATAAAATTAAATGCAATTTTCTTGAATTCTTATCTGTGTGACACCGCAGTTGAACAAAATTTACAATTGATATGCCAGCTATCTGAATCACCCCACTTACCTGATAACTGCTCAATATTCACTTCATTTCTGAGATATAGAATCAAAGCTTTAAACTAGCCATAATAGTTACGGTGATTTGATTCTCAAACTGAAAACTGGGTTACACAGTAAGAACAATTCGAATCCAGTTATGGGAGAAGCAGTTCAGCTTATTTGAAATCAGGGCTGTGCTAGAACACCTAGATCAAATGATTCTATTGGAGTGAAGTTCAAGCACGTTGCAGTAATCTTAACCTGATTTTCCACTTCATCAGGAAAAAGTTAAGTTTGGGTACTGGGTGATACACACTATTGTAAGAGGAAGCTTCCGTTTAATAGCTAATCTCCAAATTAATTTCACAAAGGGTTCTGGGCCTTCTGAAACTCACATTCCCCCGACAAACTTGGGTTATTTTGTAGTAATGCACCTATGCTTCTCTCTCTGTACCCAGGACGAAGCACTATGGGCACGTTAGCCTACAGAAAAACTCAGTCTAAATATTTAATATTTGCCTCACCTAAGCCCTCTATATCTGTTTCCCCATAAAAGGATAATAACACTTTCCTCCAAGGTGTGTTGATGTTTAATTAATGTTTACAAAGTATTTAGTAAGCTGTAGATGAAAGATGCTAGAGAAGCATAAAGTAATATCATTAGTCTGCCTCATCAGTTACCCTTATTAGGTATGCAAAATAAAAGCCATGTTGCTACAACTAAAATAGTTATGAATACACATTAGGTCAAATATAAATCCCAGAACAACTTAAATCTGTAAGCCACATCTACAAAGCAAACACCTAAAGCTTCTTATTATTAAAGCAATATGCTTTTTTTTCTGTAATAAGAGCTTGAACTCTCTTAACATTTAAAAATATAAACTGATTAGAACTTTAGGATATGATAAAAACATAGTATCTTTAGTAAGTGTCTGAAGTTCTTTATATTTAATCTGAAGTTAAAGATTCAATCTGCAGTGATGTGAAACTCTATATACAACTTGAAAAAAAAAAGAAAATTTATTTGATTCTTTTGCAATTGAAATTAGCAATAGTAACCTGAATTTCATAGAAAATTTAAACAATAAATTCATAACCTTGAAAATTTAGTTCAACTGATGTTTCTTGATTGAAATGCAGGCTATTTTAAATACAGTTTTCAACAATTTTCAACTAAGTATACAACTATATTTATATAATAATAATTACATATTAAGATTATATATTTTTAAACTAAGGAACCATTTATACTATATATTCTGTTCCGGCATATACAACTAAAATCTTATTTTATTGTGTGACATGGGGCTCTTTTTCAAGCTCCAACAGCTCTATATGTTAACGCCCCTTGTTGTGTAGCAGAAAGAGAATTAGAAAATAGAGAGAACCCTGCTGATGAGAAGGGTTCGTTCTCCTACAATTGGTAAATCAATGCCATCCATTCATAGCTTACCCTGGATGTACAGTTTCAAAGAGAACTAATACTTAAGAGAGAAAACACACACACACATGCACACAAACACATTACTGTGCAGTCAAAGAGTGAACTCTATGGCGGTTCTGGAAAACATACCAACTTGGTTCGTCATTACATTGTGTCAGAGAATGAAATAATGATAATCCTTCATTCAGAAAGTACATCGTTGAACTTGTCCTCCAACTTCCATACAATTTGGTCAATTTGGGATCTTATGATCTAGTCAGGTTTACATAGAAAGTAATGGAGACTCAGCCATTTCATCCCCAAAAGGCACAAAATTAACATTTTCCTGAGTTGAAAGTAAAGACTGTTTTTGGAGTTGATTAACGCCTGACCAAAAAAAAAAAAATGGTAAGTCATTGTACTATAGGACTGGAGCAACTTTTAAAGGTCAATGGATTCAATGGCATCTTAACCAGTCCAGATATAAAGTCATCCAAGTATTGAAAATAATCTGAAATTATTTTCTTCTACATCTTTGATGACTACGTTTCTCATCTCCATTTCTTCTTTTCTTTCTCTAAATGTGTTTTGACCTATAAGTGTACAAGCTGGATGTCCCCAAAATAGTCTCCACCCCCCTTCCATTGCCATATATTTTTGAACATATTATGTGAATTAAAATGAGAAGAATCCTTATCCTACATATGATGAGAAACCAGCATCTCTCACCTCATCCCTAATATCTTCATGAATTATAAAGGAGCTTATCTTATTCTGAGTCACTTCCTCAGATTTCTTGCGTCTGCTGAATTCTCAAGTGTCATTCTTGTATTTCCTTAGCTTTACTCTGTACTGACTCAATATGGAATACACCCCAAAACACTAATCTCATAAGATCTCATCACACTATAGCTATGATCATACATCTTTATTGAAGTTTCAATGACAACATGAGGTAGGAGGGTGTGCTATATCACTGCACAGCATAGCAAAAGATTTAAAACTGAACTCAGTATTTCTGCTACTGTGACATTTTTCCCATATTAAATGTTTTTAGAATTTTGACATATCTTACAACCAGTCTGTACATTTAATGTATTGTCATATTTTCTCCTGAAAAGCTTTTATTAAATTGACAATATATCACATTATCCATTGTATCCTAAAATCAAAGAGATTTGATAAAAAGCACCTGTGTTCTTGAAAGTCCCAAGCCATATCCATAATCACGAACTTTTCACTGATCGTCTCCTTTGGGATCCTGGCTCCTGCCCCACTCCTACTCCAACATCCGTTCTATCCCCTCCCATTTTTTCACATCTCCCAATTTTCCCCAGTTCCTGGACTTCCTCACACTCTTCCTCCTGACTGCTCCTT
Organism: Rhinolophus ferrumequinum; assembly: GCF_004115265.2. NCBI lineage: Eukaryota > Metazoa > Chordata > Mammalia > Chiroptera > Rhinolophidae > Rhinolophus > Rhinolophus ferrumequinum. Next base: position 40,757,072 of record NC_046288.1, read on the forward strand.
CAACCCTCATAAACCTTCCTGTTCATTTGGCTTTATATCCCCCTAGACCACCCTCAGCATGCTCTGAGTTTTATTTTCCACTATAATAGTCAGTGTCCCATTAAGGTGACTGACTAAACAAAAAATTTTCTTTTTGAGGAATTTCCTTGATATAATAGCTTTTTTTGTCATCTTTAGTTTCCTTTTTTTCAATTTTAAAACAAAATAATTGAGCTATAATTGACATTGTGTAAATTTAAGGTGTCTAACACGTTGATTTGATAAATTTATATGTTGCAATATGTTTACCACTATAACATGCTAACAATTTTATCACGTCCCATAATTATCACTTCTTTCTTGTGGTGAGACAATTTGAGATCTCAATAACTTTTTAATGTACATCTCCTCCCCACAATCCCACCAATTTTTCACATTAACTTTCCTTCTACATAGAATTCTTCCAGCGCCTGTAATTAATATTCTTGGCTTTTCATTCTTTCCCTTAGAATTCTTATCCAGTTTGATAGCAAATGGCTCCCACATTTCAGTCTTCAACTTTTATCTCTCTTCCATATTCTGGACTTACGTTTCCTTTCTGAAGGATGTCTTCACCAAAACTTACCATAGACACCTCAAAGTTAGCATATAATCAAACAAAAATAAGGACTTTTCTGTGAGGCACTTATTCTGTGTCGCTCATCAATATAGTCTACACAGTAAAGTAACAAAGGTTTGTTCTAGGAAGAAGCGTGGGATCCAATTACCATGGCTCCCAAGGATGTAAAATGACTTTCTGGCAGTCATAAGATCATGGTTTACCAGATGCCTCTCAAATCTCAAAGGAGAAACTGCTGATTGAGGATTGTAGAACAATCATTTAAAGGTGAGTGCTGGGATCAACCTAGATGTCTAGAACTTCAAAGTTATGACAACACAAAATTAAAGGCATCATCTTCCTTTGCTCACTTTCCCATTTTTGTTAATGAAACTTCAATTTTCCTAACCAAATAATTTCAAAAATTTAGTTTTGACTCCTGTATCTCTGTCTTATCCTATATTCCTTCAATTGTCTAGTTCTTTCAATTCAGACTCTGAAACATCCTTTCCATTCCTACCTTTGCTGCTCCATAATCTTTCAGTAAAATGGGCACCTAAAAGTCTCTCTATCCTCAGATTTCTTTTTTTTATTTAATCCAAGCCTTCTCATCTACTGCTAGCAATAGACAGATTTTCATAAAGTACAACACTGATGATATCACCTCCCTATAAAATCTTCAAAGTCTCTTTACCACCTAAGAAATTGAGTACACACTCTTTAGGAACTACCCCACTGCCAAATCCAAGGGCCATTTCTCAGGCTCTATCTCATTCAACCAACCAGAAGCACTTGACAGTTTCTAGTCTGGATTTCTACAACTAGTCTCTTGCTTCAACTTTTAACCTAATAATTTATCTCATAAATAGCCACGGTGACACTTTCAAAACACAAGTCAGATCATGTCACTATTCTTTTTTTATGGTTAACTTTAAAACCTTTTTTTTTTTAAATTTCAATTACAGTTGCCATTCAATATTATTTTATATTAGTTTCAAGTTTATAGCATGATGGTTAGACATTTATGTAATTTACGAAGTGATCTCCCCCCAGGACCCACCTGAAATTACAGTTACTACATTTTTTACTATATTCCCTATGCTGTGTTTTACCCTGTATTTTACCCTTATCCCCTTGACTATTTCATACCAATTTATACTTCTGAATCCCTTCACCTTTTTTCACCCATTCTCCCAACCTCCCTCCCATCTGGAAGCCCTCAGTTTGTTCTTTGTATTTATGCATCTGTTTCTGTTTTGTTTGTTCGTTTATTTTGTCCTTTAGAGTCTACATATAAGCGATATCATATGGTATTTATCTTTCTCTGCCTGCCTTATTTCACTTAGCATAATACCTTCCAGTTCTATCCATGTTGTTGCATCATGTCACTATTCTAATTAAAGTTCTGTAACAACAAAACAAAAAAGAAACAAAGGAACAAAAAGGTCTGTAATAACTTCATTCTATCTCACTTAGGGTAAAAGTCAAAGCACTTAACAATGACATGCAAGGTACTATATGATATGCCTGTCTACCCACTAACCTCTCTGACCTCATCCTCTACAACAATCTTCCGTCTAACCCTACTCTAGCCACACCTGTCTTCCTGCTGTTACTCAAGGACAACAAACAAGCTCCCACCTCTGGGAATTTGCAACAACAGTTCCCTTGAACTGAGTACTCTTCCCCCGAGACCTGTATGGCTCTCTCTGACTCATTCAGATATTTATTCAATCGCAGAAATGAGTACACCAAGCACTCAGAGACCTTGGTTTCTAAATACCTTCTCCAGTAAAAGGAACCAGGGTTCCTTGGAGACCTGATTGATTCCAATGCTGGGGCAGAAAACTACAAAATGAGGCTGAAACATTTTGTAATGTCAGAAAGTAAGGAAGTCTCAAAAGGACATGAGTCAATGTGAAAGAACTCCCAATAGCCAAAGGTGGAACAATTTGAGTAATGAAATAATTAATGATAATACTCTATACAATCCAAAGAATAAAATAAATGTTCATGAGCCTATATCAATATAAAGAAATAATTGAATAAATAAATAAGTGAAGGATAAAGGAATACACATGATTATTTAAATTAAAAATGTGGATGGAGGGCCAGCCCGGTGGCTCAGGTGGTTAGAGCTCCATGCTCCTAACTCTGAAAGCTGCCGGTTTTATTCCCACATGGGCCAGTGGGCTCTCAACCACAAGGTTGCCGGTTCAACTCCTCGACACTCGCAAGGGATGGTGGGCGGGGATGGTGGGCAGCGGCCCCTGCAACTACAATTGAACACAGCACCTTGAGCTGAGCTGCCGCTGAGCTCCCGGATGGCTCAGTTGGTTGGAGTGCGTTCTCTCAACCATAAGGTTGCCGGTTCAACTTCCACCAAGAGATGGTGGGCTGTGCCCCCTGCAACTAGAAAACGGCAACTGGACCTGGAGCTGAGCTGCGCCCTCCACAGCTAAGACTGAAAGGACAACAACTTGAAGCTGAATGGCACCCTCCACAACTAAGACTGAAAGGACAACAACAACTTGACTTGGAAGAAAGGCCTGGAAGTACACACTGTTCTCCAATAAAGTCCTGTTCCCCTTCCCCAATAAAATCTTTAAAAAAAAATAAAATGTGGATGGAATGACGACAATAGAAAATCAGCATTAGAACACCACAATAATAATTGCTTCAGCCAAGATGCACCAATGAATGCTAAAATTAGTTGGCAAAAGTTTAATGAAAAACAAGATATTTGCATAAACAAAATATTTATTGACTACAAAGGGAACACTAGTAACTTCACTATGGGAAAACCTGGCAGACACAATCTTTACCAAATAATCAAGTTCAATGTCATCACTAACAAGACATATTAATATCACGTATTACCAAAGAAGAACATCTCTGTGACATTCTTCCCCCAAATCTCTAACTCCAATCTAATTATGAGAAAATATTTGACAAACCCAAATTGAGGGACATTCTACAGAGTACCTGATCAGTATTATTAAAAAATATCAAGGTCATGCAGGACAAGGAAAGATGGAATAACTGTCACAGATTAGAGAAGACTAAAGAGATATGACAACTTAAATGTAATGTAGTATCATGGGTTGGATCCTGAATCAGAATAAGGATAGTAATGTAAAAACTGGTAAAATATGAATACATTCTGTAGTTTAATTTTTTTAAAAAGGTCTATTCAAATATCATCACACTAGAGAACTCTTGACTCTCTACTCTATTTAATTCACATTCCGCCCAGCCTACCCAAGCACTCTATTCTCCATAAAATTTAACACTATTTGAAATATTACAGTTATTTGTGTATTATTTTGTATTGTCTATCTCTTCTCACTAGAATATAAGCTTCCTGCCAGGAGGGTCTTTGTTTCTTTTACAGCTGCATTCCCAGAGCCTAAAAAGACACCTTGCACTTAGTAGGTGTTCAAGAAATATACGTTGAATGAATGAATAAATCTCTTGCAGAATGACCTTCCCTACAGAAAGCCTGTGCTAGCCCAGTGGAACCCAGCTTGTGGGACAAGGATCTGGGAGATACTGGAGTAGTGTAAAGGGGTCTGGGAATCTACATCCTTCCAATCATTGTCTGTAAACGAAATAAATTTCTACTACACACACACACACACACACACACACACACACACACACAGAGAGATTTACAGTATTTAAAAACAATTATAATTTAAAGTCTATTTTATCATTGTGAATTTTCTCGGTCAAAAGATATTAATAAATGCAGTCATTATTATGTAGGGGCCTACTGATTTTTCTCATTAACAAGAGATTTTTATACTTAAAAACATTAGGAACCCTATTGCACTAGCCAAATGAAACTACTGTCTTTTCTCTAAGTTGTCCATAAAGCTCCATACCTGTGTCTTTGCTCATATTTGTATCTTACCTACAAAACCCTTTCCTCTCCTCCTCTCCACACCCAACCCTCCAACTGAAATCAAATCTGAAATCATCATCAGGTACACCTGAATGAGCATGTCCCTAAGTGAAAGCTAGCGATGAGAAACAGATGACTGCGTGGGGTAGGAAGGAAGTGGCAGGAAGAGGAAAAGAGCTGCCCGCAAAACTGGTCTGGTAGAGAGCCCAAGTCCAACTTCACCTGCCTCCCAGTTTTTCTAGAGTCCTCCCTGCACCCAGATTGAATGTCCCCAGTAGAGCCGTCCCACCAGCAAAGCCCACCCACTCTGCATCCCCCACAAACAGAACGTACTACTTCTTGATGCTGAACTAATTTCTCATACCCACCAAAGGGCTCTGCCCACTACTCTCTGCCAAATATCACCCATCACATCTTCATTTTGATTCAGTCTTCACCTATTTCGGGAAGTTTTAGTGGTTAACCAACACCACGTGGTTATCATTTCTCTATGGCTGTCAGCAATTTCATAAACAATTTTTCAAATAAATTGTCCACTTTGACAACGTGCTTTATAAAGCAAGTTTATTCTTCATTTGTTTTTTTAAATGTGAATTCCTGCCTAAGATATAAGTGCCTCATACATCTTTTTTTTATATAGGTCTCTTCTCATATCATAATGTCTAATACTGTACTAGGCACAGAAGAGATACTAAAAAAACATGCTGTGAACCTACTGTTCCACTAAAAGTTTTTCTATGATAAAGATTAACATAGGCAAAATTTTAAAATACCAACAGACAAGAAGAAAAAATTTTGTGCGTGTGAGTGACAAACAGTTGAGGCAGCTGTACGTTCTTGTAAGTGGTAAGGCCCATGGCATATGGATGAGGCCCTGACCACACCCGCTACAATATATACATAAATATGAGACTATATATACACGAGAATATATAAGGAATATATATCAGGGAAAGATTGATAAATTAAAATTTACACGTATTATAAATAATAGCCTTGGCAAAGATTTTAAAAGGCAATAATCCAGAAAAAGTATTTTTAACATATATGACAAACCAATATCCTGAATGTACAAAAAAATTCCTACATATAAAACATAAACCAAAACATGCCAATAGAAATAGATAAACGTTACGAACACAAAGAAGAAGAAGCAATTCCCATTTAAAAAGATGAAATCGTTAATACACATAAAAGAATGAACAGCTAGAGAAATAAAAGCAAAAACAACAATAACAGATTGCCCAAAAAAAGTAAAAGTTTGATTATATCAAGTGTTGGCAGATGTACATACAAAGATATGCGGAGAAAGAAACTCCCTGATTACAACTGCCACTTTCGAGGGCAACAGTCGGTGTCTACCAAACCAGAAAAACATACACCTATGGCCCACCAATCCCACTCTTCTCAGCATCTGTCCTAGAGAAACACGCATGTGCAGGAGAATGCTTAACACAGCACTGTTTGTAATTCTGCGAACAAGCCTGAAAAGGAGACAGGCTGAATATTATGGAATACTATGTAACTATCAAAAAGAATAAACTACATATAAATATAAAATCAGGAGTAAATACCCAAGATGTATTGCTAAGGGTAAAAAGAAATTGCATACAGTGGGATAGTATTTTACTGTTTGTGTAAAACACACACATAGAAGTACCAAACAACTTCTATGTATACAGTTATATCACATATTAAGTAAAATCCAGATGGTTCTACAAACCTACAACTATGGTTACTTCTGGGAGGAAGAGAGGATTATGACTGGATTCCAATCAAAGGGAAATTTAGCCACTTCTTAAGGAGAGGAGCATTATTCATGCATTTGTGCAGTTTACACTAACTATAAAATAATCAATATGTGTTTTGGTGACATGTGAATTACAGAGTTGCTCCATGAAAGCAGGTGCAAAGGTTGATGGGTTTGCACTTCTCCTGGAGGCCGGCCCAGTACTGTCTTGCCTGGTAGGCTGTAGGTACATGCTTGTTAAGATGGATGGATGAACAGGGATGAAACAAGAGCTTCAAGTCAAATCGTGAGGGATCTTACTGAGTTCAAGAGTTTGTCATTTATTTGGCAGGACAAACTGTGCTAAATAAGATAATGCATTCAGCACAGTTCCTGTCAATACTTCTCAGCTTTTATGATTAAACATCCCATTTCAGTTCTATCTTGTTTTATGACCAGAAGATGGAGCTCCAAACACTTAAACCTTTTTTTTTCTTTTAATTCCTGTTTTGTTGGAGTCTTGTTAGAAATTGTGGCTTTGTTCCTTTAATTCTGTTTTTCCCCCGCTGCCCCATAAACCTTTCCATTTTTATTTAGTTCTCAGATAATCAAAATTTAATTGCTGACTGCAGGTGGGAGGAGTAACCTATAGAGAAGAAGCTACACCCTAGAGTCTGATTTTTCTACCTCTGGGAACTTCCTTGTTTCATGAACTAGTTCATACATTTTTATCCAACTCTTCCCACCTTGTCCCTCCCTCCTCACAATGGAAAGCTCACTGTAAAAAGATGCTGACATCCACACTGTCCTCGTAGGAGGGAAAATTCCAGTCCTGTTAAACACAGACTTTGTCATTCTGTGCAGCCAGGAACTTGTGCATTGAGGACAGAACAGAGAATGTGGCAGGGCTGGAAACATATGCTTTGGACTGTTCTCCAGTTCCCATGTACTTCTAACATAAGTTCCTTACCCACAGAATTTCTCCTGGAGACCTCTAAAAATTCATGGGAAATAATTAATTTTCTAAATTTCCATACTATCCATTGTATTGCCTTTATGCTGAGTTTATTAATACATCTATATTTCTAGCTATTTACTCATTCACTCTTTGTTTTCAGTAAATATTTGTTGACCACCACTGCTGAATTGCAGGTTTATGGATTGGTCCAACACGTGGGATGCACGCCTCCCGCCCCCCTTGACACGCACACACCCACACCTCTATTCTAAGTCCTCCATATATTCATCCAAGAATACACAACAGAAGAAAGCCAGCAGTGACTCAAGCAGAAGCAGCATCGCCCTAGTAGATGATTCCGACACTGAGGGCAAAACTCTCCGTGACCCTGGTAAGGTGCCACTCTGTAAGGTTCCACAAGAAAAAAGTCTTGCTGAAGCCTTGCTCTATAATACTCAGGTTTACATCATCGTTGTGAAAAAACTTACGCTAACAATATATACACCATTGTTTAAGGGAATGTTTCTATACATTTAGCTCCTTTGTGTCTTGATCCATATTCAGCATCAAGAGACACATGTCTTCACCATGGGCCAATATATTCCAGTAAAATCTTTCTACCAGATATATTCCAGTAAAATCTTTATACCCACTGCTTCCTTCTTGAAAGTCTCATGTGTCTGTAACGACTGAAAGTCTCTCAGGCTCTAGACCTGTATCTCTAAATATCCACTGGTCATTTCCACTGGTAAATTGAAAAGGTTTAATCAAATTTATTTTCTTTCTCTATTCCTTCCCTCTCCCACACAAATTTGATCTCCTCCCAGCTTTTGGGAGATCATTTTTCTGCAGTCATCTACTCAGGAATCTAAATTTAAAACCTTGCAGAAATCACTCTGGATTTCCCTTCTCCCCTACATTCCACATCCAGTCAGCAAGTCCTGCCCATTCTATGTCCACAGTGTGCCCCCAACCCAGTCCTTTCATATCTACTGTCAGAAACCCTTCTCTCCCACAATAATTTCAGTAACCTCCTACCTACCGCCACTCTCCTCCTACTCAGTCTATACTGGCTGTATTAACACCATACCAAGGACATCCTATGATTTTATTTGCTAAATCTGGCAGCCCTGCACCACATATATCTTTCTAAACACATTTTTGGTCATATAATGTTCCTCTTTAAACTGTCCCCCTTTTCTATCATTGAATTATTGTGTGTGTGTGTGTGTGTGTGTGTGTGTGTGTGTGTGTGTGTTTTAGTTCCCTATCCATTACTGAATTCAGGATAAACTTCTTAGCCCATCACTCAACAAATATTTTATCCGTCACCTGCTATGTACAAAACATTCTGATTTGTTGTGAAGTATGCAAAATAATTTCTTCTCTCTATCCTTAAGAGTTTACAAGCTGAAGAACAATCACTGACATAAAGAAACACAAACAGATACAGGGGGTGAAATTCAATTTCAGTTGGAGGAATAAGAATGAGGCGGTTCCCAGATTTATAATCATCTTACCTAGATTTTAATTTGGCCTTGGGCCAATGAAAACTTTTTAAAGATACTGTCCTGCTAGCCTTACCCCACATTGGGGTCTCCTTTACCTCCCTACACTGCATCAATCCTGGGACAGCTGTGGCTCCCAAACTCGTATGTTCTCAGAGCCGGCTCCCAGGCATGTGACGACTTCCTCACCCTTACTTTAAGGGCAGAGGCTCCCACTCCACCTAGATTTCACTCCACTCACGCCATCTTTATTCAGTCCTCTTTTCCAACATTCCAGTAGCACACAAGGCATATCAGCAAATCTGCTACTCAAGAAGGTCATACAGCCAGGGAACAAAATGTTTACTTTTCTTTTCAAGTGATTTACTTGAGCTCCTCTCCCTCACATACTTGACTTGAGAGAAGGATTAGACTCTGTAAATCCACTCCCCAAAAGGCTGCCTTTCTATGCCCCAATCTCCCTAGGGAAGTTGGGACAGTGATGGGTGGTTGAGCCAGTTCTCTAATTATGGGCCTCTCAGTGAGGCCTGCAAGAGGATGGCTGACCCCAAGTGCTGGTGACTATAAATTTAGAATATGGAACACATTATGCCTATGTCTTCAGTTGGAGTCTTAACAATAGTTACGTGGCAAAAAAAAAAAAAAAAAAAATCCTACTTGAAATCCTGTAAGCCTTGTCTATATGCTTGGCTCCCATTAACCATATATAGTTCAGACACCATTGAAGTTTCAGTTCTAAATGATTAAAATGTTTTTTGTAATAATAGTCAAACCTAGCTGCACATCAAACTACCTAGGAGGCTTCATTTTTTTAATTACAGAATTTCTAACTCTATTCCAGATCCACTTGATCAGAAGATCCAGGGCTAGGATCAGGGAATTGGCAATTGATTCAAATATAAGCAAACAGATATTTCCTGCTTGAATGAGTTGGATGAGTGGAACATTTCCATTTCATGAGCAAAGCAACTATCTCAGCAACATGTACAACAGTACACAGTGCGTAAACAAGAATCCACCAAAAGTTGATGCATTTTTTTCTGTAGTCACCTTAATATAAACAGCTAGGTCTTTTTCTAACTTGGATATAACTACAATAGGTGAGATGAAAATGCTACTTTGAGAAGCTGACTGGCAACTTGGGTAAGACTTCTCAGGGCTGCGTCACCACCATGATAAGATCTCAACCGTGAAGGATCTGGAACTGACCAGGAGCGAAGCTACTGGGACAAAGGTGGGGTGTTGGATGATCTCCAAGACTGCCAAGCTAATGGTCACCTGGCGTATCCTTTTCCACCATAACAATATACCTTCCAATATGACGAGACCATTGAGATTAAAGAGAGCTAAAGATTTACTGAAAATTTCTACCTCACTGGCGACCTGTTCTCCAGATTCCATCCTGTTTATCAAATTGTAAGGTTACGCAGCCTTTGGCTAAGCAAGTCCTAAAGTAATTGATTCTGTTTGAGCCTATTGCATTACAACCATGTTTAAGACACCTCACTCTGAGGATACATTCAGATGCCTTGATTAAAGTGTGTGATGTACAATCAGATGAATTAATAAGAAAAACACCTAACTGATATACCTGGGATTGTTTTGAGATGGTGGTGGTGGTTGTTATTATGGGTTATTTTACTATTGTTGGTATTGTTATTATTGCTATAGACTTACCAAGAAAGATAAAGAATCTCTTTTTCCCACCCCACTGCAGGAAAGAAGCACTGCTTTCTAAAGGTTGAGCTTCTTGCATCCCTCACCAGAAGGGAAGTAAACAGCTTTTGTGTTTGACGTAGATGGGAGAAGGTTCCGCTTAATTCCCCAGCAGAGGTAGTATGGAGGAGAGATGGTGGGAGTTGCCACCAGGGGAGGAGAGGAGAGCATCTCCAATTTGGAATGGGGCAGGATTTGGGGTTATCACAAATGGCAAGTTGTGGCCTCTCCTGTCACAAAGAGGCCAGGGTTGGAGGAGGCTGGAGCTGCACGGCATGAGAAGGAAGATGGACACCAGGCCAGGAAGCCTCAGCAAAAGTTCCCACAGACCAGAGAGAAACAGTGAGAGGAGCCGCTCATCTTCAAAATGGATTCCAGGGACATAGTTAACAAGCTTCTGTGCAGCTACCAAAGGTAAACCCCCAGAAAAGTGGAGGAGCCCCAATAATGATTGACATTTGGCATCTCACCACCAGTACCGCCCACCTCATGAGGGCTTGGAGCCAGATTTCATTTGATTTGGAAAATGAAGTGCTGTTATTTTTCTTGTGCCAAAGCATTGCAGAAAAATTTGTATTCCCCTCAAGTTTTGTCCAAACCCTTTAGACCCAGACTTTCAGGCGATCACAGTTTACTTGTACAGGTGGCTAAGCAACTGCTTGTGGGTAAATTTTACAGATTTAACTCTCAGCAAGTAATTTTATTTCTATATAACTAGGAAACACTTCACTGTACTTCCATGTGCCAACAAAAATCTTGTCAAATATAATGTTATTTTTCTACAGTTCACAGACAGTAGGAAACACATTTATACAAGCCCACAAGGCCACCACCTATCCAGACGAGTCCAAATAGAAAAATGAGAACAGCTAGATTAATTTTACTTTCTGACTAATATAGACATCATTTTCTGTAGAAGCACCAGCTTCTGTGATTCTAAGATAAAGAAATTATATTCGTCACCCCTATGTTAAGTAACTTGTGCAGGACTCCACAGAAGAAAATATGCACAAGGAGTAACTGATGATTCATTCCTCAGCTTTTTGTCTTTCTTTCTAACCTTTGTTTCCAGCTGCCACTGAAAGACTACTGGCATGTAAAGACTGGGCAATCTGGTGTCAGATTCCTCTTCAAATTCTTCCCTTCTTGTCCAGGCCTAGGAAAGAAATGCCTTTGGTTACCTCACCACTTCAATATTGTAATAACGCCCCCACTAGTCAACCTGTGTCCATTTTCCCTACGCATTCTCATGAGATTAATCTTCCTAAATGATAGCCTTGACCATGTTACCCTGTTCTCCCATCAAAAACCCCTAATCAAATACCATTCCATTCAAAGAATGCTCACCGAGGAACTACAAAGTTCAAAACATTGTGCTTAAATTAAAACTCTTAGGGACATGAACTTAAATTAAAACTCTTAGGGACATGAACTTATTAAATCAAACAACTCTGCCTTCAGGCAGTTTATATTCTCGTGAGATACAAACATTTCCCAACCTACGAGAAGGCAAAGTATGCTGTTCTAATTACGGTCAAGATTAAGGCTTGGGAGTCAAGGCAAAGGAAAGAATAACGCTGGCTCGTTTTCTGATGATACCCATTAGCTACAAAATAACTTGAATTCTTTACCTGGCAATAACCACACGGTATAAACTGACACCATCAACCTACTCCTATCTCCTTCTGCATTCCATACAAACCTTCTGTCGACTCTGTTAAATTGGTCTATTAGCTACAAAAGCATCTTGGTAGTTTCTGCCTCTCTCTCTCCTAATGCTACTTCCTCTGAGTAGATCACCACCCCAGTTCTCTCTGCCACTTTATATACTACCTTTTACATGACAGCTTTCCTAGATCAATCAGCCAGAATGGCCTGTCCCTCTTTGGCATCTGAGTCACTAATTGTAGTCTTTCCTCCCACATTGCTGAATCCACAGTAACCTGCATGTGCACTAGCACTCTGGGACTCATGGCATTCCAGGTCCTTCTGTCTGCTATCTCTGCCCCAGTCCACCATCCTAGCCTCACACTATTGGTCTCAGCCTTATGATTTGATGCTTTGTTGCCCATACCTTCGTGCTATGCCTGGTCCTCACTCTCCAGCTCTGTCTCTAATAGCTAAGGAGTCTGGGGCCCCTGGTTTAGCTACCTCAGTATCCTGCCCCTACTACGGACGCTGTAATCCCTTCCCCTCCAATGTGTGCTTTGGGTGTCCTCCTATTCCCTACAGCCTGTTAAGTTGCCTAAGAAAAAAATCAGAAGCTCAGCATGATTTGAATGCTACTATTTTAGGAATAGAAGCATAGCTCTACAACATGAATGAACTTTGAAAGACAGTATGCTAAGTGAAATAGCCATACACTAAAGGACAGATATTGTACAATTCTGCTTCGATGAGGTACCTAAGGCCGTCAGATCCATAGAGACTGGAATTAGAATAGTGGTTACAAAGGGCTAGAGTGGGAGGGGAGTAGGAAGTTACAGATTAATGGTACAGAAGTTCAGTGTAGAATGAAGAATAAGTTCTTGAGATGAATGTGGTCATGATTAAACAATAATTTGAGTGTACTTAATGCCACTCAGCTGTACAGTTAAACTGATTAAAATAGTAAATTTTGTGTGATATCTAATTTACCATAGCAAAACAAAGGAATAAAAATGTTAAATGAATCGGGCCGGCCCGGTGGCTCAGGCAGTTGGAGCTCCATGCTCCTAACTCCGAAAGCTGCCGGTTCGATTCCAACATGGGCCAGTGGACTCTCAACCACAGATTGCCAGTTCAATTCCTCGAATCCTGCAAGGGATGGTGGGCTGCGCCCCCTGCAAGTAGCAATGGCAACTGGACCAGGAGCTGAGCTGTGCCCTCCACAACTAAGACTGAAAGGACAACAACTTGAAGCTGAACAGCACCCTCCACAACTAAGATTGAAAGGACAACAACTTGACTTGGAAAAAAGTCCTGGAAGTACACACTGTTCCCCAATAAAGTCCTGTTCCCCTTCCCCAATAAAATCTTTAAAAAAAAAAAAAATGTTAAATGAATCATTCAAACGTGAAAAAAAAGTACATCACCAAGAGTTTGGTAGAAAATCAAAATAGAGATCTACATCAGCACTCATTCTTTCAAGATTCCTAACTAGCTGGCTAAATACTTCCCCTACTAAGATTTCATAAGACTGAATATTTACTCTGGATGTACCTTTGTTCTTTCTGGTTCTTGGCTCTAGCTTCTTCTAGGCCATTTTGTGGCCTCATTCTGAATGATGTACTTTAAAATAATGTGTAAAGTGGTTCAAAGCCAAGGGTTACTGAACAAATATATTTCACCAAGGCATCGCTTCCTGCTCATGGCCCTACTATTTGATTTTCCCTACCTCTACGGACTTCATGTCCCATGGACTCAACTTCATTTGCACTTACCTGACTGGTAAGCATGTTTCTCCCATGAAAGAGAGAGGAACCAATCTTCTCCACTGTCTCAGTTTTTCTCTCCATCTCACAGATGCCCCACCACTCCCTTCTTAGAATTATGGGGTTTGGGAGCCTCTGAAGACACAGCCTTCTACAGCCTCCTCAGGGATCCTGTTGCCATAGCCACTCAATTTATTTACCTAACAGCACCCATGGCTCTTCACTAAAACTTGTACTTCCCACCACCATGTTTCCTATTTTGTCTACCTCTCTTTAAGGCAGAAGCACTGCCATATATGTATTTTAATCTACACACACACACACACATACATAATATATATATACATTATATATACATATATATATATATTTTTATAGTGCCTTTGACTGTACATGTCACACTCTTTCTTGAAATATGACTAGAATATCACTTAGATATTTTCAGGAATCATAATTATCAATCCAGGGGGAAATTTGTTTATATTAACCATACAATTTCTTTAAGTATGAACCTATTTATTCCTTTTAGATTTTGCTGCTATTTACCGAAGTTCCAAGAAAGTTTATGCAAGCTGTTCTCAGAGTCCACTGAATTCCATTGCAATATGTCTCAGGTATGAATCATAGAGATTGAATATGCTGTCAGTTTGATAAAACTTTCTCACTCTAATGAAAATTTCCAAGATGATATAATGAGTGCTGTTTTTCAATCCTATAATTCACTTAAAAGCCTTTGGTGGAACTTTTCATAAAATTCCTCAGTAGGGTGGTTTCTGGTAAAATTCCTAGACTTTGGATCATGCCATTGATCACTATTGTGAAAACCGTCTAAGCTCTGCCTGGTCCAAGTCTATCTAGGCTGTAATCCATTATAAAAATTCACCCAAATATCATTCTCTAATAAAGAAAGCAGGACTTCTCAGAGAAATGTTGATTCTAGGGCTGAAGCAAGATGAATATAAAATGAGCCCAGAGCATCTTATAATGCCAGAAAGCTCCAAGCACTAAATGGTGGGAGCATGTCAAAGATATACAGAAGCCAAACTGAAAGAATTCCCAATGGCCAATACCTGGGAAAAAAAATTGCAACAAATTAAATAACAGCACTGAATTATAACCCAAAATATAAAATGAATACATGAGTCCATACTGATATAAATGAATGAGTGAACAAACAAACAGGGGAGAAGAGATTAATATTTTTTTGACATGAATTTTTCTTATAGATGACTTCCAAATAATATATGGAGATACTCTCCCTTCTAGCAGGTGAAGATTAATTTCCCACAGGCTACTTTCCCCTTGAGTGTGAACTAGATTTAATTGCTTCCAAAGAGTAAGATTTAGAAATGGAAAAATAGTAACTTTCGATGGAAAAACCTGGCAAACAACAACTGATAAGGTTAATGTTACCAGGATGCCATGATGTTTGCATAATGAATGAGTGAATGAGTGCTCAGAAGGGTGCTTCACACACCTGTGATATTCTTTCCAAAAATCAAACCTCAATCTAATGAGGAAAACATCATACGAACTCAAATCAAGGGATATTCTACAAAATACCTGACCAGTCCACCACAAAACTGTCCAGGTCATGGAAAACAAGGAAAGACTGAGAAACCGTCACAAACTAGAGACTTAAGGCGACATGATGACTAAATGTAATGTGATGTCCCAGATTGGAATCAGGAACAGAGAAGGAACACTACTGGAAAAACTAGTGAATTCAAATAAAGCATGGCGTTTAATGAGTAATGGAGTACTAATGCTAGCTTCTTAGTTATGACAAATATACAATGGTATTATAAGATTTTATCATTAAGCGATGAGAAGTATATGGGAACTCTCTACTATCTTTACAACTTTCTGTGAATCTAAAATTTTTCCAAAATAAAAAGCTAATTATAAAAAAAATTATTAATAGCAAGCAGTCTTCTTACATAATACTAATAGTAAATATGCTCATATAAATCCATGCTTTTTTTGGACAGTTTTTGGTTTTCAATGTTTAATTTTACTTGACATAATTCAAAGAAGTGGAGCCAAGGGTAAGAAAGGGCTTTTTTGTTTATTTTTCTAGATGGAAACAGATGTGTATTAGAGAACAATCCCTCATGAGCAACTAATGTATTGCAGTCCCAGTGCCCAGACACGATTACATTTATTCATCCTGAGGTTTCACATTTTAGTGAATAGCTTTTCCTATTTAATTTTAATTTTAAAACTTTCCTAAGTTGGACTTTACATATTGTCTTGTTAAAAGAAAAATTCAGCCTTGTTAAAACTCAACTTTACTTTTCTTCCTTCAGTTGTAGATGAAATCTCAAACAAATTAGCTTTATTGCTCCTAGGGATATCTTTCCGCCTCTTTATTCAAAAATAAAAAATTGTCATTTATTTTCAACATCATATATTATACTAATCAAAATGATATTCATATGAGGACATATTTAGTAAATAATGGTTTTAAATAAGTAAATGGTTTAGGAAATAATGGTTTTAAATAAGTAAAATTATCTTTAAATCATACCGTATTTCCATTGATTAGAGATAATTATAAAAAATGAAATCATAAAGATCTACAGATAGCTCTTGTTTTCTTCCTCTTTCCTTCTTTTCCAGAAACAATCAGTCATAAAACCACTGGGTAGAGACAAGCAGGACAGGCATTTCTCCAGGACAGGGAAAGCCATGCTGGCCCTAAATGAGGTAAGATGAGTACCTGACGTGGGAGGAAGGCCTAGCATGGGTGTTGGAGATGGAGCAGAGTGAGGAGAGTGCCCATGCATGAGGGTTGCCTGGCTCAGGGTACTGGAGACTGGGTAGGATGAAGAGGGAGTCCACATGGTGGTGTCCAGCTATCAAGCACTACAGTCCAAGTGGGGTAAGGCAGTCATTGTAAGGGAGGTGGTGGTGGTGGCAGAGAGATTGGTGCATACAAGTGAATTGATTAAATAAGGAAATGTATTAAGAATAATGAGATCCAGAAAATGAGATTGAATTTCATGGTGATGGACTGGAATTTAGGTGTCAGTGTGAACATAATAGTTTTTAATATTATAGATATATATTAGGTTGGTGCAAAAGTAATTGCGGTTTTTTAAACTTTTAAACCACAATTACTTTTGCACCAACATAATACATGGGAATAAACACAGATATAATATGTATATGAACATACATGCATGTGTGTGTGTGTGTATGTGCTCATGCAAATATCCCATACCTCTGTCCAAAGAAAGGGAATGGGAGCAATGACATCACAATAGTAATTCATATTTGCACCTTGAGTACAGATCTTGGTTTCAAAATACAATTCTCCCCTAAAAGGAATTGGGGATCCTTGGAGAAATGGCTAATTCTATGATTGGGAAGGAGAACATGCAAATGAGCTTGGAACATCTTATTGTGGCATTAATAAGGAAGTGCTCAAAGAAGGGTGGGTGACATGGAAAAATGACAGAGAAGCCAACTTACAAGGACTCAAGTCTCAAAGCCTCCCTAAGAAATACAGTTCTTATCCTTTGTTTAATTTTCTATCAGGTTGTTTGTGTCTTTACCATATTACTTTCAAGATTCTTTACCCATCCTGGTTGTATGTATAGAAAATGTCTTCTCCTCATTTATGGCTTATCACTATCTTTGATAAACAGCCACTATTAATTTTAACATAATATAATTAAATCTATCAATTTTTTTATGGTTTGTGTTTGTGGACCTCGTTTTATAAATATTTTCCTGCCCATATTCATAAAGATAGCATCCTATATGTCTTCTAAAAGTTGAAAAGTTTTTACCTGTCACAGTTGGGTCTTTAATCCACACAGAATCTTTTTTGATGTATGGAGCAATTATAGAGACAATCCCTTATTTGTATATTTTTAACCAATTTATCCCAGCACCATTATTATTCTAAGGAGAATAGTCATTCCTTTTTCCTACCCTGAGTGTTTCTATCCCTACTTTATTAACATACTGTGTTCATTCTTATAAACTCATGCTCAATCTTCATATCTTGGTAAGGTAAAATCTCCTTGTTTTTGCTTTTTTTCTTTAAGTATATTTGGATTATTTTAGCCCTTACCAATATAAATTTCAGAATAAAGTTGTAAGGTTTTTACCTACAGTCTTCTCAGATTTTTGGTTGGAATTGTATGCATCCATACACCAAAATTGGCAGTAGAGATTGTCTTTAACTATTCACTGTTCCTATCCATAATATGGTACTTCATATATATGTTAAACTTTGTACATATAAAAATAATAATGAAAAGACAAAAAAAATGGGGGAACTATTTCTACAAATATGCTAGTTCAAAAAATATCTAATATTTTAAACCTCACATTAAAATGCCATGAGCTAATGAGCAAGGAAGGACTTGACCAGAACATTACAAGAAAGAAACATAGAGGCGGATCCGAGATGGTGGAGCAGATAAACACTGTGCTTGCCTCATCCTGTGAATACATCAAAATTACACTAAATATAGAACAATCAACCCTGAGAACCATCTGCAGTATGATGAACAGAAGTTTTATAACTAAGGATATAAAGAAGAAGCCACATCAAGACTGGTGGGGGGGTTGTGGAGATGCGAAACAGGGCTGGCCCCAAACCTCCAAATGGGGATGAAAATTGAGAGGGGTATCTTGGCCTCATAGTTTCCCCACTTAAAAGCAACAAACCCCATCCCCTCACCAGGCTCCCCAGCCTAGAGTACTGGTGCCAGGAAGAAGAGTCCCATAAATCTGGCTGTGAAAAACAGTGGGGAATCCAAATGTCTAGGTGAGCTGGAAGGCTGCAGGAAACCCAGACATCCTCTTAAAGAGCCTACACAAACTCACCTACAGGCACTTACTCTGGGTTCTGGCAAAGGGATGGTAACTCAGAGGGGGAAACGGAGACATACAGGGGGCATGCTGAGGTGCATGGTTTCAGGCGAGGGTTGGAAGATAGTCACCATTTTCCCTGTGTGGGGTCCTTCTCCCATGGAGCCAGAAGGTGGGTGCCATCTTTCCTGTGTTCAGCACTCTCCCATGCCTATGGCCAAATCTGAATATGAATTAGTCAGGTGAGCTCCACCTTGCTCCACCCTGGTGACATACTGAGACCCTGCCACACCCAAATCCAACTGCAGTAGCACAAGGCTTTATTGGCAGCTGAACCTTACAGTAGCAGGCAACCAGCAGGCAGGACTTGGCATGTCCTGGATTTTTGCAGGGCTACCCCAGATCCAGCACTAGTAAAGCTGTCCTCAAGTCACAAAATGGTCTCTTCCACATGCTTCCAGGTTCAGAACAAGCAGCGACCAAACTGTGGATTGCTTTGTAGCTCCTACTAGGTAGTCCCCAGCCAGTCACAAGCAGGAGCTGACCCGGGCTTGCACTGGAGCCCCTCCAATAGGCTCCGAACTAACATAGTTGGAGGTTGACTTCGCATCACAGCAGAGCACCATTCAATTAGCCCCACAAGTGGCAGAACCAAAACGCATTTTCAACAGGCACCAGAGTCTACTGGGCAAATCCTACTGTGGTAAGCTCCCCTTCCCACCCCCTCCACAGAAGCCAGTAAGCTGCAGACTTAGACAAAACCCACAGCCCGTCAGCCTGAGGGTCAATCCTACTTCACTGACATACCAATAGCAATCAGACTCAATATAACAAGAGGGCACACCACAACCCACACAAGGGATACTCCTGGAGACCCAGTGCAGGGGACAAGAGAGACTGTGCCGCGGACCCCACAGGGGCCACATGGCAAGACTGGGAGACATAATAGATCTATGTAATACTATAGAAGGAAAACACAGAAATGAGGCAAAATGAGGAAAACAATGAAATACATCCCAATAAAGAATACAAGAAATTCCAGAAAAAGAACTAAACAAAATGGAAACAAGCAATCCTACCAAAGATACAGCTCAAAACAATGGTTATAAGGATGGTCAAAAAGAACTTAGTGAGAACTTCAACAAAGCAATAGGCAAGCATAAAAAAAGACATAGAAATCATAAGAAAGAACCAGTCAGAAGTGAAGCATACAATAAACTGAGATGAAGAATGCACTAGACGGAATCACCAACAGACTAGATGAAGCAGAGGATCAAATCAATGATTTGGAAGACAGGTAGCAGGAAAACACCCATTTGGAACAGCAAAAGGAAAAAAAGAATTTTAAAAAATGAGGATAACATCAAGTGTAACAACATTCACATCATTGGGGTACCAGAATGAGAAGAGAGAAAGCAAGGGATTGAGAATGTATTTGAAGAGAAATAACTGACTTGAAAACTTTTCAACCTGGCAAAAATAAATAGACATGCAAGCTCAGAAAGCACCAGAGAGTTCCACACAAGATGAGCTCAAACAGCCCCAAACCCAGACACATTATAATTAAATTGGCAAGGTTAAAAACAAAGAGAGATCCTAAAAGCAGCCAAGAGAAAGGCAATTAGAACTATATAGGGAGCTCCCATAAGACTGTCAGATGATTTCTCAACAGAAACTTTGCAGCCAGAAGGGATGGTAGGAAATATTCAAAAGTGATGAAAGCAAAGATCTGAAACCAGAGGTACGCTACCCAACAAGGCTATCATTTAAAATTGAAGGACAGATAATGAGCTTCCCAGACAAGAAAAAGCTAAAGGAGCCACCACCCAAACCAGTATTACAAGGAATGTTAGAGGGAGTTGTTTAAAATTTAAAAAAATATCAGAAACAAGAACTATAAAATAGCAATAACTACATCTATCAACAATTACTTTCAATGCAAATGGGTTAATGGCTGAATGAATAAGAAAACAAAACCCTTACACCTGCTGCCTACGAGACTCACTTCAGATTGAAACATACACACACAAATGGAAAATAAAGGGATGGAAAAAGTTATTTCATGAAAATGGAAATGGGGTGGGGGGAAGCTGGTGTAGCACTATTTATACCAGACAAAATAGACTTTTTTTTTTCTGCCTCCCTCTCTCCCCCGCAACTCCCCAGGGCAGCCCATGGCAGCCTGCAGCAGCTTGAGCATGGCGCTCTAACCATCTGAGCCACTGGGCAGGCCCAACAAAATAGATTTTTAAAACAAAGGCTGTAACAAGAGACAAAGAATCCAGTAATCCCACTTTGGGACATTTATTTGAAGAACCCAAAACAATACTTTGAGGGGACATGAATATCCACTGTTCATTGCCAGCATTGTTTACGGTAGCCAAGATGTGGAGTCAGCCTGGGTGTCCATCAATAGATGAATGGATAAAGAAGAGGTGGCACATATGTATATACAATGGGGTATTGCTTGGTCATGGAAGGGAATGGGTTGTAGCCATCTGCGGCAGCACGGATGGATCTGGAAGGCATTGTGCTGAGGGTAGTATGTCAGACAGAGAAAGACAGATGCAATGTGATTTCACTTATATGTGGATCTAAAGAACAAAATAAATAAACAAACAACACAGAAACAAACTCATAGATACAGAGAATATTTTGATGGTTGCCAGATGGGAGGAGGGCTGCGGGGTGGGTGAAAAATGGAAGAGATTAAAAAGTACAAATTGGTTGTTACACAGTAGTCATGGGAATGTAGGGTATAGCACAAGGATATAGCCAATAATATTGTAATAACTATGTGTGGTGCAGATGGGTACCAGATTTATTGGGTGATAGATGGGAAGGGGTTTGCAGGGCAGGGTGAAGAAGATGAAGGGATTAAGAAGTACAAATTGGTAGTACAAATAGTTATGGGGATGTTAAATTAAAGCATGGGGAATAGTCAATCATATGTAATAACTATGCATAGTGCCAGGGTGAGTACCACACTAGTCAGGGGGTCCACTTCTGAATTACATGCATGTCTCACCACTACGCTATACACTTGAATCAATATAAAATAATATTGCATGTTAACTGTAATTGAAAATTACAAAGGGGGAAAGTAAGGGGAATAAGAGGTTCAAATTTCCAGGTATAAAACAAATAAGTCATGGAGATGTAATATACAGCATAGGGGAATATAGTCAGTATACCTTGGTAGCGTGGTACAGTGTCAGATGGTTGCTGAACGTATGGTGATCACTTCTTTAGGTATATTAATGTTGAACAACTATGGTGTACCCCTGAAACTGAATTCATATTGTATGTCAGCTATATTTTTAAATTAAAATCTACAAAAAAAGGAACACAAATTAGAAATAAGTATATGGGAAAATGCCTGGCTAATAATTAGTAAAGAAATGCAAATTTAAATCCCTACAAGATACAATTTCATCTATCAATTTTTTTTTTTTTTAATGCTATAATACACATCAGCTTGAGCCCGAGTAAAAATTAGCTCCCATCAGGGTCCAGGTCGTAGAGTAGCTTGCTAAAGCCTATTTATATGCAAACTGAAGAGCCTCTTGGAAAAGAACACATTGGAAGGGAGAATTAGGAATAATGAGTTTAGTCCAGTACGACAGCAGTTCTCACTGGTACAATCTGGTCTGTCTTTCAGGTTTGTCTACTAGCCCAGTTCCCCCATTGAACTCCTACAGAGGAAATAAGAGAAGCCATCCAGGGGGTAAAAAACATGAAAGAGCAACTTCATCATTTTTGAAGCACTGGAATATCTAGCACAGCTTTCTGGCCTGTTAGAGAGAAGGCATCATCCTGTACTTTGCACAGAACACTCTGAAGCTCCAAACCTCAGCCACTGGGTTGAGGCAAAGCCAACAAAAGGAGGCTGGTGTGTGTGAGCAGAAGAGTGAAGCCCTGGTACTTTTAGAAGAACTTGATCACAGGGCTTAAAGAGAATTTCCAAAAGCACTAGAGGTCCCACATCAACTATCAAGGGGGGAAAAAGGAAAGAAGAGAGGAGGGAGGGAGGAAGGAAAGAAAAGGGGCGGGAGAGAGAGAGAGATAAAGAGAGTGAGAGATTGATGGTACCGATGAAAAACATCCAGCCTAAGAGAAAGCTTATAAGAGTTTCTTTTAACCAAACTGACGACAATTGCCAGGAAGCAAAATCTCAACAGATTGAGAAAATGCAAAATGGCGGGTTTGCAGCTTATTTTATATGTAGAATCAAAGGAGGAAGGTTACACGAAATCCACTGGTGGTAGATTAAGCGGGTGAGAGAAAACAAAGCGGGGAAATCTCTGGGATTGTATAAAAGTAAATTGGAGAAACAGGTACTTCTTTTACAAAGATGAGTACAAGGGTAGTTAGCAGTGTGCTTTTTACAGCACATAGAGACGGTGATCAGGGGACAAGAATAAAAATGATGGATTCTGTAGTTTCCTGCTCTGGTTCAGAAAAACGGATTACTGACATTCCAAGGATGTTATCTTAGGTGCAAAAACACAATAGACAGGCCCACTTAAGGTAGAGATTGCCTTTATGAAGGAAGCCTTAGGCTAAAGATGTGACTTCCTTCCATGGCCCACCTTAGAAATTTTTATGTTCAGGCCATCTTACGTGGTTATTTTCAATCTCCTGAGCTTGTCAGGCTTAACATGTGGCCCCTTTTCTGTCCACAAAGGTATTGTTAGGTTGGTGCAAAAGTAATTGCAGTTTAAAAGGTCAAAAATAATTGTAAAAACCACAATTACTTTTGCACCAACCTAATAGTTTTTAATATGGTCCCCTTCCCTTCCCATAAGCTAGTGGGGGCTGGGAGAAGCTAAGGTTAAATCATTATTCAAAATCAGAAAGTGTGCAACAAGTCACACACTGTCATATACTGTTGGTGGGCACAAGAAATGAGAACAAAGATTTTGGGAAACCATTTTACAAAATATGTCGAGATTATTTTTAAATTCTTAACTTTTTGACCCAAAGATTGTCCCACTAAAAATGTTGTACAATAAAATAAGTAAAGAGACATACATATGCATGTCCAAGAGCATTTGTTGCGGTATTAATTATAATAATAAAATCTCTAAATGATCTAATATTCAATTATAGGAGTAAGGTTTAATGACTTATGGGTTTAACTAAACAAATGGGGAGATGATTAAAAGCTATGCAGCCCTGTATTAGAAAATTCTTTTGATAGTGGAAATATAGGATAGTAAACTGAATGTAGAAAGATAAACTTGTAGTTGGAAATTTTTGTTTTCCTTTCTTTTGCCCCATAGCTCTCTACCTACTGCATCAATTGGAGGCATTGGCCTTAGGAGAGCAGAAAGCCTTTTTCATTCATAGCAGGCTTACCACTCTGAAGCAAAGCACCTTTGATACTTAAGAACTAGGTCACTGAGAGAGAATTAATTTTATTTTGAATTAATAAAAAGGACATGATTGGAATGATGAAGCAGAATCAAGAAGACCAGAGCACAGAGATGATAAAAGTTAATCACAGACTAAAAATAATACAGTATTTAACATGAAGTTGGTTTCCTGCCTTGTCGGAAAGAAAAGAAAATTCCCTCCTGGACTGCAGGGAAGAGCCTACAGGAAGAGGGAAAGAAGAGATGAAAGCCAGATATAAGAAAAGTCCCTGAGGGGACTGTCTCGCTTCCTGGGTTGAAATTCAAGATGGGTACTTGTGCTCCAAATTAAGTGTCAGGGTCTGAAAAAAGAAGGTACTTTTGTTGCACTTCCTCCGTGAAATCAAGGAGGAGCCACTTTCAGAATGCCCACTAACAACATAAAGTGGCTGCAGAAGGCTATGGATGGCAGTAGGTCAGGACTAGAGACCGAGGGGGCCTGAGAGAGCTACCTGCCCCCACAATCCCCATAGTTCCCAGAGAGGGAAATGGAAAGGAGCTGAGAACAATGAGATAGCCAGCATTCGGGGCGGGGCGGGTGAGGGTGACCACAGCAGCAGATAATGAGGTCTCATACTTTAGCCAGGGCACTTGGCACTCAGCAGCATCAGGGGAAGGTGACAAAACTCCTGGCAGCGGTCACTTTGTACTGCAGTGGTCATGCCCAGAACATAAAGGACATGCCACATTAGCAGCAGATGAGTGGGGCCAGAGGGCCCATAGTCAAACTCCACCCAGGGCTAGACCACAGCCAGAAAGGACTGGAGAGTAACACAAGGACCAGATGTCCTCCCCTGCTGGCAGGAAGCTACCACAAACTTCCTCTGTTCCCAGAGGTTATGAGAGGGAGTGAGGAAGGTGGGTGGAAAGGAGAAATCCTGAGAGGTGGTCTGACCGTTGAATGTAATAATCTGGAAGAGAGAGTTACCCTGAACAGGCAACAATTTGACTTCAGTTACAGAAAAATTTAAAGCTATTCTTTGCTCATCCCAGATGCAACTATAAATTTCAAAACTAGGACATCTATATACAGTGGTAGTTTGGCCTATCCAGTATTTATTGTCTCTTGATAAAAGCAGCTGAGTTTCCTGGGTCCTATTTTTCCAAGGCCTGGGTGTTTCTTTGATTTTGCAGCCTGCCAAGAAATTCCTTTCCTTCCTTAAATTTGAAACTAGGTTAGTTTCTTCTATTGCAACTAAAAACTGCAAGTGATACGAAATATGTAATCCCAATTTTGTAAATGCACACAAAAGCACACTGGTACATGTACACACACACACACACCTATATGTGGAAAAAGATTAGAAAGAAACAAAATGTTAATAGCAATCATCTCTGGATAACAGGATTACAAAATATCACTATTTTCGTCTCCCTACATTTCTAAATTCTCCACAATGAGTATGCATTATATTGGTATTCAGAATATGGAGAGCTAAATGTGTTATCCATGATGGTGTCCAGAAAATTAACATTAGGAAGACCAATTATTAATACGTTACGTAGGCCTTTGTCTCCTGGCATCCTGGGCCAGCCAGCAGCTGCAAGCACAAGACCTATAGGACAGCATGGTGCAGTGGAAAGAACACTAAATAGAGAGAGCCTAGACACGTGAGCTGTCGCTCTGGCTCTGGTACTAACAAGCTGTGGACCTTCAGTAAGGCTTTCCACCTGCCTGAGCCTCAAGTTTCTTCATCTGTGAGCTGAAAGATTAAACTCCCTATAGGATCACAGAGGTCACTGACCTGTCAACCAGACC
Organism: Rhinolophus ferrumequinum; assembly: GCF_004115265.2. Lineage (NCBI taxonomy): Eukaryota > Metazoa > Chordata > Mammalia > Chiroptera > Rhinolophidae > Rhinolophus > Rhinolophus ferrumequinum. Next base: position 40,782,886 of record NC_046288.1, read on the forward strand.
CTAGCTCAGATTCCAACTCCCAACATTTCTCATGTATGTAGTATATATGTGACAGGATAAAATGTCCCAGTTACGCCAGCCAAAGTCTTTCATAATATGTCCAAGGGATCTCTATAGACACTGCCTGTTTCACTTCTGAGACTGAAACAGAACACTGTCACTCTGATGTTTTCCATCTTGTTTTCATGGTATCTCTGTCAGAAGGACCCTTTACCACCAAGCATTGCCTGTCACCAGAATGAGAGTGCAGCTAGTGCTTGGCCCCGACATCACCCCCAGATCAGCCTAGCACCCCAAATACAACTGTGCCAGATGATGCCATATCTCTTCCCACCCTTAGCACACTGCCTGCCTCAACGTGCAGTCTGTCATCAGAGCCACAAACCACAGGGAAGGGCTTACGGAGGGATCCAGTGAAAGGCAGATTTACTACTGCTGCTTCAATCCAGAAAATCGCAAAGCCAAGGAAGCCCAAAGGGATGTGCTATAATAGTCACACCACATCCTTAGTTAGTGGTGGTCTGTCTTGGGCGGGGACCTAGATGGAACCCAGATGAAACAGGAGCACAGAGAAGAGTGCAACAGGGACGGAGCTGTAAGAAGAACAGAAACCAAACGAGCAACTTTTATGTCTGTTCTAAACGAACTATGACTTCACCAAATCAATTTCTAAGCTATTTTTCTTTTCTTTTCTCTGTTTTTCATATATTCTCACATTTATGTTTTGTATCTTCCTCTGGGAATTTTCTTCCTCTTCCTACGTATATATAACGCCTGGAGTCCTCTTTGGCTTGCAGGGGCCAAACTCCGCATTCACCAGAGAGATGCATGACCTGAGATTCTCTGTCATGTCTCAAGAGACAACGCACAGGGGTCTGAGGAAAATGTAAGCCATAAACACTTTAATTTTGCACAGTCAAAATCGACTGCCCTTTGTCTGTTCATCATCACTTAGAAACTCAGTTACAACCAAAGAGGAAAAAATTAGAAGGGAAATGAACTGGGTAATATTTTCCAAGAAAAACTTGAATTTTTAAACACTAAAAAGAGAACTAAAATTTGAATGCAGAAAAGATACTATTAAGTACACTTGCAACCTTGGCAAGTACATTAAGGGGAGTGTAAAGGGAATTAAACTGCGTGGGAGTCAGGCTCAGTCCAAAGAAAACAGGCCCAGGAATGTTTCAAGATGAGATCTAAAGAGATGGGGTGAGTCACTAAGTGAAGAAGAGAAAGGAGAACAGAAAACACCAGAAGACATAGTCATTCCAGTGGAAGAAACTCCATAACTAGCATAAGGACGTTTAAAGGATAGAAATGTCAATTAAGCTAAGACTGAAGAAAAGCAATGAGGGAGAAATGGTGATTGGTCTCTTTGCCAAATTCAGTGCTGCTGCTGGGGAGGGAAAAGAGTAGGGAATGTGGGAGGGATTGAGGAATTCTAATAAGCCGGTTATCTGCCCCACAGAATGCCTGAGAAGGGTTTTTTCCATAAGAGATTAAGTCATTATTCTTAAATAACCCAAGAGGGCATGTGTTACCGTTCTGATGCTTACTAGTATAATCCCTGAGCAGGAAACAAGTTTCTAATATGAAGTAAGGGAGCAGGAGGTGACACAAAAAGACAAAGATACCTCAAATTAAAAAGAAGACATTCAGACGGTTTACAGTTTAAAACTATTTTTTAAAGAACAATTGCTGACTCTGCAGACAAGGCTGATATTACTGAGTGTATCATGGTTAACTGCCTACCAACTATTCTTACTGAAAATGTGTCAGGATAGGAAGCCGAATGATAGTCTCTCTCTCTCTCTCTCTCTCTCTCTCTCTCTCTCTCTCTCTCTCTCTCTCATAAATTGCTTCAAGTCCCAAAGTGTAGCCTTAATTCAGTGAATCAAAGCAGTCACCTGCTTACATTCTCCACTTTCAAATCTATCATCGAAATTAGTGAGCAATGCAAGCTAATGTAATACACAGAAAATATAGATAAAACAAAATGTAGCCACTCTGAGACTTTAGTTTGGCAATTATAAAAAAGATTGTTTGTATTTTCTTGTCAATGGGGATTGCTTGTACTGGGTCTATCCGATAAGCTTCAGTAACAATACTGCTATTGAATTGCTAGAAAGGAAGTTGTTATGACCAGATTGCTTCCTGTGGTGAACAAAGGGCTTTTGCTGACATAGTAACTTCATGGGTACAGAGACAAGCCCGCAAGTTTTGTTTTTCAAAACTGAAAATTGTTGGGGTTTGTGTGTTTTTTTAATTTCACTATTTCAGGAGGAAGCAAAAATCTCTAGGCTCTTCCTAAAAAGGAGGCTAAAAAGGAAGAGAAGGAAGGAACAAAGGGAGGGTAAGAAGGAAGAAAGAAAGGAAGGAAACAAGAAAACAATGGCATGGTCATGTTCTGAGTGTCGGGTTTTTTTTTTTCTGTTACAAACTATTAAGATATAATAAAGGAGCCAAAAATGTTACAAGGCCAGTGTATGTGTCCTCGTGGACTAGGAATACAAGGCGAGGCCCACAGGCCAAGGATACAGGGTTTTGAAATGAGTGCAAGGCATTATTCCCTTGAAAACTTTTTTAAGGAGTGGAATCCACGTATTAGGCTAAAAGTCTGTCTTGGGAATGAGTACATGAAAAAATAGGATACCTTCTTCCCGGTCTCCTTCATTTCTTTCTCCTCCTTGGTGTGGAGGGGATTTTTGGAAAGACTTTGGAACCAAGGAAACCACTTTAGTGAGGACCAGGGCAGTCCTGAGGCAGGGGTGCTCTCCCCTTAGCTCTTTCTCCAAATCAGGTGGTTAAGACCTGATGAAAAGACCTCAGAAGAATTCCTGAAATACCATCTGAGGTTGTACATAGATCTCTATGGTAATGGGAGAGAAAGCAAGTATGTCTTGATAGGAACATCTCTAAATGAAAAATAAACAAACAAACAAACAAATAAATAAACAAATTTGCTTGAGGCCGTTCCATTACAGGAAATAGTGGGACATCAGGCAGGCCTGAGGTAAGTCTAGGAAGGAGCATAAAGGCCCTGATGGACAGGAAGAAGAAGAGAGCCATTAATGGGAAGAAGAAATACAGCTTAGCACTTCAAACATTTGTTTTACTCCAGCTCTGACCAGCTGGAGTTTTGCTTTAGTGCCTAAATACATCCAATACAATAAGAACCAATTTCACATTTAAAAAAATGTAATCAGACATTAGACAAACATTAGAGAGTACCTATGTCACTCTTTCTTTGCAAGTAAAAGCAAACCACGGTAACAGAATTGGTTACAAATTTTGCAGGACCCAGTGCAAAATGAAAATGCCAGTCTTCTTGTTCAAAACTTACTAAGAATTTCAAAATGCGGGGCCGGCCAGGTGGCTCAGGTGGTTAGAGCTCCATGCTCTTAACTCCGAAGGCTGCCGGTTCAATTCCCACATGGGCCAGTGGGCTCTCAACCACAAGGTTGCCAGTCCAATTCCTCGAGTCCCGCAAGGGATAGTGGGCAGTGCCCCCTGCAACAGTTGATTGAACACGGCACCTTGAGCTGAGCTGCCACTGAGCTCCTGGATGGCTCTGTTGGTTGGAGTGCGTCCTCTCAACCACAAGGTTGCCGGTTCATGTCCCGCAAGGGATGGTGGGCTGTGCCCCCTGCAACTAGAAAACAGCAACTAGACCTGGAGCTGAACTGCGTCCTCCACAATTAAGACTGAAAGGACAACAACTTGAAGCTGAACAGCAGCCTTCACAACTAAGATTGAAAGGACAACAACTTGACTTGGAAAAAAGTCCTGGAAGTACACACTGTTCCCCAATAAAGTCCTGTTCCCCTTCCACAATAAAAAAATCTTAAAAAAAAAAAAAAAAAGAATTTCAAAATGGCAACAGCAGAGCATTAAGCCAGGCAAGAGGCCCTTCTGAGTGTGGTGCCGTGTGACTGCACAGGTCATATGCCTATGAATCTGGCCTGGCCCTAAAATTAAGATCAGATTGAAATGGGTTCAATAAAGCATTTAGGGGGGAACCAAATGTAAATTCCCACCACAAAAATTCAGGAGAGTTTGATTATTGAAGTCAAAAAACCAGTTACCCTCTGCTGTCTATGAGATGCCCTCATAGCTACTTCCGGTCCTAATATTTTTACAAGTCCACTAAAGCACAACCAACTCATTAGTAACAATGAGAGAGCTCAAAAGGACATCCTACACAGCTCTTAAGTGTGGAAAAGGCTGAAAACGTGTTCTGGATAGGTTTGGTTCCTTTAAAATATCTTTCTATTCTTATAACACTGTGAGGCCCAACTAGATCTATGAATATGCTTTCATTGTTATGGTTTAGTGATTTCCGTTCTAGAACAAAGTGAAAATATTACTGACTGGTAATTTCACTGTTTATTTCATGTAATGCTAAAATACCAGTATAAGTGTTTGTATTTCATTTTAAAATTTAAAATTCAGTGACACTAAACCTTTAATACAGTTAAAATATAAAAGTTTATAAATATACTGTAAAACATCAAGTAAAAATTTATAAAAATATAAGTGTTAACCAATGACCATTGTGATAAAAATTTTCCTTAGATGAAATTGTATAAAATATTCAAAAAATGTGTTAAACACTATCTTTCAATTAAAATAATTGAGTTAATCAAAAAAGCTGGAAAAGAAACAATAGACTTTTAATTAAATGCAATATAGAAGCAAAGTCATCAATTATGTCATGATTAATCCTTGAATGAAATTTTGTGCAACTTTTCCTAGCTGCTGAAAAAGTATCCTGACTATATATTATTGAGAAGAGTGGTGAGAAATTAGTACATGTGCCAAGTCCAAATAATTTCTTCTGGCCTTCATTTTCAATTAAGAATATCTATTATTTGATAACTTTGAGATAAAGTTTGCAACCAGCTTTTTTTCTGCAGTGTTTTCATTGATAATAATTGTTTTGTTTTATTAATATTGTAAAAGAAAGTATTAGGAGTTCATTTCCATTTTCTTTAATTTTATCATGTATAAATGAACACTCCCAAGCAGAGTTAGCTGTAACACTTTTTAAACTATTATTTTTATATTCTACCTGTACAGAAAGTCATTGAACTGGAGTGAGAATTAATTTCACAATAGATGCTTTCCAATACTACAGTATGATTGCTTTTTGGGACTCACATAAACATACACCTGTCTAGAAAAAGAGTTACCTTTCTGTATAAATTGATTTTGGGTCATTAATCTTGATATGATATCTGAATCACAAGTGATTCAGATATCAATTTTTTTTAAACAATGAAATAACGGTATGCCATGAGCAAAGATGTCAGTATGTAGGGGATTACAAACATCACTGCATAGAAAATTATCAGGGTACCAAAAACATTTTGCCATCATTATTGTGGTTCATTTGCTTTTGGAATCCAACTTCTCACATACACAAAAGTTCATTTTATTTTGAAAATTCCAAGATTATTCTTCATAAAAGTAGAGATATTCTGCAGTATCAAAAACGTGAGGTTAGAATTATCATGATGGAATTTCAAATTAACAAGCAATTAATAAATATTTCCATTTTAAGACAGGTACACTATGACAAAGGGCATAACATAAACTCTCCATCATCAACTCATTGTTCATTTTTTGACAGCATCCAGCTTGGACTAACTATGAGGTAACCTTCAGAAGGGAGGTTCGCTCACAATGGAACAAGATTGAAGAACCCTGGATTCCTGATACTGTCAAGTGCCAAACAGGGTCGTACTATTTCAAGACATTTACAAAAGAGACAAAACTATTTTTAGGTCCCTATTATTTGAGTTTTCTGATACTCAGAATCAAATGTAATGCTCAAACAAAATGCTCTGTACAAAGTGGGCTGCTTTAAATACAGAACCTGAAATATGTGGCACTAGCTCAATGAAAGTGGTTGGAATACTTACCTAAAAGCTGGAAAGGTAGAAATCCTTCTTATGTCTTAGCAAAACATTTAATGAAACTGTTACCTACAATAACATGGAAGGTAGACCACTTGGTAATTAAGAATACAGTACTTGGGAAATGGTTGGAAAAAATTAGATTCCTGGTATTTGTTGGCTGCATCAAATTCTTACAGGCTTGAGCTAGAGCTACCCAGACTGCAAGCAAAGTTGGAAAAAACTTCAGCCCTGCTGAGAAGACTCCTCTGCCTACAATCAAAGGAAACTGAAAATCTGATGAACTCGAACCTCCCAAAACTTAAAAATCCACGCCTTCTCTACCCCAACAGAAGTAGTTTTAAGCCATGTCTTAGAAACTACAATCTTTTTTTTTTAATGAACAAAAATGGGAATTTTATTTAAGATTTTTGTGGAATATTGAGGAAAAGGGTTAATAATGCAAAGCAAATTGCAAACTATTATCTTCCTGTGACTTTTTAAAATTTTTTATTAAATTTATGGGTGTGACACTGGTTAGTAAAATTATATAGGTTTCAAGTGTACAATTCTATAATACATCATCTTAGCAGTACATATGCCCTATCTTACCAAGGATGCTTCAGATTTTGCCTTCTCCGACCAGCCCATTGCTTTAGCTGATTTCATAGCCACCATTCAGCTGAATTATAGGAATGAGCAGAACTCAAAAGCTACCAATAAAGACCAGAGTCTTCATGCAAAAAATTATGTCTAGACAAGTATTTTGGTTGTGGTTACTGGCATATGAAACTGACCGGCAACAAACTGACTAGAAGTCTACTAAATTATTGAGAATATTTTTTTTTACCAAAGAATTCCCACAAGTCGAGCCTGCAAAAGGCTGTGATGATTCAACTCCTATAGCACACTGCACATGTACATCTGAACCAGCCAAAAGTAATGCATGATACAGTATACTGTACAATGCCTAACTCAGTTGGGGCCATGGAAAATAACAGAGAAAGAAGAATCTCCAGAGAGCAGTGACAGGGGCTACCAAGGATGATGGGCAAGGGACTTTACTCGAGGAAGCAGAACCAGCGCTTCCAATACGGGGTGGGAGGAGAAAAGGCTAACCCGGAAGCTTACTGTACTCCCAGAGAAGACAGTCTTCTCTCTGTCTGCACTTTGGGATTTGGGCATCACCCATTCTCCCCTTTCCCAAATGGGTTTCTGTTGTAGTTACCCTATTCCTATACTACTGTGCTATCGGAAAGGAGAAGCAAAAACTTACTGGACCAAGAGGAGCAAAAACTGGACCAGGTAGAAAAGACTATCCTACATCATTCAGATCCTAGATTTTGAGTCTTTAATATGATGGAGACTTTGGAATTGTCTCTCTTAGAAAGACAACAGCTCTTCCAAAAAATTGAAGAAGAGACAGTACTCCCTAACTCATTTTATGAGGCCAACGTTACCCTGATACCAAAACCTGGTAAGGACAACACAAAAACAAGAGAACTACAGACCAATATCTCTGATGAATAGATGCAAAATCATAAACAAAATTCTAGCAAATCGAATGCAACAATGCATTAAAAATATTATTCATAACGACCAAGTGGGGTTCATCCCAGGGGCACAAGGATGGTTCAACATATGCAAATCCATCAATGTGATACATCACATAAACAAAATAAAAGACAAAAATCATATGATGATATCAATTGATGCAGAAAAAGCATTTGACAAGATACAACATCCATTTATGATTAAAACACTTAACAAAATAGGTATAGAAGGAAAGTACCTTAACATAATAAAGGCCATTTATGACAAACCTTCAGCTAATCTCATAATTAATGGTGAAAGACTGAAGACCTTTGCTCTATGTTCAGGAACACGACAGGGCTGTTCCCTATCACCTCTGCTTTTCAACATAGTGTTAGAAGTCCTCGCCAGAGCAATCGGGCAAGAGAAAGAAATAAAAGGCATCCAAATTGGGAATAAAGAAGTTAAATTGTCACTGTTTGCTGATGACATGATGCTATATATAGAAAACCCTAAAGACTCCACCAAAAAACAATTAGAAACAATCAACGAATACAGTAAAGTTGCCAGCTACAAAATCAACGTACAAAAGTCCATTGCATTCCTATATACTAACAATGAAATCTCAGAAAAAGAAATACAAAAAACAATTCCTTTTGCAATTGCAGCAAAAAGAATAAAATACCTAGCAATAAACTTAACCAAGGATGTGAAAGACCTATATGCTGAAAACTACAAGACATTTTTAAAAGAAATTGAAGAAGACACAAAGAAATGGAAAGACATTCCGTGCTCATGGATTGGAAGAATCAACATAGTTAAAATGGCCATATTACCCAAAGCAATATACAGATTTAATGCAATCCCCATCAAAATCCTAATGGCATTTTTTAAAGAAATAGAACAAAAAAATCATCAGATTTGTTTGGAACCACAAAAGACCCTGAATAGCCAAAGCAATCTTAAGAAAAAAGAACAATGCTGGAGGTATCACACTCCCTGACTTTAGCTTGTACTACAGGGCAACAATAATCAAAACAGCATGGTATTGGCAGAAAAACAGACAGGTAAACCAATGGAATAGAATTGAGAACTCAGAAATAAAACCACATAAATATGGACAGATAATTTTTGACAAAGAAGCAAAAAACATACAATAGAGAAAAGACAGCCTCTTCAATAAATGGTGCTGGGAGAATTGGAAAGCCATGTGCAAAAGAATGAAACTAGACTGCTATCTGTCACCATGTACCAAAATTAATACAAAATGTATCAAAGATTTAAGCATAAGACCTGAAACAATAAACTGCATAGAAGAAAACATAGGTACTAAACTTATGGACCTTGGGTTCAAAGAGCATTTTATGAATTTGACTCCAAAGGCAAGGGAAGTAAAAGCTAAAATAAATGAATGGGACTATATCAAACTTAAAAGCTTCTGCACAACAAAAGAAACCATCAACAAAAAAAAGAGGCAACCAACTGAATGGGAGAAAATTTTTGCAAACAGTGCCTCCAATAAGGGGCTAATATCCAAAATATACAAGGAACTCATGCAACTCAACAACAAAAAAAACAAATAACCCAATTGAAAAACAGGCAGAGGACCTTAAGAGACATTTCTCCAAAGAGGACATACAAATGGCAAATAGACATATGAAAAAATGCTCAACATCACTAATCATCAGAGAAATGCAAATAAAATCCACAATGAGATATCACCTCACCCCAGTTAGAATGGCTATCATCAACAAGACAAATAGTAACAAGTGTTGGAGAGGCTGTGGAGAAAAAGGAACCCTCATACACTGTTGGTGGGAATGCAGACTGGTGCAGCCGCTATGGAAGGCAGTGTGGAGGTTCCTCAAAAAATTACGAATAGAATTACCGTATGATACCCAGCAATCCCTCTCTTGGTTATCTACCCAAAACATCTGAAAACATTTATCCATAAAAACACGTGTGTTCCAATGTTCATTGCAGCTTTGTTTATGGTGGCCAAGACATGGAAACAACCAAAATGCCATTCGATAGATGAATGGATAAAGAAGTTGTGGTATATATACACAATGGAATATTATTTGGCAGTAAGAAAAGATGAAATAGGACCATTTGTGACAACATGGATGGATCTTGAGATTATAATGCTAAGCAAAATAAGTCAGACAGAAAAAGCAGAGAACCATATGATTTCACTGATATGTCGTATATAAACCAAAAACAACAAAAGAACAAGACAAACAAATAAGAAACAAAAACTCATAGACACAGACAATAATTTAGTGGTTACCGGAGGGTAAGGGGGGTGGGGAGTGGGAGATGAGGGTAAGGGGGATCAAATATATGGTGATGGAAGGAGAACTGACTCTGGATGGTGAACACACAATGGGATTTATAGATGATGTAATACAGAATTGTACACCTGAAATCTATGTAACTTTACTAACAATTGTCACCCCAAAAAATTTTAATTAAAAAAAAAAGACAACAGCAAATATATTATTTATTTATGTAAGAAGAAAAGTGTATAGAAATATCCAGTAGTCTAAAGAGCAGACACTAGCAAAGACTGACGATTTGTACCCAGTATATTCTATAGCGATAAAACTATCTAATCACATGGCCACCTGAAACTATAAGCTACATTTTCCAACCTCCCTACAGTTAAGTACATGGTCTTCAAGTCATGACTAAATTCTGACCAAGAGAATGCAGATAAAAGTGGTATATATGTTTCCAGGAAGTAGTCTCAAAGGGGAATAAAAAACATACCTTTTTCTCTTTTGTCCCTATTAACTGGAATGCAAACTTGATGAATGGAGCTGCATCAGCTCTAGACTAAGATGTGACCTTGCAAATGGAGGCCACACAGAAGAAGCTGGGTCTCCAATACTGTGAAGTGCTATATCAGCCCTGGACCTCCTGCCTCTAGGCCTATGCTGTTCTATATAGTACTCCGTAGCCATATGTGCGTGTTGAGTATTGGAAATATGACTAGTCCAAACTGAGCTGTGCTTAGAGTGTATAAAATACACATCAGATTTTGAAGACAGTATATAAAAATGAAGTAAAACACCTCATTAATAATTTTAAGCTGATTATATGTCCAATTATAGCATTTTTGGTAAAGTAAAATACATTATTAAAATTAATTTCAATTGTTTCTTTTTACCTTTTTAACATGGCTAATTTAAAATTTAAAATTACATCTATGGCTCACATTGTATTTCTATTGGACAGTACTGTATAAACTTTTATGTGGGAAAAATCTTTCTTAAACACTTGTTATTTTGGATTTTCTGACGCTCATAGTTGAACTTAATCTTAACAAATTAGCTACAGATACATGTTTTAAAATTCTATCTCAAGTCTCCAACCTCTCATCTGAACTCCAGATATATGTCCTTACATGTTTACTTAAAATTTCCCCTTGGATATCTCAAAGGCATCTCAAACCTGCAAGTCTCAGACTGAATTCGTGATCCTTTCCTACATACGATCCGTTCAAACTAGTTTCTTTCCCTCTCTAACCTCAGTGAAAATGATCACCATCCATCCAGTTACGCAAGTCAGGGAACTACGAGTCTTTCTTGATATCCCCCTTTCCCTCACCCAGAACACCCAATCCATCATGAAGTCCTAGGAATCGATTCTAAAACATGTCTCTAGTCTTAACCATCTTCATTTCTTCCCTGGTCTACTACGATAGATAGTCTCTTAATTGATCTCCTTTACCATCCAGCCAGGCCTCCTTCTAATACATTTTTCATGCTGCCAACAGAACATTCTTTTCAAAACTTTAATCTGGTCACATTAGCCACAGGTTTAAAATCTTTCAATGGCTCTTTCTTATTGCTCTTAAGATAGAGACCAATCTCCATTAAAAAGACCATTGACACTCTACAAGTCTGGCCCACCCTGCCTCACCACCTGTATTCCTGCCACACAGCCTGTGCCAAGTTCCCTCGCTGTCAGAGGGCTTTTGCTTCTGTTGTTCTCCCAGTCAGGCATGTGATTCAATGCCTTTCCTTCATCCTGCTTCCTAGTTGACTCTCATTCATACTTTAGAAATTTGAAAATTTTTTTCTGACTTACAATCTAGGTTAATTTTCTTCATTGTACGCTCTCACAGAACTACAGAGGGTGCCAAAAAAATGTATATACATTTTAAGAAAGGAAAACTGTATTAAAATTGTAATACTCAATAAATGTCAATAACAAAAGATGAGTGCAAGTCACGTTTGACTTGTGCAATCACAAGAGGTGCTCAAAGTGGTTACCATCAGCGTCCAGACACTTCCGATTACAGTGAACTACTGCTTGAGTAACGTTGACCAAAGTTCCACTTGTGTACATTTTTTTGGCATCCCCAGTATATTTCCATCTCAGACTATAATCTCAGTTTATAATTGTATATTCATTATTATGGTGATTATTTATTTATGTCTGACTGTAAGAAAATTGGAACTGAGGCTAGTTTTGTTCTCTATTATAATACTACTGTTTAGCACAGTTTTCAGCAGAAAATAGGCACTCAGTAAATATTGGTTGAAAGAATTAACACGTTTTCATTTATTATTCCCATTCGTAAACATTCTATTTTAGATACTTGAGATACAAAAGGATCAGAAGCATTATAACACGTCATTTTAAGTTCATTCAAGTTTATTTAAATAAAATAGCTGCCTTGAAAACATATCCCCATCAAATACATTTTAAAAAAAAAAAGACATTATACCTTAAAAGTCAGGACACTCAGAACTTCTCAAGATAGAAAATAAATAAATCTCACAAGTGATCTACAAAGTATTTATGTATTACTATCAGTACCTTTCAAGGAGAGCTTTCAAGCGACCACAACTGCCTGATGTGTAGATGTACCATATGCTTCAAGGACAAGAAACTTTTTCATGTGAATGTATACTAAAAGGTGTCTTTCTCACAAACATTCTGAGGTCAGACCCAAGGTGGACTAGTTCATTCAGAGCTAAAGAGCACACACAAATATAGAACTAATATCGATACACCCTGAGGAAACAAGATCTTACAACAAGACCCAAGATCCAATGGCATAAAATAGGACAATGAGCAGTTGTATTTTTTTTCAGTCTGTTATATCTACTCACTGAGCATTCAAAATGCATCAAATTTTAGAATAAACAAGATGAAGTAGCATCATTATAACGTGGAGCTTCAGGTAAAAAAAAAAAAAAAAAAAAAAAGTAAAACCCCAAATAGAATTAAGTTTAATTCTTGCTCACATGAAGTCTTTTGAGGCTTGCTTTTCTTTATGCGTTGGTCCACTTTCTAGGCTGTTTTGGTATAATGGCACCTCCTTATCAGCACATGCTTCCGTAACACTGGTAATAAATGCTTCCTCCTGAAAGTGACACATATCACTTCTACACACATTTCACAGGCCAAAGCTAGCCACATAACTATACATCACTTCAAGGAGGCAGATAAGTGCAGTACTCTCCTTTGCCAAAAAATAGAGACGAAGAACTAAGTGAACAGCAATAATGCTACCCATAGCGCATAACAGTTATCCAGATTTGTGGCAGTTTGTATAGTTTGACCTTGATCTTCTGAAGTTTATAATAATGGATAGTTAAACAAACTTTATGTATATGTGTTAGTCCATCAAATAAAACTACTTCATTCGTATTATTTTAGAGGAATTTATGTTTTTTACTATTCAATGATCACATTATTTATTCTGAATGCTTTAATGTCAATTTTTAAATTTTGTTTTCTTTGTTTGCCTATGAACTTTCTAATTGGGCAAAACCAGAAAGAAGAAATTTGTTGTGATTTTAGGAATTGCCTTTACTTAATGCATAATTATAATTAGGCTTATCCATAACCAGTGAGTGAAGTTCTGTCAAAAAGATCATTCCCCGGAGCCGGCCCGGTGTCTCAGGTGGTTGGAGCTCCATGCTCCTAACCCCGAAGGCTGCCGGTTCGATTCCCACATTGGCCAGTGGGCTCTCAACCACAAGGTTACTGGTTCAACTCCTCGAGTCCCGCAAGGGATGGTGGGCAGCGCCCCCTGCAACTAAGATTGAACATGGTATCTTGAGCTGAGCTGCTGCTGAGCTCCCGGATGGCTCAGTTGGTTGGAGTGCATCCTCTCAACCACAAAGTTGCTGGTTTCGACTCCCGCAAGGGATGGTGGGCTGTGCCCCCTGCTACTAGAAAACAGCAACTGGACCTGGAGCTGAGCTGCGCCCTCCACAACTAAGATTGAAAGGACAAAAACTTGACTTGGAAAAAGTCCTGGAAGTACACACTGTTCCCCAATAAAAGTCCTGTTCACCTTCCCCAATAAAATCTAAAAAAAAAAAAAAAAAGGATCATTCCTGATTTTGATTTTTCATTAAGGTTGGTAAAATATATACTTCAAAAAATAGCCTGAGTTTTCCTCTTTTCAAGTATTCTCTTGTAACTTTTTGCTGCTGTAATAGTTTGGACCTGAATTTTATTTTCATAGGTTGAAAGACAGATTTTTATTTTTGCTGAATTTTGTCATTAGAGGACACCTATTTCTAAAAAATAATTATAATAGACTAAATTGCATCTTAAAAGGGAATAAAGAGGAAGAAATAAGAAACACAAAACAAGATGGCTTAAGAGAGGGAGAAGGAAGAATACACAGAACCTACTTGTTGGGAAACAATTCTCCATGAGTCTTTCACATTCCTGCACATCGTGCAAGCAGAGGACCTTTTTTCCTGGATTATCTTTTTAAGGATGTTTGTATAGAGAATAACTTTGGAAGACACAAGGAGTGTATCTCTTTTGAGCAGAGGGTAGGTTTGTTTGCCACGTAGTATAATTAAGATAATGTTTCCCTCTGAGGCAGAAGTTGGACAGGCTGGCTTGCAGCCCCCTTATAATTGATTTGGGTTTCCTAAGCTTCAGGTCCCTCAGCTGCATGTGTAGCACTCATTGAGTTACTGCAAATCACCTCCATGAGACTCGTGGAAGCATGAGTGATATGAACATGAAGTGCATGATGCCTGACGTGCTATGAGAATAAAGTCCTTTTTCTCTGACCCACCATGTTTCCGTGAAAATAAGCCCTAACCGGAAAATAAACCCTAGCATGATTTTTCCGGATGACATCCCCTGAACATAAGCCCTAACGTGTCTTTTGGAGCAAAAATTAATATAAGACTCGGGCTTATTTTCAGGGAAACACGGTAAGAGTTTCATATCTTTTGCCAGCTCCCGCAAAACTGTGGCAAGCTAACTTGACAGCTTTGGGCAACAAGAATGGGATACTGACAGACGTGTCTTTTTGGAAGAGAAAGGACAAGGGACCCTAAAAACTGAGTCAGGGATTATGAGAAGACTCTCCAGGCCCCAGTAGTAAAGTTCTTGCCCAAGCAGTAAGCAAAGGGAGATGAGGGACAAAGGGGGAATGGGAAGGAGGCGATAGAGTCTGCGACTTTCCTACCTGGTCATGAACACTTAAGTCTGTATCACCAGTGCTAAACTATCTTCAAGTTCTAGACCAGCTTTTCCAAATGCACGTCAACCTAATGCATTACAAGAACTGAAATTATCACTGTCTCCTTAAACACTCCCTCCTTTCCCATCATGGTTAATGGAATGAACATCCTCAAATCTCCCCAGTAAGAAATTCATTCTGGAGTCCTTCCTCTACTTCACCATCCATCCACACCCAAATCCTATCCATTTTCTTTTAGAAATAGACCCAAAATATGATCATTCTTCCCCATTTCTATGGCCACTAATTCAATTCAGGCTCTTATGACTTCCATGCAAGACTATATCACGCAGCCTAGCTGGCCTCTCCCCCATCAATCTCTCCTACAATCCATTTTTATACTCCTGCTGCCATTATCTTCTCACCAAACAAATATGATTACACCCTTCCCTTTTTTAAAAAAATAATTTCTCCTAATTTCCTACTAGCTGCCCTATAAAAGCCAAGCTCTTTTGCCTGGGGACAGTGCCTTCATGATGTAACCCCAATAGACTTGTCCAATTTTATTTCCTTCCACTGCCCACCACAACCCTAAGCTCCAAACCACAATGAACTTCTCACATATCTTTTCAAAACTCTATGCCTTTGCACATTTTATTCTCTTTGCCTGAAATGCCCTTTCTTCCTCTTCTGTATACAGCAAATTCCCATTTCCATTCAAGACTATACAGAGTTCACCTCCTCGGTCAAGCCTTCCCTGATATTCCTAGCATCTACCATAGCACTTATTTCTGTATCTTCGATTTATCTCTTCATGTGTTTACCTCTTCCTCTAGACTTTAAAAGTAAAGATCATAGTTTTTTTATTTTTGAGTCCTGGATGCCTAGGCAAATGTCTTGAATATGACTGAACAAATACTAATTGCCTTAATAACTTAATTTCCCGTGTCAAGTCAGGATCCAATGAATGCCTTGAGGTAGAATCAATTCTTGAGCAACAAAATGCTGGTACTTTAAATCTTTGCCATAGTCTGCATTCTATAAATTTTATTCTTTGAAAATTTCATTTCTTCATGACGCTCATTTTGGTTATGTGTTTTTTCTATTTTTGTTTACATTTTTTTAACTGAAGTATAATTGACATATAATACTACATTGGTTTCAGGTGTACAGCATAACGATTCAACACTTATATAATAAATGATCACCACAATAGGTCCATTTTGGTTATTTAAATAAACATAATGAACTATCATATAGGAAAAAAAACAAGTTTAAATTTCTGCTCTTCGTTAAAAGTTTAAGATTGGTAAGGGGAAATATTGAAGCTATTAGCTAAATTAAGGATGAAGAGCACCAATGAATTATCCTTGAGTCCCTAAGGGTCATGAAAAATCAATTAGGTGACAAAAATGAGATATGAATGTACGTATTACTAATCACATCATGCTTAATAATATCAGAAACCCCAATAATAAAATAGTTTAATTTGAAGATCCGAAAAGATTATTCTGGCTACTCAGATTATATACATTCTGTTCAGAGAGTGGATTTCATTGGTTTGCGCCATGCCATTTTACAGTCCACTGCATTTTATCTGTCATTTTATCAAAGTGATCAAACACCTCCTGTGCTATCTCACCCATGTGTAAGTGGAAAATGAAGGGCAAGAAGCAATTCTTAGAGAGGGGTGGGAAAATGCCAAGGAAAATGTGTTGTTATATTTAATGTGACCTGGTCTGTATACATAAGTTGATGTAACTTGAGGAAATCTGAGTTATCTACATTAGCTACGCTAGGAAATTACAAGTTCCTTGAGGACAGAGAGCTTTTATTCATCCCTCCTTTTCTCCAGGTAAAACATTCTGAATACACCTTTGCAGAAGTGTATTAAATGGAATGCTTTACTCTTTCTTTACAAAACTGTAGATAATGTTTTAATAAAGCATACTCATCGGTTGCCTGATATAATAAAATATAACGTGCATCAAACGAATCAAAAGAGTTGCTTTTACTCTCATGTAATATTTAGCAGAAATAAATAGAGCAATATTTTTAGACAATCTTGGGGCAGAGGAACCCGCAAAGTAATTGCTGATTCAGTCATTGGGGATGAAAATAGTTTCTTTCTGTCAATTAAGAGATAGTACATAAAACAGACCCCAGGGAAAGGAGAAATATTTGTGTTTCACAAAATAGAGAGCTGTGGTTGCAAAAAGAATTATATGCTGAGCAAAGCAAAACGATAGTGTTTATTTATTACAGAGCCCTTTTAAGTCTGAGATGCAAAAAGAATAACTAAACCAAAAAATAACTTGAAGACTATCCCCTAAATTCTGAAAATCATTAAAACTTTTAATTTAACAATGTGAAAAATGAGAACCATTCTCGTAAACTGGCAAGATAACCAAGTTATAAGATATTCTCACAATTTCATGCTCAGTTTGTCCTCAGCCATAAACTCTACAACTTCTATTTTTTTCTGAGTGGGCTGCCCAGTGAAACCCAGAAGATTCGCCCTCTGGGACAGAGCCATTTTAAACACAGTGCCCTGCCTACTCATCAGACACAAGAAAGCAGTGAATCATTCATCTTCTAACCAAAATTAAGCTGGTTAACTGCATGGCTATCAATCTTGACAGTTAATGTTTACATTCAAAATTTGGGGTAAAAGATATATGAGTTTCTAACAAAAGAAATATGAAGTGGACCATTAATGAAATACTAACTAGAGTGAAACTAAATTTTTTTTTTCTTAATGACAGTAGAAAATGTTTTAAAGATGTATTGCTTCTTGTTTTCCAGTCTGTCTTTTTCTTGACCACAACCAGTATAGGATACAATAATTCTAAAATAACAACCTCCTAAGTTATGTTATTGTAGAGTAGTTTTACAGCCCAACCCAAAGCAAAATAAACATTAGTAATGAATTGTTCCCATGAACAGACATAAGGAAAAACTGTCACTAAAAAGTAGTACATGTTTAAGAGCCTAAGAAAGGTAGAATTCTGATGTATGACAGTTTCATTGCTAACTTATATCATCCCAGATGTCATCCAACTGAACAACTATTTAATTAGGAAATAATATCTCAAGAATCTTATTAGCTCTAGTTGTAATTATTTACAAACTACTGACAAACTTGGTAATATTTCAAAGGGCAAAACTGTTCATTTACTCAGCAATAGATGTTGAAATTTAAAGAAACCAAGATGCTATTTCGTTTTAGCCAAAAATAGGCAACAGATATTTTTTCTTATTACAGAACATAGAGGTGACTGATTCATTACAATGTTTTTTGTTTTTATATTAGTCATTTGAAATCCAAAGAAACTCAGTTATGTCATAGGGGGAGGGGTACAATATGAGTCATATTTCTAAAAACGGAATTTCTATTTTCACATACGCTTTCTGTTGGCTCCTAAATTCAGATGTTTAGAGAAACATACTTCCCTCAATTAAATGTCCTGACTCAGGTAAAATTTAATAACATCTTTAATGAATTGTAATACCTTGATGTAAAATGTTGGCAACAAATTAAATGTTTTGTTCTTTCATGTACCCCTAAGAGCTTTTCTAGACTCGGTCATTCTTTGGACACAAACACCTGATTGATTAGCTTATTGATGACATACAGAGGTGAAACAAAAAGTAAATAAAATATGTATTTTTAAATTCTAACTGGCTGTAATTTCTATTTTCAAACTAGTAATCTCTTCAATTCATCTATTAGCCTACGTTGAAAATTTAAATATAGAGCACCTAAATAAAACATTTATGAACCAATTCATAAATTTAAGTCACATATGAGTAAATCCAGGTAAGTGCCTTCTTATTTGATGTTTCAGAATTTTTTCCATCAATAACCAAGTTTTTATATTCTATCAACTTCAGGGCTAATGATGAGGCTTTATACTTAGTGTAGTCTTTCATCTTTGGCCTTTGAAACCCTTTATGGGCCTTAATTAATTCTCACCACACCCCTCTGAGACAGGTTGGTGTTATTATCCCGTCTTTATAGTTGAAGAAATGAAGACAAAACGAGATTAGTATGAGATCTGCCCAGTAACATAGAATACAGGGACTCATTCAGTGTGAAGTACAAAACTCCTTACAGACAACCACGCTGTTGCCTCTTCCTTTCTCCTTCCTCTCAATATCCATGCATTGATATCCTCAACAGAGAAAGTTTCCCATGTAACATAGTTAAGTTGAATTACTTTCTCACTCTGAAAAACTTAAATTGCTTCTTTGAATATTTATTTTACTGCTTTCTTTTTGCTATAAAATGGATTTTTGACATTTTGTAACTAAATGTACAAGTTGGTACCCTGAAGAAATTATATTATGCATTACTTACAGTTAGATATAAAACTTTCAGGGACTGTCTAGCAGTATCAGATCACCTATCGGGACATTTTAGAGTCCACAGAGGCCATTTACCTAGAAATCTTAATGGTAATATTACTATGACACAATCTGACGAAGTGGCTCACGTTAGCTAGTTCAGGCTTGTGCACTCTGTGAACTGAAGACCTGCCATAAACTCAGTTACTAGTTTCTCTGCTATTGCATTATACCTCACATTGACTGAGAGAGTCCAATGGCAAATGTCTGCTACTGAAGCAAAATGAAAAAAGAAAACCAACACGTGTCTATCATTTTTTTTTCATTTTTGTTTTTTTTTGTGTTGTTATTATTGAAACATCCCAAAAAGTTTATTTTCAGGCTTAACCCAATCAAATGGCTTGGCTTTCCTACCCCTCATGTGACTAGCATCTCTTATTAAAAGAGATAATGCCCAGCTTTCAAAAAAATTATTAATCACAGGATTTTAACAATTGTATTTAAGTTGCTTTGTCTAGAGGGAAATGCTTATTGGGAGATATCTCTACTATTAAATTTATTCCCAGTTTGATTTGCTTATGCTGTTTGGTTTGCTTATGATGTCCTGCTACTCCACTAATTGTATCAGAGCACGCTACCAACAAACAGACCCTCTCTCTCTTCACCATGAACTCTTACTTCTTTCCTGGGCTCTACTTTGGATAATTTATGTAAAATACAATGCAATGTTTAGCTTTTTGGAAAAAGTAAAGGGAGGAAAGGCCAAAAAACAAAAACAAACAAAAAAAAACCCCACCATTGTAATTTTGACACTACACTATTCAAATATTTTATTCTTTACCTTTCATGCCCACTCACCTGCCTTATATAAAAACCACCAGTTTTTAAGTTTAAGGTATTATTATTCATGATTTCAGCAGTAAATATTTTGTTTTAAAATTCTGCTATATTAAATCATTAAAGTAAAAGTTTACATATGTGTGTGTGTGTGTGTATATATATATATATATCTTAAGAAAAATAGCAAGACTTTTCAAGATGAACGAGTAAATGACTCCAAGTCTCAAGGTCAGATTGAGCCGTTAAGCAAATCTCAAGTGTTGGATATTTTAATTATTTCTAAAGTCCACCACTGCCCATATAGCTTGGACATGTTATAAAATCTCTTCCTCTTAAAATATGAATATGTTTGATTTTCCTCAAAAGAATGATACACCTTTCAATGTTTATTGCAAATTATAATGGAATTCTTATTCTAGAATTTGGGTAGAATCAGTTATAGTTATTTGTCATACACTCCCAAATATTTATTTTAGGGAGCCTGCCTGTTCTATCTGGTAGCTTAAAACTGGGTCAAATTCACCATTTGGTGCTAAGCACCATTCATCACCCTTATCTCTCTAACAGCTACTCTGAAGTTAAGTAGTAATATATTGGCATTCCTCCTTTTAACTGATGCAACAAGCTACAAACCTAGCATTCATTGCAAAAAACAAAAAACAACAACAACACAAAAAACAACCACCAAAAAAAACCCTGCAATAATCCTTACTAATTTAGGAATAGGACGCTTTGGCAAACTAATTTCAATTCAAAATAGTCTTAAAATCATTTTTATACAGTTAGTAGATTCTTTCCTGTGCAATCTCAGGCCATCATAGACTATCTCTAATGAACTGTACAAGGAATGAAGCCTTTCTGCTTTTTTAGAGTTCATGTCAAAAATAGACTTCAGCCCATTAAATTCTCACATTGTATTAAAAGCCCTGTTCAGTTTCCTAGACTTCAGCCCATTAAATTCTCACATTGTATTAAAAGCCCTGTTCAGTTTCCTAGATGACTGTCAATTGCTGTGTATCATGACTCTTTATGATAAGTGTAAATAATATAATGCTTACTGTAGTAGCGTAGTATTTCTAATAATCACTCATTCTATCATGACTTAATAAACTAGATTTCTTGGGCTCTGGGCATATTTGAGCTCAGTTTGAAAAGCTCTTTCATTTTTTACTGAGAGCACTTCAGCAAAACCTCCTACTCCCTTTCTAGAATCAAGTCTTCATTGTTGCTTCTCTTGTTGACTTACAATGAATGAAAACCTTCTCTCGTATTATTGGGGTCTGTTTTTATGAAAAACTAGCTGTCCTGGAGATACAGGTGTGTGTATATTTATATATTTGTTCATAATTTTGTTCACACACGCACACACACATACATATGACATAATTACTTGAAAGCAGACAATATGAAAGTGATAAAATAGATAATAAAGGAGGATATTTATTCTTCATAAAACATTTCTTTGTGCCAAGTAATGTAGTAGGGGCATTGGGGAGACAAGACATACTTGTAGACATAACCCTTGCTCTCAGAAAACTGACAATCTAGTTAGAATAGAAACTGCTTCTTCATTTGTAATTCATGATGAATCATTCATTTTCCCCCCATTCTAATTTTTCTCACTCTAGTTTGGGCACTTACCACTTCCTGCTTAGATCATTACAGTGGTCTCCTCTAAAAGGTCTTCCAGCCTCTGGGAAATCCACCCACTTGACCTTTCTGGATTCATCATTCAACCTATCTTCTATTTTGATTGCATTCATACAGGATTGTATCATACTGCTCATAAAGCTTAAGAATTAATGCCTTTGGAATAAAATTTTAATTTCTTAGTCTAGCCTTAGCCTCAATGCTTATAAAATCAGATGTCAATCTACTCAGTTTCCTATATCTGACAGACACTTTTCCATATTTCTATCCTGGATCACACTGTTCCCAGAGTTTCCATCTAAGTTGTCAAGTTCATATGCTGCTTCTTCCATAAAGCCTACTCAGAATTCCTCCAGCCAAAACTGATCTTTCTTTCTCTCTCTCTCTCTCAATCTGATCTAAATGCTTTAAGTTCTTTCTTTGCATCACTCTTATGGCACCAAATACTATCTTATGTTTGTTTATTTCTTTCTTCCTTACAAGCATATAAAAAGCACCACATAACTCTTGGCATGCGTGATATGTATTGAGCACTTGGTAAACATGTGTGAGGTGTTGAATGAATACAGCAAGAGGAACAAGCAAGTGTGCAGAGATGAGAGCAAATACGTAGGTGGAGATAAACGTCATGGAAAGCTTTGTAAAAATAAAAGAAGTGGAACTTTAATATTGAAGAAAGAAATTTTGTTCATAATAGTATCTTGATTTATAGTTTCCTTACAAGAAATTTCCAATTTCTCACATAAACAATTCATTCATTTACAAAATATGGGGGAGTCACAAAAAGATGTTGAAGTCAGTGGGTAAAATCATTGTGAAAATTCCAAAAGAGGAAATTCAGAATATCTAAAAGAGAACTTGTTCCAAGTAGCAGCATTATTTGTATGTACCCAGACAACTAAATGACCAGATTTTATGTGCTGAAATTAAATGATCAGATTTTACGTGCTGAAATTAAATGACCAGACTTTATGTGCTGAAATATCTATTTACTTTTGTCTTTTATGTTTATGGTGTCATTGAGGTAAGTAAGCCCATTTGGGATTGGAGTAACTTTTCTGATTACGTCATAAATATCACCTTCTTCCTTCTGGCTCACATAGAAAAGTCTCCTGACCACTAAAAGATGTTGGATGTATGGTGTTTTGAGAAAGAAATACAAGGAGAGAAGAGGAAAGGGACTGCAACTGTTAGACATAGTACAGGAGTTGCCTCCCCCCAAAAGTAGCTGGTTTCCAAGCCTCTTGCCAGCTTCCCCATTGCATTCTTTCTCCCTTCTCTCTCTTAAGATATAGTACATGATTCAAAAGGAATGCTAGAAGGTAAGAAACAGTTGTGTAAGGCATTTATTTGCCTATGGATGAAGAAATGCTGAGATACTACCAAATGAATCACATTCTCCCACTCCCTACTCTGCAATAAAGAGAAGTCTGTGTGATCCCATCCAGGTATGGAGCCAATGAGAAAATATCCTTTCCCCTCTTCCGCCACCATTTAAAGGAAATGAAACAGGCAAATATTCTTTAGGTTGTACTTAGGCTTCAAAGCTCTGAAAGGGGTGAATTTCCGGTAGCGCAAGATAGACTTGGGGAGGAATTCTTCAAGTATACAAGGTCAAACTACTCTGGAGAATAACACAATAGAGCATTTGCCTAGGCTTGTGGAACAATCTGCATTTAATGAAGCAGAAGGTAGTGGGGGTGGTTCAAGGGCCTCCCACACTGGAAAGTGTGCTTAATGATTTGGCATCCTGAGAACTTATCCAGACTAGCGGGAGGAAGTCTTACTCTACAAATGGGCTTCTGTGAGAGCGCTTACATTTCCCACTCCTGTGGAGAATGCAGCTGGCTACACATGTGGCAGCCAGATGGTCTCCTGGTTCACTCATGAGATGAGGTTGTAGGGACAGAAGAGAAGATGGCTCGGCCTCCTACTGTACACTAACAACTCATTAATCAAATCAAACTCATCTATATACAAAAAAAATCATTTTTTTAATAGTCCAGAACAATACCTTTTTACTGATGAAATCCAGAGTACTGCATATTTTCAAATTACACATGCACTCATTTCACCCTTTGCTCAGAAAAATAAATCCATGTTAAAATAAACTAAAAGTTTCAATTCCCATCATTTTTATTATGTTGTAATGATTTTAAATAGTAGACAGGATATACAAATCTTAAACGTATGAGATACTAAATAAATATTTCCAAACACTATGATAGACTATAAAGATGTTCTCAAACACAAATTTTCTCTAAAAGTTAGCACTTCAGCTCATCCACAATAGAATTCATCCATAAATGGTACACATAGTTGAAGCACTGAAAGATCTTCAAGTGTCTTCTGAATCATTAGAGATAAAATTGTGTTTTGTTTTTTGAAAATCAATTTAAAGGGAAATAAAGTACAATGAAAAACAAGTACATGGATGTAACATTTTTATGTAGCACACTTTATGTTAAAAAAAATAATCCAGTATTTAGTGCTTCAACCCAGGAATAGATAAGATTCAGCCTGTCTACAATATTTGTTGCCTATTCCATCCCCTTACTCCTGTTTAAATTTCTTTGACAGCTTACTATTTCCCACATTAAACTTTCAAGCTGCTTTACTTGGTCTTTCTCTTCACATTCCTCCCTAACACTTCAAATGTGTCTCCAAGTACTTCCTTACATAAAACTCCTGCTTAAGATAAACTGGTCTGTTTATTGTTTCCTGAACACATCATTCAGATTCTTTCTTCCTTCGTGGTTTTGCTCAAACCCTTCCCCAAGTATTTTCTCACTTCTCTATTATCTTTCTTGAAGATGTAGTTTAAAAGCCCTCTTCCAGGAAGCCTTTCCCAACCGTCTCCCTACCAACAGATCCACACACATTCACACCCACGTGGAACACCCCCTTCCCCGTACTCCTCTGGCAAGTGTTGTGTGGACCACCATTTGGCCTTTACTTCACAATGGCCTTTATCCATTGCAATATGCATATATTTATTCCATCTTCCCAAGGTCAAGGATCATGTCTACCATCTATTTTTATCCCCAGAAACTAGAACTAAAAAGTACTCAGATACTGTTGCTAACAATGGCGATGCGATGATAAATGGACCTTGGAAAACAAAGACTAGGGTAGAAATTTTGGGGCTACAGAAAATCATGAGTTTACCTCGGTGAATTCACCAGACATAAAAGGAACTTACGCTAGGCGTTGACCAATAATCACCTATTTCCTCATTCATTAAGTTTGGTATACATCTTTAAAGACTTAAAAACAATTTTTCATTACCCATGCTGCCCACTATACATAAAAATATGGTTCAAAAGCAGAGTGTCTCACACTTGAAAACTCAGTAAAGAACATTTTTCCTAGGGATTTTATCTAAGTTTTAGACAAATTTTTAATGTTTTTCCCCCCCAAGTGCTATAGTAATTTCCTTATCTCTGCCAACCCATGATGGTTTACTTATACCTCTGAGTTTTCTGATAATTCATAATTCTTGAAATGGACAAGAGACATACATAACTGAGAATGTGTTCCATAATCCTTTGATAACCCTCTATAGGTAAGGACCAGAATTCCTTAATGCTAGTGTTGGCTCTACTACTACGTCACTTTACTATCAGTAAAATAGGAAGAATAACATCAATCATTTTCTTATTGCATATTAGATAATAGATATAAGATAATAAATCTGAAAATCCTTATAGGAAAGGTAGAAAATAAAGTCAAGGTATTATCCAGCAAGAGGAAAGTCTGAAATAATCAAGACTGAAATCTCTTCACTGCTTGAAAAAAAATTTTTTGAAAATTACTAAGTACTCATAATGTGCCACGGAAAGCATTGCCTGGGAATTCAAAGATAAATAAGACCCACCACAGGTCTCAGATCTCAAAATATAGTAAGGACAAAGAGGTAAACAAATAGATCAGAGGTCAGCAAGCTACACTGCCTGTTTTTGTAAGCCTTGCAAGCTAAGAACAGTTTCTACAGATAAACATTTGCAATCAACTTGATGAATGGGCATACTAACTTTGAACCACAGTTATCCCCTCCAAGAGGATTCCATTCTTCTGATAAGTTTATCTGTATTACAAAAAAATTATTATTTTTTTCCCCTTGTTTTTTTTTTTTTAATTTATTGGGGTGACAATTGTTAGTAAAATTACATAGATTTCAGGTGTACAATTCTGTATCACATCATCTATAAATTACATTATGTGTTCACACCCAGAGTCAGTTCTCCTTCCATCACCATATATTTGATCCCCCTTACCCTCATCTCCCACCCCCCAACCCCCTTACCCTCTGGTAACCACTAAATTACGTTCCCCAGATTAATTTTCAAAACCCCGTGGCCATCTTGTGGTTACTGATTGTTTTCTAATCCCCTCACCTTCCCCCTTACCCACAACCCCCCCCGCCCATCTAGCAACCCTCAGTTTTTCCTCTTTGTCTCCAAAACTGTTTCTGATTAGTTCATTCACTTATTCTTTTCTTTAGATTCCGCAAATAAGTGAGATCATATGGTACTTATCTTTCTCTGTCTGACTTATTTCACTTAACATAATGTTCTCTAGGTCCATCCATGTTGTAAGATTTCTTTCTTCTTTATGGCTGCATAATACTCCATTGTATAAATGTACCACAGTTTCTTAATCCAGTCATCTACCAATGGGCATTTTGGTTGTTTCCATGTCTTGACTATTGTGTATAGTGCTGCAATAAACATAGGAGTGCATAAAGATTTTTGAATTGGAGTTTTGGATTTCTCCGGATAGATACCTAGGAGTGGAATTACTGGATCATAGGGTAGTTCCATTTTCAGATTTTTGAGATACCTCCATACTGTTTTCCATAGTGGCTGCACCAATCTGCAATCCCACCAACAGTGCACAATGGTTCCCTTTTCTCCCCATCCACGCCAGCACTTGTTGTTTGTTGATTTATTGATGATAGCCATTTTGACTGGGGTGAGGTGGTATCTCATTGTGGTTTTTATTTGCATTTCTCTGATGGTTAGTGAGGTTGAGCATTTCTTCATATGTCTGTTTGCCATCTGTATGTCCTTTTTAGAAAAATGTCTCTTCAAGTCCTCTGCCCATTTTTTAATTGGGTCGTTTGTTTTTTTGGAGTTGAGTTGAGTTGAGTGAGTTTTTTATAGATTTGTGATATTAATCCCTTATCAAATATATCATTGGCAAATATCTTTTCACATTCAGTAGGATCCCTTTTTGTTTTATTGATGGTTTCCTTTGCTGTGAAAAAACTTTTTAGTTTGATATAATCCCACATGTTTATTTTTTCTCTTACTTCCCTTGCGCGAGGGGATATATCAGTAAAAATCTTACTCCGGGTAATGTCTGAGAAGTTTCTTCCTATATTTCCTTCTAGGTATTTTATGGTTTCAGATCTTACATTTAAGTCTTTAAGCCATTTTGAATTTATTTTTGTATATGGTGTAAGGAGGTGGTCCAGCTTCATTTTTTTGCATGTGTC
The DNA here is from genome assembly GCF_004115265.2 of Rhinolophus ferrumequinum. Lineage (NCBI taxonomy): Eukaryota > Metazoa > Chordata > Mammalia > Chiroptera > Rhinolophidae > Rhinolophus > Rhinolophus ferrumequinum. The sequence continues at coordinate 40,810,109 of NC_046288.1, forward strand.
TGTCCAGGTTTCCCAGCACCATTTATTGAATAGACTATCTTTACCCCATCGTACATTCTTGCTTCCATTGTCGTAGATTAAATGGCCATATAGGCATGGATTTATTTCTGGACTCTCTATTCTGTTCCATTGATCTATGTGTCTGTTTTTATGCCAGTACCATGCTGTCTTGATTACTGTAGCCTTGTAGTATAATTTGAAGTCAACTATTGTTATACCTCCCACTTTGTTCTTATTTCTCAAGATTGCTGAGGCTATACGGGGTCTTTTATGGTCCCATATAAATTTTAGGATTATATGTTCCATTTCTGTGAAAAACATCGTTGGTAGTTTGATAGGAATTGCGTTGAATATGTATATTGCCTTAGGCAGTATGGACATTTTAACTATATTAATTCTTCCTATCCATGAACATGATATGTGTTTCCATCTATTTATATCTTCCTTCATTCCTTTCTTCAGTGTCTTATAATTTTCTGAGTATAGATCTTTTACTTCTTTGGTTAAATTTATTCCCAGGTATTTTATAGTCTTTGGAGCAATTGTAAATGGGATTATTTTTTTTTAATTTCTCCTTCTGATGTTTTATTATTGGTATAAACAAATGCAACTGATTTCTGAATATTAATTTTGTATCCTGCTACTTTACTAAATTCATCTATCAGCTCTAATAGCTTCTTGGTGGAGTCTTTAGGGTTCTCCATATATAGTATCATATCATCTGCATATAATGATAATTTTACTTCCTCCTTACTGATTTGGATGCCTTTTATTTCTTTTTCTTGTCTGATTGCTGTGGCTAGAACTTCCAGCACTATGTTGAATAGAAGCGGAGATGTTGGGCAACCTTGCCTTGTTCCTGATCTTAGGGGGAATGGTTTTAGCTTTTCCCCATTGAGTAAGATGTTAGCTGTGGGTTTGTCATATATGGCCTTTATTATGTTGAGATATGATCCCTCTATTCCCACTTTCTTAAGGGTTTTTATCATAAATGGCTGTTGGATTTTATCAAATGCTTTTTCTGCATTTATTGATATGATCATGTTATTTTCATTTTTCATTTTGTTAATGTGGTGTATCACATTAATTGATTTGCGGATGTTGAACCACCCTTGCATACCAGGGATGAATCCCTCTTGATCATGGTGTATGATCTTTTTAATGTATTGCTGAATTCTGTTCGCTAATATTTTGTTGAGGATTTTTGCATCTATGTTCATTAGAGATATCGGCCTGTAGTTTTCTTTTTTTGTGGTGTCTTTGTCTGATTTTGGGATCAGGGTGATAGTGGCTTCGTAAAAAGTGTTTGGGAGTCTTCGCTCCTTCTGGATTTTTTGGAAGAGCTTGAGGAGAATAAGTGATAATTCTTTTTTGAACGTTTTGTAAAATTCACCTGTAAAGCCATCTGGTCCAGGGCTTTTGTTTGTTGGGAGATTGTTGATTACTGATTCAATTTCCCTGGTGGTAATCAATCTATTCAGGTTTTCTGTTTCTTCTTGAGTTAGCCTTGGAAGGTTGTACGCCTCTAGAAAATTTCTTCCAGATTGTCAAATTTGTTGGCATATAGTTGCTCATAGTAATTTCTTAAAACTTTTTGTATTTCTGCGGTGTCCGTTGTCACTTCTCCTCTTTCATTCCTGATTTTATTAATTTGGGTCCTCTCTCTCTTTTTTTAAATGAGTCTGGCTAAAGGTTTGTCAATTTTGTTTATCTTCTCTAAAAACTAACTCTTGGATTCATTGATCTTTTGTATTGTTTTTCTGGTTTCTATTTCATTTATTTCTGCTCTGATCTTTATTATCTCCTTCCTTGTGCTCCCTTTGGGCTTATTTTGCTATTCTTTTTCCAGATCCCTTAAGTGTGAAGATAAACTGTTAATTAGTGATGTTTCTTGTTTCTTTAGGTAAGCCTGCAAAGCTATGAATTTCCCTCTTAGGACTGCTTTCGCGGCATCCCATAGATTTTGGGTCGTCGTGTTTTCATTTTTGTTTATCTCGAGATATCTTTTGATTTCTTCCTTGATCTCCAGCTTGATCCATTCATTATTTAGTAATAAGTTATTCAGCCTCCATGAATTGGTGTGTCTTCCAGTATTTTTCCTGTAGTTCATTTTAATTTCATAGCATTGTGATCAGAGAAGACAATTGGTATGATTTCAATTTTCTTAAATTTATCAAGACTTGTTTTGTGGCCTAACATATGATCTATCTTGGAAAATGTTCCATGTGCGCTTGAGAAAAACGTGTATTTTGCAGCATTGGGGTGAAATGTTCTGAAAATATCGATTAAATCCAAGTGGTTCAATGTATCATTTAAGGCTGTTGTTTCCATATTGATTTTCTGTCTGGAAGACCTGTCCCTTGTTGTCAGAGGTGTGTTGAAGTCCCCTACTATAATAGTGTTACTGTTGATCTCTGTCTTTATGTCAGTCAGTACCTGTTTTATATATTTAGGTGCTCCTATGTTGGGTGCATAGATGTTTACTAGGGTTATGTCCTCTTGTCGGATCGATCCCTTTATTATTATATAGTGCCCATCTTTATCTTTTAATATGTTCTTCATTTTAAAGTCTATTTTGTCAGATATAAGTATTGCAACTCCAGCTTTTTTCTCATTTCCATTTGCATGAAATATCTTACTCCAACCCTTCACTTTCAGCCTGTCTGTGTCTTTTGTTCTGAGGTGAGTCTCTTGTATACAGCATATACAAGGGTCTTGCTTTCTTATCCAGTCAGCCACCCTATATCTCTTGATTGGAGCATTTAATCCATTTACATTTAAAGTGATTACTGATAGGTACATAGTTATTGCCGTTTTTAAATTTGTAGTTAGGTTGTTTTGATCTTTCTTCTATTTACAGAAGTCCTTTTAGTATTTCTTGCAATGCTGGCTTGGTGGTAATAAATTTCTTTAGCTTATTTTTTTCTGGAAAGCTCTTTATCTCTCCATCAACTTTAAATGATAGACTTGCTGGATAAAGCAATCTAGGTTGTAGGACTTTGTTTTCCATCACTTTGAGTATCTCCTGCCACTCCCTCCTGGCCTTCAATGTTTCTGTAGAAAAGTCATTTGATAGTCTTATGGGAGTTCCCTTGTATGTAACCCTCTGTCTTTCTCTTGCTGCTTTTAGGATTCTCTCTTTGTCTTCAAGCTTTGCCATTTTAACTATAATGTGTCTTGGTGTGGACCTGTTTGGGTTTATCCTGGTTGGAACTCTCTGCACTTCCTGGGCTTGTATGTTGGTTTCCTTCATCAGGTTGGGGAAGTTTTCGGACATTATTACTTCAAATATGTTCTCAATCCCTTGCTTCCTCTCTTCACCTTCTGGTATTCCTATGATGCACATGTTGTTGCGCTTGATGTTATCCCAGAGGTCTCTTAAGCCATCCTCATAGTTTTTTATTCTTTTTTCTTTCTGTTGTTCCATTTGGGTGATCTCTGCTACCTTGTCTTCTAAGTCGCTGATTCGATCCTCTGCTTCATCTAACCTGCTGGTAATTCCTTCAAGTGAGTTCTTAATTTCGGTAATTGTGTTCTTTAGTTCTAACTGGTTGTTCGTTATGATTTCTATATCCTTCTTTATGTCTTCTCTAAGCTCCTTAAACATTCTTATCACCAGTGTTCTGAACTCTGTCTCTGAAAGGTTGGTTACCTCTGCTTCATTTGGTTCCAGTTGTGGAGGTTTCTTCTGTTCTTTTATTTGGGACGTGTATCTTTGTTTCCCCATTCTGGCTGACTCTCTGTGTTTGCTTTGATGTATTAGGTAGATCCCCTAGAGTTCTTAGTTGTTGCTAGGTTATCTTATGTAGTATGTGTCCTTTATATTTGACTTGCACTACATCGTTCTTCTCCTCTGCGTGTGCTCCAAAGGTGACTCTTGTGTTGTGTATATTGTCCTGTTCAAGAAGATCTTCAATTGCTTTTTGCTTGTGAGTAGGTGGGGTTAACTCCTAGGCTGACTCATTGTGAGACTTGGCTCTGCCCACCACAGGGCGTTCTGCTGCGTGAGGGTTGACCACTTAAATGTGGTTTGGCCTCTATGGGCTCTAGTGCCTGCAGAGAATTCCCTCTGGGTGTGTGACTTGTAGGTCAAACCCAGTAGTACTCTGGTTTGGTCTGGAGTTGGCCTCTGGTTATGTTGAATCTTGTGCCTCTTAAGCTGGGCCCTCCTGGTCTCTGTGCTCTCCGTTCCGCCCTGGTATCCTGTGCGTGCCTCGAACTGCGGGTGCCACCGCGGTTTTCGCTGCAGCCGCCGCTGGCCAGGACCCCGCCGGGGGCCGGTGCGTTTTCACTCCGCTCCCTTCCTTCCTTCCCCTGCTCGCCCAATTAGCGCACCTTCAAGTAATCCTTCCACGAGTCTCTTAGCTGTTCTGAATCCACAGCAACGCTGTCCATATCAGCAAAGACACGGAAACAATCCAAATGTCCATCTTAATCTGTAGTGAAAACTCTGCCGGCAGACGTCCTTGCCAGCAGCAGTGGCTGCCAGGAGCTAGCAGTGCCCTGGCCAGTAATTCCCCTCGCAGGCTCCCCCAGTACTGTGGGGTCTTAACAATTATTTCTTTTGCTCTAACCTAGTAAGTATGTTATCGGAGAGCAGGTCAGAGTCATCACAGGAAGGCATTCCAGGATGTAGGAACAACTCATTGTGAACAAAGGCAAGCAGGCCGAGGATTTATTTTTAAAAAGGAAATATATTCCCAAAATGCAGGAGTGCACAGGCTCAGGAGAGCAACTGTGCTGAAACAAAGAAAATTTAGGATTATATTTGAATGAGGGTGTGAAACAATCAGGAGTGGAGTCACAGGTGAGCCCCTTATTATATTTTTAATTTTATCAACAAAAATAACTGAAACTTGTTTTCTCTTTTGTTATGTAAGTTGTTGTTGTTACATGCCATTGAGTCAGCTCTGACTCCTGGTCACCCTACAAATGACTGAGGTAACAAAATGTCATGTCCTCAACTGCCCTGCTCAGCTCCTGTAGACTTCTGCCTATGGCTTCTTTTATGGAGTCAGTCCATCTCATATTAGGTCTTCCTCTTTTCCTGCTGTCTGCTATTTTCCCCAGCAATATTGTCTTTTCCAAAGAACACTGCCTTCTCATGATGTGCCTGAAATAGGACGCCTACATAATATTTTTTATTTTGCCTCTTGGCCTGCAATATTTACTAACTGTAAACTTTACAGAAAAAGTATGCTAATCTCTGAAATAAGTAAACATATAATTAAAATGTAATGTGGCAAATACAGTGATAGAGAATCTAACTTGAGAATTCTAGTTGTTAAGAAAATATTGGGGAATAACACCTAAATCAGCTTGGTGTAACAGTTTCAGGGCCGACTTCTGGAAGTAGATGGCATCAGACTGAGTCTGAAAAGCTAAATAGGGGTAAACCAAACAAGGGGGACAGGCAGAGTGGTCACCAAGGATAGTGGGCGGGGGAACTTTAGTCACTCATGGTCAGTTCAGGTCCTCAGATAAGTAGATGATCAGATAGGTGTTGATGACGCTTAACTCTATACCCCGCCATAGACTTGAGTCCAATTATAACCAGCTACACAATGGTGCTCTGTGAGTGGGGGTAGAGGTCCATGCTGAGAGGACACCATAACCTCTATTCCTCCTATGGATATGGGTCTTTGTTACATGTTCTCTTATTTCTGTGGGCCTATCCTGCATTTAGTGTGTTCACTATTCATTTTTAAAGTTGCATTGTTTTATATAAAAAAAAGTACTTAATTTTTTTGTGATTGACGTCTGTAGAAAATAAAATGAATTAAAAAAATAAAAGTTTTTGCAGTGACATCCAAATTTTAACTACAGATTTCCTGTAACAGTGAATAGGACACATGTATATGCTTATCCCTTCTCCCTCCCAAAACATCACAAAAATAATGGCAGGAAAAGGATTTTTAAAGATATAAAACCTCAAAAAAAGGAGAACCGGAGACAAAATAGCAGAGAAAACTGTCAAAAATTAAGTAGAAAACTGGAAAGCATATGATCAAGTAGGTAGTAACTGACTTCTTAGCAGACACAAGAGCTGAAAGTGCTTATCACTAGGAAAGCCAGGAAGCAAACTAATTAATTCGGCAAACCTTGGAAAGCCTCAGGAATTGGAGGGGCCCAGTACCTCTAAAAGGTGGGTTACCAGCACAGCCACAAATAGGAGGCAAGGTTAAAAATCTGAATAAGGCCCCTCCATCCCCCAGCTCCTAACAACCTCATGAAGCAACAACCCCCTACTCAACGGAAGACTGGAGGTTTACTCGTTGAAGTTTTTAAACCAGAAGAACACAGGACTTGAGGTCACTAAGCTGGCATAAGGGCTAGAGCAACATACTAAAAACAGATGCATTAAATGAAAAGTCTGAATTCTGAATGCTCAGTTAACCTATTCTCCCACTTGGCTCCCAGAATGCAGTAGGTAGCATTCTGGGATATCTGGCTGGATATCTCTTGGTAACCCTACACTGAAGCCCAACAATTGATTTGTTGGTCATGTGGTAAAGGTATAATTTAATTTATACATTCTTAAATGTATAATTAATTTATAGAGAGTCAGCTATATAATATGTCAGGACCCTTGTCCAAAAAACAGGAAAAAGTGTCATTAAAAAAATATGAATGGATCTTGAGAGTATTATACTAAGTGAAATAAGTCAGATGAAAAGTGACAAAAACCATATGATTTCACATATTAAATATAAAACAAAAAGTAACAAACTAACAAAACAAACAAAAATAAACTCATAGATATGGACAACAGAATGTGGTTACCAGAGGGGAATTGTCTGGGGTGAGTGTGAAGTTGGTAAAGGGGGTCAAATATATGGTAACGAGAGGAGATCAGACTTTGGGTGGGGTAGCATACAATAGAGTACATAGATATTGAAGTATAACCTTGTACACCTGAAAATTATATGTTATTAACCAGTAATCTCAATAAATTTAATTTTTAAAAATTACTAAAATATAAAGCTTTTTCCTTTTTTCCTCAATCTTTCTCATAACTTGTCATGGTAGTTTTTTTATTTGCTATTTAATATTTTTCTAAGAAAAGGAAAAATTTAAATTATTTGCCAAAATTTCACCATTCATCTTTATATTGTACAATGCCAGTTTTAAATACAAATATGAAAGCATTTAATTCATATACAAAAAAATCACACAATTCATATTTTGTAGCTCATGAATGCATATGTACTTTGTTCTTACCAAAATAGTAGAAACGCTACATAAAAATAATTCAGTTGTTTATTTCAAGTCTTGATATGCACACATTCTACCAACAATCTCTAGTTTTGGTTTATCGGCATCATCACTTTCAGCTTAAATGGTTGGCGAATACTGGGAAGAAACAGGAGTACATTTGTTTGTGTTTCTTAGAATGCCACTGCCCTCTTTCAACATTAGAAACAATTCTGGTTCAAACAGAAAATGTGGCCTCTAGGGTTTGTCTGTCCCTGCCTACTCAGTCATATATGTTACTTGCTTACCTTGTGCTACCTTTCAGTCTCACTAAACTCTCATGCATCATGTAGCCACTGGAATTATGTGTTCAAGGGGCATCGTGAACATTATATGTGAATGGGGCAGCAAGTACTAGAAGACAGATTGAGCGTGTTCCAGTGTTCCAACGAACTTCAATTACAAAACCCAAGTTCAAAGATAAAAATATTAAGAATTTCAATAAGCAATAGCAAAACATTTAAGCAAGTGTGGGACTTTTCTGAGCATGAGTCCTATTCATTACCCGGGTTTTATCTCCATAAAGCTGGGTATGACTTTATAAGAAAGTGACAAGCTGTTTTCGAATACAGTTGTACCATATCACATTTCCATCAGTAAAGTTTGAAAGTTCCAGTGAGCTGAATCCTTACTGAATCCTTACAAAGTTTGGCTATGTCAAACTTTTTAAATTCAGTCCTCCTGGTAGATATATAGTGATATCTCATTTTGCTTTTGATTTGCCTTTCCCTAATGAGTAATTATCCTAATTATTCATTAATTATAATGATTCACTTATAATTAATGAATAATCAAGTGCTTATTTGCCACCTGCATATTTTCTTTAGTGAAATATTTGTTTACATCTTTTGATTTTAAAAATTGAGTTGTTTTCTTATTACTGAATTTTTTTGTTTTGTTTTTTAAGAAACTTACTTTTTTTTTCATTTTATTGGGGAATATTGGGGAACAGTGTGTTTCTCCAGGGCCCATCAGCTCCAAGTCGTTGTCCTTCAATCTAGTTGTGAAGGGCGCAGCTCAGCTCCAAGTCCAGTTGCTGTTTTCAATCTTTAGTTGCAGGGGCGCAGCCCACCATCCCATGCGGGAATTGAACTGGCAACCTTGTTGAGAGCTCACACTCTGACGAACTGAACCATCCAACCGCCCCTCCAGAAGCTCAGTGGCAGCTCGTTGTCTTCAATCTAGTTGTGGAGGGCACAGCTCACCAGCCCATGTGGGAATTGAACCAGTAACCCTGTTGTTCAGAGCTCCCGCTCGTAACAACTGAGCATTCTGGCCACCCCCTGATTATTGCGTTTTGAGAGTTCTTTGCACATTCTGGATAGAAGTTCTTAATCGGATGCATTCCTAACAAAGATTTTCTTCTAATTTGTGGCTTGTCTTCTCGTTTTTGCAACAGTGTCTTTTGAAGGGCACAAGGTCTTAATTTTGATAAAATTTATCAATTTTTTTTTTATCATTCATGCTTTCTGTGTCCTACCTAAGAAATCCTTGCTAATCAAAGGTCATGAAGATTTTCGTGTTTTCTTCTAGAGATTTTTATAGTTTTAGGTTTCACATTTTGGTCTATGATCCATTTCAAGTTAATTTTTTTTACATAGTAGAGGCACATTTTAGGTTCAGCTTTTTTGTTTTGTTTTGTTTTGTTTTGTTTTGTTTTGTTTTTTTGCATGTGATATTGAATTGTTCCACTACTATTTGTTAAAACTCTTTTACACCATTAAATTACTGTGTCATATTTGTTGAAAATCATTTGACCATATATATATGGGCATCTCTCTGTACTCTCTTCATCTACATGTCTATCCTTACCTCAATACCACACTGTCTTGAATACTGTAACTTTATAATAAGTCTTGAAGCCAGGTAGAGTGAGACCTTCCACTTTGTTTTTTTATTACAAAATAATTTTGCCTGTACTAGGTTCTTTGCATTTCCAAATAAAGTTTGGAAGTATGCCAGCCAATTTCTACCCAAAGAGCTGCTTAGATTTTTTTATTTGAATTGCATGGATTCTATAGATAAGTAAGATGAGATAAACTGACATCTTGAAAAGAGCAAGTCTTTCCATCCATGAATATGATATATCTCTCCATTTGTTAGGTCTTTTTTCATTTCTCTCACCAATGTTTTATAGTTTTCAGTATATAAATCATCCACATTTTTCTTAAATCTATTCTTTAATATCAGTGTTTTCAGACTACCATGTTTCCCTGATAATAAGATCTAGGCGGACCATCAGCTCTAATGCATCTTTTAGAGCAAAAATTAATATAAGACCTAGTCTTATATGATATAATATAATATATAATATAATATAATCCTGGTCTTCTATAATATATTATAACATACTATACTATAATGTAATATAAGACCTGCTCTTTCATTAATTTTTGTTCCAAGAGACGCATTAGAGCTGATGGTCCAGCTAGGTCTTCTTTTCAGGGAAACACGGTATTGTGATAGTCTAAGGTTTAAATTTCTAATTGTTCATTGCAAGTATATAGAAATATAAATGATTTTGTATCCTATGACCCGGCTATATTCACTAATTAATTTTAATAGTTTTTTTGTGACTTTCTTCGGATTTGGGGGGACAATCATGCCATCTGAAAATAATAATAGCTTCATCTTTCTTTCTCTTCCATATGCCTTTTGTTTTCTTGCCTTATTGCTCTGATCAGCATGTCCAATACAATATTTAACAGAAGTAGTTAGAGCAGAGATTGTTTCTTCATCCCTGATCTTAAGGAGAAGTAAACATCTTTCACCATTCAGTATGATTTTAGCTCTAGTATTTTTCTAGTTTGTCATATTGAGGGCGTTATCTTCATAAGTTGCTGTTGTTGTTTTTTTCATCATAAATGGATGTTAAATTTTTTTGAAACACTTTTTCATATACTAAGATGATTATATCATTTTTTATTTTTTAGTCTATTAATATGGTGAATTAAATCGACCACTTTCAAATGACAAACCAACTTTGTATTCTCTTATAACCCCTACCTAGTTATGATGTAGTAATCACTCTTAAATAGGAAAGGGCAGGAAAGGATCACAAGACATTTGAGAGAATCCTCTAACATAAAAGCCAAGACCAAAATAAAGAGGTTTTTAAAAAGGCACTTGAAGGAAATACAGAACAATGAGCAGAGAAAACATTCAAAAGTATCACTGTTACCTTCAGAGAGACGAGAAAATATTGTATGCTAGGAAAAATAATATAACACTATATTTTTTAAAGGGTCATTCAAAGAATTTAAAACAGCTCCTGTAACTAAAAATAGAAGATAAAAAAAGGAAGATGATATTTTAAAAATTCCCAGAAAATATAGGAAAAACACAAAGAGGAAAAAAAATTAAGGTGGAGGGAAGGGGCATAAGAAAATTAGAGATTCAGTATATGATTAATGGTAGCTCCACAAAGAGAGAGCAGAGATATTAGAGTGTGGGGGTACAGGCGGAAGAATTAAGGAAATGATATTACAAGAAAATTTCCCTGGAAAAATGCCTGGAATTCCAGTACTCACCATAATGATATTAAAAAGACCTATATTATGTTCATTATTGTGAAATTTCAGAGCACCATGGACAAAATGCACAAAGATCCCAAATGTCCCACTGAAGAAAAACAATTTACATACAGACTCAGGAATTGGAACGACATCAAACTTTTCAATTATAACACTGAAAGTTAAAAAACATGGAATGATGCCTTTAATATTATTACGGAAAATAATTTTCAACATTATATTTAGAATAAATATACTTTTAGACACTCACAGGGTCTATAGGAGGGTGATTCCATTGAATCAAGGGAGTAAAGTAGAGATAAAAAGTCATAAGATCCAGAAATAGAGGATCGAACACACAATAAAAGTAAAAAGAATCCCAGGGCAATTGTGCAAAAAACTCCAGATGCAATCTACGCAGCAGACCTAGAGAGCAACGAGTCCATATTGGAACAGGAGAATACAAAGCTAGAGGAGGAATGTCTCCAAGGAGGGAAAAAATGTTAATTTACTGAATGTGTCCAATCTTATTGAGAGTAGATGCATGTTTCTAACAGACAGTTTAGGAATAGTTAGCTACATAGAAAACTAAGCAAACAAATAAAAAAAGAGGCAATTATTTACTCTAGGAGGAAAAAGAAAATGAATATACTGAATATAAATGAATATGAGGTTTTACAATTAAATTCGTGAACTCATCCTAGAAAAAGCACTACACACCTCATTGCTGAATATCACTACAGTGACCTTCGAAGTACTCCCCTGGGGAAGCTATGCACTGATGCCAGCACATAGTCCACTCTTCAAAGCAATGTTGGAACTCTTTTCCTGGAATGGCCATCAGAGCTGTCATCGTATTACCCTTGATGTCCTGAATCTCCTCAAAACGTCCAATATTTCTTTTATCTTTGGGTAAAGAAAAAAGTCATTGGGGGCCAGATCAGGTGAGTAGGGAGGGTGATCCAATACAGTTATTTTTCTACTGGCTAAAAACTCCCTCACAGACAGTGCCGTGTGAGCTAGTGCATTGTCGTGATGCAAGAGCTCCTTTGGGACTATTTTTGCACACACCTTTCTCATGCTAAGATTTTCAGTGAAGATTTTCCTAACTTTTTCTATCGATGTTTACTTGGTCTGCTATGCTTCTCACAGTCAGCCGACGATTTTGACGCACAATTTTATGAATTTTTGCAATGTTTTCATCAGTTCTGCTTGTTACTGGCCGCCCTGACCTCTCTTCATCAGTGATGCAGTCTCTCCCCTCAGAAAAACATTGAATCCGTTTGTACACTGCCACTTTCTTCATGGTATTTTCCCCATAAACTTGGACTAACATGTCCCTGATTTCACTTCCACTCTTGCAAAGTTTAACCAGAAATTTAATGTTTGTTCGTTGCTCTAGTTCAAGCTCAGACATTGTTGCAACGGCACACAAAAACACGCAGTAACAGTAATGAACACCACTCAGCAAGACACTGCTGCACATCAACATGAACACGGCTGTGAGATGCTGATATACTAAGGTTGTGAAACCTTACTGAGCTGCTTGTACAGTGCTGCCAAGGTAAGCGCACGCTGGCAAGTTCGTGAATTGTCAGACCTCGCATGCTAATATACCATATGACTCAGTTTTGTGTTTTTTGTTTTAAGATTTTATTGGGGAAGGGAACAGGACTTTATTGGGGAACAGTATGTACTTCCAGGATTTTTTTCCAAGTCAAGTTGCTGTCCTTTCAGTCTTAGTTGTGGAGGGCGCAGCTCAGCTCCAGGTCCCGTTGCCGTTGCTAGTTGTAGGGGCGCAGCCCACCATCCCTTGTGGGACTCAAAGAGTTGAACCAGCAACCTTGTGGTTGAGAGCCCACTGGCCCATGTGGGAATCGAACCAGCAGCCTTCGGAGTTAGGAGCACGGAGCTCCAACCGCCTGAGCCACTGGGCCGGCCCCTGTATGACTCAGTTTTGAGTAATTACATGGTCATAATGATAAAGGCTGAATATCGACACACAGAAATTGTGATAAGTGCATCAGGAAACGGGAGAAATAGAAGTCTAACGGATAAAACATAACACTGAAAAATTAAAAATATAATTGTTATATATTTAGCAAATATTTATAGAATATTTATTGTGTGCTAGGCAGTAAGTGTTTCACAAATGGTATTTATTTAAAACTCACATTGGCTCTGTGAGTTAGTATTACTATTAATTCCAATTAGCTGGTGAGGGAACAAAGTCATAGAAAACTTAGATAACTTCCCAGTGGTTCTCAATTGGAAATGATTTTGTTCTTCCAGGGAACATTTGGCAATGCCTGGAAACATTTTTCATTGTCACAGCTGGGGTGGAGGTGCTATTGGCATCTAACGGGTAGGAACCAGGGATACTGCTAAACATCCTAGAATGCACACTCCCCATAATAAAAAATCACAAGGCACAAAATGTCAATTGTGCCTATTAAGAAACAGTACCAAGGTAAATAGAAATGGTGAGTGGCAGAGCTGGGATTTGAATCCTAGCAGCTCTTGACCATCCTACTATGTTGCCTCTCAATAGCAGCCTAAAAATGTTATTTAGAAACATGACGGTTAGTATCAGAAGGAAGAGCTAGAAAAGTTCAAAGTAGTTGCCTGCACAGAGCGATAACCTGGAATGGGGAATAAAGGCCAGTGGACTTTTTGTTTGTTTGTTTTTTGAGCCTTCTTGGTTGTTGCTGTTTTTTGTTTTTTGTTGCTCTTTTTAAAAAACCTGAAGAAGAACTATTTGAATTATATTTATTTTTAAATGTTAAAATAACGGTGAACATCCAAATCATATACTATCAGCTTAATCACTGTTTCCCATATTTTAGAAGTGTTTATAAAATGCAGTTTATAAGAGTTGACTCAGAAATTTTTGATTGAACGTATGAAAAGAAGAAAAAATGTTCATGAAGGACAGAATATACAAAAAGAGAACTTTTGTCTTGATTGCTATCTTGCACATCAAGTTCCAGCTTGCAACATAATGAAGCATTTCAGACAAAAAATCTTGAAGATCCAGATTCCTAATAGAAAAGCTATGTCAGACCTTAATGTAAGCAAACAAGAAAAAAATACCTTTACTAGATAATGACAGATTACCAACTCTATTATTCATATGTTAAAAGATCCATATTGTAGTAACAATTAAGTTATTTTTAAAAAACATTGACAGCAAGTGAAATAAGGGGGATACTGTTATTCTTATTAAGTTTTTAAAGTCACAAACACCACCCAGTGTTTAAAATTCCATATAGAAAATACAAATCTAACTTGGAAACTCACCCAACTTCCAATATCTTGAACCGGTAACAATGTATCTTTAACAGGATACACTGCAGAGAAAAGGAAGATACCAAGTTCCTATCATCACTACAGCGATACATTGAATCAGCAGATTATCTCACTGTTTACTCTCAGAGAAAACAAAAGCCATCTATCTGCAAGAATCTTTCCAACTTGTATTTCCTTTCCCACATCTCTATTTTCTTTCTTCAGGTGTCTCTTTTCCTATTTAAGGTTCTCTATGTGTGTGTGCCCCACTATAATAATTATTTAATAACTATTAAATAATTATTTAATAATTTTTTAAAGTTTTTAAGTTTTTCTCAAGTACACTAAAAGAAAATATTTTTTTTAATCACATGTACACTTTACATGTTTTTAGAATGTTTTTAAAAGTTTCTAATAAAGCCAACTTAAAGAAAATTTGTACTTTAACAAATAGTATGTTTGAAATTCATAATGAGACCTAACATTATCCCTTGTATAAAAATAAATCAGTAGTTTTAATTTGGCTAAATTTTGTATCATTTTCTGTACTGCTAAATAGCAATTACTTAAAATTTAAATACTATCCTGCTTTATCAAATATTTTAATTTCTCATATTAAAAAATATTTCAATATAGTCAAAAAGTCTTAAAACAAATGCTAAAAGTCTAAGTAATCACATGAAATCAAACAGTTTTAACAAGATTTTAATGGTAAGCTAAGAGGCTTGGGATTGCGTAAATAATTAAACCCTTCTACCTTTCTTTCTACAACCTATTTCTCATCCTCCAACCCTATACTACCTGGACAATTCAGTTGGGAACATTTGAGGGGAGCTCAGAATGGCGACTTGATAGAGGAGAGAAAGAAAACTCCAGCACGTGACAATCACCTACCTAGTTAACCCAGGATTATGCCTTTTAACAGGGCTTCACAGTCAGGCTTCTGCTAGCCAGGAACTGGGAAATCAAAGGAGAGTGTGAGTTTCTCTGCGTCCCTTTTTTTTTTTTCAGTTACAGTTGACATTCAATATTACATTGGTTTCAGGTGTACAGCATAGTGGTTAGATTTTTATATAACTTATGAAGTCATCCTCTGATAAGTCCAGTACGCATCTGACACCATACATAGTTATTACAATAGTATTGACTATATTCCCTATGCTGTACTTTACCTCCCCGTGACTATTTTGCAACTGCCGATTTGTACTTCTTAATCCCTTCATCATTTTCACCCAGCCTCCCAGGCCCCCTCCCATCCAGCAATCATCAATTTGTTTTCTGTATCTGTGAGTCTGTTTCTGTTTTGTTTGTTCATTTATTTTGTTTTTCAGATTCCACATATAAGTGAGATCATATGACATTTGTCTTTCTCTGTCTGACTTATTTCACTTAACAAAATATCCTATAGATCCATACATGTTGTTACAAATGGTAAAATTTCATTCTTTTTATGGCCAAGTAATATTCCATTGTATGCATGTACCACATCTTTTTTATCCAATTGTCTATGGATGGGCACTTAGGTTTTCTGTGGCACTTTCCAGATTCTTCCCCAGAGAAAAGGCTACTCTATATCCACAGGAAAAATCACTCTTCTATGTTCACTGATGTTTTACTGAATGGTCCTCTACTCCAAACTAATATAATATTTTGGGGTAAATATTAAATTCATTAGCCATCTTCTATTTCAAGTGAGAAAAGAAATTATTTTGAAGTTTTATGGATTCAACTTACTTCCCAGAATGTAGGGAGATGACCAGGCAGACGATCAGAAGGGAATGCACAATGTCTGTTTGAATTTCGTAAGGCATACGGCCATACCCTTGTCTCAGATAAAAGACTACAGAGAGGCCAAGCAAACAAAGCTGTAATTATTATTCTATGTATTATTTACTGCCCTTCCAGAGAGCGAACTCCTAGAAGGTAGGTATTAACACCAATGCTGCAGCAGCACCAAGAGCTAACAGTTTATAAGAGTCAAGTTGCCAAGAATCCTGGCAAATTACAGACACTTCTTCATTTAATCCTCACAATAACCCTATAAGATAGGTACTGTTATAACATCCATTTTATAAATGAGGAAACTGAGTCACAAAGAGGCTAAAGTGATTTGTCCAGGGTCACACAACCAATTACAAAAACAAAAAAGACTACAGAAAGAAAGGCATAAGATCAGGTTCATACCTCAAAACGAAGAGAGAGAAAAATTCAACATTTGTAAAAGAATTAAAAGAAGTTAAATATCTATTAAATAACTACCACAAGCAAAGAAGGCATATATGCCCCTTCCAACCACCCATAGGTTAAAAAATAACAATGCGCTATTAGAAACTTGAAGAAAAACTGTCAAATACAGATTATATCAGCTTTCTAAGAAAATTAAATCAAGATTCTGCCATGAATATTAATTATATTTACAAGCAGTAATATAAAAAACAAAGAAAAACAGTAAGCACTTTATCAAAACTCCACCGGTGATAATTGAATCACATCAAATCCTCCCAGTGAGTGTCTGTCTGAACAAATCTGTATGTTTATTCAGTTTTGCATAGCCAAGTCATCTTTCTTTGAGTTGTTTGTTATTGTGTGTATGTCTGCTTTTTGACGAAGATGAGATGTAAGAACTTGAAATTCTTTGTACAATCTATATCCATGCATCTTTGAATAGACTATCAATTTTAAAAAAATATTATTAATAGGAATAAAAGTACAATGTAACTGTTTAACTGCATGTTCTTGCTTGTGATTAGCTAGCATTAACAAGTTTCTAGAAATTATGAAAATATGTTAAGTCGTTCATACGTATCTTCAAACACTGAGGTGGAATACAAATCAAGTGATTTGCAGAATTGATAACCTACATAGGACTTTATTTTCTGTTAAAATATTATTAATCACATGCCAGGTATAATAGGAATTCTCAGGAGCTTCACAGTGAATCGATAGTCTTTTTCTTTATCTGCAAAAGTACAAGAAATATTTATCATCTATAAAAATGAAATAATAAATATCAAATCCATTTATGAAAGAATAGAAAAAGTAAGCCAAAAGTAATCTCTAGTTCTTTCAAAGTCAAAAATAATCCCTTTTGGGATGAAGAAATGTAAAAGTCCAAGGCAAATTAGCTAATACATTTTTCTTTACATTGTTAGAACTACAGTATACAATTATATTATTTTCAAGGGCTAGATCCATGTTACTAATATAAAATACATGCTTTTCAGAGAATGAGTACAATAGTAGTATGAAAGAGAATTAAGCAAGAGTTTTTGCACATTTCATGGAAATATAAATTCGGAAATTTGGTTTTACCAAAACTATACAAATTTTAACTCTCATTCATGATCATATCAAATTAACTACTTTAGCTCTTTGTTTTCCCCTTTGAAACAGGTCTCTTGTACCTTAGAGCTATTACATTTTACTTGGCTTAATCTATAACTAGAGCAAGACTGAAATAATCATCTGTGTCACCTACAAAAAAACATATTTATATGACACTGGGAGAAGAGAGACGCAGTGGCCTAGCACTGATGACCATCAAACAGAAATTGAGAACTAAACTGATGGCCCTTGAAGAGACTAGAAATTTGATAGGAAACTTTCTATAGTAACTGAGAAACCAATGATATTTTACATAAAATTTAATCTCTTTTTATAAGATTTTTGCATTTTACTTGATAACTTACAGTTATATTTTAATCTTACTACTGTGGCTGTAGTTGAACATATTATTAATACAACTGTTGAGGTGATATTTAAAAATATATATTTTTAATGAAAATATTGTATTATTTTTAAAATAATTCATTTAAAATTTGTTTTAAATTGAAATAGTCCATAAAGTTCTTGTTTGTTTACTTAAAGATTCTATGGAAAAAGTTATGCCTATAACCCGTTCACCCTACTCTCACCACCCACTGAACCTTAACTCTGCCTGTAGTACCTCCATTCTGGGGATGTGATGGTTGCCTAAATAAACCAATATATTTCCAAACCCTGTTTCCTGTGCCTGCCTTCACTAGAAGCTAGAAAGGGTAAGTATTTTCTTCCCTGCTTTCCTTGTATGTAGAAGGACAAAAATCTGGCCAATTATATGTAGGTGAAAGAGTACTGGAACAAAGTCTTTTAAGAAAAGTTCTTTAATTTTATATATTTCGGGGGTGTCAAAAAATGTATACAAATGGACACTTCGGTCAATGTTGCTCAAAAAGTAGTTCGCCATGATCAGAAGTGTCTGGATTCTGATGGTAACCACTCTGAGCACCTCCTGTAATAGCAGAAGCCAAACATGACTTGTGTTCATCTTTCATTATCGGTATATATTGAGTATTACAATTTTAATACAGTTTTCCTTTTTTAACATGTGTATACATTTTTTGGCACTACATACATACATACATATGAACAGCCAAGTCTGGCCCCACACTTCTCCATGCTTTTTTGGGTCTTGAAAGAGAATTGGATGTCTGGAGTTACAGCAGTCCTCTTATGATTATAGGAGGAAGACAAAGAGAATTGCAATAACTCTGGCTTGGACATCAGAAACAGTGGGTTAACACCTGATTTCTTATGTGAGAAAATAACCCTTTCTATTTAAGCTGCTGCTTATCAGATATTCTAGTGCTTGGAGCCAATCGCCTTTCCGATGTACTGCCTTCAAAGAGTTCATATTCTACTGAGAAAAACATGGTCCGATGCCCAAAGTAAATGACTATCTTTAAGTATCTCTCTCTTACCTTATTTAAAGAGAATATACCCATCACCCACTGCCACTGCCTGCAATATTCTGATTATCAGAGTCTGGCTGTGCTGAAAGGGAGAGCTGGTGACCTCTCAAAGCATCTATTTGAATGAGTTTATGCATAGAAGTGTTTTATTTTTGGCTGAAGAACAGGGAAAGAGTATGTGTGAAAGTGTGTGTGTGTGTGTGTGTGTGTGTGTGTGTGTGTGTGTGTGTGTGTGTGTAGGGTAATGACAGTAAAGGGAAAGGCATGGCATGGTGACCTCTTCCTTCACCTCCATCCACTTAAAATAGTTTATTTCATCAGAGACTTCATGGTATAATGAACACAAGCAACACTGCTTCAAGAACCAGGTAGCAAAGTGTGTCATAGTGGTGGCCTCACTTCAGCAGTTGCCCAGCCCAGCTCTGGCTCATTGGTGAATATCAGCAGTTGCCCAGCCCAGCTCTGGCTCATTGGTGAATAACTTGGAGCACTGAGAGACAATCCCATTGACACCAATTTTGTTTCTCTCGTGGAGGATAACAGCAGCAGTGGAAGTGACAAGCTCCCTATGTTCAGGCATTAGACTTTCAGAAAAGGTTTCAGCACAAGAACAAAGACACAGGTGAACTATCTCTTGGAATATCTTGGAAATCTGAGAAGTGGGTGAGAATTTTTCAGGAGTCTAAAGGTTCTATGAGAGCAGATGCGGCTAAATTTGAGTTACTAATGTAACTGGAATCTAGTCTGTAGCTCAAGCTGGTGAGAGTTATTTATTTATTATTTATTTATTGATTGATTGATTGATTTTAAGGAGGGCGCAGCTCACAGTGGCCCATGCCGGGATCCAACCAGCAACCTTGGTGTTATCAGCACTGTGCTCTAACCAATTGAGCTAACCGGCCACCCCCTGGTGAGAGTTTTAAAGATGGGGATTTTGGACTAGCAATGGTTTTTGGCTGACAGATGCTTTAACTCTTCCTCTAATTCAATTTGCCATTAGAGGTACTAAAAAGACTTTCCCATTAAGAGAACTAGACAAGAGAAAGGAACATAGGGGCAGCGGTTAGCTAAGTTGGTTAGAATGCAGTGCTCTTAACAAGGTGGCCGGTTCGATCCCCACTGGACCAGGGAGCTGTACCCTCCACAACTAGATTGAAACACTTACTTGACTTGGAGCTGATGAGCCCTGGAAAAACACACTTAAAAATAAATAAATAAAAGTTTAAGAAAACAAAAAAGAAAGGAGGATCAGTCAAACAACAATGAAGCAAGAGAATGTTTATTGAACGCTGAGTAATTGGAATATATTCTCTCATCAAAGGGAATAGAGTTCATTCTTCTTTGAGTTCATATTATTGGCATACTTTTTAGTAACTGTTTTGAGAGGGTAGAAAACACTCTTTTCCCCTCTGCACTCGAAGACTATGTATGCAATGCAAAAGCTCTTAGCTTTGCCCTTCCCTTTCTTTCCTTCTCTCCTCCTTGCTCTCTCCCTCCTTCCCTCAGTAGTGTAACAGAATAAAGAGATCAACCAACAATCAACAAAGATTAATATTTATGGAACATATATTGTGTATAAGATGTGTTAAACACTATATGGGGATTTTTCAAAATAAAACAGAAGCTCTAGCACATGACTTCACTTAGTCAATCCAGCAGATTAACCAATGTTCTCCATTCCATCTCTAAAACGCACAGATGAATGTGGGGCCTCTGAATGTTTACTGATGAGTTCTCTCATTGCACACCAGCACATTTATGCTTCCTCCATCTGAGTTATAACTACTAAGACACATTTATTCCCTTAATAGTATCTGAGTGCCTACTATGTGACAGGCATTGTTCTAGGACACAGGACACAGCAATGAATAAAACAAAAATCCTGTCCCTATGAAGCTTACATAAAACTCATTTTAGTTTCCCAAACTTTCAATATGAGTATTCTTGCTAATATAATAAGGCAATTAAATTTTCATATAATTATTAAAAATAAGGGCACAATATTCGTATTTTTCCTATTGAAAATGAGGTTGAAACTTAAAAATGGCAAAACGATACACTTTATGTTATATATGTTTTATCATAACTTTTAAAAAACGGAGCTGAATATTGTGGAAAGACAAATCACTGCTACAAATTATCATGGGCAAAACTGGAATATATTGCACAAATATGGAAGTATTCTAAACTATATTATTACACACGTGTCAGTTTCTGCGTTTGCTTTAACAAAAACCAAAACAGAACATTGTAGATTTTGCATTTGGAAATGGTTTATGTAAAAAAAGATAACCTAGAACTTGCAACAGCAAATTCATGGTCAGAGAGGCGCTTGGCCCAGCATCAAAAGATTGGCTAATAAATGCATAATGATAGGTTTTTAGTAAAAACAAAATGCTTAGGTTACATATGTATAATTTTTTTATAGTTCTCTAACGTTTCAGATGAGCTGAAGAACTACTCATCCTAACAGCTTCAACTCTCTAAGATAAATTTCCTCTCCTCACGTGGTTATAAACAGCATTTCCTCCACTTATATGAATATTTAGCCTGAAACTGATCATCCGTTTCTGCAGATAAGACCATCTTCCTTCTACATTTTCTATTAGACATTATAGAGGGAAGTGCAAAAATCAACGCACTCAACTTTCAAGAAATGTTTCACGAAGTGATGCTTTGTTTTATTAAACACTCCAACACCACTTAACAAAGCCCTTAATGAGCAACCTTCTTGCACAGCAACTCACTCCCAGCAGACAGTGCGAAATCACCCTCTTTAAAACAGAACATAAACTAGAAAGCTTAACTTCTGATTTGGCCTCCATTTCTGAGAACATTTAAAACAAGGAAAAAAATCAAGATTAGCAGTCGTGAACCCTAAGGCAAGTCCCTGTAGGTCAGATTTAGATGACAGCATATTCATATTAAATTACTCTGTGTATGTTCAAACATGGTTAAGTTTCAAACAACAGAAGGGTTACGCTTATTTGCCATACTCCCTTCATCCAAATTGAATAGGCGGTTACATAACTTGCCAGGACAAGTAGTAGAAATGACTCAGAGGCAGGACCAGCCCTAGTAAAAATTGTGAATTGGGCAGTTTGATTTCAGTGCCACACCCTCTTAGTGCTACATACACTTCCTTGATCCCCTCCCTTGGTATCATCGCCCTGGGGGTCACCCTCAAACCGCATTACCTCTCCCCCCACCAACGGCCTCTCTCTCCCTCTTTCTCTTCCACTCACACCGAAACTAGCTTCCCCTCTCTCCTCCTTCCCCTTCACTAATTAAAATTTACCTCTGCAGTGTCTCTTACCCTCAGGGTTTAAAGTGACAACTACCTAATCTGATAAACCTATCTACACTAAGTTCAAAGAGAGAAAGCTGGAAGGTAAAGTGCATTTTAACCTTGACCCTCTAAAGTTAACACCTTTGGAGTTTAACTCATTAGTGACTAAAAGTGAGAATTGCCAGCAAAGGCATTCAGGAGAAATATTTTGGTTCAGGTAGAGCCTGACAAGTGAAGCAGGAGTAGGCAAATGTTTTTAGCCTGATAGGCTGCCAGCCCTATTGAGGATACCTAACAAGCCTTGGTCAGTTTGGGGTCAGTAGGGGAAATTGGAAAGGAGCCAAGAATCTCTCATTGGCAAACAAAGTGGAAGTTATAGGAGCCGCACAATTAAATTTCTCTGACTTAACCTCCCATTGGACAAGCTAGCTTTGGTACCTAATATCTTCTAGTTTCTCTTCAGAATAAGAGATTATTTGAGAAAAAATTCTGAATAAGTCTAAAACACTAATTCCAAAAATCCGTACAGCTACTGTTGCTAATAGATTTTTTTAAAATAGTGGTTTAAAGTTTATAAATAGTTTCCATACATATATTTCATTTAATCCTATTGAATACTGAAAGAACATTACAGGCTATTATGTGTGGAACATACCAGCCATTCTTATTTCCTTCACTTTATAAATAAGGAAAATGATGCTCAAAGAAGTTGTTAAGTGGCTTGCCAAGATTTGTACTTAGGTCTTCTGAGTGCAAATGCTGTGTGCTCTTTCATTGTTCTAAGCTACTAGGCTGCCTCCCAACATTTAGTTATCTGTGCCATTGCTGTCATGTAACTCTACATCCTGGGGGAATTCTCAGGTTTTAAGGAGAGTTCAGCTACTACTAAAAGAAATAACCTGTTTATTCAATGAACCTGAGGGTAATTGTAGGCCTATCTGGTTTCCATTGCTGCATTATTTCCCTAGCTAATTCTTGGTCCACTGGGAAGTGTTAGTACTGCCTCACAAAGTCTTCCTTAAGCACCGTCAGAGTTTGTGCTCCAGTTACCTGCTCATGTTTTAGTGGATTACTTATCTGGCTTCTACTCTCACCTGGGCAAAGTTCCCATCACAGTCCTTACTCTGTAAGCAAGAAAGGATAATATGTTTCTGCGCTTAAAGGGGGAAAACACTAACATAGTTGATACAAGCCAAAATACAAATATTTCACATTGAGATGAACACAAGGAGCCAGCGGGGAAAAACACTGCTATTTACAGATTTAGATTAGCTCAGAGTTCATTTCAACCTTTGAGGTAAAAGCTGGTATTTTAAAAACATTAGCATTTAAAGAACACAGTCTTAACGTTTTGCAGAGATATAAACCCCTTTCTGAATTTATTGAAACATATAGATGCTTTCCCTAGAAAAATGCACAAACACACACACTTGGCATACAGTTTCAAGGGGTCCATTATGAGGTCCCCCATAAAATATTCCTAACTTAGAATGTCACAAGTATGGTCCCTAAGTGATGAACATTGTGAGGCCCATGGGCCACCCGGAAGCATAATTAAATTTCTGTTAGGATCAGCTATCTAATTTCTTATTAGCAGTAAAAATGTATGTTAACTTTTTGTAACAAAAATAACACGTGCTCGTTGAAAAGATTCTAAATAAAACCATTTCAGAAATGCAATGTTTTCTATAATTCTAATCCTCAGAGAAACTATTGTTAACAGTATGAATATTGTCATGTACAGATATATGTACTTTTGAAGAGAAATCAGATCATGCAGTACTGCAACGTGGTTTTGTCACTAGGTAATATATGAGTAGCTAGACTATAGTTTATGGCATCATTTCACTATCACGGACATTTATTTTTTAAAATTTTTATACCTGCCAAAAATACTGCAATGAATATTCTTGATCATATCTCTGCTTATGAATGTAAATATTTCTTTAGGATAAATTTCCAAAATGGAATAAATTAAAGGATATAAACATTATGAATTATGAAAGACATTGAAATAGCACTCCCAAATGAAATAAGCCAACATATAGTCCTACCAACAATCATGGGGCATTACCTATTTTACATATTTTCACCAAAACCAGGTATTATAAGTCTTTAAACATATTTCTCCAATTTGATAGTTATATATGCTAGCTCATTTTTGTTATTTTAATTTCTTCACATACCTGTTTTATTTTCAAATATGCATTGCTTTTCTGAATTTCTTCTTTTGTAAATTTCTTACTCATTGTTTTTATATAGAATCTTTATATTTTATGTAGTAAAATTTACAATTCTTTTAAAGTTTTTGGGGATAACTGGGTAGCTGTTGCTACCACCAAACTAAATTCCGCACAGATCAAAGAATAAAATGTGAAAAACAAAGCCATGAAAGTTCTCGAAGAAAACATGGGAGAATGTTTTTGGTAAAAGAAAATATCTTGTAAGCATAAAATACCTTTATGCTCATAATAGAAATGAAAATTACACCTGGAATGAGATGGCATTTTGTACCTGTTAGATTGGCAAAGGTCAAAAAAGTTTAATAATGCTATGTTGATGAGGAGTGGGGAAACATGGTCTGCTATCAAACTTTCTAACTGCGCTGAGATGACTGTAACTTGCACCGCTTTTCTAGAGGGCAGCTTGGTTTTCTTTATCAAAAGGTAAAACATGTTTGCTCTTTAATCTAGCAATTACACTTCTAGAAGCTAAACCTACAGTGTCACTCCACATATAAGCCAAGAGCAGGTACAAAGAAATGTAATTTAACGTGTAAGGAATAGCAGATGTTTGGGAATGACTTACATGTCCACTTAAAAGGTAGAAAAATAAATGATACTCCCTCTGTGAAAGGATTTCCATCTAACATGGAACTAGAGGATGTGAAATGGAAAATCTCACGCCTGTGCCTTCAGAATAACGGAATTTAGGAACGGAGAAACTGATTCCCCATAAATGCCTGATTTACAGAAGACTGAAACTTATCTCCTGACCAATGAACATCTGCAAGAATCTCTTCCCCTCTTCAAGCCAATGAATTTACTGCTTGGACTTCCCCCTCTTTGTATTCCTTGCCTATAAATAACAGCCCACCACAAATCCTCAACAGACTCACTTGTAGCTTGTTACAGCATGAGATTCCTAAATTGCTATTGCTAATTCTTCTGCTATTCCCAAATAAACTCAATTTCTGGTAATTTGATCTTGTCTAAGTTTACCTTTTTATTGAAGTTGACACATCTATGCAACAGATAGTATGGAGCCACTCAAAAGAGCTAGGCCCATCTAGAGATCTGATAATAGAGATCAAAGATTACGAAGATAAAAAATATCAAGGTATTAGATGAGTTTGTGATCTAACTATTCTTTGAAAAAGGATATGTATCTCTGTGCATGATGGAAATAACAGACTAGGAATAGCTACGTTTCTCACTGAACGATACGTTTTCCTTCTTTATCATATATTACACCTAGTCAACAACTTTATAGTATATCATACCTGGCCTGGAGTCAAGTCTGCTGCTAATCTTTGTCATTTATAACTTATTTTAATATCTTTTAGTGTGATTCCTCCTCATTTATTTTCTTTTTTAGCACCTCCTTGGATAGTTTTGAATGGTTAATCGTCCAAATTAACTTTTAAATTATTTCTTCAAATTCCCAAAAGTATTCCGTTACACAGTTGATTAGGATTGTAATGGATATAAGATTACTTTTAAAAGATATTATAATTATACAATGTTTGAATCTTAGTATTTAACCTAAAAGTATATCTTTTTTAAAAAAAAATTTTTGTCAAAAGTTTATAATTTTTAAAGTCAGTATTATTAATTTCTTTTAGTATTTATTTTCAGCTATTTAATTTTTTGTGGTTATTATAAATAGAATTCTTTTTATTATATTTTCTAAGTGGTTATGCTTTATACATAGGAAAGTTTTTAATTTTTGTATTTAATTTTTATAACTGGATACCTTAACTCATCTTTTATCGATTCTACAAGTTTTTCAATTGATCCTTGGGATTTTCATATCATTTACAAACAAATTACTATCCTAATTTATTTTCAGTATCTAATTTCTTATTTTTATTCCATATATAATTGCATTGGCTATCATTTCCTTACATGGTATGATGGTGGGCATTTCCTCCATGATTACCAGGGGAATAATTATAATGTTTCATTATAAAGCAAATTTCTGGCTTTGGTATAAAACATACATTTTTAAATTATCTATTTTAAATTCTTTAAATTCTTTAAAAGTTTTTATTAGGAATGATGCTGGATTTTACAAAATCCTTTTAGCATCAATTAAGACAAGCACACAGTTTTCTCCTTTGACTTATTCACATAGTCAACTGTATGAATATGTTTTTTACTATTGAACCTGGCTAAAATCCTCTTAATTTAGGCGTATCATTTGTAATGCAGTTCTGGCTTCTATTTGTAAATATTGTATTTTAATTTTCTATTATATCCAAAAGGAGGTTAACCTGTAGATTTCTCTTTTATGTGCTTATCAGGTTTTGGTATCACAGCCATTTATTTAAAAACTAGTCTCTCAGCTCACCAAAACAGAAGGATTACTCATGAAAAAGCCTTGAGGGCAACCACTTGAAATGATCTTAATGCAAAAAAAATGAAGAAAGGAAGGAAAGATGGGAGGAAGGGAGGAAGGAAGGGAGAAACAACACTGTGGTTTGTCTACTTTTGTGAAAATTTCCAACACCATACTCTTTCTATACCTTCTTTCTGACATGAATTCACAAGCTTTTCCAAGTATTATGAACATTGCTTTTCTTTACAACAAATACATGTACTTTCAGTGGCAGAGGCAGATGTCCCATGAAGATTTTATTCCCAGAAAATCTACCTCTCTCTCTCTACCTTACCAGCCTGATACATGAACCAGAGCAGTTAAAAACTCCTATTTCAGAAAATGGGGGAAGGGCTGGGAAAATGGCTCCAATCCTTCACTTCTGTCTCCAGTTTCGTTAGGTTGATCTTCTCACTGTTATTTACTTCCACCACTCTATTTCTGCTGCTGCTCTCTGGTTTTATGTTCTTTCCTTCAACTATCTTTCCTCATCTTCGATTCATCCATCCCACTACCTACCCTTCAAAACTGTTTAAATTTCCTTCCTCCGTAATCTGACTAATCCAGCCCATTCCACAGACTTTCATTTGCTAAGGTTCTCAAAGTTTGTCTGCACTTTCTAGGTATAATTGTTCTCAAATTGTTTCAAGAGTGCTAGTTTTCTTTTTTAGGCTTTGTGGTTAGCTTTTTGAGGGCAGGGGCCTTATCTTAAAATTCTGCTGTGCGTTTCCCATTGTGTTTAGCACTGAGTAATCACATTCAATGCATACTTGCAAGGCATATTTGACTGACGACCCATCATAGTTATTCATTTAGTAAATGAGATAATGAAAATTCAAGTGCTCGCCAAAGGTAAATCATTACTACTAATTCCCTCATTCATCATACATATACAGCAGCCTCAGGGGCTTGGGAACCTAGGATAGCAGCTTTTACTTTGATCTCTTCATTTTCATACCTAGGGCCCAACACTAGGGGTCCAAGATTAAATTTACCCCCAGGTCCCCTTCCCAGGGTGGACCAGGTTACCTTATACTTGTATCTCTGAGAATAAACCCAAACTTTTGAAACTCAAATGATAGGATTCCATTTGCTCATGAATTCAGCAAGATTTCCTTGTAAATTGTTGAAACCCAAATTTTAGCTTGCAGGAGGGAAATAACTGCTACTAGGACACACCTTTGCTAAATTGTAACGTGCAGTCCTACATAGAAAAGTGGATTTTTTTATTTTATTAGATTATGTTAAACGTTTTACTTAAATTTTAAACTTTAAGATACCTTAGTTTCAGAGGAAAACTAACAGTGCAAGAATTTACATACTTTTTCTTTTTTTCAAAAATAAGAGAATTTCAATTTTCCACAGGGCATTTGGCGTTGATGAAGTGCTCCCACCACAACCTTGAAGATCACTTTACAACTGTGGGAAAACTCACCGAGCAGCTTTCGTTGACCCCGCCATTTCCAAGTTGCTATATTGCTACAGGGAGCTGTCAGAACCCTGCCCTTTCTCTCTCTCTCCTCTTCTCACCCTTTAAAGCCAAATCCGCCCAGTGAGAATTTGGAAACAAGGCTGGAGGCAAGGGAAGGTAAGCAGGGGGAGGGGTTCTTTAGACCGATAGGGGAAGAGCTATCAGTTAAGCATTTTTCACTCTCCCTCGCACTCCCCAGGGCCTTAAAGTTCTGTTTCTGAAGTTGGAAGTGTGGGGGCGGTCTGCAGCATTTTCAACTTGGCCTAAAATTAGGAGTCCACACAGCAAGGGATAAGAACTTTGCCGCTGGGCCATCAACCTGAGCGTCTGGTTAGCCAGAAGAACACGAAAAGCCAGGCCCAAGGCACCGGTTGTCATGGGAACTGGAGCGCTGGTCTCCCGGGCGACCTCGTCCCTAGGGAGGGGGTGGGTCTGGAGGCCTAATGGACCAATCAGAACGAGGGGAGAGCGGGGTCGAAGATCCGCGGTCCTCTAGGAGCCCGGGAACCGTTGAGTGACAGGGACGGGGGCAGGGCCGGCACGGCCGCCTGAGGTGGAGCTGGAGTTGTGCAAGCAGCTCCTGCGGCCGTGGCGCGGCGAGGGTGACACACCATGATCACGGCCCCTAGAGACCATCGTGCTGGCGAGCAGCGCGCCCTGGTGCCCCCGTCCGCCTCAGCCACCTCGGTAGCGCTCGAAGCCGGCTGCAGGAGTTGAGCTGCCCCGCGCCAGAGGGGTTTGGAGAAGCCCTTGGAGGCGCGCTGAGCACAGGAGGGCGGAGAGGCTGCTTGAGCGCTCCTGGGTCAGGCGGTCGGCTGGGGTCGCCGCTCGAGGGGCGTTTCCGAGGCGTGGAGGAGGAGGAGGAGATGCTGCTCCTCTTCTCCCCCTCCCCAAGCTCCTTCTCTAGCTTCTTCTGCCCACGCCCGCAGCCGCTTGGGGGAGAAGAGGTGGTGGTTCTAGGCGCCCGCGGCGGCTGCCAGCTGCCCGCCCCGACG
The DNA here is from genome assembly GCF_004115265.2 of Rhinolophus ferrumequinum. Classification (NCBI taxonomy): domain Eukaryota; kingdom Metazoa; phylum Chordata; class Mammalia; order Chiroptera; family Rhinolophidae; genus Rhinolophus; species Rhinolophus ferrumequinum. Next base: position 40,839,247 of record NC_046288.1, read on the forward strand.
CCGTGTTCCCGCAGCCCTCGCCCAGCGCTTCAGTAGCAGGACTTGGTCTCCGGACGAGCGGGTAAGGACGTGAGCGGCCCTGGGCTCTGGGCAGGATGTGCAGAAGTGCAAAGCAAAGTACACCGCCCTCGCTCTCTTCCTCCTCTCTGCTTTTGCTCCAGCCCCTGAAACAACTCTGTTGCTCTGGTGGAAGATCGTTGTTTTTTTTTTTTTTTTTTTCCCTTGGTGGGGTGTTTTTGTATGTTAGAGTGGGGGTGGGGTGCCTGCACTGGGAAAGGATGAGATGAAGTTTCATTGTGAATTAGGTAGATCCCCCTCTTCCGCGGTGGAAAGCTGATTCTTGGGATGAAACCAGAGGGGGAGTAAGCGACTGGTGTTTAAAACAGGGAATGACATTGTCCCATCATGCTAGTATAGCTCTGCTCTCTGTGCGTGCTAAGGGAAGGGCTCCCGGAGTCTGTTTCTAATTTTTGTAAATGATTGTGGACATGGTGTGGTTAGAGGCCGCCCAGAAGAATGTGTATATGTAAGGGCTCGGAGAAGAGGGGCTGGGGTGGTGGGGACGGGGAGCAGAGAGAGAGAAAGAGAGAGACACTGCCTGATGCAGGCTCTATTACTGCTTTTCTTCTTCGTGCACAAGTTGAAACTCCCTCCCCCCTTTGCTCATTACAGGATACTGTAGTACAGGAAGCTGGGAAGCTGGAGTTTGGTAAAGTCAAGAAAGAGCTTACGAAGTTTAATTTCCTTCTGTTGTAAATATATTGGAGGAAGGGAAATGGGGAGAAATATTATCACTAAAATAGATTTACAGCAATATACGTAGGTTTCATTGGTCTTACACATATATGATCGACACCTCCACACACTTGCAATTAATCTCTTCGACAGCCTTGTGTCATTTTCGTTTAATTGCATCTTTGAAACAACAAACGCGGTGACTTCATAGGGAGCTGCCCCGAGCTGAGTTTACCTCTCAGAAAATGGGGCAATCGGGTTTGTTTTCAAGGCGGGGACCTAAACAAAATGTAGGACACCTGATCTGTGGGTTGAAGAACGCTGGTAACTAATTAGCAAGACTTAAAAAAATATATATCAGAGTTTACTAAAGGATGGGAAAAAAATAAAAGTCGCTGTATTATGAAACAAGCGTTGGTATTTTCCCAAATTCTTGATGACTTGGGCTGGCAGGGTCCAAGTGAAAACTTGCTTCACGCTCATTGGTTGCTTGTGGTAGTGCTATGAAACAAATCATTTCTCGTTTTAATATCATTAGCATTTTAAATTAAATGTATGCATATAGCGAGTCAGTAAATTCAGAGTCAAATTGAATGTTTTAACATCCAATCCTAAATTTATTGTACTTTTTCATAATAACATTGTGTTCTAACTTTGATATTCTTGAGGCTTTGTGGGAGTGTATGGGGGAGAGGCTAGCATGGAAACTGGAATTAAAAACAAGACTATCTAGGGTTAGATATTAAGAAAAAGATATTAGACTGTCTTTCACTTTTGTAATTGGAGAATTATGACCTCCTTTACCATTATGTCAGTTTGTCTTTTGAATTTACTTTTTCCCACCAAATTTTTACTTGCATGGAAAGGCTACTTATTTTTTGGAAGGCAATTACCACAAATATTTATAATTAGCTTTTCACATCACAAGTAACACGCATATACACAAACCATTAAAACCAGTGTCAATTTAAATGATATATTTTGATACTTTGATAGGAGTCAAAAAGTGTAAATGCTTACATTGTCTTCTTCTGGAGGTATGCTTCATAAATGCAGAAAGTGAATTTGAGAATTGGCTCATCAGTTGTTTTGGGGTAGATGACAGGTGTCAATCTTTAAATGAATGGAATTTATGTGTTAAAAAAATAGGTCAAATGCTTGCTTTATGTCACTTTTAAAAGGTTAAGGATTGGATGAGAAAGCATTGTAGCTGCTTTTGTATCAATTGAGTGTATATTTTTCCAGCTCATCTTATTGCCCAGCCCCAAGCATACTGGAGAAAAGTACATGGATAAGCTGTTGTTGCTGCTGCTGCTGCTGCTGCTGCTGCTGCTGCTGCTTCTGCTTTTTTGACAGAGTTGGTGATTTTTAAATAAACTACAAAACATTTTTTTGTGGTATAATTATATTGTAATTAATACCGTTTGAAATAAAAAAAAGAAACACTGCCATAGTTTAAGCCAGTGCATTTAGGAGTTACTCCTGTCAACATATTCTTATTTTGGAATATTCTCTGAGAGAAGTCTGTGCCATTAATTAGAATAGTGAGTTGAAGGTATTTTCCTATCTGGCCTCTGATGTAGCCAAGTGAGACTCATTTGAGTTAATGTCACTTTATAAGGTAGGGGCCTGGAAAAGGAGAAAAGATAATGGATCTCAGGATATAAGGATTAGTGCTAGTGGGAAGTTCTCTTGCTCTGGATTTCAGTTTTTCTCAGAAAACCTTTCTCTTTTAATTTGAAAATTAAGATGAGTTGAACAAATCAGGAACTGGATTTTTAAAGGATAGATTTTAGTGAGTATACCTATAAGCAAAGAAATGTCTTTGGCTGCATACTTCACCTATGCCTAATAAACAGTTTCTTATTTTATTTCTAGTTTAGTGACTGTGTTAGAATAATGAGTGGCTTTCAAATATCTTTATAACCAGGATTCAATCCAGACGAATTAAACAAGAATCTTTGCAGGGTGAGACTCAGGCATCCATATTATTGGAGACTCCCTAAAATGCTACAACATGGAGCCAACTTGTGAACCAATATTCTTTCTAGTCCACTCTAGAAGCTCAGTATGGAAAACTTGATTCCCAAAAATGCAGCAACATTTTTATATTGTATCATAGCCCTTTCCTTTTTATAAATCACAATTTTTTTTTAAATAAACATGTCTTAGAAGCATCTATGTATATGCTTGTCTACAGGATTTTTTACTATTTGAATCAGAATTTAAGGTACAAATGTTCCCCTCCAGTTCCTTAGAATTGCGCTGACCAATGTAGTAGTCCCAACCACAAGTGGCTAAATTTAAATTAATTAGATACAATTTAAAATTCAGTTCTTTGTTCCCACTAGCCCTATTTAAAATACTCAGTAGCCACTTGTGGCTAGTAGCTACTGTATTGGACAGCTCAGATGTGAAACATTTCTATCATCACAGAAAGTTCTGTATTACTCAGAGGTTTTAAAATTTGTATGCCAGTTTCTCATCATCTGAAATGGAATATATATATAGTCATTTCCTTTGGATTTATAATTTTAAAAATATATAATATTTTTGATAGTTGTTTTTTAAATGAGAGGAAATACCACATTTTTCTATGCTTATATTACCTCTTTCCTCAGTGTGTTGTACTTAGTAAGGTTTTCCTTTTTAAAGTTAACTGAGAGGAGGAACTTCAATGTCCTTATATTTATTATTTATATCAGTATGCTCTGAATCTAACCCTTGTGTATTACAACAGTTGCCCTTCTGGAAAAGGAGAAAGTCATCATTTCGACTCAAGTGTTGGAATTTGAGGTTTTTCTATCTGGTGAAAGTTCTTATTTTCTTTTACAAATAGATTCTTAGTTGTCATATGATATGATTGAATTTTTCAACAGAAAATCATCTTATTAGCTTTAACATGAACATGCAGGTACAACAAGAGACTTTGTTTTCCCATATGGGAAAGCATCCCCTTCAACAAAAAAATGAGGTTTCTAAATAATTTGAGATGGTTGTAAGCTAACAATATGTCATGAATTTTCATGGTGTTTGTTGCTGCTTGTTAACTACTGATGCACAGCTTAGAAGAAACTGTACAGTGTAGTTCATCTCACCCGCAACTCCTTAACACACCTAAAAAAATTTCAGTTTTCTCTATTGGTTTAGTGCACTCTGAGTAGAAATGGAAACAAAATTATTTTCAGTTAAAAGTATGCTTTCTTTAGTTTTTACCTTATTGGTAGATGGTACGTTTCTTTATACATAAATACATGCTTTTTCACCTACTCAGATAAGACAAATTTGCATCCAGAATGTGTGTTCTTTTTGAAAGGATGTCTGATGGAATGATTGGTATATAATACTATTTTCAAATATTAGTGCTTTTTCACCTAGCTCTAATGTAGGCTGTGGGACAAAAATGAAGCATTGTTGTTGAATAACTTAAATTAAGGTTAGAATGATTATATAATGTGAGAATGCAGCAAAAATATTCAAAGTTAGTGATAGTCTAGGAATTTTTTAAAAGAAGGGAACCCTTTTAAGAAATTTGTTTCTTTTAGCACTGCTTAAGTATTATTTAAGCACTTTTTTTAAGGAAAGTGTAATTTTGATAATAGACATTTAAACAATTAAGGGGTGATTAATTGTTTTAGTTCTTAGTGTAGTCAAATATCTCTTCTGGAAAATATAATGTAATTCATTTTTTGAAGTGAAAAAAAATAATTAGTATTTTGGTATAGGAATTTCCCTTATTGTTAAGGACTGAGCTTGAGGCAGTGATTCAAATGTAACGTCTCAATTTTCTAAGTACTGTGTGAAAATTGACCAAAGCTAAAATATATCCTTATAGCTGCACTTCATGAAAGCTGGAATAGATGTTTTGTTAAAACAAAACAAAAAAAGCCTAATAATTAAAACACCAATAAGTATAATAGAAACTTTAGTTCAGGAATGTTCAGTTATCAGATCAAAACTAGATAAAACTGTATTGTAGATACATACGATTTGCTTGAGTTCAATCAGAACTTTGAAATTCTGGCACTGCTTTGCAGTGTATAGAAATGAATAGCAAAGAGGATATGTGTTATTACATAGTACCGGCAGTATAATTCAAGTTGATATATCCTCCACTGTTCATAGTTATATAATTCTTATAGTTGCAATACAAATCTAGGCTACATCATTCTCTATTATTAAAAGAATGAGGGCCAGCCGGGTGCCTGAGGTGGTTGGAGCGCCATGTTCGTAACGCCAAGGTCGAGGTTGGATTCCACATGGGCCAGTGAGCTGCGCCCTCTACAGCGAACATTGTGAACAACAGCTCTCCCTGGAGCTGGGCCGCTGTGGGCTGCTGCTTGCTGCCAAGAGCAGCGGGTGGCCAGCGTGAGCGGCCGGCAGCTGGTGAGAGCTGCCATGAGCAGCCTACCTGCGACCAACTGCCTCAGGGGGGGAGCACAAGGCTTATCACACCAGCATGGGCCAGAGAGCTGTGTCCTACACAGCTAGACTGAGAAACAAAGGCTTGAACCAGAGTGGGGGTGGGGGTTGGGGTGGGAGTGGGGAGGCGGAAGAAGGGGGAAAAGATTAATGAGTATTTCCTTCAGCTTTTAAATAAAATATTTTAATGTGGTAACATACTATATGTATATTACACCCATTGTGTAACTAAAGACCAAACTGAGCTATGTTTTTTAAAATTTCCCCTGAATCTTTCTCAGTGTTTTTGTTAGTACATCAAGATTTCTAACTTCATAGGGATTTTAAGATTGTGTTGTGATACTAAGATTTAATTGAAAAATGGTTAATATTGTTGATATTTAATATTACTATTAAGGGGATACTAAAGAATCACTGTTGGTGAGCCAAGGTCATTGAGTGTTTTCTCGTAGTATCAATGATGAATTTGGTCTGATCTATCTACATTCTGATGCCCAGTTCTCTTTTTAATTGTTCTGTATTCTGTAAATATACAGTTAATTCCTATTTTCTTCCAGGCATTCTAGTAGGTACTAGTGGTACATAGAGAGGACACATTTCCAAGACAGCAGATAAATGGAATAGTCTGGCCACATAGCTTTAGTCATATGAATTCATGCCAAGTAAATCTATTGACAGGATATATTGATATAGAATAACTGAAGATAAAATTAACATGTAAAATTGCCTCGTAAAACTACCAACACATGGGTAACTATCTGAATATATGTGTATATGAATTTTTTTTAGATGCAGCTGTGCATGGCATTGACCACTCCTGTTTGATTTTGAGACAGTATCGCGTGGTATTTAGAGCATAGACTCTGGAGCCAGGCTGCCTGGGCTTTGATTTCTGACTTTATGGTTTATTAGCTCTGTGCCCTTGTGCAAATTTCTTAACCTCACTGTACTTTAGTTTCCTCATCTGCAAAACGAAGATAATAACCAGGCCTCTTTTATGGGATTGTTATAAAGAGCAAATGAGTTAATACATGTAAAGACTTAGAGCAATGACTAATGCATGCTAAGTATTTAATAAATTAGCTATTATTATTTTTGGTATATTTATGTTTGATTTATAACCGTTTTTTTTGTTGTTGTTGTTGTTTTTTAGCAGTAGTAAAGTTAATACATGGACTTAAATATGTATTTTTTGTTGCAGAGTTAGGGTCCTACTTTGTTCCTTGGGCTACATGTTTCTTCTATTCATTACTTGGGCTCATTGATATTGTTAACATGTGCCTAATTTTTATGTAGTTAGTGAAACTTATAAAAATAAACATTGTCTTCTTCAGACTACTCGTTTTTAGAACACTAGATCTCTTGTATCAGTTATTTCAGAGCATATGGCGTGTTGTTTTGAATATCCTTCCTAGTGGCATATCTCTTCTTTGAGAGTAGGTTGGTTCAATTAAGTAATATATATTCATGTTTTAGAAAGGTGAGTGGATGAGTATAATTTGAATTAAAATGAAAAATGATAATAAAGTAAAAGGAATCATTTTTGAGATACGGCAGTAAACTTTTGTTCACCAACTGATACTGTGCACACTGTAGAACTTTTAATATGTAACATACCTTATGAATCTCCAAGATGATATCGCATATGTCCTTTTTCATTAATTTGACCATTTAACTACAGAATTCATAGTACATCTCTTAGCATCTCTCATAATAGGAGCACTGATTTGGGAAATGCTGCCTGAGATATTCTTTGTGCTCACTCTGTTCAAGAATACTGCAATGAATGGTTTGTTCAGCTTCTTCCAGTTAGAAATTGCATTTGGGTTGTCGTATAAGAGACCGAGCATAACGATGGACTAAAGAAGGCAGGGATTTCTTTTTTCTAACATATCATAAAGAGCTAGTATGGCAGTTTCAAGACATGGCAATGAATCCAGACATCTTTTACTTTTCTTCTCCTCCTTAGTGCTTGGTTTTCATTCTCAAGATGGCCTCATGGTCACAAAATGGCTGATAACATTTTATTCAAAATGCTGTCTTTCCAGGCAGACAGACTATGGAAGAAATTGAGAAAATGGCAAAAAGAGTGGGACTTCCAGCTGATTCAGATCCTTTTAAAGAATTTTCTTGAAAGCCTTGCCCAATGACTTCTGTTTATATTGGCTACCCCTACATTCAAGGAAAACTGGGAATTGAAGTTCCTTGCTGGGCACTGGGTCGTCCCAAAACTAAAGAGAATAGATATTGGGCATCCAATTATTTTCTCTCTGGACTTCCTAACCTCTGATTTCTACTTGTTTCCGATTTAGTGGAATTTGGCTGTAGTACACATTGATAAATTATAGACCATATGCTAGGTTTGGTGTGTTTGTGGAGGGGGGGATGGGAGACTGGGTTTTATTCACTTGCTTACCACTTGATATCTAACACATAAATAATGCTGATTAAAGTGTCTTGACCTAGAGAATAGTTAAGAAACTGGATTCACTTTCTGTGAAGGTGATTTACAGCCATTAAGATTATTTGGTACTTGAATACTTTGCTTTGTTCGATAATTAATTCCTTGAAATAATATGTCTCATTCATACAATTTTTAAAAAATTAGTATTCAGCCTATCATTGAAATACTAAATTGAGTTTTTGTTAACCTTTAACAAGACAGAATTATTGTATTTATATCTGCTCTTGAATGTTTAGCTTTTGTGAAAACTAAATCTAGGTAGTGTCATGATTTATTTATTCTCATTAAGATATAAACTAGGAAGTACAGGGTAGTAGAAAACACACATTGTGAATTTTGATGGTCTTTGATTTGGGTTTTATCTCTTTTAGTAATTAGAGTCATCTTGGATAAGTAATTTAATCTTTCTGTGTCTGATCTGTAAAATGGAAAAAATATTATCTACTGTTAGCTTTTGTGAGCTTTATTCCTGAGTAACTGCACATTTAAAATGATTGGGCACAGCCCAGTGGTTAAGTTTATATGAATTACTTACCTTTTACTTCCCTCTTCAGCTCTATGTATTAGGGGAAATAGCAACCTAAGAAATACGATTAATAATACTGAGCTTTTAATACAAAAGCATGGCTTATCTCTTTATCACCCAGATTTTAGCCTCTAGTATACATTGTTTTGATTAGATAACTGGCTGCTTTGGTTATCAGATTGCTATATATGCTTATGTAAGGTCTTTTTAGACATGGTAGCTATATATAGGCCACTTTCAGACTAAACTGGTTGACATTTTAAAGGTAATAAAATAGGCAAATCTGCTATGTCCCCTTGAAAATGTGAAAAATATGGAAATTAGTAGAAAAAATACCCACAGCATTTATTATAGTTAAAATAGCAACTATTAGAAATGTTTCACAGTAATGTAAATTTATTTTTGTTTTGAATGTCTTTTGTTTCTTGTCTAAACTAACTATACAGCTTAAAGTATTTGACTGACTACTACTCTGTTCAGACTTGTTTTCTGTATTTTGAGAAATACTGAAAAATAAAAGGAAAATTGTCCCTACCAAAAACTTGAACACAATGTATAAGTGCATAACACTTAAGGAAGAAAGTGTGTCAGGATTTAATCAGAGGATTCACTTGGCAGGTAGAACTTGAGTGGTCTTGAAGACATTATTAGATGTCTGATAACAAGTAGTTATCATAGAGCAGAATAAGAGATGAGTGATGAAGATGGCACGTGAAAATGAGAGAAGTAGGAGGACAGACTATTAGGAAAGGAAAACAATTAGGAAAGTGTAATGTTAAAGAAAGTGCATTAGGAGAGTCTGTCAAGGAGTATGTCACCAATAGTGCTGAGCTGAAGAAAAACAGCTAAAGTAAAAACCAGAACAGAGTGATCAGTTGAATATTATTACCGTCAAAAGAGCCATTTTACTACACTGACAAGGAGGGGAAAAGGAAAGGAAATTGAGATGGATGATGGTATTTGGTGGCAAAATAGATGATATAGAAGATTTCATAGGTCAGAAAAAGATTCTTTTTAAGATTAAAGATGATGAAAGAACAGATTCTGTGAGATTAAGATGTTTAAAATGCCAGAAAGAGTGAAAACGAGTAATCTTTTGAGGCTCTGTTTGGATGGGAAGGAATGAGTCCTAGGTTAGAGGTGTTAGCTTTAGTCGTGAGGAGAGCAATGCTTTTCTGTAAGATTGAAGTTGGAAGGTTACGAAGATAGAAAAAGGCCTACTGATGATAGAAATGAAAATAAGGTTCTGTAAGAGAATTTGTGCTTAATGCTGTTATCTTCAGAAAATACTGGCAAAGGAGGCAAGATTACCTGCTTTCAATATCTACATTTATTGTAAAGCTGAAGTTGTGATCTGTTAGACATGACATTGTTTATGTAATCCAAAAGGTGGGAAAACTTGGAAATGGGGGATTAAGATTTCTGTTCAATTTTGGCTAGTGGTAGAGAATTAGAAGTTTGAGGAGAGAAGTAAAGGTTAGAAATGATCACTGTTGGGAAAGTAATAGGATATTGATAAAGGATTTACAGGCCTTATCAATTTGAAGTTGAATAATTTGTACAGTGATGGCCTAAATCTGTATCTGCAGAAAATGAAGAGTAAGGTCTAGGGGGATGGTGGAGTAAAATATGGGGACTCAAGTAAGGAGGAAACCTCACCCAGGCTGGAAAGAGTGGGTGAAATGGAAAGTGATTTTATTCAGCACTTTCTGAATTTACTCAATAAGCCAACCATTGATTGAATCAAAGATAATTTATCATTTGATGCTTTCTACCACTTTGTTAGAACAAGCTGACAAAGGATCTTGACTCTAAGTAAAGTGTGTCATGTTTGTTCAACTGATAATGCTATGTCGATTAGTTATTGTTTGGTTCACTTAATCTGAAGTTGGGGATTGTATTTAAAATGAGCCATCTAAACTATAAATTCAGAAAAAGTGTTTAGATAAAAACTTCATCCTGTTTAATATTCTGTTAGTTGGCTATCTTATTTGCCACTAGAGTAACTTTACTGTCAGCCATTATACTTATTTATTATGATGATTATTACTAGGATTTAAATTTTAAATTTATTGGGAATGTTTTCTGAAAATTGCATTGGGTACAAAAGAATTTTTTATTCTCTTCTTAGAAGTTAGCCTTATACTTGATAAATACCAACTCCTAAAAGATTTTGAAATGAGCCCTCTCCTTCCATTTTTAATTCAGATAAATGTTTTATCTGCTGTACCTAATGGGGTATAAAAAGTACAATTCAAAATATATTTACTATTTTACCAACTCAGGACTTGATTTATTTTTTTTAATTTCTGAAACAATATATTACAAAACTTCTTGGCTAATAGTGGATTGCCTAAACAGCAAAATTCAGTGTAGGCCTCTAAAAATAGTGTCTTATCTGGCCAAATCATCTAAAGGATTAATTGTTGTTGCCTTGATTGATAAAGTGTATAAATGGTGGCTGGTACATTTTCCTTTTCTGCTAATTTTTATATTACCACATATTTCTGAGCAAAAAAAAAAAAAAATCTAGAGGAAATGTTATTCTAGCTTATAAATTACTCCTAGTTCACTTAGATGACATGTTTTTTAATATATTTGACCTCTTCATCATGTGAAAAAGCCTTAATAAAGAATTTCTTGTTTTATCTCAATAGAAACAGTTTCAGTGATATGTGCTTTAAGCAGCAAAATTCATGTTTATGATTTCTTTAAAACTATTTAATTTTTTAAAAAATATGTAAATCCGCTTTTATAACCCTAGTGAGGGATGTTATATTTTCATATCTTTGTATTTAGACAATTAGCTTTTTAGACTGAACAATATTTTAAAAGCTATGATACAGCAGTTTATAAATGTGCGTCTGTACCATCATAATCTATAGAGTAAACTAATAGTTTATATACAAACCACACGTACTGTGTTTCCCCGAAAATAAGCCCTAACCAGAAAATAAGCCCTAGCATAATTTTTCAGGATGACATCCCCTGAATGTGTCTTTTGGAGCAAAACTTAATATAAGACCTGGTCTTATTTTCAAACCACCTCAATGAACATTAACAATGACAGGGTACTATTTGTGTATTTCCTATGTGCTCGATGAGAAAACTGAGGCTAAGAGAGGCTTAGTGAGGTGCCACAGTTCACGCAGCTAGTGGATGGGGGAGCAGGGATTTTGAATCCATGTCTCTCTGAGTCCGAAGTCAGTTATCTTAACCATAACTTCTCAGGTGAACAGTATCCTTTAAAATGAGCAGTATCAAAGAGGAGCAAAAATTATCTCAATTTACATAGAAAACATGAAAGAGAACTCCACAGTCTATGTTGGAATCGAAATTTTTGAAATTTTCATGAGCTTTTAAACACTTGTTCTTACTAGTATATTTTTTCAGCTCCTGCCTCCTCCCCCCCAAGGTTTCCCTCTACTAACCTGTGGTCTTCATATCATCAAATTTTACTCTAAACTGTTGAGTAAAGAAATGATAATAAAGTGTCCTTTTGAAAATGTTTAAAGATGTTTAAATGCTCATCACAGCATTATTTGTCATGGTATAAAATTAGAAACAACATAAATAGCTTACAGAGGAGGAATGGTTTACCGTGTTCTAAATCTTTACAATGGCACGTCTTATCAACAACTAGGTTGATAAGAGGTTTTTTTATAGCATGGGAATATAATATTAAATAGAAAAAATGAAACTTAGTAAATAAAGCATGATTATAACCATAGTTTTTGTCTTGCTTTATTTTTTATGAAAACTTTCATTTTTAAAAAAGCCAGAAAGAAAGAAAATTCCCCAAATGGTGATGATATATAAGGGAAAACCAACCTGTTTTAGAGAAGTGAAATGATTAGATTGTGAAGAATTTGTGACAGAGAATCTGTTCTGTTGAGTTGAGGAACAGATTATGATATTTTGCCTGAAGATTTGGGTTTTTTTTACTATGGAAAAGCCTTACTGATTGTAATGCATCCCATTATCTGTGCCAACGCTTTAGACAAACTAGAAGTTATACTTGAGGCTGGGTTACTAGTTTACAAGGATGTTTCAATGATAATATTGATAATACACACTTATAAAATGCACTGTTTAATGCACATTAATGTTTAATGTGAAAAATTCAATTTCTCAAAACAGCCTTAAGGTAGATACTACTATTATCTCCATTTTTACAGATACGGAAACGGGTAGAGTTAGATTAATTTACCCAAATAATGCAGATAGTTAAGTGAGAGAGCAAACATTTTATTTATTTATTTATTTATTTATTTACATTTTATTTTTTGTCTCTTCAATCAGCACCAATTTATTTTCTCATGGTTTTTGAGGTCAGGAGTCCTAAAATCAAGATGAGGGCAGGGTCTGGAGACTGTAAGGAAAATCCATTTCCTTGCCTTTTCTAGCTTCTATAGGCCACTTGCGTTCACTGGGTCATCATGGCTCCTATCCCCATCTTCAAGGACACCAGTGTAGCATCTTCCAATGTCTGGCTTCTCCTTTTGTCCAATTTTCTGTCTCTGAGAGCAAACATTTTAAATCCAGCTATGCTATCTGGTCCCAAACCCTGTGTACTTAAGCACTACGCACCATATATTTTAATTGTGAAAATCATTTATAACTTTTAGTTCAGGGTTAGAAGGAATGATCTTATTAAGGTGTGAATAGTTTATGACCAATTCTCCATTCCATTCTTAGTGCATTTAAAAAATGTCCTTTGGTTTGGTTGACAGCTGCTATTTACAGAGCCCCAGACTGTTGGTGACTGCTAACAAAGTTTCTTTTCTTCTCCTTTGAATCAATTCTTTCAGTAGGCTTGGATGCTTTGTATGTGTGGTATAAAAAGTGTCTGATAGGAGAACTACAAAAGTTTCTAAATTTTAGTTTAGCATATGGTTTTGAAATTCATTCACAATATAGTTGGTTGACATTAGCTCTTATTTGGAGAAATGGGAATTTATATTCTGGAGTTTTTCCAACATAAAATTAAAATCACTATTAACCCTTTCCCTTGTCTTCACATTCTTTTTTGCACTTAAGAGTCATATACTATTCTCATTCAAATAATTTAGATGATCATGCAGTTCTTTTATTAAGTAAACAGTTTTGTTGCCTTTAGAAAGGGATGAGTTGTGCAGACTTTAATTACCATATCAGGTAAAGTTTCTTTTCTTATTTTTAAGTATTTTATTCTTTAAAATGAGTAACATGTATATTGTACAAGATTAAGCCATCTTTCTATTTCTATTTCCAGGTCCCCTCCCTGGGGTGCTCTTCTGTAGCCTTCATTTTCAATAATATTAACAAAACCAGGAAGAAACATTAATGAATGATGTGACCAACTGATGTTTTAGTTTTCCTTAAAGTGAAACTTTACAAGTCCCCTCTTTGTATGCTAAAACGTTCTTTGCTTTTGAAAAATTTATACAGTCTCCTTTTTATAAATTGAAGTGCATTCTCATTTTTCTGGTTGTCATTTTTTTTTCCAAATTACCTCATTAGTCAAACATTTCTCACACTTTGACCTGTTAATCTCCATTCTTTTATTAGCAGTTAAAAAAATCTGTGAGTAAAATCAAACGTGGGTGTCTTACCATTAATTATACTGTTTTGTTTGTGAAGTTGAAAATTTTCTTTTAATTGAGATTGACAGGCACAGGGTATAGCTGAAGCTGGATCATTTTACAGTTGGAAGGGGAACTTAGAAATCTATTTCAACTCTTTATAGAGCACTGGGGTGCAAAGAAACCTCAATATATAGAATTTTTTGGTGTACAGAAATTTGGTATATAGCAGTTTTTTAAAACATGCTTTTCAAATTTCCTTTTTTTTTTTTTTTTGGTTTAAGCACAAATACTGAAGACTAAATATGAAATTACTCTTATTATGTACCTAATTTCACATGTTTTTTCTTGCTTAAATAGAGTGCATTGGGAGGGAAAGCATGCCAGAGCATAATTTTCTAATAACATTGTTTTACTTCTTTGTAATTATGCTTCCTTTTATGTATACCTTTTGAAATATAGGCAAAGGTAGGATAGAATGTGGTTTCCAAATTGAGCTATATCTGAATTACCTATGAATTTGTTAAAAGTGAACATTTTGGGATTACTTCCTAGACCCCCAGGAATCTAGTTAAAAAATGTGCTCCAAATATAGGTTTCCTACAATTGGGGAAAATGTACTCTTTTCAATGTATTTTTCTAGAAATCCTATCTCCCCTTTTAAAAAAGTAGATTTTTCAGTCATGCTTGTATACATTTGTACTCTAAATTTAAAAATACAAGTTAATTTGTTGCGATGTTATTGTATGTACCCTTGATCAGGTGTAATTAATTACCTGCTCAAGGAGCAAGAAGGGCCATTTGGGGAGGGAGGAAAACCATAGTAAATGATGGACACTAGTGAACTAAGTAAGGCCTTGGACTCAAGCTAGAGTGAACATCTGCTAGCCACCTTGAGTGCTACCATATCTCCAAGATTTTTATATGCAATCTCTCCAATTTGTGAAATATTCTAATTTGTAAATACTGGCCACAAATTCACACTTTTGTAAAATGTAATGTGGGCCATCACTCTAATATAACATGTCTGCAGGACAAATAGAGCCCATGTGCCACTAGTATGCAACCTATGCTCTAGATATTCTTAGCTATCTTATACTTGCATGAACTTGTTATATTTTGTTTTGACATTTATGAAGGGATAATGCTTCCAGCTATCTGCGTTGATTAATATTTCACTGTAGCATATTAGTTAAGTAAACATGGAATTTTTGGGTAGGAAGAAAGAACAGAACAAAAGTATTGCCTAAAATATGTAGAGATAATGCCTGATATGTCAATGTATCAGAGATTTTGTTTCCATGATTTTTCATAGAAAAATTTTAATCTCAACCTCTTTCCTTCTCAAGATCTGCCATTCTTCTTTCTCCTGCCTCTGCATTCAGTATCTCCCTGCTCTGCCCATGAATGTTCTTTTCATTTGCAAGAGTTATAAAAGAAAAATCCTTCTTACAGAAACTCTACAGAATGAAAATCACTTCGTGACTTACTAAGCTGCACAAACTTTAAGACATTCTTCCTTGTAGCATTAAAATTCCTTCCCCTTAATACTGTTTCTTTCAAATGTGCTTTTTAAACAGAAGAATGACTGCCTTTAAGGCAGTTAGTGAAAAGACCTACACAGAAACAATCTAGAGGGGCAGCCTCATAACCATGTAAGATCTGACCCCAGTCCATCAGGGATGATTGAACTGAGATGCCATTTACAGTGGTTCAGTACAGAAAAATAAACAAAATAAGCTAGCAAAACTTATGCTTTTAGCCGACATAGAGTAACAGGGACAAGATTTACCATCCTGCCCACAACAACTAAAAATGGACAATACATGTGAAACAACAATTTTCAAGACATTGAACAATGAAGACAATGATGAAGGCAGTGAAAGACAGTGATATTCCTGAAAGTCAAAAACAAAGTGAGCTTTATAATTGCTCAGCTTACTAAATTAACAGAATTTCTAGGCTGTGGTGCAAGGTGTGGGAAACCAGGTGGAGAATGGTAGACTCCATGAATTCAGGACATGTTCCTTAAAGTCTAGGGAGACACAGTCAGATAGAGTTAACAAGACAGAGTACTGGAGAAGTGAGAACTGCTGAGAGAGCACTCTGGAGATCTGTAGAGGTCCCCTTGGAGTATTCAGCTGAGTACTCAAACACTGACGTATGTGGAAACTTCTTGAGCTGGATTAGAGGGAATAGTACTGTGTATGTAGAGCCAGGGAAAATGCTTGTTTCCACAAACCAGACAGGAGAATCTCAAGATTCATGGGACACTAGGTAGAGTATATAGAAGAATTTTTCCCCAGTAGTGTGGAATAATTAGCCGTAGACTGAAAATTGGTCTTGACCAGCCTAACAAATCTTAAAGGATGAAAATTCCAAATTTTCAAATAATTTTAACTTCATCCACGAACAAACTCAAGAATATTTATAAACATATTCAGCCTTCAACAAGATAAAATTCACAATATGTGGAATCAAATTAAAAATTTTCAGGTATGCAAAGAAACAGGAAAATGTGACCTATATTAAAAGATAAATCAGTCAAAGTGATTCAGTATTAACACAGAGATTAGAATTAGCAGATAAGTGTATTAAAACTATTTTTATAATTGTTTTCCAAATGTTCAAAAGTTATGTAGGAACTCTTAAACTTGTAAAGATGAGAACTGTAATGCCTGAGATGAAAATTACACTGCATGGAATTAAAGGCAGATTAACTATTACCGAAGAAAAGATTAGTGAACTTGAAGACATACTAACATAAATTATTCATTAATGAAACAAAAATAATTTGAAAAATAAATAGTTCATCAGTGAATTTGGGGATAACTTCAAGTGGCCTATTATATGTGATATTTGAGTTCCTAGAGGAGAGGAGAAAGAAGACATGATGGCAAAAAGTATTTCAATGAATAATGGCTGAAACTCTTCTAAATTTGATGAAAACTATTCACAGATTCAGTGAATGCCAAGCATAAGGAAAGTGAAGAAAATTACACCAAGGCACCATGTGATAAAATCTTAAAGGCAGTTCAAAGAAAAAAAGATATTCTGTACAGAAGAACAAAGATAAGGATGACACCATATTTCTTGTCAAAATCAATGCAAACTAGAAAACAATGCAGTGACATCAGTACTGAAACTGTCAACCTAGAATTTTCCACCCAATGAAAGTATCTCAAAAAAGAGATGAAATTAAGATTTTTTTCAGAGATATAGTGGCTCAAAGAATTTATCACCAGGAGGTCTGCACTATAAGAAATATTGAAGTCCTTTAGGCAGAAGGGAAATAATACCAAAAGAACCTAGACAATGAAATAAAGAACATTGGAAATGCTAACTACATTGGTAAATATATATTTTTCCTGTTTATTAAAATATCTTTAAAAGAGAATTGCTAAAAGGTTGAGAAAAGTAGATTAATAGGCCTACTTTACAAGAATCCTGAAATGCAAAAATGAAATAATGACTAACATTTTGATCACTTGTTATGGGCAAGGAATTTTACCTATATCATTTCAAGTAATCCATGTAACAATCCTCTATAAGTACCATTATTGTTTTACCTCATTATTACAGATGAGGAAAGTCAGCTATAGGAAGGTGAAGTAACTAGTCCAAGATTACTCAACTATTAAATGAATAAGCTGGGCTTAAACTCATTCTACCTGACTCTAAAGCTTAGGTACTTTACCATTTTCTATGTTGCCATCAGGGAAGTAGGAAATAGTACAGAACAGATGATAGATCAAAGAGAATCAAGTAAAGAGTCAAGGAAGAAGGAATACAGGAGTTGACAGACAGCTTGGCAGATGTCACCAATTGTTCACACGTATAATACAGATTGTTTCCAGTTGGTTGCTTAAGGTCACTCATGTTGGCACTTTTAAATCTAATATTTTTTAATTCAAAACTTACACAGATGTGGGAACCAGCAAATCCAGGTCTCCTTTTCCAGTTTAATGTAGTTCAGAATGTGCCTCCTACAGTTATGAAATGGGGAGAAATCGTATCCTCATCTGTCTCAGGGAGGTGATGAACCCTGTCTTCAGGGAGCCAGCCTTTGCATCACCTCAGCCAGGTCTCTGACCAATTGGTTGGACTATAGACCTAAGTGATTTAACAACTTTTCTCTTTCATTTTTAATAACAGTTGTAATACTTTATGATTTTACTTACAAAATCAGATAACTAGGAGAAAAAAGTTTGGGTAATCTGACTTGTACTACAACTAGTAATGTTGATGTCACATGGTAATGGATTAAAAACTACCTGTGGGTAAAGATTGGTACTTTTTTAATGTGCTTATATTTGCTTATTTGTAGTAAACATTTTTTTGAAGGTAATTGTCTTTAAACAAAAAATAACATTGTATTATTGGGTTATAACACATGTAAAAGTGAAATGCATGTCAATAGCTCAAAGATTAGGTGAGGAGAAATGGAAGTATACCATTGTAGCTTTTTATATGAAGTGGTATAATATCACTTGAAGGTAGACTGTGCTAAGTTAAAGACTTGTATGTAAATCATATAGTAATGACAAAAATAAAATTTAAAACAGCTAATAGCTAAAAGCCAACAAAGGAGATAAAATGGAATCATAAAAATTATTGTTATTCCAAAGGCAAAAAAGGGGAAAAATCAGATGACAAATAAAAAACAAATAGCAAAATGATAAACCCAACTATATCAATAATAATACTTAATGTAAATGGTTTATACACCCCAATTAAATGGCAGGGCTTGTCAGATTACATTTAAAAAATGAAAATTCAGCTACATGCAATCTTGGTTAAAAGGATGGAAGAGATACACCTTGTTGACACTAATTAAAAAAATAACTGGCTGTATTAATATAAGACAAAGTAGATCTCAGGACAAAGAATGTTACCAGGGTGAAAAAATATTTTATAACAATGGGGTCAATTCATCAAGAAGGTATAATTCTAAGCATTTATACCCCTATAACAGAGCTTCAAAATACACAAAGCAAAAACAGAACGGCGAAGGAGACATTTTCAAATCCACAGATGTTGGAGATTTCAGTGTGTCTCTCAATAGTTGAGAGAACAAGTAGAAAATCAGTAAGATATAGAAGACTTTAACAACACGGTCAACTGACTTGATCTAACATTTATAGGACACTCCATCCAACAACAGCAGAATGCACATTCTTTACCAGTGCATACAGGATACTTACCAAGATAGTTCATATTCTGGGCCGTAAAGCAAGCTTTAATGCATTCAAATCTATTCTACTTATACAAAGCATCTCTGGGAAATCCTCAAATATTTGAAAACTAAATAACACATGGCTCAAAGAGGAAATGAGAAAGCATATTGTTTGGGATAGAAATAAAAAGACAATATATCAAAATATGTGGAATGCAAGCTTCTACAGCAAAACCTAGGGGAAAATTTACAGCACTAAATATCTGAAACCAGAGACCTCAGTTTCACCTAGAAAAAGCAAATTAGAAAACAGTAGAAAAGTAAGTAGAAGAAAAGATAGAATAAAGATCAGAGGAGACATCTAATAGAAAACCAAATAAAGGGAGAGAGGGAAAATAAAGCCAAAATCTAATTCTTTGAGAGGAGCAATTAAATATATAAATCTCTAGCAAGACTGATCAGGGAAAAGAGAAGACACTAATTACTAATCAGGAATGAGAGAGGTGACATCACAACAGATTCTGTACTTATTAAAAGAATGATAAAGGAATATTATCAATGATATTATGCCAACAAATTCAACAACTTACATGAAATGGACAGTGCTTTAAATAACCTACTGAAATATAGGCACTCTCCAACCTTAGATATTACTATTTAAAGAGATGTTACGAAATGAAAAATCTTCTGACACTGTTCTTTTCCCCCCCTTGCTTTTCTGGAGAAATTAACATACAATTTAAAAATCCCCAAGAATAATGTCTTCAGATAACCCTATTTTACTGTACATAATCAGTTTTTTAGAATCCTTGTAGAAGTACTTGTAAGGGTTCTTTGCAAATGATAAACTATCTTTTATTTTAAAATGTTGAACGTAAGTCTGGAGGTTCAAAGGTTTATTTTGTGGCTCAGTCATGGATTTCATAAGGTCTCTAGCTTTCTCTTGCTTACTTTTTTCTCCTACTGTTCTTCTGAATATTATCTTGCATCCTTAAAGCTTATCTTCTAGTGGTTGCAAGAAATATGGCTGCCACAGTTCCAGATACCGCCTATACATTGCCCACTGGCTTGTATGTTGGTAGTCCCCAAGACCAATCCAGGTTCTATTATTTGCTAGGCCTCACAGGAGTCAGCACAATAGATTTATTATAACAAAAGGGTACAAAGCAAAATCAACAAAGGGAAAAAGGCAACGGGAGGAGGCCTTGAGGAAACGAGGAGCAAACTTCCAAGACACTTCTCCCAGTGGAGCCACATGTGATGTGCTTAATTCCCTCAGCGATGAGTTGTTACAACATGTGTGAAAACGTCTACCAGGGAAGCTCACTGGAGACTTGGTGCTCAAGGTTTTTACTGGGGTCAGATCATGTGGGTAACTCAGACTAACGTGCACCAAAATCCCATGTTCCCAGAAGGAAAGCAGATGTTAATCTAAACCACATTGTGTGCACAGTGTAGATAGAGTGAGACACTCTTGTGAGTTCTGGGATGATGGGAACCCTCCTCCTGAAATGTATGTTTCCAGACTCCAGCCAAAGGCCAACTTTGCCAGCTGGCCAGCTATGTTAACTCTTTTCTGCATAGCAAGACAAAGAATAAAAACATTTCCTTTTGTGTATCATTTTTATTAGGAAGGAAAATCTGCTCCGGTTTCCCTCTCGTTAGATTCTGTCTCAGTACCATTGCTTAGGTTGGGTTGTTGCCTATATATCCTGACTGCAATGAGGCTTGGATATTAAATATCTGGCACTTCCAGCCTTTATAGTGGAAGACAGATTCTGCGAAGAAGGAAAAAGAGAAGTGGGAGTTGGGGGAGAATGTCTGTTAGGAAGTTGAATGTTTTTGTAACTCAATACTTACCAATCCTAGTATTTTTAAGAGTAAGGTACTAAGATATATGGCTAGGAAAAGTGAGTACCGTGGTCATTCACTTTTAGTATAATGGAAAATAGTAGCAGATTTTCAGTTTAGAGTAGTTTTTGTTGTATTTTAATATACAAGAGAGATTTGTATACAAATTATTTAAGACAAAATATCAGTAAACTAACAGGAAAATAAGGTTATATATTACTCCCATTTATAAACAAAACAAAATAATTCCAGTCTAAATTGCTCTTAATTGATTCATTAAAGGACTCGCTCTTTATTATAGTGAAATTTTATTGTCACACAGTGTTTTTGTCTACACTATTATAATGTTGATTATCCAAGTTGATGGAATACTGTTCTTCAAAAAGGATCACCTTATTTATCATAAGAACTTTCTTAGTGAAGTTATTATTTCTTTTTTTCCCCTTCTTTCTCCTCCCCGTCCCACTCTGGTTCAAGCCCTTCTTTCTCACTCTGGTTGTGTAGGACACAGCTCCCTGGCCCATGCTGGTATTGTGAGCCTTGCACTAGCCCTGGCTGAGGCAGTTGGTCACTGGTCAGCTCACGGCAGCTCTCGCTGGCTGCCGGCCACTCAAGATGGCTGCCAGCTGCTCATGGCAGCACACAGTAGCCCATGGCAGCCCGCAGCAGCTCACGCGAACCTCCGGCTGCTCACAGCAGCCCAGCTCCAGGGAGAGCCATTGTTCACAATCCTAACTGTAGAGGGTGCAGCTCACTGGCCCATGTGGGAATCGAACTGGTGACTGCAGCTTACTGGCCCCTGTGGGAATCGAACTGGTGACCTCAGCATTCAGAGTACAGCGCTCCAACCATTTGAGCCACCGGGCCGGCCCAAAATTATTATTTCTTGGTTTGACTTTTAAGAATTTCCTTTGCTTTTCATATAATACTTCTGCTTTGGTCAATTAAAGTCAACTGAAGCCAGAAACCAGTTGGAATTACCAATTGTAACAACTTGCAGCCTTTGAAGCCATCAGAATTCATTTCCTAGTATGAAGGTTGGGCTGTGTTGGCCATGGATTAAAACAGAACAGTCCTGTAATAGAGAATGTAAAACTTGCTTATCCAAAAATCTCAGTACAAAAGGAATGCTACCAATTCCAATAAGGTATTGTTGACTTTGGAAATGCTTCTAAAATTAGACTACTAAGATGTAGACTTAGGTTAAGAAAGCTGAAATGCCTTTCATAAAACAACATATGTAAAAATTATGCTTAGTTTTCAGATTAAGAGAAAACCTGATTGGAATATAATTGCACTGATTACCTAAGATTTAATGACTAATGGGAGTAAGAGGTTGTCATCCAGGTTCTGATTATTCACTAACAAGTTTGAATCTGCGGCTGAACCACATACGAATATTTAGTATTATACTAACATAAATTTTAATACACATTTTCTTTTTAGCTGTTTTTTTAAGGATCCTAAGGATTAATTGATCTATTCATGTAGATTTTAAGACTGCCTTTGTCATGGTCCACTGATTGGAATTAGCAACTAATGTTTTGTTGGTCTAAGTGGAATTTTAGAAGAAGACATATCTATTGAATTGATTTGTTTTCCCTAACCAACTACTTTTAACTTATGACTGACTCCCTAATAGTACAGATGCAGAAATTACATAGTGACCATGCGAATAAAATCTGGCAACTTAAGTAATATAAATGGTCCGTATTGTCAGTTTCATATGATTCAGCCTCATAGTTGGGTATATTTCTACAATACAGGTATAGAGTGTTCTTATTCAGTAGAATATTTGTTAGTTAACTCTATTTTGATTCTCACTTTCGTTCTCTGCTGTCTGTCAACCTTGAGAGTTATTACTTATGCCAAGCAGGAACCAACTTGTCAGAAAATGACTGATGTATTAACTTGCATTCATTATAGTATTTTACAGACAGTATAATACTAGACTTGGAAACATATTAGAGGTCGAGTAAGGCCACCCCATTCACCAAATATAGGAGAATGTGGCATCCCCCGCATATAGTTATATCCTTCTGTTTGACCACTTTAGATCAGTAGTTTCTCTATATTATTAGAAAGTCTGTATATTGAACTGAAAGTACCCAATTTTAACTCATCTGTCTCAATTCTGCATTCTGTTCAGAATACCATAAAAAGACTACTACTTCCAGTGGGCAATGTTTTTCTAATGTTTTGACATTAGAAAATAGGCACACTCTATGTACTTCACTCTCATCCCCAAGAGAAACAGTTCCAGCTATTTCCAATAAAAAATAGTTGTGATCTGATTTACAAAGTCTAGACTACTGTCAATTTGAATTCATCACATTGTCACTGATATTGTCATTGATGCAGCGCCATGTAAATAATGAGTACTGAATAAATATTTATTATATAAATGTGAGACTGAGAGAGGGTAAATGAGATTGAAGTTTATTTAGTCATTCAATAAATATTTATTGAGAATCTGCTGTGTGCCAGGCACTGTCCTAAACATTTGGGGATACACCAGTTAATGAGACAAACTCTGTCCTTCTGAGTTTTACATTTCATTCTGAGACATTCAAAACAGATTCATTCTATAATGTATTGTCGGATATTGTAAACACTATGAAGTGTTATGTAATTGATTAAGGGTATGAGAGAAAGAAAGTGGGTGATGCTCTATTTTAGATTGAGTGGCCAAGGAAAGCCTTTCTGCTAGGTAATAATTGATCCAGGGCTGGATAGAATGAGGAGGCTTAGCCATGTAGATATTTGAATCAAGAGGGTTGTAGACAAATACAAGGGCTTGTGTCACTAGGGCTGAAGTTGAGTGTGTTGGCAGTGATGGGGACAGTGAGAAGAGGTGGAAAGGCAGCCTGGGGAAAAATCATGTGGGGAGCTGTCAGCCTGAGTAGGGATTTGAGATTTTTGTTCTACGTGTGATGGGAAATCATGAAACAGGATTGATATGATTAGATCTACATTTCAAAAGGATTACTAGCTACTGCTTTGGGAACAGACCACAAAGGGGCCAGAGAGAAAGCAAAGAGACTCGTTATAACTCTATCATCATAATTTTCTAGATCTCCACCATCCAATACCCAATACGTTAGTCACATGTCACATGTAGCCACTTAAATATAAATTAATTAGAATTAGATAAAATTTAAAAATTCAGTTCCTTTCTTGCCCGTTAATGAAACCATCTTGCTAAGTTTTTCCTTAAGAATAGAATTTCCTTAAGTTTGTCTTTCCCATATTGTATTTGCATACTACTACCATCATAATCTTTGTGTTGTCCCAATGCCATTTGATTAATATTTTTGAAATGCATCATTTTTATGCTTGAATTTATTTATTTAGAAAGGAAATCTTAGATCAGTATTATTTCCTTAAATGGAAAAGCAGTAAAATAAATGTTCCATAAGTTGAAGGTAATTACAAAAGTCAACGTTATTATGATACGTGAACACAAAATGATGTTATTAAATATAAACTATAATAGGGTGGCCTGCCTGTATAGCAGTGCTCCAAGCTTGGGACATGTCTCTATTTGTTGAAAAGGGAGATGAGCAAGTAAACAAACATACAAGCTCTAAACTGGAATTTTCTCCATGACCAAATTAGAAGTATTGAAAGAGAATTAAAAACAGTCATTTGCTTATTGTGGAATTCAGTTTTCTAGAATTTAGCTGCAGAAGTTCTCTCTCACCACTAATATTACTCCACCTGAAGCCAAATTTAATAATCAGAGATGTTAGAAAAGACATTTAGGAATATGGAAATGGGATATAGTGATAGAGTTGAGTTTGGGTCTCTTCACCACCCTGCTTCTACTCGTAAGTAATGAAAGGCTTCAGGATGTGGAAGGCTTCCAGAATTGTCTCTCTTCCCTCTACGTATTTTAATGCAGTTTCAGTATGTTTGCTTACTAAAACAGCAAGCAATGCCCTTTTCTTTTTTAAGTTAAAATTTTCCTTTGTATTAGATATTTAAAAGATCAAAGAGCTTGAATTTTCTTTATCTGTAGGTTAAGCCTATCTCAGGCTAATGTGCTTGCAAAATGCAGCGTGCATTCTCCTTTATCAAATTTCCATCTCTGAGCTGCCAGAAAGACTGAAAAATCTAGTTATTTTTATTATGTTTTTTCATTGAAATCTCTCACTAATTTTTAATGATAATAACTAACATATATTAAGCAGTTATTATGTGCCAGACACATATTAACTCAGCGATCTCCGTTTTTTCAGATCAAGAAATCAGTCTGCCCATTATTAGCTCAGTTCAAAAACCAAATCTTTCTTTTTTCTTTTATTTCTTTTTATTTGCAGTTTGGCATTAGAAAAATACATTCTATAACTTGTAAAGTTCTTACAATAGGATTAAAGGGAATAAAGATACTTTTCTGTTTTTGGCGATATTGAAAAAGCTTCCTACTGGCACTTTTGACAAGTCCCTTATTCTGTAAAGTTATGAGTCAAAAAAAACCCCCAAAATTTAGTAAGGATTTTTATATGAGTACATAACATTGAAACTGTACTAGGCGGGTACTGAATGTTGAGAACATGACCAGACATTTCATCCATTTAGATACATGAAGTCTTTTGTTTACTGGAGTACAACGAGGTCTTCTTGAGTGTGTTCCATCCATTTATGCTATGATGTCACTAACATTACATGTAATATAAACAACAGAAAACAGAAGATGTTAAACATCGTATTCTTTTAATCATATATACTGGACCACATTCTCCTTGAGTAATGAACACAGAATATAATTACCTCACCACTATGCTCATTAATTAAATGTCAGTGTTTAAGTCTTGTTTGTACAATGCAGATTGCTAGAGTCCTAGCCATCTTCATATACTCTTAGATATTTTCAAATAGATAAAGTCACTGCTCTGGAGGTGATTTTAGAAGTATTTGTCACATAACTATTACTACTTTGCACCCCAGCTGTTTTCCCTCAAATTACCCGAGTTTACAACTAATTGATCATAGGGAAGATTTCTCTCTTTCTGGCAGTTTCTCTGTTTCTCTTGAAGCCTCTCATATCTCTCTAAAACACAGATATACCACATAACCCTCTGTCATGTTGGCTACCTTTTACCTCTAAGTAAATCTTGTGTTCCCAGTTTTTCACTGGCTTTTGGAATTCCTGTCACTCAGAAGGCAAAGCCCTGGCTTGGGTGCCCATGTGGAGTTCACACTGTAGGCCATGAATGGAGACTCAGTCCTTTGTTGAAGATGTGATCTCTTTAACACATCTTTAGTTAGTTGATTGAAAACTTATATTCACAATAATAAGCAATGGAACATTTGTCTTAAAATTTAACCTCCGTTTAAAAAAGATAGCCCTTAAATATAATCTTGACGTCACCATATAAATTTTAATTGGGTTCAATTCCATCCTTAAGTGCCTAGAATTATGCCATAGCGCTCCCAAAGATAATAGAATTTCTTATAAAGCTAGTGCGCCTCTTTAATGAAATATATGTTCACAATCCCTTATCTCCAGTTCCAGAATAAATACAAAAATGACTGAAAAAGCAAGAGTTTCCGTAACTCATTTGAAGGCAAACTTGACCTGAGCTTTTTTGGTGACAAAACTGACTTGAACTGACATGAGGCTGTTTATAGTTTTTATTCGTCCCACTTAGTGTCAATAGTCCTAAGTTTACTGCAGAAATGTTAATGTGTTAGATTACTGGACGCGGCCCTTGACCTCTGCTGGAGGTTGTTTCATAGGATACAGTAGAAGCACCACATTACTCTTCTAAAACTCGAGAACCTCTCACTACTAAAACACAGCTGGTCCACTTTCTCATAAGTGGTTGGGAACCCGTATATAAACAAGAGTATACATAAGAGATAATGGAAGCTAGATTTTTGTCCCTTTCTCATTCTTTTGCTACGCTCCTTTATCATATTCTTTTATCCCCTCTCCCTCTCCGTCTCTTCTTCTCCATCTCTTCCTCCTTATTCCTAAAAGTCAGCAGCTATAACTCAACTAGTGATATCAAATATGCTAACAGTTGTCTTTCAAACATTTTGATTGACCTTAAGTGCATTGTTTAAGTAATCCTTAATAGAACTTTAAATAAATACTGTTCTTTCTTAAAATCTTATGTGCTTTGTGTCTCTAAATGTCATTTGAGTTAATATTGCCACCTTGTCATTGGGTCATTTTATTTTCATCCTTCTAACTGCACATTGGGTAATTTACATACAGTGAAATTCTAATGAATTTATCTTCAGACTGATACAGTACGGAAAATAGGGCCATTGCCCAATTCCATGCCCAATGGAACAGTCTGAACAGAAATTATAAGTTTTACTTTGTATCATTTACTTTACCATAGATTTTTCTGGTAATGTTAATAAAACAAACACTGTCATTTTGAGAAAGATAATTGCAGAATACAGAATGCAGGCTTATGGAGTCTTTGCTAATAACTAAATAAATACATAAAATCTTTTTTAAAGTAATCAAATGAAGGCTAGAAAAATCTTATTTGCTGTGAATTCAGTTCATCTGTTTCTAGTGACGGGATCTAAAGCTTAACATAAGAGAAAAAATGGATTTTAAAATTATAACCAGTTTGTGTTCAACAAATCAATGGCATAAAATAACAAAGGAATTACTGTTTTAGATAAAAGAGACACACAATTATGGGCCTTGTTTGGATCCTGATTTGAACAAATAAAATTTTTAGAAAACCAAACCTGTTCTGAAGCAATTAGGATCTCTGAAAGAGGTGGGTTGGGGGCAAAGCCATTCCTGCTCAGTCTCCTTTTCTTATTAGTCCTTATTCCTCTGTCCATGGATGTTTCCTGTGTGTGCATGTATTGCCTTAGATATCTCATGAACTTTCAGAGCTTTAAAATACCATCTATATGCCAACAATATCTAAATATTTATCTCTATCTCAGATGTCTCCCATAAACGGCAGACTCATATCTAGCTATCTGCTTGGCATCTTCACTGGAATGTCTAGTTAGCATCACAGACTTGTACAAAATTGAGCTCTGACACGTCTCTTTCAAACCAACTCCTCACACAGTCTACTCCATCTTAGTTGATGGTAACTTCATTCTCCCAGTTTCTCAGGGCAAAGAGCATCTATAATCAGCAAATCCCTTTGGTTGTTCCTTCAAAATGTTTCTGAATCTGATCATTTTCCACCCATTCCACAGCTACCATCTTGGGCCAAGCTCCCATTGGTTCTTGCCTGGATTTTTGCAGGAGCTTCCTAATTGTCTCCGAGCTTCTACCCTTGCCCTTCTGTAGTCTGTTCTCAAAACAGCAGCCAGAGCTATCCTTTTAAAACAGATCTGCTCACATCTCTCCTCAAAACCTTGCATTTTCCATCTCAGTGTACTTGTCAGAGTTTTTTCAGTGATCTAAAAGACCCTATATAGTTTGTCTTCTATTTTTTAATTCCTCTCACTTAACTGTGTTTCTCTTTGCGATTCCTGGAATATTGTCCTGCCTCGGGATTTTTTCACTTCAGAATGTTCTTTCCCACATATCTGCACAACTTACTCTCTTACCTCTTTCAGATCTTTGGTCAAATGACAAATTCTCAGCAAGGACTTCCTTGACTATTTGAAATGCACTCTCTTTAAAGAAAAAATAAATAAATGTCATATTGACCTTTTTTGTCCTCTGTTATTTTATATTCTTTTTGAGGTTATTTTTCAGTATATCGGTTGTTGCTGTCATGGTTAAAAAAAATTTTATAAGAGTTTATTTGAGCCAAACTGACAACATATTTTGGGGAGTAAGATCTCAGATGTTCCTAAATATGAACCCTCTAACCTGGTATTCACTAGTCCTCCTTCTTGAGTTATTTTCCTCTGTAGCATTTATCACCTTATGATATTCTATTTACTTATTTATTTATTGTCTCTTTTTTCTCATAAAATTTAAACTCCATGAGGCCAGGTGTTTTTACAGTCTGGTTTGTTCACTGCTTTATCTTCAGTGCTGAAAAGAGTGCCTGGCTTATCATTGGTATGCAATAAATATTTGTTGATTGAATGAGTAAAAACCTAGCACTTAAACAATGCCTAACACACTGAGTTTTAGTAAATATTTGAATGAATGATTGAATGAGTGAATGAACAGTTAAATGATCCAGTTGCTGGATCAACCCATTCTCTCCCAATATAGTAAGTAGACTCACTTCTAACTTTATTTTCCTTTTATATCCAGCCTACATCTATGGTTTATGACTCAGTAACTCCTGGTGCAACTCTCAGCTGTTGCTCTTCTATCGTATCCACCAAGCAAACAACTGGCTTCTCTTTTCTTATTTGGTGGTTGCTAAGTTCAACCAGGACAAAGCTGAGCATCTGACTTCTGGGTCTATGGGTAGCAAAGAGAATACTTGGGGACCAGTATTCTCAATACGGGATGATACACAATTCTGTAGCTATATGCTACAACTCCAGCAGTTCCTTTGCTTTGGTTTTTTAGTTTTCTATGTTGAAAGGGTATCACTTAAAATAGCTCTTTATTCATTAGTTTATGAGCCTCCATGTGGGGACAGAGCCCCAAAAAGCAGTTTCCAGGCTCTCAGCCTCACATAGAAAGGTGCTGGCTCAGGTAGTAAATGGCCGTCGACTGTGATCAAATGGCCATCAGCTGTGGCTAGTTGGCCGTCAGCTGTAACCAGTGAGCCATTGGCCACTAATATAACTGCCGTGGCTACGCTAGCAGCAAATGGGGGCTAGCAAGAAGATGGTGGCTGAGCCTGCAAGCGGCGGAGTGAGGGTTGAGAATTGTGTGGCTCCTGTTTCTTGTTTCTCCAACCCAGCTGCCAGTGAGAGTATAGTGGAGTGACTCCCCTACCTATGGCTCCGTGGGTGTTCCTTTTTGGCCTCACCATGTCCTGCGTTCTTATGTGGGGAGCGGGACCAGAGACCCCGCATGACACCCTGCATGACACATGGCGAAGTCGGCAGGATCCCCTGCACTACAATAGGCACCTATATTTGTTGGGAACATACCACTATGTAGTGGAACTGGCAGATGTTTGCTATTGTGTCTTGACCGGCCGCCATCGAGAATATGTAAGCACCTTGACTGTGAGCCGCTGTTGTTCCAGCACGGTACCCTGAGAGGCCCAGAGAGAGTGGCAGTGCCCTGAGAGCCCTGGCTGAGCCCAGGAAGTCTGGCTGTGCCCAGAGAGAGTGGCAGTGCCCTGAGAGCCCTGGCTGTGTCCAGGAAGTCTGGCTGTGCCGAGAGTGGCAGTGCCCTGAGAGCCCTGGCTGAGTCCAGGAAGTCTGGCTGTGCCCAGAGAGAGTGGCAGTGCCCTGAGAGGCCCTCATGTGCCCGGGGAGACTAGTGGTACCCTATGAAGTCCAGGAAATCTGGCTGTGCCCAGAAGTACTGGTGGTGCCCTGAGAAACCCTGGCTGTGCCCTGGGAGACTAGTGGTACCCTAAGAAGTTCAGGAAGTCTGGCTGTGCCCAGAAGTACTGGTGGTGCCCTGAGAAACCCTGGCTGTGCCCTGGGAGACTAGTGGTACCCTAAGAAGTTCAGGAAGTCTGGCTGTGCCCAGAAGTACTGGTGGTGCCCTGAGAAACCCTGGCTGTGACCAGAGAGCTTGGCTGTGTCCAGGAAATAGCATTCACCTCCAGGCTCCTTGCACAAGGCCCCTCGCGGAAGACGCTTGTCGCGTAGATTGTGAGGCGAGAGCCTGTAGGGGTGGAGTGTGGGGACAGAGCCCCAAAAAGCAGTTTCCAGGCTCTCGGCCTCACATAGAAAGGTGCTGGCTCAGGTAGTAAATGGCCGTCGACTGTGATCAAATGGCCATCAGCTGTGGCTAGTTGGCCGTCAGCTGTAACCAGTGAGCCATTGGGCACTAATATAACTGCCGTGGCTAGGCTAGAAAGAAATGGGGGCTAGCAAGAAGATGGTGGCTGAGCCTGCAAGTGGAGCAGTGAGGGTTGAGAATTGTGTGGCTCCTGTTTCTTGTTTCTCCAACCCAGCCGCCAGCGAGAGTATAGTCCCCTACCTATGGCTCCGTGGGTGTTCCTTTTTGGCCTCACTATGTCCTGCATTCTTATGTGGGGAGCAGCGGGACCAGAGACCCCGCATGACACCCTGCATGACACTCCAATTGCTAGAAATCAAAGATGAGCATGGTAATAAAGTACTCAGATGGCTCATCTCTGAATCATAGGTAAAGTCTGACTTTGCCTACTCCCCTTTTAGAATTGGTATCAAGATATATAAAGAGCCAAATACCGTGTTTCCCCGAAAATAAGACCTAGCCGGACAATCAGCTCTAATGCGTCTTTTGGAGCAAAAATTAACATATTATTAACATCTTATTATAATATATAAGACCCGGTCTTATAGTAAAATAAGATAATACCTGATCTTATATTAATTTTTGCTCCAAAAGACGCATTAGAGCTGATTTCCGGCTAGGTCTTATTTTCGGGGAAACACAGTAGATAGATAGATAGATAGATGATAGATAGATAGATAGATAGATAGATAGATAGATAGATAGATAGATAGATAGATATAGATGATAAATATATAGATATAGATATATGCTATTCCTGAGTTGACTTAATTAGTTCTCTATAATTGAAACGATCCTTTAAAAATTTAAATTTCATCATTTTTATGCCTTGCTCTGAAATTTGTCAATGCCTCCCTGGAGGTTTCAGTATAAAATTCAAACAACTTAGCAAATCACAAAACTACCTTTCATGGTCTGGCTCATTTTTACTGGCTTCGCCTTATCTCTTGTCTCCCCTCCCTTTTTCTACATAATCTACAGAATTTGAACACCTTCCTTCATGTGTCACTGCTTAGATACAAAAATTGGTTGGATGTTTTAAAAATTGAAATGTATAAAATATTTCAAAATGCAAATTGGTAATAACAAAATCATTTTTAGAATAGAGCAGTTTGAGTAGAAATATTTGACTGTCTCCAAATATTAAGTTGGAACTATTATTGCGATTACTGGAATATGCCTGGATTTATTATGCTTCATCTGTCATTTGTGAACTTATTTGGGCTTACTGTTCTTGTTTTCTGTAGAATCAAAGTTTATTTTGTTCCACATTAATATAAATGACACTTGCTGCTTCATTTTACCCAAAATGTACCCTAAACTTTTTAGATTTAATATATTTGTAAGAAAGAACAAGAGAAGACAGACACTAACTTTCACCTTCAATATTCAACTTCTAGTATTTGCTGAGTAGATAGTGTTTGTTTTCTTCTGCCTTCTAATACCTTTAATACCTGGCTTCATGCTTACTAGTTAGATAATCAGAAATACTGCCTGATCCTGGGAATATTAAATGGTGGAAAATCAGAAACCTAAAAGGCACCTCTTTAAAAGGCTGTCACTGTTTGTTTTGCTTATGTTAGTTACTTTACTTTGGAGTGGAATGAGTTTTGGTCAAACTTTCTGGATGATCTAACCATACATCCCAAATAATATGATGAAAGGCACCTTGAACCATGAAGTGATAGGTTTGTAAGAAGCTTGAGATCTAGAAAGACAATTAATTTACCCAGAATGTTCCCAATCTTAGGAGATCCTTTTTAATAATCTGGCAGCGTTATCCAGAAAACCTAAGAGTGTAAGTCTAATAAGGGGGTTTACTTTATTATATTTTCTTCAAAATCTATATTCTGGTTGTATCAGTTTCTATTGTTATGCAATAAAGTATCACAAAGTTAGTAACTTAAAATCACGTAGATTTATTATCTTACAGTTCCTGTGGGTCGGGAGTCAGGAACATGTTAACAAGATCATCTGGTTAGGTTTGTACCAGGCTGAAATCAAGGTGTTTGCCAGAGCTGAAATCTCATCTGAGCCTTATGGTCTTTTTCTAAGCTCACTGGTTGTTGGCAAGATTCAGTTCCTTGCATCTGTAGATCCGAAGTTCCTTTTTTCTTGCTGGCTGTCACCTGGGGTGTGCTCTCAGCTCATCAATGCTACTGTCATGCTACCATCACATCCTTGCCGTGTGACCCTCTCCATAGGCCGTTTGCAACGTCGAAGGAATTTTTTTTTCTTAATTTTTTTATTGGGGAACAGTGTTTTTCCAGGGCCCATTTGCTCCAAGTCAAGTCGTTGTCCTTCAATCTAGTTGTGGAGAACGCAGACTCAGCTCCAAGTCCAGTTGCCGTTTTCAATCTTAGTTGCGGGGGCGCAGCCCACCATCCCACGTGGGAATTGAACCAGCAACCTTGTTGTTAAGAGCTCGCACTCTAACCAACTGAGCCATCCGGCCTCCCCAATATCGAAGGAATCTTGAGGGCAATCTCAGAATTCTGCCTACCACTCTAAATTTTTTACTATAATACACAGGACAAATATAAATTTTTAAATTTGGTCTTTTGTGCTTTTTACCTATTTGTTTCCTTTAGTGGCTGCCCGCTCTTGAGATATTTTAAGTCTGTATTTCATGAGGAAGACCAGCAAGTTTCCTGTAACAATGATCTTAATAAAAGTCAGTGGGTATGGAAGAGGGGTGATGTAGAAAGACAATACTCAAAACCCAAATTCTACCATAACATTGTTTTCTGTTGATACCTTTCAGTTGGTGAAGAGAAATACAACAAATATGAAATTGGAAAGTTTACTTTCTTCTTAAGTTTAAATGATACAGAGAGGGATTGAAGAATTCCAGCGTTTTTCTTCTGGTTTTTTGAAGCTGTCCTTTGAAAGCAGGGAGCAGGCATATATGATTTCTGTTTAGATAAGTAGTTGACATGAGCCAGAGACCCAGAAAGGCAATTTAGACTTGTGTTTGTTTTAGTTTCATTTCTCTCACTGGGAAAGTACAATGGAAAAGTTGACAAATATTAAGCATTGCTCCAACTTCAATAAAAACGTTTAGACACATGCTGTTTTCTACCTTGAGGCAACATCCAGTTAAAACTTGACTCAGTTTTCTCTTTTTCTCCTTAAAATCCCAATTCTTTCTTAGTCTTTCCTAACTATATTAGGTAATAATGTTTTTTTCTCTTCTACCTGGTCTATACCTACCCCTAATGGAAAGAAATATTAATATGTTTATTTTATTAGATTAGCTTTTAGTCTTCTAGAGCTCTAATAGTGTGCTTGTTATTTCTGCTTTGTATGCATATGCCTTTGTGTTGACCATTATGTACCAAAAGTTAAAAGGTAGAAATAACTTCACATTATCTAAATTGTCCTGTAATTGTAGTTATCATTTCAACTTTAAACTCTTTAGGAAATTAGAAGTTGAGAAAAATAAGAGATTGCTATGTTGAATAATGAATTTTTAAAAAATGATCGTGTTATCAATCCACAAATTCTGATTTTATAAACATATGAGTTACATGGCATCTTAGATATGCTTTGACTGTCTAAGAGAGAAGATCTCAGAACCTAACCTTGGTTTTGGTTTCTTTAGTTTTATAGCTTTTTGTTTTCAATGAGAAAAGTTAACTTTTAGAAAACAAATTCAAAAACAAAAACGTGTTACCTAGAGGTGTGGCTTGGTTTCTTCTGAAAATTAAAAAAAAAAAAAGAAAGGCGGGGGGAGGGGGGGTGGCGGCCCGGTGGCTCAGGCGGTTAGAGCTCCATGCTCCTAACTCCGAAGGCTGCTGGTTTGATTCCCACATGGGCCAGTGGGCTCTCAACCACAAGGTTGTCAGTTCAATTCCTCAAATCCTGCAAAAGGGATGGTGGGCTTCGCCCCCTGCAGCTTGCAACTGCAACTGGACCTGGAGCTGAGCTGCGCCCTCCACAACTAAGATTGAAAGGACAACTTGACTTGGGGGAAAAAAAAAAAAGTCCTGGAAGTACACACAATAAAGTCCTGTTCCCCTTCCCCAATAAAATCTTAAAAAAAAAAAAATCCAGACAGTTTCATGGGACAAAGGAAAGAAATACTGTCCTGGCTTTGTTTACTTTTAGTTTTTCTGGGGTTTTTTTTGGTGTTTTCTTTGTTTGTTTGTTTCATTAAAATGTATTAGGGTGACAATGGTTAGTAAAATTACATAGGTTTCAAATGTATAATTCTGTAATTCATCATCTATATACATATAACATTGTGTGTTTACCACCCCAAGTCGGTTCTCCTTCCGTCACCATATATTTGACCCCCTTTCAGTTTTAGTTTTTATTTTCTCTTTTTAATAGCTTTATTAAGGCATAGTTGACATAAAATAAACTATACTATCTAAACTATACAATTTATTAAGTTTTAACATACCAGGTTGGACAATTAAGTTCGTGAACTCATCCTAGAAAAAGTGCTACATTCCTCATTGCTGACTATTACTAAAGTCACCTTCAAAGTACTCTCCTTGGGAAGCTATGCACCTACGCCTGTACCTAGTCCACCCTTCAAAGCAATTTTGGGACTCTTTTTCTAGAATGGCCCTCAGAGCTATCATCATACTACTCCTTGATGTTCTGAATGTCATCAAAATGTCTTCCTTTCAGTATTTTCTTTATCTTCGGGTAAAGAAAGAAGTCACTGGGGGCCAAATCAGGTGAGTAAGGTGGGTGTTCCAAAACAGTTGTTTACTGGCTAAAAGCTCCTCCCTCACAGGCAGTGCCCTGTGAGCTGGTGCGTTGTGATGCAAGAGCCGTGAATTGTTGGTGAAAAGTTCAGGTCTTTTTTGTCTAACTTTTTCATGCAGCCTTTTCAGCACATCCAAATAGCAAACTTGGTTAACTGCTTGTCCAGTTGGTACTAATTCATAATGAATAATCCCTGTGATATCAAAAAAGATTAGCAACATCGTTGCAACACGTTCGTGAACTTAATTGTCAGACCTCGTATGTATGCACTGTGAAACCATTATCACAATCATGATAACGAACATATCCATTATTCCCGTTTTCTCATGCCCCTTTGTCATCACTCTGATATGCCTCTCTCTAGGGCACTGCCATCCTCAGGCAACTGATCTGCTTTCTGTAACAACACATCAGTTTTCATTTTCTAAAATTTGGCACAAGTGCAATCATAAAGCATGTACTCTTATCTAGCTTCCTTTATTCAGCATAATTATTTTGAGACCCATATTTTTGCATGTATCAGTGATTATTTACTCCTTTTTATTACTTAGTATTCCGTTGTAGGAATATATTAAAATCTGTTTATCCCTTCTCTTGTTTATAGATTTTGCTTGTTTCCAGTGTTTGTTACAAATAAAGCTGCTATGAAATTTGTGTGTGAGGTTTTGTATGGGTATGTGCTTTAATTTCTATTGGGAAAATAACTTGGAGTGGAATGGCTAGATCATATTACAGGCTTATATTTAACTTTTTGAGAAACTCTTTTAACAGCTTCCCAAAGAGTACCATTTCACATGATCACTAGCACTCCGTGAGAGTTCTGGTCCCTCCATGTCCTTGTCAACACTTAGCATGGTCAGTCTTTTTTCATTGTAGCCATTCTGATTGCTATGTAGCAGTGTCTCATTACTTTCATTTTCATTTCTCTAATGACTAATGATGTTGAGCATCTTTTCATGTGCTCAGTTTACCCTTTATATGTCTTCTTTGATGAAGTGTGTATTCAAATATTTTGTCCTTTAAAAAAAAAATGTTTATTTTCCTATTATTGAGTTTTGGGAGTTATGTATTCTTGATACAAGTCCTTTATCAGTTATGTTATCTGAAAATATTTTCTTTTAATTTGTGGCTTGTCTTTTCATTCTGTTGACAGTACTTTTCAAAGAGCAGAGATTTTAATTTTTCTTTTTTAGAGATTTTAATTTTGATGAAGCCCAGTTTACCTTATTTTTCTTGTAAATTGATCACATTTGGTGTCATATCTAAGAAAACTGTCTATTCCAGGATGACAATGATTATCTCCTAACTTAAAAACAAACAAGCAAACAAAAGGCCTCCAAGGTGTTCTCATACATAGAAAGCCTTAATTGAAAATTATTTTAAAATGAATACTTTTATTTAATGAAAAATTCTAAACCTAGTTCTTAAGCGGTTAACAGTACATTTCATTGTTGTATTTTTTCTGTAGATGTAGAAAATTTAAGTCACTTTCAAGGGGCCTTTTGATTGAGTATAATCCCATTTTCAAAATTTGTTAATTAAACTCCCTTAAATATTGTAAAACTGCATTTATATAATTTAAAGCCTATTTTAAAAGTATTTAGTAGTCTGACAAAAATCTTTCCAAGTACTTAAATAAATCTTCTAATGAATGAAAATGAATAAGTATATTATGGCTTAAGTGTCTTATGTACTCCAGTGACATTTTACACATTGTAAAATATCTCAACCCATTTCCTTAATTAACATTATTTAAATTGGAATCACAAGGCTGAGCTGTTACTCTAACTGAACTTATTTTCTTAAACATTATAAACAGCTAAAATACCAAATATATGTAGATTCTTTAATTAAAAAACTTTATATGGGTTTGCTTCTGTTAAACTTTTATAAACTTCATTGTGAATCTTACTGGATAAAAAATGCTTACAATTTTGCGGGTTGCCTTCTCAACTCACTGTGGTTTCTTACTGAGGAAAGAAATCCTGAGACAGGATGCTGAGTGTGGATCTTTGCCCCAAACTAGTGGCACAGAAGAGTTCTATTTTATAGTCGCTTTGTTCTTGAAACAGGGTACTCTTATGGCCTAATTTCCTTTGAATCAGTTTAAACATTGCTAATTCATTAGTCCACTCCTAGCTAGGTTGTTATATCATTTGATTGGATTCAGTTAATCTGTTTACTGTTTCATTCTGTACAAATCACTTGTGTGCTTCCTATCTGTGAGTGCCACAAATCCTTCAGGATTAAAATGACATCTGTTAGAATCCTTTTGTGGTTTTGTCTAACTGTGGGCACAGTTTTAAGGTCATGACAATAATACCTGTGTCAACCGAAGACATAATAATGGCTCGGGTTATGTAATATAATTGTTTTTTTCTTATTTGGAAGTCTTTCCAAAAACTGTCTAGTTATTATGTAGCCCACAACTTTCAAGGAAACAAAAGTGAATACCATGATTATGTTTATTGTAAATCAGGATCATTTTGATGGTAAGGTCATGCCAGTCATGTATCTGCACCCCAAGTTATCTAGTAGTGTGTCTAAAGGAAACAAACTAATAAACTTAAGAATTTCTTTCCCTCATCTGTTCATCTGTTGTTTGACATCAAGCTTTTTCTCCTCTACTTCCTTTCTTTTTCTTGCATCCTTCTTTCACGTCTGCATTTCTTCATTCCCTTGTCTACTTTTTTTTTCTGAGCTAATGATCAGGAGAGCTATGGCCAGTAAAGGTGAATAAAAATAACAGATGATGATAGGCATTTGCCAAACATAGTGATGACAGACAATTTATAAACTATAGTTTTGTTGTTGTTTGTCTGATTTTTAGAAAGTTACTTTAACATTACATTACATCTTGAGATTAGGTGATTACAAAGGTGAGGCAATTTTTTTAAATCTTAAACGTCAATTTTAGCAAAGCTATAAATTAAAAATAACAAATCTATTCTGTTACCTAGATGGCATTGTTTTACCAAAACAAATGTTCCATCTGTGTTTCAGAGTTCTAACAAGTTCCAACCAGAGATGCATACAGATACTTCACTGAATAGACCAAAAAAAAAAAAAAAATTTAGTAAAAATTCACAGAATTAATGAAATGTAATTCAGACCTGCTTGAATTAAGCCACAGAGGTGTGATTTGTAAACGTTGTAGATAGAAAAATCAAGCCATGAAAAAACTGTTGTATTGAAAGCTACTTTTACTTTTTCATAGGAAAAATTATATTTTAAAAACCAATTTCTTTAAAAATAAGTAAAAACCGGTATCTTAAGATTTAAAACTCTGTGTGTATAATACAAATACATTTGCTTTACAATATAACACATAAGGTATAATCAAAAGCAACTTATTTTGCTCGCTCTCTCTTTTTCTCTCTTTCTGTCTCTCTTTCATGAAGGGGAAGTGTTCCCCTTGTCTGTTACCGGTTCAAGGTTTGTGTGCCTGAAGCTTCAAAGTCCAATATTCAGAACATCAGAGTTTGAAATAAAGGCTTATTGATCGAGAAGGCTTGAAAAGATGGGGGGTCCTTACCACTTCCACAAATCCATCTTTAAGGCACCCCAAATTCAGGCATCTTTTATGTCAAGGGAAGGGAGGAGGGCGGGGTGAGAGGTGGGTGAGAACTGTAGACAGCTAGACGCTGACAGGGATCCAAGAAGAGCACGAAATCTCTAAATCTCTTTGTTCCCAACCGGTCCCCTGACCTCTGGTGATCTCAGCCTGAGGCTCCTATAAATCTCTGATAAGAGATTTTGTACATCTTTCCCCACCTTCTGGAGTCGTGTTCTGACAGGGGCCTTTTTTTTTTTTTTTTTTTTTTGCAAATACACAAGCCTTAAGCCGAATTCCTCCTGTTAATTAGCATATCTGTAGCAGGATCTATTAGCTTGAAGGCGATGGGAGAAATGCTGGTTGGTATTAGATAGAGTCAGAGAGAGAAGCATTTCAATGTTACACTTCTAGGTAACAACTCAGGTCCATAATTCTCTCCTCCTTTGATGATGATAATAACTATGGTCACTTAACTGGAAAACGCAATGTAAATTCCATAATTAAAAGTGACTAGTCAGTATATTAATCAACAATTCAATCACCATTGAAAGCTAAAACTTTCTCCTCCCCTAGCTAGGATTAGTTATAGGCTTCGGGGTTGGCTTTCTTTTTGTTCCTCATTTCGTCATTGGGCTATATCTGTTTCGTAAGTGGGCTATATCTGACCCCATCAGGATTTCAACTGCAGGAAGAAAGGTAAAGAGGCAAGCAATCTTTGCCTAATTCCTGATGTAAAATTGCTTCACTCTTTTTGAACTTGATTATGTGCATAAGGGTGACCCTTTCTCTTGTGTGTACTTTTGTGGGTTCTTCAGAGTCCTTCACCGGAGCACAAAGCACCTGTGACATTTCAAAACACAGGTTTTTTCTTATAGCCAATACCTAATTCTTCTTCCTCCTCTTTTCCCCCCACCCTTCCGCCCATTCTCCTTCTGGTGGTACTCTGGGAACCTCTAAGTGGTATTCCCGGTAGACTTTTTATTTTTTAACAGCTTTATTGAAATATAATTCACATATCATAAAATTCACCCTTTAAAAATATGCCTTCAGTGGTTTTTAGTATAAGCACAGAGTTGTACAACCATTACCACAATTTAAATTGGGGGAAGCTTTTTATCTTTCGGATAGGGTTTCATTAGCTCCAGGCTGACCCTCTGCGTTGCCCTGCTTCTGGTCCCCTCTGCATCCCTACCACGCTCCTTACTGGAAGAGTAACTAGCTCCCAGTCCAGCATGCTGTCTCCCGCTGACTCTCTGTGTGCTCTGTCCTCCCCACTGCTCGCTGCTCAGAGTGATAGACAAAGCCTTAGATCCCTAAAGTATCAGGCAACAGTCGGTCCCTACTAACTCCAGAGAACACACACCGAGCACTCCATGGGGTCTCACTGAAGCCTCTGTCACTGGCTTGAGGTAAAACAATGACACTTCCCACACCCCTCCTGTTTTGGGGAAGCAAGAAAATCAGCACAATTCTCTTTAACAAAATTCTCCTTATGTAATTTTCTCTCTACTCTTTATACCCTGTGTGTTGGCTTTAAAGCTAAACTGAAATTTGTAACATATTACTTCGGAAATTTGTAACAGGATAGTGTTTCTCACAAGTCATGTTGGTATCTCATTGCTAATAGTATCTTGGTGCCCCTACTAAAGCTTCCAATTTACCATATTTTTCCGTGTATGATGTGCTCCTGTGTATAATGCATACCCACGTTTTGGGCCCAAACTTTCAGGGGAAAAAACTCTTTCGTTTTAATTTTTTAATTCAAATGTTTATTTGTTTACATTAGGTACTTGTTTTTTTGTACTATAAAGGAATTTTAGCATTTATTTTTTTAACATATTATGGTACAAGAAATTTTATGTAACAAATAATTACAAAACACAAGAACAGATACAAAGTACAAGAAATTTTATGTACCAGTAACAAATTTAGGATATGTACGCATCATAGAAGGCCAAGAACTCTTCGTCATTGCAAGTCTGTTGTAAGTTCGACAAAACCGATTATCCTATTCCAGGGTATTATTTTGCATACGGATATCGTTATTGATTTCTAGAGTTACACTTTTAACTCATAAGCATAAATAAAAGAATTAAAAACATTTATATAGATTCAGGATTAGTATTACCCATGTAAGAAGTGCATTCTTATTTTTCGCTCACAAATTTGGGCAAAAAGTGAGCATTATACAGGACAAAATACAGTAATATAGTGTTGTATTTGGAAGATAACTCAGATGTCACTTAGAAAGGAATGAAGCTTCTATTTTTTCCCTTTAATAAATTTAATTTTTTTCTTTTTTATCATATAGTAAAGTACATGAAAAACCTAGAGAATTTTAGTGGGGGAGAGGGATCTGAATAAATAATCACACTTTTTATACAAACCAAATAAACTCGTCGTTTTTTTAAAGTAATACCTTATAGCTTCCCTTTTAACTACTACCTTGTGCATTTAAATAGACACCCCTCAAGGCAAACTCTAAGCATAAAATGCTATAGTAAACATTTGAAAAAGAAAGTAACGGGACAAGGGTGACCTAATTTGAAGCTGGAGTTGCTTTTTTCAGTCTGAGTTAAATTACCATAAATGTTAATTAAAACAAAGTATTGACTTTTTTTTTTAATTTATTGGGGTGACAATTGTTAGTAAAATTACATAGATTTCAGGTGTACAATTCTGTATCACATCATCTATAGATTACATTGTGTGTTCACCATCCAGAGTCAGTTCTCCTTCCATCACCATATATTTGATCCCCCTTACCCTCATCTCCCACCCCCCACCCCCCTTACCCTCTGGTAACCACTAAACTATTGTCTGTGTCTATGAGGTTTTTTTTTACTTAGACATTTATCATTTATATCCCTCACACTGTGGACCCCCCGCCCCCCATCCACTCTCTCTCTGACATCGCACCGAGCCATCCCATTTCCACTATCTCCACTCGCAATGCTGTACTCTGCCTCTTGTAAATATATACATACCTATATATACATATATATATATATATATAATACTATAGTTGGCATTCATTATTGTTCAGCTTCAGGTGTACAGTGCAGTGATCAGGCAGACTTTTCTTGTTAGTTGACAAACAGGTATTTTTATAGGTTAATTTCAAAATTTAATGAAAGGTATAACTACAGAAAGTATTTAACATTTCCACTCCCCCTAGCTTCTTTTCCAAACCCATCTGCTTCTACCTACCATTAGGTATACATTATACATTGTGCTTAAATTGGTTTGGTCTGGGTAGACATCATAGTAATCACTGTAAAGAGCAATTTTCTTTTCAAGACATCAATTCAGAAAAATCTATATAGGAGGTTTCGACTAGCTGCATTTCTCCCTTCCAAAATGAAAATAGGCTTATCGAGCCCCATAGAAAACCTTAAATGTTATCAGTATATCATCTACTTAATTGAATGGCATTATAAAAATCGACCCTACAAAAATGTAACCACAAAGGCACCTTTTTAAATTATTATTAATTCAACTTCTGTAGAGTCTTAGATTACAAAGCATGTTTATAGGCATAACCTCTCCTTGTCATGTTAATAGTGGCGTTATTATTACTATTATTATTCCTATGTCACAAATGGGAAACTGAGGTTTAGAAGTGAAAGGACTTTCCCAGGGGCAAATGGTAAACTGGCAGTGGAGTGGAGGAAGAAACTTTACTCGTCAAGGTTCTTTCGGTTGGTCTAATAGTTAAATCTACATGAGACAGATGAAAAAGAGAAAATAATCAAATTTGATTACATACGTACATATGAGAACCCCACATACATGAGAGGTTCAGAGACAGAAAGGGAAACTGAGGTACATATGGCATTCTGAGCTAAGGATGAGGTAAGGCTCCTTGAGGCTTCGGGGTGGGTGGGGGGGAAGGTCATTTGAAGGACAGTAAGAAGAGCAGATGTTCAGTAATTTGATGTTTGTCCTGCTCTCTAGATAGTTCCAAAAAAGTTATCTTTTGTAATAACTCTTGTTATGGACAAGGCCCCAAATTTAAATTCTTCAAGGGAGAAGTACAAGTTTCTCAAGAGCTCTCAGGGTCTCAGTTGCCATCAGCTCAAAACAATTACCATGCCAAAGTGGCACATCTTGGAGAGGCCTGTTGTGAACCCCTTTAGCAGCAAAGCTGGGTCTAGAAATAGTTAAGTACATTCAGTGCACAATTTATAGTTAAAGTATATATATATATATTATATATACAATATATATATATAATATAATGTATATATTATATACAAATCAATCCATGAATAGAAGAGATGTATTCCATCTTATTCCCAACTATACCCCCACTATGGCTATAGGGTCTCCTCTGTAGTCCTCCTCCTCTGTTTACTTGGATGGACAGGATGAAACCCGGAACTGTAATCTGAAGACCTTCAGTATAGTCTGGCTGTTTTGGCTTCATCATCTGCACTCTGGCCTCCCAGGACCCTGCGGTCTCTGTCTCCTCACATGAAGTAGTCGCACCACTATTATGCAGTTCTGTCTCTGTGGTTGACCCTATTGTGCTAGGGCAAGTGGTTGTTTTCAGGGTTTTTCCCTCCAATTCTTTCACCCTCTACGAGTTTAAGTATTTAGATTGGAGACCATATTGAGAAATTAGGTAGACCGGGACCTCATAGTCCCTTATCTCTGATGTAGAACTTTCACTACTGCAAGTGCAGTAAAGTTGTGGATGTGCAGACCATCTGTTATCTTTGTTTCCTAGGTAATATGCACGTGTCACTAGCTGAGGCCCTGGAGGTTCGGGGTGGACCACTGCAGGAGGAAGAAATATGGGCTGTATTAAATCAAAGTGCTGAAAGTCTCCAAGAATTATTCAGGAAAGGTAAGCCTTTTCTTAATTTGAGTGTTGGGCAGCTGAAAATAGATAAAGGAGCAGAGTATAGAGGAATGCTTTTCTTACCTCTCTTAGGGCTAAAATAGCTCAGATTTTGTCTACCTTTATTTGAGCATCTTCTATATGCCCTAATACTGATACTGTGCTAGGGACTGAAAATATAATGATGATGAAAACCAAAAACATTCCCCGTCTGTCGGGAACTCACAGTCCAGTGTAGAAAATAGATATTAACAAAATATTTACATAAACAATTGTAAAACCTTCAACCATGACAAGGGCTACAAAGGAGGGGATTCAGTGACTCTATGAGAGCCCATGAGAAGAAGATTTGACGTGGTCATCGGGAAGGACAAAACGGAAGGCCTCCCTGCCTAAGTCACCCACAAGCTAAGACCTGAACGAGGAGAAGTTAACCAGCTAAGAGGGAGGAAAAGGCCTTCCAGGCAGAGAGAATAATATGTGCATCCCTGTACTTCTAAATTGGGGTAATGTATACTGAATAACGGGTTTGCTGCCTCTCTGTGGAGGTAGTCATTGCCCCAAATGGTTGTGTGGCATTTTGGAGCTGGAAAAGTGAGAGTCACCCTTTGGTTGTCCAATAACGTGATACCACGCTGAAAAACTCCACCTGAAGATGATGTTTGCCAATCATTCCACATGATCAACACCTATTTAGAACAGTAGGTAAAGAAACCAGACTTCATCTAAGGGAAGAGTAAATCTTTATAAATGACTTGAATGACTACATCAGGTACAATAAACGTAACAGAAATAGATGAGGTTCTGAGGATAGTAGCAGTTCTCAAAGTCTGGGCCCTGGCTGAGTAGCATCAGAGTAATCTCAGTGATACAGAGAAATTGAATTTGGGTTCCTTGGCAGTCTAGAGATTACCAACTATTATGCTTGCCAATTGGAAATGCTATTTATTTGATTTAGTTTATCCGAAGTCTATGGTTTTCCATTTCTTGTATTTGATAGTGCAATGTCCTTTTGCCACAGGTTTTTCTCCTTACTCTTGTAACAAACTGAAATTTTAAAAAATTACCGGTTCCCTGCTATCCGAAAGTCGAGCATTCCTATAAAACCTTTCATTAAGCCGAAATGGCGTAAATCGAAGAAGCAATTGCCGTTCATTTATATGGAAAAATTTTTGAGTGTTCCCAGACCCCCCCCTAAATAACCTACCAAATCACACCAGATACGTTTAAGTACATCTAGTTTTATGCTAAACGTAAGTAACACTTTTATAAACTCTCTCAGGCTTTGCTGATACCTTAGGGT
This sequence comes from Rhinolophus ferrumequinum, assembly GCF_004115265.2. Classification (NCBI taxonomy): domain Eukaryota; kingdom Metazoa; phylum Chordata; class Mammalia; order Chiroptera; family Rhinolophidae; genus Rhinolophus; species Rhinolophus ferrumequinum. The sequence continues at coordinate 40,884,229 of NC_046288.1, forward strand.
ACATTTTTGTAATGGATACACAAAATAAATGGAGATAAAGCACAGATCCTCACAGACACAGTTCCAAGCTATGGCAGCTTGATGCTGAGATGCTGAGTGTGCTTCCAGGAAAGGAGCTTGGCGGTGCCACTTTCTTTGCCTGTGGTGCACTGCCTCTATAATGGCTCCCTGCAAAACAAACACTAAATACTATTTTTGCTTTTGGCCTTTTTTTGTGAAAGCGAAAATCCTCTTTGGATTTTAGTTAGCAGAAAACAAACATTAATGTAGATATTTTTAAAAAGCCACGTGGAGTAAAGCAGACTTTTGAAAAACGGGATACCTATATTTGCTTGTTTTGTGGATGAATGGTGTTGGTCTTGGTTCTCTACCCTTATGAATAAGGCAGGATTGTTAGGGGGGAAAAGTAGGAAAAATACAGTGGTCTCCAAGAAGTTTGGTTTTCTAAAATGTGTCTTCCTCTCTTGGTTTTATCTTCCTGTGTCTGTTATACAAACCTTTGTTTTAGTTCTTATGGATGGCTTTTCCTCCTGTCTTTTTGAACTTGTATGTTGCTCCTGTGTCTTTTTTAGTTTTTAAGTGAAAGTTGATGTTCCTATGAATAAAAGGCTGGAAATAAGCATTTCTACCAGAGAGTTATTGAACTCTAGTAAAGAAAATTAATCTATTTCTTCATCGTTTTGAGCCTCCTAGTAATCTAAGTCTTTCACCCTTTTTTAAGTAAATTGTTGTAGTTGTTATTCATAGAATAATGGTACCTAAGCATGACTTTGTTGAAAAACATCATATTCAAATGAGTTTCTCCTCAGAAGACAAAAAATTTAAAACTGTTTTAAATACATAATTCCAAACATTTAGATTATTATGGTGATACTGATTGGTTTTCTTTGTTATAAGTTTCTTAGTTTTATTGTTTTGTGATTATTAAAATGTATAGTCTGTGTGATTACTTTTTAGAGTTTTTTTGAGATTTGCTTGTGGCCTTGTACATGGTCTGTTTTTGTGGGCATTTGGAAAGAATGTATGTTCTGTTTCTAGGGTATAACTTAAGCATTCTATCTAGTCTGCTTTCAACATTGCCATCTCTGCTTCTTTTTCCTTGCCATTTACCTAGAATATCTTTCCTCCTTCATTTTCAAATTATGTGTTTTAACGTAGGTGTTTCTTACAAATAGTAGATAGCTGGATTTTACTTTTTTGGCCAGCTGAGGAGATGCTATTTATTAATTTGAAAATTAAATGTGGCCATTGAAATAAAAATTCTGGAGAAATTTCATTAGGGATCCTCCCTTCTTAATTATATGTTTCTCAGTCCATCTTATTAACTGATTAGACAGCATAGCTTATGTCAGAGAAAAACACTCATTTAAGATTTTATCTTTTTACATCATGGATGAACTCATGCATGGGCTCAGTGGTCCTAGATAATAAAAAACAATGCCATTGTCATATACATTCTAGATAATCTTTAGAACTGAAATTATTGCTGCTTTGGAAAAAATAGTTTACAGTTATAATAGTTGCCCAAAAGAGTGATTTTTTTTTTTTTTTAAAGTTATAGAACTGTTGCTCCTTGCAGAAAATAGATCTTTGGAATCTTTGGGATTTTAAGATACTAGAGTGGTTGTTTTGAAAATTGCCTCTTCAGAACTAATGAGAGAAAAGACCCAATCTTCTGTGTTTAGGCAAGGATATAAATCCCATATAAATCCCTTTATGTGTAGTCATTTCTGGTTCCCTGTTTAATAAATAAAATAATAATGAAATTAGTAAATTAAACACAAAGAAAATAGAATAAAGAATTTTGATAAAGAGAACTGCTAAAGAAACAAGCAAAATTCATTGCCTAAATAAAAAAATTCAAAGAGTTACCAGTAAGTGTCCTGGGAAAATTCAGAAGACCATGTCACGTGTCTTATTGTTTTTGGAAAACTAATTTGGATACAGTTGCAGAGAGCAGGGCATATGGAATCCTTTGGCTATATTTCATTATAAAGGTTTGCTTGTTATATGCATGAGTGAAAACCACAAATTACTACAGAAAGCTGGGGCAAATGTCAGATAAACTTCTCTGCTTTTCACTCATTAAAAGGTATGTAAAAATTCGAATTTGTAGGCACGTGTTTAAAAAGCAGTCTTACTAGAGAATACATGATCTATTACTTTATTAGCAGAATTAAGTGAAATACCAGCAGAATTAAGTGCTTCCTGTTTTTGTTTTACAGAATTGCTTTCATTGAATAAATACTTTCAGGGAGATATCCTTGCTATGGGAAGGGGAAAAAACATGTAAAAAATATGTAAAGTTAAAACAACACATATATATATATTTTTATTTATGGAATTAAACTCTTTGAGCTGGAATGATCTTATTCCATTTCACCTAAGTAATCATTTTTACAGATAAGGTCCAGTTTAAATGACTTGTAAGAATTAATATTGGCAGAACAGAAATAACATAACTATTTTAAAGTAAGTATTTATGAGCAGTGCCTATTTAGAGCTTTAAAATCACTATGTATACATGGCAATGAAATTTTAAAATTGATAGCTCTTCTATGAACATAGCAACTTGATGTTTAGAAAAATATCCGATGGTAAAAGTTACATCACTTCATGTTCTACAGATGTTAAACGAATAATAAGGAAAAATTATCAATAAAGTTGTTGGAAAACTTTAACTTACATGAAATGGATACCTGAAAGACACAAACTACTAAAAGCTCACTCAAGAAAAAGTAAACAACCTGAATTGTCCTACATATGTTAAGATGATTGAATATATAGTTTAAAATGTCCCATGAAGAAAATTCCAGGCCCATATTGCTTCACTATGGAATTTTTTTAATTTAAAGAAGAAATAACAGCAATTCTCTATTAAATGCTTGAAGAAGATTAAAAAGGAGGAAATACTTCCTAATTAATTCTGTGAGGCCAACATTACTATAATACCAAAACCAAACAAAGACATTGAAGAGCTATAGACCCATATACTTTATGAACATTGATGAACAATTCTTAACAAATTTTTAAAAAATTGAATCCAACAATATATAAAGTGATAATATATAGGTCCTAGGAGTACAATATTAGTTTAACTTTCACAAATCAATCAGTATAATTCACCATATTTATAAACTAAATAGAAGCAGAACTGTATAATCATCTCAGTAGATACAGAAAGAACATTTGATAAAATCCAACATCCTTTCCTGACTTAAAAAAAGAAAACCTGCCAATAAAAAGGAACTATATCAACCTAATAAAAGGCACATACAAAAAACTTATAGCTAACTCATACTTAATAGTGAAACATTGACTCATTCCCCCTAAGATCAGAATAAGGATGTCTGCTCTCATTACTTATATTCAACATAGTACTAAATGTCTGACTAGTGTAGTAAGGCAAGAAAAAGAAATTAAGGAATCCAGATTAGAAAGAAAGCAGTGAAACTGTATTTATTGAAAAATGACATGAATGTCTATATAGAAAATTTGGTGGAATCTATAAAAAAGTCTGTAGAACTGAATGGTGATGTAACGATTGGATATCTGCATACAAAAAAAAATCATCTTTGACTCGTACCTCATGCCACGTATGAAAACTAAATCAAAATAGGTCATAGATCTAAATATAAAACTTAAAATTATAAACGTTCTAGAAGAAATCATAGGAGACCATAATTGTGACCCTAGGTTAGGGAAAGAGTTCTTAGATATGATTACCAAATGCTTGATTTATAAAAGAATAAAAATTATAAACTGAACTTTATCAGAATTAAACTCTTCTAAACACGTTGTGAATGAAAAGTGGAGTCAAAGGGTGGGAGAAAATACTTAGAAACTCATATAACAGATGAAGGACTTGTATCTGGAATATATAAAGAACTCTCAAAACTCAGTAGTAAGAAACAGACGATACCCCAAAATTGGGCAAAAGATTTGAACACATATTTCACCAAAGAAGATACACAGTTTCAGATTTCAAATACTAACAAAATTATTAGTCATCAGGGAAATACAAAATCCTCACATCATTAATCATCAAGAAAATGGAAATGAAACTACAGATATACTAGTATACATCAATTAGAATGTGTAAAATTTAAAAAACTGACCGTACCAAGAGTTAGCAAGGACTTAGGGCAACTCTTATACTCGTACATTGCTAGTGAGAATGTAAAACGATACGATTTAACATTTTGGAAACTGTTTAACAGTTTCTTAAAAAGTTAAATATATACCTACCATATGCACTCCTAGGTACCTCTCCAAAAGAAATGAAAATATATGTCCATACACAGGTTTGTACATGAATGTTCATAGGAGCTTTATTTGCAGTAACCAAAAGCTGTAAACAAACCAAATGTTTATTAACACATTGAATGCGTAAACAAACTGTGGTACATCCATATAATGAAACACTACACAGCAATAATAAGGACTGAACTATTGATAAATGCAGCACCATGAATTAATTTCAAAATAATGAATTGTACAATGAAGGAAATAAGATGGACACAATACCTATTGGATGATTCTAATCTAAAATTCTAAAAAATGCAAACTAAACTGTATTGATGAAGCAGATCAGTGATTGCTTGGGGATGAGAGGTAAACGAGAGCTAGGATGCAGGATTACAAAAGTGTCTGAGAAAACGTGGTGGATATGTTTATTGCCTTGATTGTGGTAATACGTAGTTACACAATGTCAGAACATCAGATTGTACTCTTTCAGTGTGTGCAGTAGTTGTATATCAGTTTTGTCTTAGTAAAGCTACTTTTAAAAATCGATCGCATATTTTCCAAAATTGTTTAGTTTTTAAATTTAGAGCTTGACCTTTTCCCTTATTGATTTGAAACTGTTATTAAAAGAAACTGTTTTCCAATCAAATGCTTAACCTGACTTTCTTGAGCAAGAGATTCTGTTTCCTATTTTTAATCAAATAACCGTAGATTCTCCACCTTTAAAAAATATCACCTAATTCTAATAGTAGAATCATCTTAGTATGTTTAAATTAGTATATTGAATTTAGTATATTAAAATGACTTGATATAGATGAAGAAAATAAGAAAAATTCAAGACACTGAAGATTTTTTAAATAGGCAGTGTTATAGGCTAAATTGTGTCTCCTAAAATTCCTATGTTGAAATCCTAACTCCCAGTACCTCAGAATATGACTATTTGGAGAAAAGGTCTTTAAAGAAGTAATTAAGTTAAAATTAGGTTATTAGGGTAGGCCCTAATCCATTGTGACCTGTGTCCTTAAAGGATAAAAAGAGGAAATTAGAAGAGATATACAGAGAGGGAAGTCCATGTGAAGACACAGGGAGAAAGAAAACGGCCACTTACAAGCCAAAAAGAGGAGCCTTAGGAAAAACCAACCCTTCCTCGCACCTTGATCTTGGATTTCTAGATTCCAAAATTTGCGAAAATAAATTTGTGTTGTTGAAACCACCCAGTCTGTGGTATTTGTAATGGCAGCCCTAGCAAATTAATACAGGCAGAATGGGGGAAAAAATGAAATAAAACTTCTAGAAACAAAGTATATAGTGACGAAGTTTACAACCTCAATGGAGATCTTAACAGATTACACAGATTCTCTTTTCTTTTTAAAGAAAAAATTAGTAAATTGGACAATAGCGCTGAGGAGATCACCTGGATATTAAAAATGAAAGGGAGTTCAGGTTCATGGATAATTGAATGAAAAGTCCAACATACCTCTAATGCGAGTTCCAGAAGGAAAACTAGAGAGAATGGGAACAGAACAGTGAATGAGAATATAATGGTAGGTAATGTTTTACAATCGCTGAAGTACATAGATTCTCAGATTCTAGAAACACAGAGTAAATAAAAGTATATCCACACTTACATTTGTGGGATTAGAAGTACAGAAAAAAACTAAAGAGAAAAATTTTAAAGCAATCAGAAAAATGATGGATTACTTACCAAGGAAACCCAAGCTAATAGCAGACTTCTTAACAGCAACAACAGAATCAGAACTTGATAAGATTTCATCTTAAAACCACTACAAGAATGCTTCATAATTATTTTTAAAAGAAAAAGAAAAATCATCAAAGAATATTGCTCAACCTAGAACAATACTGTCTAGTATAAATATGGGTATCAGATATATAGTTTAAAATTATCTAGTAGCCACATTAAAAAAATAGATGAAATTAATTTTAACATTTAATTAATGTGTTAAAAATATTTCAATACGTAATCAATATGAAAAACTATTAGTAAGGTGTGCACCCTTTTGTACTAAGTCAAAATCTATTTTACACTAACAGCGCATCTTGATCCAGACTCTAAATTTAATCAAAAAATATTTAGATTTCATAAAATATACAGATGAAAAAGTAGATTTATATACTCAAGTTGTTCCAAGAATATATGAAAGTTTTCCAATAACTGATTAAGTATTCATTTGAAAATTTAAGATAAATTTAAAATTCAACTCCTCAGTTATATTTAGCCACATTTCAAGTTCTCAAAAGCCACATGTGGTTAATGGCTATGCACTGGAATGTGCAGATAGGATTTGATGTCTTGCTCGATTGTGCAAGAAAAAGGTCAAAACAATAACATTTTCATATGAAAACAGAGCAATCACCATCAAGGAAACCCTCATTGAAGAAATTACTAAGAGATATATTTCAGGGAGAAGGAAATTTAACCCAGAAGGAGGAAGAAAGCTTCAAGAAGGAATGATAAGCAAAAGAATTAATCAACATTGTGGTAAATCTAAACAAGCACGTTAGCTGAATAAAACATTAATAATGATGTCAACTTCAAAATTATAAATAAAATAACATTTAGAATGACGCAAATGATAGGATTTAGAACAGTTTAAGGGTTTGATTTTGTTCATGAGAATGGTAGGGATATTGACTTTAGAGTTAGCATAGTCAAATATTCCTAAAATGAGTAAGAATAATCACAAACCAAAAGAGGGAAAATGTAAAACTTCCAATCAGGTGGAACCACAGGAAAATAAGTAACTCAATGTGTGAGAAGGAAGACAAAGCACTGAACTTCAAATTTAATTCCTGATTTGTTTTTTTAAGCCTTTATAGGAAATGTAGAAAGTTTTTATGGATTAAAAGCTTTTGCGTAAATATTTGTACAGTATATGCAGCTTGTAAAAGACCAAAACCTAACTAGACTACATTACATTCCTAATTATCTACAATCATAATTTTGTTGATTAACAGGGTGCATCAGTTGTCTTTGACACGCTACATCTTGCCCTGCATTCACAAGGCCAGAATTAACTGGTCCTTCAAGTTAAATGTGTTTGAACTGATAAAATTGCCCTATTTGTTCCCTGGAAACAAACTATAAAACATGAAATTAATTTAATATCTAGCATTCTTAAAATGAATAATGTGGGCTGTTTAACAAGTGTATGAAGCACTTAGAGTAAACCTCTCCTGTCCCACCAATACCCAGTCAAAACACTGTGTTTTCATTTGAAATTATTTTGGCTCTAGATGTTACAAACAGACCATTTTATAAATTTAAAATCATACATTTAGAAGGGAAAGTTGCTACAGGTCGTGCTCCCTAGCTCCATACTTGCTGATACATGTAATTTTACTCACTATATTTATTGTTTTAATTTATGTATTGATAGGGATTAAAAAAATATTGAGGTATAATGTATACAGTAAAGAGCTTTATTCTTAATTGTACAGCCTGATGAAGTTTATGAATGTATACACCCACATCCCCACCACCATCACAACCACTGGGTGCTCGAACATTACAGGAAGCCTCCCTCATGCTCCTATGTAGTCAGTCAATTCTGGGTTACCAACAGCAATCATTATTATGACGTATCACATAGATTAAGTTTTGCTTGATTTTAAACATCATACAGATAGGATCATACAATGTGAACTCTTTTGTGTCCGCTTTCTTTTACTCAACATTCTAAGATTGTTTTTCACATATAACTAAGGTTTTTAAAGAAAATGCTTTACAATTACTTCACTCTTTTTTCTCAAATATAGAAATTAAGAGGTGGCTTTATGCCTTGAATGATTTAGTAACAAGTTAAGATTTTTGCTTTTTTTTAATTTTTATTTTTCAATTACAGTCGACCTTCAGTATTATTTTATGTTAGTTACAGGTGTACAGCATAGTGGTTAGACATTTATATAATTTACAAAGTCATCCCCCAATAAGTCTAGTACCCACCTGGCACCATACATAGTTATTACAATATTACTGACTATATTCTCTATGCTGTACTTTACATCCCCATGACTATTTTGTAACTACCAATTTGTACTTCTTAATCCCTTCAACTTTTTCACCCAGCCCTCCAATTCCCCTTCTATCTGGCAACCATCAGTTTGTTCTCTGTATCTGTAACTGTTTCTATTTGTTCATTTATTTTGTTTTTTTAGATTCCACATATAAGTGACATCATATGGGATTTATCTTTCTCAGTCTGACTTACTTGACTTAGCATAATACCCTCTAGTTTCACCCATGTTGTCGCAAATGGTAAGATTTCATTCTTTTTTCTGGCAGAATAATATTCCATGGTATGTAGGTACCACATCTTCTTTATCCAATCACCTATCAGTGGACACAGGTTGCTTCCACATCTTGGCTATTGTAAATAATGCTGCAAGACTTTTACTTTCTTAGGGTGATGTGCATAGTCGTGGTTAACATGTATACAAGAAATGTGTCCTTAACATTTCTTTGAACAATGAAATAGTATACCATTCAAATAAGCCTCATCCCCATTTTTATTCTTTGAGAAGAAAAAGTTCTTTACAATGTGAATAGGGGAGTGTTATCTGAAGAATAGGAGAGAATGCCATTAGTAATCACAAAAATATTTTTCATATGTAGCTGCAGATGAGGGTTATGTGGAATCATATTGTCAAAAATAAAGCAAGTTCCTTTGTAGAAAACTATATATTTCCTTCTTCCTCTGGAAACTGAAAATATATACTAATCTTTATTGACCTTTTCATACAACTCTCCAAAAATGAAATGAATGCCAATCGCCCTTGATATTATTAGTTTTTCACGCTTTGTATAGATTTCCAGACCCTTGAAAGTAAAGAGAAGTTGCTGAGGTCATTTTAAATTTTGTGCTCTTTTTTCCCCCCTGGCTTTATGCAGCTAGCAGAGGTGAAAAAAGATCTCCTTTAACTTGAAACTTTGTCTGTATTGGGGGAAAAACACCCACAAAAACCTGCTGCTTTATAAAGGGCCTTTACATGAAATTTAATTTTATTGCTAATTACCCCAATTATCGTTTATTTTGTCTGGCAAAATATAATGTGGCAGCTGTGTGGCCTAAAGAGGCTGTTATGAAGTTGTTAGCTGGCAAAAGAGATGCCACTGCTTTAAGAAGCTTAGCACTTGGTTTCAACGTTGCTTAGAAAAAATGGTTAAGCTAGCAATAAAATCACGTTTTTAAATAGACTTTACCATTCAAGATTAACATTGTTCTAACGGCTTGAATAGGTTGGTCAAATAAGATATGACTGGTGTATTTTAAGAAAGAAACCACCTTCGAGCAAATTTGTCTGTTAAAAGTCTGCAGCCTAAGACACTACATACATGTGGAATCATTTTGCTCTCAAAGTTTGGACCTCCCTTGGGGAAATAGAAATTGGTATTAGTCCCAGAATCTTTTCTAGGTACTGGTCATATGCTTAGTGATATAGTCATATACCACTTAGGGTGGAAGAGATCAAAGGTACTCACCCCAAAGCTTCAGGAGATACAATAGGTATTCATTGGATTTATAGAAAGTGTCAGAGAAGTAACAAAATGTGTAGGAAGTTCATTTGCAGCTTGCTTTACATTGGGAGTAAGATAAAAAAGCCAAATAAAGATAAATTTTTTTAGGTGGGTAAGGCAATGTATTTCTAATGCACAGTCAACGACATCCTGCATTTGGTGTCATTTATTCAGCTTCCTTCTTATAAATGCTCTTCAGGTCTCACTTCTCGTTTAAAATAATTTCTGATAGTCACAAAATGACTTTTTTATAATTTAGATGAAACAAATAAATGTCTTCATTTGATAATTTGTGTCATACCTAAAGATAATGACTAGGTACACTAAAAAACCCACTTCATATGTGTAGTTAGTTACTCAATAAGTACTCATTAATTGGCTTGATTAGAAAATTTTAACCCAATTTTTCTAACTGGGAATCCATGCTCACTAGGAATACCACTTAATAAATAGAACACTTACAGAAGATATATTACCCTTACACTTACAGAAGGAATTAAAGAAGAAAAATTAGTACTATTTCAGGATATTTTGTACATTAAATCATCTGTTTTTATAATATGACTTCTAGGTAAGAGATGCTTGCCCCCCAAAAAAAATTTCTGGAGATTTAAAATAGAGTAGTTTGAGAATTTGATCTAATATTGTGAAACTTATAGTGTTTGTTATGTATTGTATGCTCCTTGTCTTCCATTGGGGGATAAAAGCTAAGTAAGTGACTGAGGAGGAACTTAAACAGTGACTTTTATTTGGTGTATTGTGTACATCTGGTATCTTTAGAGAAAAGTTTTATTAAATAGTAATAGTTATCACTTTTGTATGGCACTTATGGTGTGCCAGGAGGTGTTCTAAGTGCTTTTTCCATTAATCCTCATAACAATCTTAGGTATAAGAACTATTTTTACAGAACAGTAAATTGAGGCACAGAGAAGCTAACTTACTTAAGATTGTAGTATAAGTTATAAATGTCAAACCTAGAAATTCGAATGCAGGAACTCTGGGTTCAGTCTGTACTTCTAACCGTTGTACGATACTGCCTCTCTTAATTAAATGAGACTACATGCTAAATTAATGAAGTCAGATATTAAAAGGAATGAAGTGAAGCTGACAGTTTAATATCTTTCCAAATCTCTAAATCAGAGTTTAGAGATTTGTATGATTAGCAAGGTCTGGGACCTACTACACCAGAACATAAGTTCATGAGGACCAAAGGCTTGTAGGAGTTTATGAAATGCTGTTGAATGATTGGCTATATCAAGAAAATTTACATGATGTAAAATGTCTTTGAAGAGACTATCATTATCAGTTTACATTATATGGCTGTCTTAATTCCAACCATCTACACAATTTTATTGTCAAAAAGGGATTGCTATTCTGTTTCATATTAGAAAAAGTAAAGTTTGTAAAAGTAGTAACAAAATTTAGGAGGCATTAATAAAATTTTAATTGGGAATCAATCTGTAGCATGTACTGTAATTTGCAGTGAGCCTTAAATAATTTATCACAAAACTTTACTATCAAGAAAATGTTAAAATACAGGGGAAATATTCTCAACCACTTGTTTTTTTGTACATTGTTATATCAGATAATTTATTTAACAATGTATATATTTTTATGCACATATGAACTGAATTTTTGAGAGACTTCTGTGTTATATTGTAACTTCATCAAATCCTTTGGAGTTTGGAACAGTTGCCTCTGCATAGATTTTTGCAAAGAACACTAATAACCCAAATAAAATGGGAAGACTACCATTTCTCTGTATGTGCCTAAATAGGCAAAGGGATTTTTCAGGTCAAAATGGGGTCGTTGTTCTAAGTCTTTAGATGATTTCCTGATACTTTGGATTAGTGTTCCTTTATCATATTTGTTACCGAGTTCTGATCATTTCCCTAATTTTTATACCATGAGTTTCCGGAAGGCCAGAAAATGAAATGAAGGGGACAATTTAAAGGAAATGGGAAGATCTCTCAGGGAACAAAAGTGTGGTTTTTAAAAAAAGATAGGTTTTAGTTTAAGGGAAAGTTGGAAAGAAGCTCTAAGATGTTTCTTTGCATATCAAATTTCTGTTTATTTCTAACTGCCACTAACTGTTTGAAATTCTGTTTAAGCAACTTTTTCTGTGGAATGTTGGTAAAGTCTAAAAATAGAATTATTTGACTACTGTAATCGGTTCACATCAGATTTACTCTCATAATAGCATTCTTGAGGATAATCATCACACAACTAAAACATTATAGGACATAAAATTACAAGCTTCTGGAGTTCCATTTTTAAATATTCTTTTGTTAGTATTCTTTGAAGGATTTTGTATACATTTGCTTTAAATTCCTTTTAGTTAGATGATGAGATTGAATTAGACTGATTCTAGCCATGATTCTACATTTCCTCACTTGTATGTTTGCATAGCACTTTACAATTATTTAAAAATATATTTTGTGGTTTGACTGTTTTCTAAAGAATCTAGTACTTAAGTGTCATGTGTGTGTTTGGGGAATTTGACAGCAACGTAGTTTGTTGTCACAGCTGCTTTAGCTTTATTACAAGACATTTAAAAATCACACTTGAAAACAATGAAAATAATTTGTGTCTTTTCTGTGGGGAGTGTGTGTGTGTGTGTGTGTGTGTTTCATCTAGCATATGATCCACCTTAGTAATTCTGTTTCTTACTGTCCTCCACCATTTCTCTGTCCAAAATTTCTGCTGTTTCGTGTACAAATTTAATAATTTCCTGTCCACATGCCCTTGCTTTGGCTGTTTGTTTTTTTTTTTGGAATCTCCCCTTTAAAACCCTGGTCAAATCTTACTCATCTAAAGGGCCACATATAAAAAAAGAAATTAATTCTCTTCTCTGTAGTCGAATCCCTTTTCTGTCTTCTGTATCCCTTTTGTATTCTCTGTTACTCTGTTGGATACCTATACTTTCTATCTTGTATTTATTTTTGCATACAATTTATTTATGTATACATTTTATCTCCCCAATAGTACTATAGACTCTATGAGCAAATGACCTGTAATGTTGGGAAGATTATGTCTGCATATGTAGAGTGCTTAGATTGTGGTGTACTGTAGGTGTGCAGTAAAAACAAACACAAACAAAAGCCTGTTATATAAAGCGAAAGTTAAAAGGTACAATTATAGTTTTGCTGACTTTGGTTGTAAGTAAGCGAATAAATCTCTTAGTAATTTCAGAGTGATAAGCAATTAGGGATTGCTTTCACCTTCAACGATCTCTGTTCCATTGAAACATATTTTGCCATAAGAATTGTGAGCCATGTTTTTAGCAGCCTGGTCGTATTGTGAAAACCACTGGTCTGTAACTCAGCTTCAGTGCAACATCAAATACGCTGACTGATTAAAAGATGCATTTAAACACTTTTTTTCTTAGACACAGTTATATTAAAGACATGTTTCAGATTCATAAAAATGCAGAACATATAGTTGGTTTTTTAGTCTTTAAAGGAGGAATGAATATTAGCAATTTACTTTTTATTATAGAAATCAAATTCTGGTCTTAGGTAGAGGTTAAAAACTCAGAAAGGATGGATGAATTGGTTCTAATAAACATAGTTTTCAGAAACACATAAACACTGTGTGTTTGATAAACTGTTCCATAGACTTTTGTTAATTTCTTAGGGTTTGACTTAGAGAGATATCAGTATAACCCATTCAGATTGAATAGTAATGGCCTTGGCAGTCACAGGCCTTTTTTGACTCTTCTATAGCAGTTTCCAGAGTCTATAATCCAATTCACTTAGCATTTACCTTAAAACCTATATTAACTGCTTTTTGAAATGGGGGGACAAAATAAAGTTCCCTCTAATAAGTCTGTTTTGTTGAGTGTAATGTATATAGCTTTACTTTTGGAAGGAGGACTGCTGAGATCCTAAGGAATTTTTTTAATACTCTTAATTAAATGTGAGCTCTTCAGCACCCATACAGGCAAACAGAATAAAATCAGAGACCCCAGTGATCTCATTTGGTAACATAGAAGCTGCCTGAATTTCTAGTGAAATAATGAGCGCATGCAAACAAGACAAATCCAAGTTCAGACAAATATATCTTTGACACACACACAAAAATGACTTTCACCGTAGTTGGAAATTTTCCTAATTCCAAATCTGATGAATTATCAAAAGGAATTATTTCTATCAGTTTCAGAGCACTATAGTCTAAATCAGGGGATCTTCACTTGGAGTTCATAAATGGGCTATAAAAAGATACACGATCCCCTTTTGTATACAGAGTTTTGTTTTTATAGGCAGTTTTATTGAAAGAAAGATCATAGTTTTCACCAGATTCTCAAAGGAATCCATGAGCCCCCCAGTAGTTTAAGAACTACTGATCATTATCGTGTGTGTGTGTGTGTGTGTGTGTATGTGTGTTTCACTAGTTTCTAAGATCTACCATCTAGGTTTTGAAAGATGAAGCCAAATGAAGGCATTGTTGTTAATAATGCTAACAGTCGTAGACGTGTGAAACCATCTTTCGTGGCATGTTGATTTAACGTATGTAACTGCACACTCACCACAGGTATGAATGGGCTTGGATATTCACTTAAATCTAGTTCCTCAGATTATAATTCTAAGCAGTTCTCTTTCCTTTTTCCTTTTTATTCTGTGGGGTTACAAACCAGTAAGCATCGCTGATCCTGCGGCCCTGGGCTTCATCATTTCTCCGTGGTCTCTGCTGCTGCTGCCATCTGGTAGTGTGTCATTTACAGATGAAAATATTTCCAATCAGGATCTTCGAGCATTCACTGCACCAGAGGTTCTTCAAAGTCAATCACTCACTTCCCTCTCAGATGTTGAAAAGGTAACTGTTCCGTCTTTTTTGCTTGGAAAAAATGCATTTAACTTAAAATGATCGTTCATATTTATTTTAAGAATTCAAAGTCTTATAAAAATGTATGGATCTAAGAAAAGACATAAAAAAATGTGAGCCATTATTAATTGATGCTTACAAATACTTACTAAATGCCTGCTGTGTATAAAGCATTGTGCTCATAAGGAAGATACAAAAATAACTAGAAAATTGATCCTGGTCAGCATGCATATGACAATCTTTAGTATATGACAGAAAGAAGTCAATACTATATACAGAGGTATAAAATATTTGGGGAGTCTAGAAGAGGAATATTTAATTTTAGTGTGGAACGATATTACAGAGAAGGTAGCATTTATGTTGAGCTTTGTAAAATGAGTAGAATTTCGTACAGTAGAAATGAGCATTTCACACAGGGTTATTAGTATGTGGAATGGTAGGTAAGAAATTGTCCACTATGATGGGGGAATGTTTGGCTAGACTAACTAGGCTACAGCATTAGCTACCTGGAAGCCGGTGGTTAGGGAAAGAAAGGGAAGCTACAGTTCATGCAGAAGAAGATTTTGAATGCCAGAACGTGAGACTCTATTGTCAGGCAATGGGTATCTGTCATATTTTTAGGAGAATGATACAGTGAGATTTGTGATTTCAGACCGTAACTTTGACAAAAGCAGATAACTAGGTGAGATGAAAGATGGTGTAGGAATATAACTGGAGAGCTTAATAATTTAGAGAAAATAACTGAATACAGTATACAGTGAAAGCAAAGCTGACAGAGTTTGATAATTCGTTTGAAGGAACAATGAAGAAGGAAGTTTATGACAGAAATATTTAGTCTGAGGATGGTGATGCCATTGACATCAGAAGATCTAATTTCATTGTCAAGGCAATGAAAAAAATTAGAACAAATGTATATGTGTATGTAGCAGGCTGTGATAGCTTATATGTAGAACTTTGGAGAATTCAGTATTGGCGATGAATATCATTGCCTATATAATATTCCACAGAATTATGAAAATTAACCTAATAATTTCCTAAGAGTAAAGTTGTTAAATCAAAAAGTATGTGGATCTTAAATTTTGCTATACATTGAATAATTGCCATCTAAAGGAATTGTACTAATTTATCCTTCACTGACAGTAACAATGTTTCCCCCTTCAGAAAGGGAGAGACAGAGAAAGAAGGGGGTGGGGGGTGGGGGTTGAGAGAGAGAGACACAGAGAGAGAGAGAGAGAGAAAATGAATGAATGAATGAATGAGTGTGTGTGTGTGTGTGTGTGTGTGTTGATTAAGCTAGAAGAAGGTACCTTGATTTGAGCCATTGTTGTGTATCTGAAAAAAGACTGACAAGAATTGGTAGAGAATCCAGGTTTAAGTTTACATTTTATATTCCATGAGCTGCTTAAGAATGTTGGGAGGCACAAACAACCATGAAAGGAGATAAATGCTATGAGGTAGAGGTAATGCTTAAGTCATTAGCCCTAAGAAGTTTCCCATGAGGTATTTGAAAGGGACTTAGTGTACCACAGAGTATATATATACAGTGTTGGTCATTGTTCTATGTATCATGAAGATATTCAAAGGTACTGGTAGTGTTTTATTAAGCTGGATAGTTTATACATAGTTATTCATTTTTATTGTTTAAACAATATGCCTTTATTCTGTACACTGTGCATTATTCATTTAATAATGAACTTTTAAAAGATAGAGGGTAATTAATTAAAACATTGGAAATAAGTATGTTGTATGTGCAAATTATGTAACCCTTGAGAATTCTGGATCTTAATTGAGCTTCTTTGGGTATCGACAAACCGATGAAATGGCGTACTACGTTTTGTGTGTCTGAGGACTTTTGGGGCAGGGTGTCTATAACTTTATCCATCTCAAGTGGGTCTGGTGACTTCAGAAAAATTAAGAAGTACTGCAATAGACTAAAGCCATGAATGTTTTAGTTTAAAAAAGTTCTACTGAATTATAGGAGAGTTTTCTCTAATTATGAAAAAATTTGCACAGGAGTTTATGAATTCTTTCTACAAGACATTTAAAATCCATAACAAAAACGAAAAAACCACTTAGTAGAAATCTCAGGTGCACAAGTGCTTTTCTGATTTGCTACAGGTTTTCCCAGTTTGCCCTGAGGTGTCAACATGCCCAAACAAGTAAACCCTGTGTTTAAGAACAACTGTTATGTCACATGTTTGGGAAAGTGATTGAAGTCTCTCTATTACTGTGGATGGGATGGTTGTGGATTGTTGCCACTACTGTTCTCAGGTTGATTTATTTGAGAATAATGGGGACTCCTAGCTTACCCTAAAAGTCCAGTGAAATTCTAAATACAAAGAATACGAAAGGCAAGTTTTTTAATCCCATTACTGTTTGCAATGTAAACATAAAGCAAGGGTCAAAGGAATAGCCATATATTCTAATATTCTGATTTGAATGTGGCATGGATATTTTGAAAAAGAGAAGAGTAACTGCATCTCATGACTTTCGTGAGTTAAGGATATGCCATTAACCAGCACCCAGTAAATGGTTGCTATTGATGGTATATACAACTTTAAAAAAAACCTCAATGCCTACCTAGCCCAGTATTGTAAATAATAAACAAACAAATAATAGTCGAGTGCTTAGTAAGATCTTGACCATGAAATTGTTCCCTTCAGTCAATGAAACTTGTTTTATAAACTGTATACATATCATTGCATGGAAAAATGGACCTTCTACTCGCTATATAAATAAGCGCTTTCATTTACCTGCCTTATAATTTTTACTTTTCAAGATAACATGCCTTTTTAAATAATTAGACAAGTTAATGCAGGTCACACTAAGCTTTTTAATCCTCTGGCTTTTTCCTTTTACTGGGTAATCATCTACTTTCTCCTTGCTTGTCACATGGTGTGCTTAGTTGGCAATTGTTTTGAAGTCACTGATGGGATTGGAACCTGAATCAAATTCTTGTGATTTCTCTTCAAGAATATTGGTATGGGGCCAGCCCGGTGGCTCAGGTGGTTGGAGCTCCATGCTCCTAACTACGAAGGCTGCCGGTTCGATTCCCACATGGGCCAGTGGGCTCTCAACCACAGGGTTGCCAGTTCAATTCCTCCAGTCCTGCAAGGGATGGTGGGCAGGCCCCCTGCAACTAAGATTGAACATGGCACCTTGAGCTGAGCTGCCGCTGAGCTCCCGGTTGGCTCAGTTGGTTGGAGCGCATCCTCACAACCACAAGGTTGCCGGTTTGACTCCCACAGGGGATGGTGGGCTGCGCCCCCTGCAACTAGCAACGGCAACTGGACGTGAAGCTGAGCTGTGGACTCCACAACTAAGACTGAAAGGACAACAACATGAAGCTGAACAGCACCGTCCACAACTAAGAGTGAAAGGACAACAACTTGACTTGGAAAAAAGTCCTGGAAGTACACACTGTTCCCCAATAAAGTCCTGTTCCCCTTCCCCAATAAAATCTTTAAAACAAAAAATAAGAATATGGATTTGCACCAGGAGTTTATACTATATTCCTGATAAACTAAAGGAATATTGATTAAAGTGTCCATTGCCACTAACTCACAGTCTAAATGTCAAGAATAATGGCTCCTACCATGTCTATGCTTCATGAAAATCGAGGGTCGTCTTTAGAAGCACATACTAGTACATCTACTTCTCCAACCTTAGCAGAGGCGTCCACTGAGCTTGTCAGAAAAAGACCAAATGCCGTTAAGCACACTGTACCATCCTTACTCTCTGTTAAATCTTGTTGGTCCATCTTTTCTCCCCTCCTTCCCATTCGTTCATTCATTCATCAGTAAATTTGACAAGTATGGTTGTTATATGCTGGCTCTGTGAGTCACTGAAGAAGAGACTCCAGGACTATCCAGTGCTTGAGTCCAACATGTAGTTACGTAATCAAATGGAGAAGTTTAAATGCTGGGGTCGTGGAGATGTCACCTCACACCTATTAAGATGGCCACTCTCAGAAGAACAGAAAATAATAAATATTGACACAACTGCAGAGGAATTGGAACCTTTGTACACTGTTGGCAAAAATGTACAGTGCTGCAGCCATTATGGAAAACAGTGTAGAGGTTCCTCAAAAAGTCAAAGATAGAATCACTGTGTGACTCAGCAGTCTCACTTTTGGGTGTGTATCCAAAGAATTCAAAGCAGGATCTCAAAAGAGATATTTGCATACAAGTATCTCAAAGAGAGCATGGCACCATAATTCTCAATAGCCAAGATGTGGAAGCAACCCAAATGCCCATCAGTGGTTGAATGGAAAAGAGAATATGGTGTATGCATACAATGGAATGTTATACAGACTTTAAAAAAGAAGGAAATCTTGTCACATGCTACAACCTGGATGACTCTTAAGGACATTATGCGAAGCCAGGGGTGTCCAAACTGCGGCCCGGGCCAACTGCGGCCCACGATCCATTGTTAATTGGCCCGCAGCAAATTCCAAAAATATATTTAGTTTACTTACATAAACCAGGTGAGGCAATAGTGGCCCGGCTGTTTGTGTATTTTACCACATGTGGCCCTTGGTGAAAACCGTAGAAAAAAGTTTGGATACCCCTGTGCTAAGCAGATAAGCCAATCGCAAAGGGTACTGCATGGTTATACTCATAAGAAGTATCTAAAGTAGTCAAATCATAGAAACAGAAAATTATGAAGGTATTACCCAAAGCTGGTGACAGGGGGAAGGAGGAATTAGTGTTTAATAGGTATAGAGTTTCAGTTCTTCAAGATGACAAAGTTCTAGAGATCTGGTACACAGCAATGTGAATATGCTCAACACTACTGAACCGTACACTTAAAAATCGTTAAGAGGGTAAATTGAATGTCATGTTTTTTACCACAATAAAAAGGAAATCAAATGGCTTTTTTGGAAACAATCTAACTGTCCAATGGATGACTGGATAAAGAAAAAAAATACACACGTGCACACACACACACACACACACACACCACTAGAATATTTAGTCAAGATATGGAAACAACATAGATATCCATTGATGAATTAATACATAAAGAAAATGTGGTGTATGTATAATGGAATATTAATATTATTTAGCCATGAAAAAGAATGAAATCTTGCTATTTGTGGCAACATGAATGGACCTTGAAGGTGTTATGCTAAGTGAAATAAGTCAGACAGAGAAAGACAAAAACCATATGATCTCACTTATATGTGGGGTCTAAAAAACAAAACAGCACTCACCTCTATAAGAAGCCATCCAGGCCTGCTATATTACTGTACTAAGGGATCACCTCTGTCCATCAGGAACAGATAGGTACAGAGAGCTGTGATACAAATAGGGCATAATCAAAGATCACAAAACTACAAATTCCCTGGGAAGCTAAATATATAAGCAATAGAAGTGAGGGACAAACCAAAAACAATTTTTTAACTTCTGCTGCTTGAATTCCTTTAGGCTCTGGGATTGCTGATATCTTTAATAAATGTATTTATTTGTTAGTTGGACTATGTGAGCCATTTTAGTCTTCGTTTTTTATTAAATAAAAAGCAAAGGAAAAATACTTGCCTGTTGTTGAATAATCCTTCCTTACGTGATCTTCCTACTTTCTACACAATGTCTGTATATGTAGACTATGACCCATCAGTTGCCATTTATCAACCAGTGCTGTCAGTGTTACTGTATTAAGTTAATTACAGTCTGCTGTCATTGTTCTTCTATATGCCTGTGTCTTTTCAGGCTGCACCAAGAGTAGAAACTCTTAGCTTATGAGTAACATATGTGGAAATATTACCCACTTTTACTCTGTAGGTTGTTTTGGAATAAATGACAAAGGAAACACTTTTCTTGGTATTCTGTAAAACAACGTTTCTCTATGACTTGGTACCAGACCGTATTATATAAACCCTGAATCTCTTAATAACAGGGGGGGAAATGGAAAATGATTTCTTAAAAGATTCACTGTCCTCATTTTTAGCTGATAATCTTGCTTCCTGTTTCACAGGGAAAAAAGTAGAAGCAATCAGGTGAGATTTTTTTCCCCGGGTCACGGTACCAGATTACCCGTGATAAATCCCCATCTTCTCTTCCTGCTTCCTACAGATGAACTGTCTGTGCTCCTGTAAAGCTCAATCCTCCATTTCTACATCAGCATCTACTTTCCCCTACCTACCAACAGTGTTCTCCCAACAATCTCCACTCTCTCCTGCAGCTCTAGTTTTCCCTGTTGGGTTAGTTCTACTAGCATAAAAATATGCTGTTATTTTTACAGTCTTTAAGCAGCAAACAACACAAAAAAGTCTTTTTTGACCCATCTTCATTCTCCATCTACCACCCCAGGCATTCATAGTAAAAAAAAAAAAGATGCTACTCAAAACTGCAATGAGATTTATTTCTCCCTTTCCAGATTGTCAGATGTTTGTAACACATTCTATGGACAATGTGTGTAAAAAACATTTATGTTGCTGGTAGAAACTCAAAATGATACAACTTCTATGTAGGGGAATCTGACAATATGTATCAAGACTACAGATGATTTACCTTTTATCCATTATCTCAGAGAATCGATTCAAGAGAAATACCTGTATGTACAAAATGACGTATCACAAGACTGTTTGCTGAAACATTATTTGTAATAGCAAAAGTTTGGGAAAATCCTACTTGCCCATTAATAACAGATTGGCTAAATAAACTGCTACAGCCAGAAAATGGAGTTCTATGCACTACTAAAAAAGGATAAGATCTCTAAGCATTGGTATGGAAATATCTCTTGTTAAATTAAAAATGCAAGTAAGTTTTAAAGTTTCTAACATTTTGTAAAAGATGAAAAGGATATATATTCATATTTGCTTGAGCTTGCATAAAGAAATTTTAAATAAGAACTAATAAAAATAGTTGCTCATAGAGAGTGGGCTGGGGAATTGGAGGAAAAAAAGATCTGTTCCAATAATTTCTAGCCTTATTTTCTCTTTTACGTTCTCACTTTTACGAAAAATACGAAATAATGATTTTTGCAAATCGTGTTAATACTTTTTTAGAACCAAAGACCATGACTAAATAGTATTTGCAAAATTGTTTTATTTTGTTTTACCATCAAATGACTTTTTAAAAAATTCTCTCTCTAGATCCATATTTATTCTCTTGGAATGACATTGTACTGGGGAGCTGATCATGAATTACCTCAGACCCAAGTAAGTCCAGTTGTCACATTTGTACAACTTTACACTTTTTAAAAACCTCTTCCACATACCGGCATTTCTGTGCCATTTGTTCACATTAATTCACTCTCAGAGTGAAATACCAGAGTACTAACGAAATTTTTTTCTTAGAATTATAACAGTCACTACCCAGGTTTCACCAATTTAGTCTGTGAGATGTAGCAGCCTCTTACAAAATTATAGCAAGAGAAATGGGAATGTACTTATTTCTTCTAATTTAATGACTGATAAAAAGGGATTGTAAATGCCTTTGGTGATTCATTCTTGTACTGAAAGTGATAACCTTTTTTGAGGCGAAAACTGGACGGAATACCAGCTCTCACTATGTCTGGAAATTGTTTATTCTCCCCAAATAGTGTGTATGTGTGTATATATATATAGAAACTGCTTATCAAAACATTAGAATAAGCAATGAATTCCATTTCATTATCATACAGAAAAACCCAGAGTTTTTCTATAATATTCCTTATCTAGGGAGATGTATATTAACCATCTTCTGCATATATATATATATATACACACACACACACACACACACACACACACACACTATAAAAAGGCAAAATGCAGTAAAATATTTATATACTACTAGAGAAGGAATTCATTTCCTTCAAGTATTTGAAGTGTGTTTGGTGTGGTTCCCGTGACTTGCAGAATGACTTGCCTCATGTTAAAATATACCCACACTTATCAACATGGCTTCTCCTTTACTTATACTCAGCCTATCAAGCTTGGAGATCATCTCAACAGCATACTGCTCGGAATGTGTGAGGATGTTATTTACGCTCGGGTTTCTGTTCGGACTGTCTTGGATGCTTGCAGTGCCCACATCAGGAACAGCAATTGTGCACCTTCGTTTTCCTACGTGAAACAGTTGGTAAAACTGGTTCTGGGAAATCTTTCTGGGGTAAGCTACAGTTCCAATTGGTACATACAGTCATATTTTTCAATTTAGTAGCATATAGCAAAATTTCCTTTAAAGAAAATATACAGGTAGCATGTTCTCAGTGAAAACTGGGAACAGGAGATTGAATTTCTTGTTCTAATGCTAATTGTTTATTTGAAAAAATATTTAAAATTTACAAGCCCAATGCAATAACTTAGTCTCCCAGATTTTATAAGACTTAGTCTTTTTTCAGACCTTTATTCCAGCAAGTGTCATAGAATCACAGAATATTAGAAGTGAAAATATCTGCTCTCGCCTAATGGTTCTATTGATTGTGAAAAATGCATTGACAATGCAAAAGGGATTTTAAGAATTATTAAATGCACTTGCTGTTGCTTTATATTTCTTTCTTGGCCTCTTATTTGTCTGAGCCCCTTAGGTGTTCCCCAAACCTTTCCCACCCTCTGTGGACACTGGCACCTGGTGTATATGGGGCGGGGGGGTCCTTGTATGTATGTATCACTACCATATTGCCTCAAACCTGAACTCTTCCACTTTCTCTCTTGTCTTGGATATGAAGAATCCCAAGAATGGCAAACTCTGTATCTAATAGCCCCACCTCTGCATTTCTTAACCTATATTCTGTCCTATTTGCCCAACTTTGGATACACTTTGAGGTTGGATATCTGATCTAGACCTACCTAAACTTTGTTCTTACCCTTTACGGTTATGTTCCCTTAATAGTGGTCCCTCTCCTTTGTGTGGGCTACAAATTTTCCCGTGTCACACAATGTTCTTGCTGGCTTCTTCATTCCTAGGGGTTGAGTTCTGCCTTCTTAACCAGGATGCCATATGGCTGGCAGGGGTGTGTCCAAATTCCATACACTTTGTCAGTTGATAAGAAACAGGCTCAGAGATTCTTCTATGCAAATGGTTTATCAACTGTACCCCATGGAGCCTTTGCAATTTTGTAGTGAGTGGAATGCAGGTAGTAGAGGCTGAGTGAATGGGGTTCTTGGCTGCTTATTCCCGCTCCTAACTAGAGCTGCTCTGCTCTTATTTGGTTTATTTGTTTATATTCCTGCATGTGACTTTTTTTTTTTTTGGAAAATTGTAAAGCCACTAAAAATCTATGAAAGCCCTCTATCCAAACCAAACTTTCCTACATATATTCAAATACATTTATATTTTTGAAAAAAAAATCCCTCTATGATTAAATAAGCTTGAGGAAAAACTATTTAAGGGAAATTAAGTATATTTTTGATGCAGAACTTCTCAGAGCCTTATTACACTAGACTATATATATTACTATAACCTTCGAGAGAGAGAGAGGCATGAAATAGGTGAAATATTTCCCAAACTTATTTGGGTCTTTTTTCACAGATCTTCTCATAATACTAATGTTATATAAAATTCCCTTTGGAAAATGTTGATCTATACTAATGCCTTCACTTTATAAATAAGAAACCTGAGACTCAGGCAGCTTATGAGATTTATGTTTTCTATTAATCCAGGGATCTTTCTATCATACCACACCCCCTCTAAGACTTTTGTCCTGTTTGCTAATTTTACTTGGGTAGTAAAATTGCTGGAAATATTTTCTCTTCCGTCTTTCCATGAAGAAATATTTCACCGTGAAATTCTATTATTCATCCAATAATTATAAATATTAGATAAAAGATCTCTACCCCTTTTAGTATTTACTTCAGTTTATTACAGTAGCTATACATTGCTCATCAACATGTGAAACCTGTGCTAGACACTGTAGGAGATAAAAATTTGAATAAAATATGCTCTACCTTCTAAGAGCTCTTATTTGAAGTTCTACAACCCTTTGCTTAATTATAAAATATAAAGATATGAAAAATAACTTAGTGAAATTTTCAAAGCTATGAGAGTTTAGGGGAAAGGATACAGTTATGACCACATTGAAAAATAGCTCATTTTGCAAATTATAGATGTTTAATTACTATGCTATACACCTCAAAGTAATATAAAACAATAGTGAATGTCAACTGTAATTGAAAAAAAAATACTCCATATTATAAGCATTTTAGACTCTCTAGCACAAAAATCTCACTAATTTCCTGGCTCTGTTAATGTTTTTAGTATTTACCACTTCCTTTATAGATCAGAGTATTTGATATTTGTGAGTGGTGGATAACTTTTATCTAACCTACCAGAAATGGAATCCTAGAACTTATAAGGAAAAGAACGTTAGTTTCCTTCATGTACATAAGAAAGTTAGGAGGCAGTATTAAAATATGAAAAGGAAATACATTTTACAGACTAGGACATTGTGAGTGGGTAGGAAGAAGAGAAAGAGACATTGATTAGGCCAAGGCTAATTGACTAAACCACCTCCCCCTCTGTTCTCAACAGCCATCCTTTGGACTCCACCAGGTGTGGCCTAACTGGCTCCCCAAGTCTACCCCTCCGCTCCCCATCTATTCCCCACACCACAGCCAGAATGACCCTTTAAAGTAAAAATCTGATGATTCTACTGCCCCATTTTCTCTCTTCCCTGACTTTTCCTGTTAATAACTTGAATGTTTGTGTCCTCCCAAAATTCATGTCGAAGCTCTAACTCCCAATGTGATCCCAAGCTCTAACGATATTTGGAGACAGCCTTTGGGAGATGACTAGGGTTGGATGAGATCATGAGGATGAAGCCCTTCTGGTGGGAATTAGTGCCCTTATAAGAAGAGACACTAGAGAGCGTGCCCAAGTGTGCAGTCTCATTCTCCTTTTCCCTCCCATGTCTGCCATGTGAAGTGCAGCATAAGGAATATTGTCAATCACTGTACGGTGCCAGGTGGGCACAAGACTTATTAGGGGGATCACTTTGTAAGTTATAGAAATGTCTAACCACTATGCTGTACACCTGAAACTAATATAATACTGAATATCAACTGTAATTGGAAAACAAATTTTAATAAAAAGATATTAATCTTTGAAAAGAAAAATAGCACTTTGAACTAGATCCTAAGAACTAGACAGAAAGAGGCAGAAGGAAGTGAACTTGAATAAATGCTGTGAAACGGGAAAGAGCAGGTGTGTTTAAGGAACAATAAGTCTGGTATGAGATGTGTTGTGGGGTTGTTTAGCGAGCGAGAATAGAAGGGTCAACTGCAATCAGTATATAGACAGCCTGCCTTTCCAGAGACAGATTTGTACTAAGGTAGACATAATAATGTTCCCCTTCATCTTTCCATCACTCTTGCTAGTTTCCTGGACATCACTGGACAGAGGTAACTCTGACAGCTACCGTTTTTCGGCTGTTTACTTTGTGCCAGGCTTATGTGCTTTTTCACATGTGTTCATAACAACCCCAGGTTACAAGCGATAATTTTAATTTGATCCTCATTTTAGTAATGAAGGAAGCTAAGGCTCAGAAAGATTAAATAACTTGCCCATTGCCACACGCCTGGTAAATGACAGAGACACAGTTGGAACCTGGATCTGTCTGACCCCCAAGTAGCAGTTATATTCCTCTGCAGCTGTCGTTACCTCCAGTAGCTGGTAGAACGAGTTCGTCTTTCACCCAGTGTGAAATTCATTGTAAGTGACCATAATTCTTACTTTCCTAAAATTAATTATCATATAGTAAAAGTCAGCAGGCTGGCTTACTTGTCCTGGTTCTTCCACTGGTTTAATGTTATAACAGTTTTTACCTCAATTTTGCTTACCTGTAAAATAGGAAAAGTAGTACGTATCATCATCCACCCATATTGCTTCAATGGTGATAAGCTGCTTCAAGGTTCTTAGAAGTTTCCCTGCTATTTCTCCCTTTATTTGTAATAAGAGGATAACAATCCTCAAAAAACCTCTTCCAAATGAGGTGGTTTTGAGGACTAACTAACAAAGTATGTAAAGCATTTAAGATAGTCCCTGCCTTGTAGTAATTGCTCAATGATGACAGCTGTTATTAACAGTAGTGTCAATGCAGAGATTGCCAAAGATGTCGGATGTTCTTTATCTCTTCAGTTACTGATAGTATAGTGCAATCTGGAGTTATATCATTTATGTAATTTAGATGATAACATCATTTCAGAAATATTTCCATTTCAGTCTTATAGCTAGAAAATATAATGCCTTGAATATACCACCTTAAACAATTTTTTTTTTTTAAAGATTTTATTGGGGAAGGGGAACAGGACTCTATTGGGGGACAGTGTGTACTTCCAGGCCTTTTTTCCAAGTCAAGTTGTCCTTTCAGTCTTAGTTGTGGAGGACGCAGCTCAGCTCCAGGTCCAGTTGCCGTTGCTAGTTGCAGGGGGCACAGGATGGTGATCCTTTGCGGGAGTCGAACTGGCAACCTTGTGGTTGAGAGGACGCACTCCAACCAACTGAGCCATCCGGAGCTCAGCGGCAGCTCAGCCCAAGGTGCCGTGTTCAATCTTAGTTGCAGGGGGCGCTGCCCACCATCCCTTGTGGGACTCGAGGAGTTGAACCGTTGAACCGGCAACCCTGTGGTTGAGAGCCCACTGGCCCATGCGGGGAATGGAATCAGCAGCCTTCGGAGTTAGGAGCATGGGGCTCCAACCACCTGAGCCACTGGGCCGGCCCCACCTTAAACAAATTTTTAATCCATACTCAGCTTTCACCAAAGGAGGAATATTAGAGAGAGAGAGAGAAAGAGGAAACTGATGTGTATATGTGCTCTTGGTGCCAGATTTAAGTAATTTTCTCTTCACCATTTTCTCTCCTTCCACTTATTTCTTGAAATTTCCACTCTTAATAATTATCCGAATAAACCCAGTATTCTAACTTTTCACCCTTTATAATATGGACTTTGATCCAATTTGACATGCTTTATTTTAAACAGGTACCCTCGGTAAAAGTTATTAAAGACTTCTAAAACATTTTATTATAAAGGGGACAGAAAAGAGTATTTATTTAAATTTAATTGTCATGCCTCCATATGTCCATTTAGTTTAAACCATTTCTCAAATGCCATTACTGGCAGGGAAAAATCTAGAAAATTATTTTTGAAAATAATTTAAATCAGTACCCTCAATGCATAGTTACAATTAGGTGAAAGTTTTATTATACCAGAATTAATATGCTTTTAAAATTATAATCTAACTTGAGAGATGAAAGTAGTTAACAATTCAGAAAAAAAGAACACTTCAAGTAAGTGTTTTCAAATTGAACTTGTTATACGTACTTTAATTTGGCTAACTTAATTCCGTAGTTAGCAGATTACTCTTTGATAACTGTGTCTTGCCTTTTATTTCTTGAAGATAAATTGGCCAGAACTGAGCTATGTAAATCTTATCCAAGGAATAGAATTTAATAACAAATGTGGAGTGTCTTTACCTAATGCTACACCCTCCAAAAATTGTCTAACTAGTGTCATTCTGTAGCCAATTACCATGAAAACAAAGGAGATTCTTTTGTCAAATTTGATTTTTGATTACCTGTGTACAGACGGATCAACTTTCCCGTAACAGTGAACAAAAGCCTGATCGAAGCCAGGCTATTCGAGACCGATTGAGAGGAAAAGGATTACCAACAGGTAAGAGTATATTAATAGGAAATTTTTAGGCTTTAAGCTTATTTCATTGTTTCCTTGACTTACCTGGCTTGAAATCTTGTGATCCAAGATTGTGACCATAATTAAAAACTAATTATGCAAAGTAGAGGCAGGGAGCAGACAGGAACACTAGCTGTATTAATGTGTCAATCCATTAAAGTTATGCAGAAATGTCATTGATATAATCAAGACTCCCACAATAAATCATTTCCTTTCTAATATTGTTATTATAGCAATAATATCAATTATTTACTTTATTGTGGTATTTTATATCAAAAATACATTTTAAAGCAAAGTGAAACACACTTGAACACATAACACATTTATGAACATAAATGCTACTGAAACAAAAGTTTCAGAAAGCAACATTATTCTTACTCCACTTTTTTTCTATTCTATTTCTTTTTTTAATGTTAGTCTCAACCCACTAAATTGATTTCATGACCAACTGATTTCATGACTTGCAGTTGTAAATACTGTCTTAGGATATATGATGCTTAGTAAATAAAAACTGATAAAGAATGATTTTACTATTTGCCAATAACATTAGGTAATTATGGGTTCTATATAATCATTAAGTTGATTTTTTTTAAGGAAATGAATAGAAATTCCAAACATGTGAAATCAAAGTTAAGTTTTAGGCTGGCTTATTTATAAATGAACTTTTGTTTTTTTGATTATCTTTGTTCTCTTTTCCTCTCATCAAGCAATATTGATAATTATGATAATCTAAACATTAAACATATTTTGTGAGTGAAACACTTAATTGTCTTATTGTGATTGGGGAGAAGTAAATGTAAAGATGGCTTAAATATATTCTAATAAAGCATATTCTAATCAATATAGTCAGATTATAAAGCTAAGATGCCTAACTTTTCAATTTAATCAGATAATCAGAGCACAGTTATCTTATTTGAAATCTATGAGAAATTCTCATTGTGAAAATAAATATAGATTCTTGATTATCTGGACCAAATGTTTTGTAGAATTCAGAACTTTTATATCTGAGAGGGAAGAGTGTGCCCTAAGCAAGCGTACTGTTGATATTGAGAAGTCAAAGAATAGCTTCTAATAAAATCGTTTCCAATGGAATGATTCTGTAGTGATGCAGTTAGTTAAATGTCTGTTTTGGTACTTCCATTTTACTTATTGTGAATAAGGACTATTTATCCGAAAACATATCGTAGCATTCATATCATCAATATAATCAGTTTATTTCTGGTTACATAAGGTTCCTTTTCTAATACGTATATTATTAGTTTATGTGGAAGTCAAAACAAACAAAAACAGAAAGCAGACTTTGTTTAACTTTGTTTTTACAATTCTTTCAGGGCAATTTTTAAACTATTTTTAACCCTTTTTTGTGTTTCCTTAATGTACTTATGTTCCCACATATAGACACCTTTTTGTAGGTAAAAATCTGTTTCCCTTTATTTTAAAACTATAGTAGGATTTGAAATATGATATAGTGTGAACCTTGGTGCTTAGAATAGCAGCACTTTGTTAATTCATCAAATTTTCAGCCAGTCTCTTGTTTTAGAACTGAGCAGAAATTTAGGGGTGAATGTCAATAGCAAGCTGAAAGAGTTTTTCAAGGGACATAATGAATACTTTAATAACTGAAACATTAGATTTAAAAGAAACGATTTTCTATTTCTTTTATTTATCATCTTTCCAGTTTGTCCCTCTCTCTCCCTTCCACCCTCCCTCCCTCCCTTTCTCTTTCTCCCTCTCTCTGTCCTCTCCCTCCCTCTC
The DNA here is from genome assembly GCF_004115265.2 of Rhinolophus ferrumequinum. NCBI lineage: Eukaryota > Metazoa > Chordata > Mammalia > Chiroptera > Rhinolophidae > Rhinolophus > Rhinolophus ferrumequinum. The sequence continues at coordinate 40,914,203 of NC_046288.1, forward strand.
TTCCTTCCTCCTTGCTTCCTTGCTTCTCTTTTCTGTTCTTTCTTTAGTCTTTTTTTCAAACTCCCCTGTATCATCTATAATTAAGTGGCCATGTTATGAAATTGAAGTTTGTTTGCTTGTTTATTTGTTGACTTTGTAAATATAATGTGATATTATTAATTATTAAATTTTAAAGATAGTTTGTTTCTTTTTAAGAATATAAAATGTTCCTATATATATGAGAACCTAATTTTATCCCTATCAATTATAAATCTATAGAAAAGATCACTCTGCCATATTTAATTTAACAAATTTTAAAGACTATCAAGTGTTAACGTAGTTTAGATTATATTATTTTCAATGATTCAGTCTTATTGTTACAGACGTTAAATATTACATAATATGTTTAAGGTAGTAATTAGAGATTGAAATGAATCTATACCTACTCTGTAACATAGCTTAAATAGCAAGTTATTGTCATTTACATATAGACTTTTTTAGTAAAAGTCATATGTAAAAATTAAGCATACTATACATGTACATGGTAGGCATAGGGAAAACCTCATGTATTGAGTACATTAGGTTTTTTTTAGGTGTTTAATGAATATTTGTTGGTTGAATAGGTATGAGAAAGTTTTATAAAAGTATTAGATATAATAATACATTTGTAACACAATTTTTAATGGTTCCATAAAGAAATACATGACTATGATTTATTATTTTAGGTAACTTATTTTAAACATTAAGTTCTATGCAAAGTAAAAAGAAAAACTGTAGTTAACCATCTTGACTCAAATTTATAAACTATTTTCTTATTCTAACAACAAATATATCAGAAGTTTTAAACCAAATTATTAATGTCTTTGATTTGTGACTTTGTTTTTATAATATTGAGAAAAAGTTAGTATTATTTTCTAATAGTTCTTATATACTGTCCAAATACAAATAATCTAGGATTAGCAGTAGTGACTTTAAAAAATTAACAGAAATCTTTAAATAGACTGTCACTGATTTTATTCTCTGTTAGTCCTATCTCTATTGGAGAATAAAATCTCTCCTATATCTAAACTCATGAGAATTTGTAAGGAATTAGTTTGTTACTCAGGGTAAACCAAATTTTATTTATGTTTATATTTTGGGTAGAATTAGAGGTCCTTATGCTTAAACAATAGGGTTGTGTGGTTTTTTTTAAGGTTTTTTTTTAGATCAAGTGTAATGGAAGAGGACTGTCAGTCTGTTTCAGCCATAGAGTTCCAGGGCTTTCTTAATTTACCATTAACAAATTTATAAAACCACATCTCAAAAACAGAATCAAAATAATATACTAATTATAGCCATTACCAGACAGAAGCAGTTAGCAGCTAATAGTCAGTGGCATATAGTAATATAAAAGTTTTTAAGATTAAAAATAAAATTACCTCTTGAAGAAATATTCTTCTAGGACACTGGGGTTACTTTTGGGCAGTGCCAGTTCTCAGCTATCCAAGGTCACTTGCAGCAAAGCAATTTTGTCAAACTACTTTAGTAGTAAAGCATTCTTTTTGATGTAAACCAACCTAACACCTTTATGTGGTAATAGCTTCAGTTTATTAGGCTCCTGATCCCAGTTTTCCATAAAGAAAATGTCAAGATGAGCAGTGAGATACAGATTTAGATTAAAAGAAGTAAACAATTTTAGGAATAATGCCTTGTAACTACATGATTTGATTGTTCAACTAAAACTTAACAAAATTTTTCATCTATGAGTAAATGACCTTAAAAGGTCCCCCCTTACATCTTATCTCTGAAATCTGTCACAGAAGCTAAGGCCCCAACTCGTGGGCTGTCTGCCCCCACTTTGTTATTTAATACAGCCAATGCTGATAAAAAGGCTTCACTAAGCAGAAAGAAAGCAAACATTTCCTGCCAAGCTCAAGGTGGAAACCTACACCGTGATCAGATCAGCATGATAGAGCTTCAGAACTTGGGCGTATTGATAATATCATGTTTCTTTTTTTATTGTACTTGAACACGTTTGTGAGAACAGATGGGGAATCGAGGAGCCTCTTTTAATACTGAAATGTCATGCTGCAGTTAGCTTCTAAGAGATGCTGTGAATTTTTTGAGTCTGTGTGTGAGGGGAAAAGTACGTGACGATATCCAATTGAGGATAATGTTAGTCATTTATAACAAAAATATTAATAGTTAAAATACAATGTAATTTACAAGGAAGAATTTTTTTCAACTTAACTAAAATAAATGGAACATGTTATATTATGCAGACTTTTTATGTTCTTAAACTCTTTTATTCATAGCTCTTAAAAGTTTATTATTCCCCATTTAGTTTTTAGCAAACTGCACTATCCAAAAGGAAAATGTTTACGGTTTCATTTTAAATTTGGATAACTGTATGTAATTTAATGTTGTTTGTAAATTCTCTCTGAACTCAGAGCCTCCTCAAGATATAGAAAATCCACCTATAATTACCACTTATTCTATTGAATAATGTGATTTTTATTTTTTAAATTTTAGAGTAAACCTAAAACTTTTATAGGAAATCTTTTGATTTCTGGTTTCATGATTTCCTCTCAAAAGAACTTTCAAATTCTCCCTCAATGCATAATTATATGCTGAGGAAAATAAAGCAGAAACAAAACGGAGGCAAAATTTAGAATTTTATGTTGCTCTTGGTCAGAAGAGCTCATAATAGTTCATACGGGTTAGTTCATTTATCCTTTCATGTCTAAGAAGAAGGCATAACAAATTATATCCACATTTTTGTAGATGAAGTAAGTGGGAAACATGGAAATTAAGTGGCTTGTCCAACCTCGTAGATTGAATGGTAAAGCTAGAATTTAAAGCCAGGTTTTTTGACAGTAATTTTTCTGGTGGATTATGCTACCTACATTGGCTTTAAAATGTTTCAAAAAGTTATGTAATCAATCCATTCTACAACCATTCTTTTGAAATCTCTTTTATCAAGAACTGGAAATACAAAAACAAATAAGAAATGGTCCTTGTGTTACTGTTCCAGTTGGGGGCAAGGATGGGGAAATGAGTAGGAGTGATGATGGATATATAATATAATGGATCATTTTAATACAGTGAAAGAAATGTCCCAATACAGATCCAACATGCTCTGTGAGTATTGTAGAAGGAGCTACTATACCAGGATGGGGAAATATTAAAGAAGTTTCCATCTGAAATCTTTTAAGAGTAGCTCCAATGGCATTGCTTTCAGAAACAACATTAGTTTAATTTCCTGTGATCAAAATGCATAATGAGCACAGCCATCAGATGTACTTAGGCAATAATGATTTCAGTGCTATTTATTGCCTATCAGATAAAAATAATTTTAATAGCCTGCGTTGGGTTTAGAAATATCTGGAAAGCAGTTGAAGAAATTGCATTTTTATTTATTCTTAAATACTGTTATTAAGTGGCACTGGTTTACAACACTACATGGTTTTTACTGGTCTAGAGACATAGCATCTAATAAATGAGCCTAGAATTCCATGTTTCTCCTCATTCGTATGGCCAGATTCTTTATTTAAACTCTCATTCTTAAGTTTTCAGGTTAGTGAATTTTTTCCCCCTAGTACTTTAGCAACATGAAACAACCATCGTACTGTATTGCTGTATGTGATACTATACATATTTTGTCTACTTCTAGTTGGGCTTTGAGATTTAAATAGCCAGCACACTCTAATCTATTTGTTATGGGGAATAAGGAGATGAAGGATTTCAGGATGGTGCCCATATTTCTGTTTTGAGCAGTTATTTGAGCATTGTGCCACTTACTGAAATTGGAAAGACTAGGGTAGAATAGACATCTCTGGATGTGGGAAGTAACAGGTTAGTTTTAAGCATGTTCAATTTGAGGTGTTCTGAGATATACTAGTAGCGGTTCCAATTATACAAGATGGGAGCTCTCAGAAGAGGTCAGTGCTGAGAATATAAATGTGGGAATTGTCAGTACATAGCCTTGTTAATAGATGAAATTCTTTAAGCAAAAAGTGAAAAGATAGGGTCCTAAAAATTGATATCTGAGGAAATCCAACATTTGCATATCCAGTAGAGCAAGAGGAAAAAATCAAAGAGTAAGAATGAGTCTGAGGAGGAGGAGGAGGAGACCAGACTTGTAATGAGAGAAAAGTGATTCATTAAGGGATTGTCAACAACAAATGTTGTTGCTGAGAGGTAAGTAAGATACGGATTCAAAAGTGCCCATTACATTTGGCAATATGGAGGTCATTAGTGATACATGAGGAGAGTTGCCAGCATGTGGAGGAGTTGACTAAAGTAGGTAGAATAATGAATGGAAACTGAGAAACTGGAGACAACAGTAATAATAGGGAAATGTAATGACTAAAGGGAAATACTGTAACATAGAATAACATATCGACAAGCTTTGTTTAGTTTCATTTTTATTATGAGGATATTAAAGCAAGTTTGTATACTAATGAGAATGACTCAGTAGAAAGGGGGCGTAATGAAGATGTAAGCAGAGAGGGGAGAAGTTAACCAAAAAAGTAAAATCTTTGATAATGTTAAAGGAGGGAGGAATTGAACACGTGTTGGGAATTGGCCTTCAATTGGTAGGAAGTTTCATCCTTTGAGACAACAGGGAAAAGATTTGCAGACCTGGGTAGATGTGTAGAATTAGTCATGGACAAATGGAATGCTCTCTTCTGATAGCTTCTATTTTCTTGGTGGAATATGAGACAAGATCGTCAGGTAAAAGAGAAGAGGGAGTGAAGGTGAGAAATTTGAAGGAGGAAAAATGCAGCAGTCATTGTGGAAATTGAGTGAATTTACAGTTAACTCAGGATGTTAAGTGTCCACAGTGGTTGACCATGAATTTATGGTGTTGCCAAAATAATTACTTATTTGATTTTCTCCAAGTTGTGACTACTTGCTGATAGTCAAAGTAGTTAAAGAGGAGATTGCTGAGTGTATCTATGGTTGTATGATCCTTAAATCCTTTCAATTCTTATTTTTTATCTAATGTATTGTATCATTTTTTCAAGAATATCTGTTTCTATTTTTTAATAAAATTTTAAATTAATGAGTTTCAATATGTAATTTGTTTAAGAATATAATTTATTCCTAAAATATTGCAACATAGACTTCTGTTCATAATTTTTAAATTAGATTAGAAACTGGAGTCTGTGACAATCTATGTGTCTGGATGTGGTGTGGTATGTTTCTCAGTATTCTTTACATGACATGTCCCAAATATTATTATCCTTATTTGCCCTTAACTGAATCCATGTTTAGGGAAGGATGACTTGCAAGAAAAGCAAAATGTTTGAATCTAATCCTCAAGTAAGCAAGTTACTTGTTGGCATTCTGAAATGAATTCACTTTCTAAGATTTTTAAGGTGAATTTTGTGGTCAGGGAATTAAAGCTTAAAGCGATTACCCTAAAGAGGCTATTGACTTCTTCAGATGAATTAATAAGCAATTTATTATTACTAGAAAGGTTTTAGTCGTTATTTTATATTGTATACATAGCAAAAAGGTAATCATGCAGGAATCACAGAAGGCCACATAGAAAATCTTCAGTGTTTATGGGCTATTGGGTTAGTACACTATAAAGTATTCTTTCTTCTGTGTTTTTTTTTTCATAACCAAGTCATATATATCATTTGTTTGTTGTTGAACTATGCATTCAAAAACTTAATTTGTGGTTGGGTGTTCTTGCCATGTCTCAATGCATTTACAGACTGCTGCCTTAAAAAAACTTAGAACGGCTTACTGATTTTTAACTACATCAAGGACTAAAGAATAAATAAGAATTGGCACTTTATTCCAGCTGACAAATATTGATACATAATGTTTGAGGGGAAAAACTATGTTAGTTCATGAAAAAAATTAAGTTTTCTACATAATTTAAACACAATCAAATTATCTGGATTTCAAACACAATCAAATTTTCTGAAAATATATCTAATTGTAATTAAACTGTGATACTTATGAATTCCAAATGCAACAGTCTTTTTTCCATCCAGAATATACAAGAATTCTCTGACCAGAAAATACCAGTGCTTTATATTGAAGTAATACATGTTTGAATTATACTGTTAGAAGTTGAAGGAGTTAACTATACATTCTATTATTACCCCAAATCATTTCATAGATAATTAATATCTTACCAAACTGAATAGTATCAGAATTTTTATCAATTTTTTAAATCCAATAATTCACCTTTGATGAATATAAAATGATACTACTCAAAAAAATAAGTTGAAAATATTGATTTCATTAGATAAGAAACATTGGACTATGAAAAGTTATACAAACATAGTATGTCTTTTCACTTCCACCACTACCACCACCACCACCACCACCATTCCATTCCATCTTTGATCCTCCATTTGCAGAATTTAGAAAATTGCTACCACTTTCATTGTCAATAGTAAGGTTACATTCCAGTTATTTTCTAAAAATTATGTGCATACATGATAGACTCTTATCATTCCAGGAAGAAGCTCTACTTCTGATGTACTAGACATACACAAGTCTCCATTCTCTCATCAGACCTTTCTTAACAAAGGGCTTAGTAAATCTATGGGATTTCTGTCCATCAGAGACACACAAGATGAGGAAGATTATTTCAAGGACATTTCATCAGATAATAATTCTGGACATGAAGATTCTGAAAATGCCTGCTCTCCTTACCAGTTCAAAACTACTGACCCAGAAAAAAAAGCTATCCCTGGCATTGATGTGCTTCCCAAGAAGAAGATTTGGGCTTCATCCATGGACTTGCTTTGCACAGCTGACAGAGATTTCCCTTCTGGGGAGACTGGCAGATACCGACACTGTCTCCCTGAAGCAGTAACAGTGCGGACTTCAACGACTCCTAGGAAAAAGGAAGGAAGATACTCAGATGGAAGCATAGCCCTGGATATCTTTGGCCCTCAGAAAATGGATCCTACATTTCACATGCGAGAATTGCCCACCTCCTCAGCAATATCAAGTGCTTTGGACCGAATCCGAGAGAGACAAAAGAAACTTCAGGTTCTGAGAGAAGCCATGAATGTAGAAGGTTAGTAATTTTGTGTGTTTGAGAGAGAATTGAATTAAAATATTTACAATTGTGTCTTGAAATAAAGAAGGGTTACTAAACAATTCCACAAGTCTTATTTCCACTGCCAAACCTTTTACCCAGGTTAGTCTTTCTTCTCTAGCAATTGCTGTTCTCCCTTCCACTAAAACCCCCGTTCAAAGTACACTGCTTCCACAAAGTCATCCCTACTACATATGCTTAGTTCAGTCACTTTATAGTCTCAAGCATTAATGAAAACACATTTAATCTGTTAAATTATGCTACAATAGTCTATTTAATATATTTTGTTTTAATAGGTAATATTTTGATTTCCTATAAAAGTGAATATTAAGCCAAATTATGTCCTAGTTTGCATATTTGCATGTCTGCCTTTTATTTTCTCAGGTAATGTGTGTATGCATGTGAGTTAAGGAAACTCAAATAGACTAAATCGCTCCCACATGTGCGCGTGCATGTGCGTATACACACGCACGCACACACACACATACCTGGGGTGCCCAAACAACCTATACAAGTGGACACTTTGGTAAGCGTTGCTCAGCAGTCGTTCGCCGTAATCAGAAGTGTCTAGATACTGATGGTAACCATTTTGAGCACTTGTAATTGCAAAAGTCAAACATGACTTGTATTCATCTTTTGTTATTGGTATATATTGAGTATTATAATTTTAATACAGTTTTCCTTTCTTAAAATGCGTACACTTTTCTTGGCACCCTCTGTATATTATATATATATATATACATATATATATATGTATATATATATATATATACACATAATATGTATATATATGTATATATAATATATATGTTATGTATATATATATGCAAAGATAATATATAATCTTTGTACATCCTCATTTGTTAAAAATGGTAACTTGTTATGAAACAGTTTCCATATTTAGAAATTTTAAGTTCATTACAAGAGATACAAGAAGAGAAAAAAATTTCTTTTTAAAAATAAAATGTGCTTTGAATTGTTTGACACAGGACAATTTCCATTCTGAAATCTTTCTGTGCTATTAAAGAGTTTTCAAAAGCATTCGCTCCCACACAGAACCTACTCATTTTTTTCCCAGAGTTTATTTTATAACCAAGTTAAATAAATACCTTGAAATGTTGGTTTATTATGGAAAACGCTTACACCGCCTTAAATAAACTCCATTATTATATAGTAGCTTGCAAGTAGTAATAAATTATATTTGCTTTAGACTAAAAGCATTATTTAAAAGGAATGTTTGATGTTTGGAATTCAAAAGCAATAATTCTTATTAGTTATTTAGTTGAGTAATTTGTTGGTTTTATGCTGTGCTGTCTTTTTCTAAAGGTGAGATAATTTATGTTAGCTGTGCAAACAAAAGTGCAGATTGCTAATAGATTTTAGCTAGTATACAAAGAAGAAAAGAGACTAGAAAATATTATAAATCCCATTTATCTCATTTAATTCTTGTGAAAAGTAGGCTCCCCAGATCCCTTTTCAGTGTGATAAATCAAGCAGAACAGTGGATGTTACTAATGTATACATTTTCTTATACACATTTCTTTCTTTTAAAATAGTCTTCTTTTAAATCATTTAAAAATATTACTAATGCTCTGTGCAATTTTTGTGATCTTTAAATTTGGCAGTTGTTGCTGGGTATCAGCAATTTTAGAATTAAAAGAGGCCTTAGAGCACATGTTCTTGGGCTTCTGAAAATTAACTGACATACCCAATATTACATAACTAGGTTATGATAGAATTTTCATCATTATGGGAGATTGCAGATTTCCATCACAAACTTCAGCATTCCAGCCAAAGGATTTCCCACCACATATTACTTCCTAATTTTTAAAAAAGATGTGTTCCAGTATTGATTGGGTTAATGTAACAGTCAGAAGAAAAGAAATTGGTAAATTTCTATTTGTCCTTGCGCGTGTTCGAGGAGGTTCATTGAACTCATAGGAAAGATAGATGTATAGCCCTTCAATCTCAGATGTACTCGTATAGCCCTTTCCTTAGCCCAGGCCTCATCCTCTTGAAAGAAGCCTTTATCTAAATTGCCTGCACAGCATCTCCTCTGCTAAAAACATCAACCAGCCAACAGCACAGGGAGACCAGACCTTAAAATCATGGAGTTTGGTACTGGAAGGGAAATGGATACCATTTACACCAAATATCTCAATTTCAGAGGACCAGAGTAAACTAGTTTGCCAAAGGAGATGCATAATTTATAACAGAGTTGTATTTAGAATCCAGGTCTCTGGAGCCCCAGAATAAGATTTTTTTCCACTGCTATTCTGATTTCAAGCAGAAACCACGTATATTTCAGATATATTGTCAGGAAAACTTTTTTACTGCCTGGGAAGTTGGACATTCAACTAACCACCTAACAAACGCCTTGAGTCTCTTCCAAATCTAATAAAGTTATATAATTTTGTAATACAATAAAACAAAATAGTGTTATGAAAGAAAGGCTCAAACTGAGGCACTTTGGGTTCTTTCTATAGTAAACCACACTAGATGGGGGTTAAGATGGAGCTCTGTGTCACATGCTCTGTGGTAGATAGTGTTTTGTTGGGCTTTACTAAGGAAGGATCTGTAAGATGGTTATCCTGTAGCTGACAAGATAAGGCAGTAAACTATCAAAAACGCGGTGGTTGGCACTGAGTGCTCTGGTTTCTTTGGGAACTAAATAGGAAAGTTAAGAACAAAAAAGATCCCAAGAAAGAAACTAGTTGAAGTTTAAAAATTATTAATATAAGATTATTACTATGATTATTATGTTAACTCTTAACCTTTCCGGTAATTCTCTACGTACATAAAGCAGTAGGGACAGGGCAGGAAGAAACATAACAGGTTTTTCTTGTGAAAACTAGTTTTAAAATTTAATGTCTCTATTATTGCTTAATTTTTTTAAGTTTTCTGTATTTTATTATTGTTATTTTTTTTGTTTGGTTTTGTTTTATAAAACTTTAAAATTTATTTAAGTGTGTTTTTCCAGGACCCATCAGCTCCAAGTCAAGCAGTTGTTTCAATCTAGTTATGGAGGTGCAGCTCACAGTGGCCCATGTGGGGATCGAACCGGCAATGCTGTTTTTAAGAGCACTGCACTCTGGGGTGTCTGGATGGCTCAGTTGGTTAGAGTGTAAGCTCTGAACAACAGGGTAGCGGGTTCAGTTCCCACATGGGCCAGTGAGCTGTACCCTCCACAACTAGATTGAAGCCGAACGAGCTGCCGTTGAGCTGCCAGAGGGACAGCCAGATGGCTCAGTTAGTTAGAGCGCAAGCTCTCAACAAGGTTGCTGGTTCGACTCCCGCATGGGGTGGTGGGCTGTGCCCCCTGCAACTAAAGATTGAAAACGGTGACTGGGATTGGGGTTGGGCTGCGCCCTCCACGACTAGATTGAAGCATAATGATTTGGAGCTGATGGGCCCTGGAGAGGCACACTGTTCCCTAATACCCCCTCACCCCCAAAAAGAAGAGCACCACACTCTAACCAACTGAGCTAACCGGCTGCCCCCTTATTATTGTTTTTTAAGTAAATTTCAGACATCCAAAATCCACACAGAAAGGCCTTTCTTTGCCTTCATACAGGGAAAAATAGCTTTATTCTTTTCATTTCACTTTTTTCACCTCAGCACAGGACTGTCCTATTCTGCTCTTTTCTTTTCTTCCTGTTCCCAGTATTTTCTTTTCTACCTCTCTGTACTCCATCTTACCATCTGAGAAATTGTCTGTTTTCTAATAGGAGTATTTGTTGCCATCTCTCTTGTGAAGTAATTACCACACACCCCGTATCCATTGCTCCGTGGGTTGGCAGCACATTCCTGATTGTGAGAGATTGACTTGGAACCAGTACTGTGAGTATAGTATGAACAGCACTCCACACCCTGGGTGGGGACCATAAATAGTATTCTGTTTCCAACAGTCAAAACTCCTCAGCATTCTGCATAATACTAGAAGGGAAAGGAAGAAGAACAGATATAATTACTCCTACAAAAGTGACTGGTTAAACATGACTTATTTAGGGAGTTTTAAGTCAATCTACTATACATCAAAATTAAATAATTGTTTCCTTTCTTTCAATGCTGTGACCACTGGTCTAGCCGAGTTTTGCTTTCTGTGATTGCCCTGTGAATACAGCTTAAACTCTGTTGTGCAACTGGAATATGTAAACACTCAAGTATGTGAGCCTGTTCTCATTATTGAAGCACCTTAATGTTTCGTTTATACGAGAAGATTGTATTTAAAAGTTCATACATTTTTATAGCTACATGTCAGGAAAGCAAGGGATGGGTTTATCATGTAAGGTACTTCTAGTGACATTTTATGGGAATGAATTTTTTTTCAAAACTTACCTTTCTTTTCTAAAATCCAAAACTGGTCAAGATGAACTATTCAGTTTTTATATCTTCCCTTGATTTCCCTTTGAATAGAATAATTAAAATGATATGATTGTTATCTGGATTACTCCCAGAACTAAATTAAATAATTTTAATACTCAGTTTCTGTTTCACTCCTATCTGTTTCACAGAAGTAAATATGAATAAGCAGGGATTTTATGTGGTATTCATCAGATAGCACATGTACTTCAGGTATTAATGACTTTATTATTATACTACTAAGTTGCAAATATATTTCGAATCTCTGAAGAGCACGCTTTTATAGATGGATTGAACATTTTAGCCAGAAAGAATCAAGTGCCTACTATGTTTCCAGGGCTGAATTGTAAAAAGATCCCTATTTTAGACCAGCATTATCCAATAGAACTTCTTCAATGGAGGGTATGTTATATATCTACAAAGTCCAACTCAGTAGTTACAAGCCACATGTGACTATTGAGTGTTACATTTGGCTAGTGCAACTGAGGAAATGAATATTTAAACTTACTAGGTTGGTGCAAAAGTAATTGCGGTTTAAAAGGTTAAAAAATTGCAAAAACCGCAATTACTTTTGCACCAACCTAATACATAGCTCCATGTGGCTAGTGGCTACTACATTACAATAGTGCAGCTTTAGACCATTCTCATGTAAAGTTAGTCCAGTATAAAATACTAATCTTCAGTGAGGAAGATTGGTTTGAGAAGGGGTGGGGTAAAGGGGAGTTGGTTGTTCTTTAGTTACAATACAGCTGAGAAGAGACATTTCTCGTTTTGATTTTTGCAAGTAGAAAAAATGAAATTTCATTTGTAAGCAGTAAGGAAAGTTAAAGAAGAAACCAGTACAAATTTTTCATTGTCTCTATTCATAGTAAGAAAATATTAATTTCAGAGTCCACAGAAATCACAGGCTACTTTATCAGAAACTAGTGACATAATTTAAATCAAACTCATACACAGTTAACGTAAACCCAATTTGGCTTTGACATAGACACCTTCTCAGAAGCATGGATTGATATGCTTTAAGAAAGATTTAAAATGGATCTTACTAGCAATGAGTATCATTGCAGTATTTAAGACCCACCAGTTTTAATCTCCAAAATATTTCTTTATTTCATCCCAGTCAATTCCTTCTAATGTTCATGGACCATGGAGATAGCTTTCTAAATTGATCTCACAGTTACAATTTGTCCTCCATTTCCCTGCCATGAAAATCTGAACACATTTCTTCTCTGCCTTCAGCCACTTAATAACTTCCTGTCATCCGCGCAGGATAAAATTCTATCTAGCTCCTAGATCATATTTGAGGCTCTCCACAACTCTATGTCTCCGTGTCTTCCTGTAGCATGTCCCATCTCACACCTCACTCCAACACTAGGTACACATTCTCTGTCTGTGTCTCTCCCTCCCTCCCTCCATTCATGCATGCCCTGTTATATTTCCGTATCTTTATTCATGCAGCTTCCTGCCTTAAGACTATCAAAGATTTTAGGCATTGCGTGGTTCAGGAAGCTTTCTCTCACCTTCCCAGTTTAGGGTGATGGCCTATGCTTTTCATTGAAATCACTTGTTTTGAAAAGCTTGTTTCTCCTGTTGTAGACATCAGTTATTTGGCCTATTCTAACAGATACTCATAATTTTCTACCTACACTGAATATTGCAATATTTTGTCACTCATAGCCTAACCAACCAACAGCAAATGTGATCGATTTCCTTTAGAACTGTACTACTTGAGAGCTTTAGAAGGGGAGGGGAAGTCCTAACAGAGGATCTAGAGGATCCTAGAAGATGCTAAAAGAGTGGTACAGCCCGTTCAGGTGCAAGTCATAGCCCAGATTTGTGGCTAGTACCTTACACAGGACCCCCACAGAGGGAATTGCAGATGATTCATTCTTTGTGCCATTCCTCCTCTGCACAAATTTTATATCTTTAATTTATGGTTCACTAAGCATTTCTCCATATATATTCTTCCTCATTTATATGTATTCATACTTGCATGAGTTCTGTTACTGGTTAAAATTTTTATCGATCATGTCTAGCTCTGATGGGATTTTAGAATATATTCTATTCATATATCATGCAGCATGGTATAATATAGAATGCAGTGGACTCCAGTGAACATATAAAAAGTGCAATATCTGATCTCCAGAGATTAATCCCTCGAAAAGAAAGCATAGAGAAAAACACTTCATACATGAATACATAATGTTATTATTTTTCTCTGCTATATTTGAAAATTGAAGTATTTTATTTGTTATGGTCCTTACGTTAACAATGCAGGGTTTTTAAATTTTATAGTTCTCAGCTACGAAACCAGTCATTTTGTGCATTTCTCTCTGAAACTTGTATCTGTAATTTGAGTCATTTATTTAAAGGTAAAGAAATACCAAGCTTAAAGTGGTTATTTAATTCCTGATGTTGCAATTGGCTGAGTCTTACTTTCTGCGTGGTGTTTGTCTGAACTTGAATGTGTGTCATTTGTAAATTGTGTTTTTAGATTACAGTTTATGCTGACTTAGATTTTTTTTTAATGTGGAGATTGTAGATTTGAATATTTTATCTGAAATAGTTTTATGTAAACTCAGAATATCATGCAAATCTTCATAATCTCCTAACCATTAAAACCATTGTAGCATTCATGATCACATGCCACAACTTTATGTGTTTAAAGTGTTAAGTATGTTAAATGGTGGTGGAAATTGTGACTCTTAGTTGCCAAGAACGTATGACCAAACATTCTAGCCTATTGAAAAGCTGCTTTTTATTGTTACTGTGTAAGTGGAGTCAATATGATATTAGAGTAGGAGTGAATTTTGTTTAGAAAATCAGATCACCGTTAAAGCATAATAAAATGTTTCTCAGGTTTTTATACCTTGTAGTCTCACCAAAAAAAAAAAAAAAAAAAAAAATTAGTATACTCTGAGTTATGGTAAAATAGTACTAGAAATTAAAAGATATCTTCAAATGTCAGAGTATGTATGATTATGAAGTCTCCATAACTAGACTTCTTTCTAAATGTTCATTCTTTAAGCCATTTTTCTGTAGTTCCTGTTCTTTTCATTTTCTCACCGCTATTCTACAGAATGTATTTTAGAAAGAATGTATTCCTATATGTTTTATATGTTTATATACATATATTCACACACACCCTATTTGGAGCTTCTGACTTGGTGACATGTGTGCAGGCTGATTTTTATTTTCTTCTCCCATTTGTTTTTTGCACTCATTATTATTTCTACACTAAGATTCTTTATTACAAATTCATTTTCCACATCAGCAAACTATGTACTCATAGGAAGTCAGAGAAGGAAATTGTCTAGTGAAGTGAGGACTATTCGTGACCCTAAATGGACCCTAGTACACTGATTTGTACAATGTAGGCTTCATTTAAATATTTACTAGCTGAGAAAAGAAATTTGCCAACCAACAAACTAGATATTGAGTCTAATTTCATCCAACAAAAGGCAAATTCAGTTTTGTAATTGTTAATAGTGAAAGCTTAAATTTTTACTATTACAGTTTTAACATCGCAATGAAAGCAGCCACATGTGCGTTTTATAAAGTGTGTATTTGAATATTTTTAATAGGTCCATTCAAGAATTTTGGCATTCAGGAAACTTTGTAATATTATATAAATTCTTAGGAGCATCTCTCTGTTTAAAAAAAATAGTCCGACACGCTCTAATTAAAATAACATCACTAGATTTTGTTGATGCTGGGACGTGGGTGCGTGAGGTCTTAATGTGCTCTGTTTTCTTGTCTGTTTGAAGTTTTCATAATAAAAAGTTGTTGTTGTTGTTGTTTTCTAAATCATTCCGTTAATACCACATTTCTGGGATCTGGACCAAATCTAATGTGCTAATATTATACATTTGAATATAGATAGAAAACATTTGTGGTGTCTGGATCCGTCAAAAAGAAAAGTTGTTAATAATGTTAGGACAGCTTATGGAAAACTAGGGAGTACCATTCAGCAGACGAGAACAGAGGAGGACAGCTGCTCTCTATCTCGTTAGTGTCTATAGGGTGCCTTTGTGCAGGTCATCTCAGAAAGCCAATAAGTGTTCCTGCCCAAACGATCTGTAAGTGTGGAAAATGTGGCCCTCTGTTTACACCAATAACAATGCAAGATACTCGTGGTGAAGGACCTGTAATTTTATAATTCCCCAAACGGTGACATTTATTATTTAATTCAAAGCCCATACTTACAAGGGTTAACCTTTCTTGTAAGCATGAGCAAGTAATAAAGTTTGGCTGAGAACTTAATCTGATTATAACCCTTTAAGCGTGACCAAGGATTTCAGTATTGCCTGGGAACTTGAATCTGGTTATATCTGCCGTGTCATTATGTGAAAGGAACGTGGCTAACAACATTTTAAAAGATATATTCCAACACATAAGAAGCTCACAAAAAAAATTCCTACTGTCTTAAGTAATATAGATACCCACCCCTACCCCAGTTTTAGGGAAAAAATAATGTCTTCTTACCCCCTAATAATCCTGCCATTTTAATTGTTCATTTCGTGTATATGGAGTGCTAGTGCCCTATTAACCACAAAGCAGTCAAGCATTATTAAGTTCCCTTTCTGCCCTGACCCTCCTCAGGTGTAGTACTGAGAATATTGCGAGACTAATAGATCATCAAGGAAAGATGATTTATCGTTATAATTTTAAGAGGGGTTCATCCAAGTTACATTACAGAAGAAATCCAAGAAGTAAAAAGTTTTCAGAGTAAGCTAAAAAAGAAAAGGAAAAGAAACGAAACATAGGCTAGAGAGAGAGAATATGGACATGTAAAATAAGAACAATTATAAAGCACTACCAAAGAATGGAAATTAAAATTAAAACTTATTTACTATCTTACAGTCACTTTAAAGAAATAGTGATGAAACACAAAGTTCATTTAATATGGGTTGTGACATTATTATTGCATGGCATAACATCTAAGTTCTCTACTTCAGTCATAAAACAGGCTTATTGTGATTTGTAAGATAGAACTATATTGACCCTGTGCATTTGGGTCCTCTCCTTGGCATTGTTGGTTTTACTGTTCTGTACGTTGCAGAGCTGGGTTTGTAATTTGATCAAGTTACCTTGGGAAAATTCCTCAAAAATTTTAGCATGGGGGTTCTGTAACAAAAAATACAAAAAATTCTTTGGTACCCGTTGAAAATAGCCGTTATTCTTAAGTAATCATTTAACTATGTTCGTTAAACAGTATTATATATAACTATCGTTTGACATCTTCTGCAATCCTGTCAATCCTTTCATCTCAAACTAGAGAATTTTTTTTAAACTATCGTATTTATTTTACCATAAGATTTACATGTTGAATCATTTTTTAAAATATGTAAATACATAGATTTTCAATTCCAAAACTCTTCTGATTAATTGTAGTATTATTTTGATACTCATGTATGCTGTATACAAAGTTGGACAAAGGAAGAATCTCATGTGTTATACTTCTCATGTATTATACTTACCTACTTCTCCAGGTAAACATTGTCATAGAACAATACACAACTTCCCTCCATCAAGTCCATGGCTGGTCATTTATCCTTCTATTCACTCCTTTCATTTATTTAAAGCTTTGTCTCATCATGATCTCCTAATTCTTCCAGGCATTATTTCCATCCTGGTTCTACAAGCCTGATTCCTGTGATGTCATTTAACTCATTCATTCATTTATTCATTCATTCATTCATCTCTTCTTCTTTTAACAATCTCTGTTGAGTAACTACTAGCACAAGGAATATTCATTGTGTGAAGTCCCTGTTCTTAAATTTGCAATCATGTAAAACAGAATTCCTCACATACCTTGATTATCTGTTGCCATCTTCCCATGTCACTTCTCAGTTCTAGGTATTTCCCATGGTCTGCGTTTTCTAGTGCCAAGAAAAAGCCACAAAACCATTCTGATTGGTTCCAATACAATTCATGCATTCTAGCCACTCTGAACTCTCATGGCTACATGAAACCTTTCATGTGGTTTTTGCTGACTTACCACATTCTTCACAGCAGAATTTCTTTACTCTTTTCAAGCTCCCAGCTAAACTGGGTCCCAGAAAGTGATTCACTTTTTATTACCAGGAGTGAAGCAACTTTCTTACATGAATATCTTGAATTCCCTTAGTATTTTCACTCTTTCCCTTGTCCATCATTTCTTTCTCTTAAGAAGAAAAGATTCTCCTTGCCAAACTATCCACCTCATGCATGTTGAATTTTTTTTTTAATCTTCTGCTTCCCTCAGCACATTTTTTAAATCTGTTTTCCCCACGATCATTTACAACTTCAATCTCCTCCAATATACAGACTTAATATCCACTGGCTAAAATTATGCTCAGACATTCCACTCTGCCAAAAAGATGCTGATAACTCATTCAATCTATTTTTTAAAAATCTTTTTCCTTTTTCAAACCCTTAAACTTATTGAAAGAATAGTGTAGATCTATTTTCTCAATTTCATACCACTAGTCCTTCTTTAAACCTTTCTGATTTGAACTCTGACTTGTCTCTGCAATGGAAATAGTCCTCTTAAAGGTCATCAGTGGCCTTTGTGTAACACTATGTTCATCTATTCGTTCATGCATCCATTCTTATTCACTCAGAAAATAATTTATTTTGTGCTTGTATGCACCAGACATTTGGTAGATACTATAGGTACACCTAAAAATACTGAGAGAAAAGTCAACAACAACAAAAAAAGACACAGTCCTTTTAGTCAGACAGTTTATAATTTAGGCAGAGGAAACAAACAAGTAGAGAATTATTAGACAGTGAAAGAGTTGCAAATACCGTGTTTCCCTGAAAATAAGACCTAGTCGGACAATCAGCTCTAATGCGTCTTTTGGAGCAAAACTTAATATAAGACCCAGTATTATATTATATTATATTATATTATATTATATTATATTATATTATATTATATTATACCCGGTCTTATAGTAAAATAAGACCAGGTCTTATATTGATTTTTGCCCCAAAAGACGCATTAGAGCTGATTGTCCGGCTAGGGTCTTATTTTCGGGGAAACACAATAGTTAAGCATAAGGCAGTATGAGAGTCAGAGAAGCAGTGTCTAACACGTCTAGGTGGTCATAAAAGCTTTTGTTGAAGTTGAGGCTTCTCTTAAAGGAAAAAAGAAAAAGTATTCAGGTAAAAAAGTTGTGGGGGGGACAAGCATTTTTAACAGAGAGAGTATCTTTCTTGAAGGAATCTAAGAGTTTTTATGTGTTTGGTTATAAATTTGCAAAGATGGAACAAGATTGCAAAATTTGGGGAAGCAGATGGCAATAAGGCCATAGAACAAGGGTATTGCCTGCATTGAGTTTTTAAAGTTTTATTTAAATGATTGTGTATTTGTATGTTTTGGGGTGTGCGAAGAAAGAGGTCTGTACTTTCCACCTGTTTCTAACATATAAATCTGTGACTTGACAGTATCCAGAGCCACAGCTATAAATGTAGTCAGAGGTCAGGTTATAAAAGGCTTTGAATTCGAATATCAAGCTAAGGAACTTGTAAACTGTATCTTAAAGACTGTAGTTTGAAGAAGTTTAAGAAATATGGCAATATGCTCAGATTTTTGTTTCTGAAAAGTTCACTGTCTGTAATGTGAATTATTCTACAAGATGAGCAAGACTTCAGAAACGGGAATTAGGACACATGAAGGTAGTCCAGGAATGAGATGAATAGTGATCTGTGATCACTACAGTGAGTATGAAGAAGAGGCAAGACAGAAACATCTAGAAAGTAGAATTTAGATGTTAGTGGGGCCCTGCCCCCACTCCTACATGGCACACACCGCACAACCCTTCACAGTCTCTCCCACACCTCATGCTTACTCATCTCATTCTGCTGGCACCAAGCACCCTGTCTTGAATTAAGTATTTTATATTTCTACATTTAAAATTACTTGAGCTTAGGACTGTGTCTTTGGATTTTCTATCCCTTATAGCACCTAACGCAGAGAATTACACATATGAAGCATTCAAAAACTGCTTGTTAATGATTATTTTTATACAGCATCCACTCTGTTCGAAAAGCTTTGTGCATATTCATTTAATGCTCACAACAACTGTGTGAGGTTTGAGGAGTGCACTACCATGTTTCCCCGAAAATAAGACCTAGTCGGACATTCAGCTCTAAAGCATCTTTTGGAGCAAAAATTAATATAAGACCGGGTCTTATAATATAATATAATAACATAATATAATGTAATATAATATAATATAATAATATAATACTGGATCTTATATTAATTTTTGCTCCAAAAGACACCTTATAGCTGATTGTCTGGCTAGGTTTCATTTTCGGGAAAACATGGTATTATTATACCCTCTTTTCAACTGAAGATGAGTCACATGAAGGTTAAATTACCTTCCTAAGGTCACACACCTAACAACTAGTGGAGCTGAGATTCAAACCCACGCAATCTGGTGTCAGAGTCCATGCTCATAACCAGTATGCCAAACTGCCTCAAAATTGGAATCATGTTTGAATGCCAGCCAATAATTGGTAAATTTGAAGCAATGTATAAAATGTTCTAGTCTCACAAGAGTAAACGTAATATTTGATTTGATTTGTGTGGAACAGCTAATGAGTCTGCTTTCTAATGTTTTTGTTTTAATCCTTTTAGAACCAATTCGAAGATACAAAACTTACCACAGCGATATCTTTAGTACCTCCAGTGAAAGTCCATCTATTATTTCCTCTGAATCAGATTTCAGACAAGGTGAGAGGCATCTCAACAAGCAAAATGTTTTTAAGAAACCATGATTGTTCTTCTTTATCAGTCATGTTGAGATATGAGGTGTCAAAAGAATAATTCTACATAAAATTTAAGAATTATAAAAAGCTGCCAGTTTCTCATTTTAACAATATAGAAACAATATACAAACAACAAACAACATTGTTACAAACAACAATGTAGTCATTTTCATAATACAGAAAATAATTCATTGTCTTAAAAAATAACATGACTTGGTTCTAAAGATATGTCAGTCATTGGATTATATGAATATTATTTGTAAAAATTATATGTCTGCTAAATGCTTAAGTTTTAAATAAGATTACTTGATATTATTATCATCTGTGCTATTGCTCCTTTTTCATTCATAACTAGTGAGAAAAAGTGAAGCTTCAAAGAGATTTGAATCCAACAGTGGTCTCCCAGGAGTAGATGAAACTTCAAGTCAAGGCCAGTCACACAGACCAAGGTATGTGATATGAAAAAAGAGTAATACTATACACAATGACAGGTTATTTTCTTTTAATTAGAGTCAAGTAGGATTTTTTTAAATTATCCTTTTTCCTCTGTTTTCTCCATTTTCCTTTTCCTTTCCTTCCTAAGTTCTCACAAATTTATTCAGTTATGTGAAAGACATTGTAGTAGTTTGAGTTATTGGAATCTTCTAAAATTAGAATTGGCTCTGATTATTTTTTTTTTTAAAGATTTTACTGGGGAAGGGGAACAGGACTTTATTGGGGAACAGTGTGTACTTCCAGGCCTTTTCTTTTTTTTCCAAATCAAGTTGTTGTCCTTTCAATCTTAGTTGTGGAGGGTGCCATTCAGCTTCAAGTTGTTGTCCTTTCAGTATGAGTTGTGGAGGGCGCAGCTCAGCTCCAGGTCCAGTCGCCGTTGCTAGTTGCAGGGAGCACAGCCCACCATCCTTGCGGGAGTCGAAACCAGCAACCTTGTGTTTGAGAGGATGCGCTCCAACCAACTGAGGCATCCAGGAGCTCAGTGGCAGCTCAGCTCAAGGTGCTGTGTTCAATCTTAGTTGCAGGGGGCACTGCCCACCATCCCTTGCGGGACTCAAGGAATTGAACTGGCAACCTTGTGGTTGAGAGCCCGCGCTCCAACCAACTGAGCCATCCGGGAGGCAGCTCAGCTCAAGGTGCCGTGTTCAATCTTCCTTGCAGGGGGCGGAGCCCACCATCCCTTGGGGGACTCGAGGAATTGAACTGGCAACCTTGTGGTTGAGAGCCCACTGGCCCATGTGGGAATCGAACCGGCAGCCTTCGGAGTTAGGAGCATGGAGCTCTAACCGCCTGAACCACCAGGCCGGCCCCTGGCTCTGATTATTTATAATTTGTACTTGAAATCTGAAATTGTCACTGTAAATATAATATAAGTTATTAATAGTTAGGAAATTACAAAGGCATGGCATTAAACTTCTGTGAGAAGACAGTAAACCTTGATTTCTAAGAAATAATACCTCTTTCAAAATGTTGAACAGGCTCAACCAGCAGGCTTTCAGTGAGTGCTATTTGTTGAATGAATAATGAGTAGGTTATTCATTATTAACCTACTAAGTAACCTATTACTTGAAAAGTTAATTATTCGCTACATCTTTCTAGCTTTAAAAGGGGTTACCTTGTATTTTTTAAAAACCCAATTCAGGCTGTTTAGAGTTCATTTTCATACTGAAATACTTAGCTTTCTTATATAGTGTTAGGTATTATTCTTGTGCCAGGCTTAGGATGGTGGTATTCTAGCTGTGTGTTGATTTACTTTGTTTAAACTGAAAAGTGTCAGGTCAGTAGTGAATATATTGATGTGTATCCTTTTCATGTGAGCACAGGTCCCTTACATGAGCAAAAGCATATTGTTAATGTTAAGCATTAATTTGAAATTTATAATGTGATGTTAAAGAACCACAGGTTGCTTCAGAATTTACTCCCAAACTATGGGAATCCTTTTAAATTCAGTACCTCAGTTTGTATCTTCAGGTGCCACCATATACAAAAGAATCATTTGGAAATTAACAAAAAATTGCCCCGTAGCTAATTAATTCTGGCAGACACTGTTTCATACCCGTAAACTATTAATAGACCAGGTAACCCTAGCCATGTGATTAAAGCAGACAATTTATTCAAGGTTTAGATTCCAAGTAATTAAATACATTGCACTAAAATTATCCTTCATGTTCCAGTTTTTGTTAAATTTATGTCTTTTTCTCTTATCTCTTTTGCCTTTTAAAATAGTCCATATTTTATTTTCTTTAAGGAAAGTTTTAATAAGTATTCAGTTACCTAAAATGATGTTATATTTGCTTAATAGCATTTTATATTACTATAACTCCATTGTGGTAATAGTAATTGTGATGACTCCATTTTGGTAATTTTGAACAAAGAGGTAAGAGACAAAGACAGATCTATGCTTCATATTACATAGTTTTCTTAAAGAAGCAAAAGTGTTTGGCAATGAACAGAATAAAGAGCAAATAATTGAATTGCACTAAGATATATGTTGAATTGAGGGAGTCACTCCTCTCTATATATCATTTGGAGAAAACTTAATAAATAGTTAATATGATGTCCTTTTAACTTGATCAAATGTAGGAATAAAGGAAACAACTGGAAGAATTATTGGGGTTATATGTTAAATTTGATTGATTGTTATATAGTCATTTAAAAACATATTCTTCCCAATAAAATTAAACCATTTTGTGTGTCTTATGTCAATTTTATTGAGGTACTTTTACCTCAAAAGTACCAAGATTATGAGAGAATCTTAGTTTTGACTGTTTTCAAGTTTTACTATAGGAAACATTAACATTAAGGTCACCTTAACTCATCAAATCATGTTTTGGTGATAAACTATCTTTTATTTCACACTTTAAGAGGGAAAAATAAAACAATGTGGTGTTCATGGTTATCTGCATTAGATAAAAGGTATAGGTGAAAGTAAAATATTTCAAGAAGTAAATCGTTAGGTCTATGTATATGTTATATCAAATGTAAGATGCCAAATTCGACTTTTACACTAGTCTCTTCTCCTTTTTCTGCCCACAGGAAAACACACTAACTGAAATACTGTCTAAATTCTGTATTCAAATGCAGAATTTTCTGAATGTGTACAAAAGTTTCTGATAATATTCTTAACATGCTGGTATACAGTCAGGAGGTCCTGTTTTGTTCTTTAGATCACATATTTGTGAGATCTATAAATAGCGCTGTATTTAAACATGTTGCATGCTTCTTTATAAGAATTTCCATTCCCTTTAGCTAGAATGAAGTGGAAAAACAGATCCAGACAGTACTATTGATTTGTATCATAGGGGGTGGGGGGAGATTAACAGGAAATCATGAGTCAGATGCAGCAGAATGAGTAATTTTTGGATTCTGAGCTATCAAAAGTGTCTTTCAGTGATCAAAAAGGATATTCAAAGCTGTTTTCCAAAGAGCATCACTAAGTTGTTTTCTGTACTAACTTTTGAAATACAATTTGTACATAGCACAGTTCCCACTGGTTCTGTACCTATCTGCTTGACAAGGTAACCTTTTTTTCTGACTCAGAACAACCTATTTATTCAGTCCAAAATGATTCAGGTTTCTGAGTTTTTTGTTTGTTTGTTTGTTTGTTTGTTATTTTGTCTCTCAAGTTGTTTGGTCTTTAAGGCACTTTTAACAGATACTGTACTGGGTGAGAGAAAAATGATAATCAGTCTTTTTTACTACCTGTTTGTAGCTCTGGTATAAAATGATTTGAACAAGAAAGCTAATATATTTGGTGAAAATAACAAGTGTGGATTAAAATATATAGACTCTATTCTTGTCATTATCCTTGAGTCCCATTAAGTGAGATTCGTGAGCCATAAAATTATATTCAATGATTTGATCAAGAAATGGTTATTGAGCACCAACCATGTACTGGGTACTTTTAGGTACTGGACATAGATTCATGAACAAGATTTTAAAAAGTCCCTCAAGGGTCTTTCTAGGGCTGAGAGATAGCCATTAAAAAAGAAGTAAGGGATGCACCATCAGATAGTGATGGTGCTTTGAAGCAAAATAAAGCAGGCTAAAGGGATAGAGAATGCAGGTGTGTGGTGTCCAAATTCTGTTTTACATAGGGAGGATTATCAGAGGAAGCCTCTCCCAAAGGGTGATGTGGGGACAGAGTCCCAGAGAGCAGTTTCCAGGCTCTCAGCCTCACGTGGAAAGGTTCTGGCTCGGGTAGTAGATGGCTGTCAGCTGTGACTGGTTGACCATCAGCTGTAACCAGTTAGCCAATTAGCCACTGATATGACTGCCGCGGCCGCATTGGTTGGTTGGTTGGTTGGCAGGCAGAATAGTGGATGGTGGATTGCGGATCATGTGGATCCTACTTCTTGCATCTCAGCAGGCCACCAGAGAGACTGGGGTGCAGAAAAACCCCTTGTTGGGTACTGGCGGATGTTAGCTTTTGTATCTCCAACCCAGCCGCCAGCGAGAATATAGTGGTATGACTCCCCTACCTATGGCTCCGTGGGTGTTCCTTTTTGGCCTCACCGTGTCCTGCGTTCTTATGTGGGGAGCGGGAGCTGAAACCCCGCACGACACCCTACATGACAGTGATATTGAACAGAAAACTATTTGAAGTGAGGAGTGAAACATGCAGGTATCAGGAGGAAGAGGATTGCAGACAAAAGGAACAGAAAAAGCAGAGGCCCTGAGATAGGGGAAATGTGTTGCCTGGTAGAGGAATAGCAAGAAGGGCAGTGTGGCTGCAGCAGAATGAGTGATGATAACCAGGACCCAAAACATGTCAGAGCTCAGAAGCTAAGCTGAGCATTTCAGATGTTATTCAAGTATAATGGGAAGCCATTGGATGGTTGAAAGCGTAGGGAGCCAGCATCTACTTTACATTTTAATGGAATTAACGCAGGTTTGTTCTGTGAAGAACAAATTACAGGAATACAAGACCAGTTAGGAGGCAATTACTCAGTTTGAGATAGATACAGCACAGGTTGTTAGTGATAGAGTGGAGTCGGATATACATGTCTTTAAGGTTGTGCCTTCAGGAATTGGTGCTCTCTCAGGGATTTGCAAGAAAAAGCAATCATGAATGACTCCACGTTGTTTACTAAGCAACCAGAGAATGAATGATTGAGAGAAGGGTGAACATGGGGGAAAACGTATCAAGAATTTTGTTGTAGACATATTAGGCTTCAAATGTATATTAATACCCAACTAGGTAAGTAAATAGAATTAGAATTCAGGGGAGAGACTGGAGTTATAGGAACATACAAAACTATTAAGGCCAGGTGACTAGATGAGATCATGTAGGGATGGAGTATATATGGAGACTAGAAAAATCTGGAGGTCTGAGCATTGATATAGCCAATATTAAGAGATTGGAAATGAAGGAGGATCCAGCAGAAGAGATGAAGAAGGGTTAGACAGTGAAGTAGAAAGAAAACAAAAAGAGCGTGGTTTCCCAGAAGTCAAATGTTTCAGGAAGGGGGAGGACTGAACAACCATGTCGCATGGTGCTTAGATGCCAGGTGAAATAAAAATTGGGAATTATTCTTTGGCTTTGATAACAGAGGTCAGTCATTTTGTGACCAGTTTTGGTAGAATAATCTGGACTAAAACTATTGGTGAGAGTCCGAGGGAATGGGAGATGGAGTAGAGATAAAATTTAAATGACAGTTTTCAGAGATTTACTCTCAACGACAGCAGAAAAATAGGATAGTGTCTAAAAGAGGATATGGAACCAAAGGATACTTTGTTCTGAGTAGGAAATAGTACAACATGTTTATATGCTGATAAGAATAACTAGTGTACACAATTATTGAGGTGTGTGGGAGGATAAATTGTAGAGTAAAGTCTTTGTGTAGGAGAGAGGGGTGGAATCCCATGCGCAGTAGAGGTGTGAGGCCTATGTAAGTGGGCAGGAGATTCATCCATTGAAACAGAAGAGAAGGCAGAACACATGGATGTAGATTTGGAAAGTCTGGCAGAAGGATGAGGAAGTTATTTCCTGATTGCTTCTTTTTTCACAAAGAAAACTAAGGAAAAGTTATCAGTTAAGAGAGGAAGAGGGAGAGAATACTGGAGCTTTGAAAAGATAAGACAAGGAAGAAGAAATGAATCAGTTCTCTAAGAAAATGAGTAACCAGGCAATGCCGAGAGCCCAGTGAGATCAGTCAGTATAATTCTACAGTTTCATAAGAGTTAAGGCTGCATGCAAAGAAATGATTTTAATGATGGGCCTTAGATTTCAAGCAATGTAGGGCCAGAGAGAAATTGGTGGAGCCAATGGATTAAAATTCCTGAAAGAAAGATCTGGTTAAGATGGCGGAGTAGGTAAACGCTGTGCTCACCTCCTCTCATGACCACATCAAAATTACTACTAAACTACAGAACAACCATCATTGAGAATCACCTGAAATCTAGCTGAACTGAAACCCTACAACTAGGCACATACAGAAGAAGCCACCTTGAGACTGATAGGAGGAGCAGTGACCCAGAACGGGCTGGTCCCACACCCGTGTGGACCATTAAAAATCTGGAGTGATAGCTGCACTCCGAAGTCCCCTGGCAGGAGCGAGGGGTCCCAGCGCCACACCAGGCTCCCCAGGCCAGGGTTCTAGTGCTGGGGAGAGAAGTCCCCATAACTTCTGGCTGTGAAAACCAGCAGACATTGTGGCTGAGTGAGACAGAGGGTGGCTGCAGTCCCAGGCACTCCTCTTAAAAGGCCCGTGCTAGGACTTTCTCACAGATGGACTCACTTGCTCTGAACGCCAGCGCTGGGGCAGCACCTCAAAAGTCATCAGGGACCTACCTGGAGGAACTGAATTAGCTCCAGGGCGAAGGCTGGAGAAGCAGCTTTCTGCCAGATGGAGGAACAAGCAGAATTCGTTGTTTCTTTGTTGAGCCCTTCCCCTTCCCAGGTTGCAGATGCAGGCAACTGCTATATCTCAGTCTCCATCAAACTCACTGGCACCATTCGTTCGCCCTGATTCCCTGAAACATCACCGCACCCAACTTTCAGGCACACCCAAGAGGCTCTCCTGCAAGGCTATCATTTAGAATCAAAGGACAGATAAAGAGCTTTCCAGACAAAAAAAGCTGAAGGAGTTCAAATCAAACGAGACTTATAAGGAATCTTAGAGGGACTTCTTTAAAATGAAAAAAAAAAGAAAAAGAAAGATAAAAAATGTGAATAAAATGGCAATAACTACATATCTATCAACAATTACTTTAAATACAAATGGATTAAATGTTCCAATCAAAGACGGAGTGGCTGAATGGATAAGAAAAGAAGACCCTTACATATGCTGCCTACAAGAGACTAACTTCAGATTGAAAGACACGCAGACTGAAAGTAAAGTATGGGGAAAAGGTATTTCATGAAAATAGAAACAAACAAACAAAAAAGCTGGGGTAGCAATACTTATTCCAGACAAGATAAACTTTAAAAGAAAGGCTATAACAAGAGGCAAAGAAGGACGCAGTAATCCCACTTACGGGTATTTCAGAAGAAACCCAAAACACTACTTCGAGGGATGTGTGCATCCATGTGTTCATTGCAGCATTGTTTACAATGGCCAAGATGTGGAGGCAGCCTGGGTGTCTGTTAATGGATGAGTGGATAGAGTAGGTGGTTCATATGTACAATGGAATACTGTTTGGTCAGGGAAGGTAATGGGTTCTTGCCATCTGCGGTAGCATGGATGGACCTGGAGAGTATTGTACTGAGTGGAGTGTCAGACAGAGAAAAACAGATGCAATGTGATGTCACTTACAAGTGGAATCTAAAAAACAAAATTAAAAAAAACAGAATAGGAGCAAACTCATAGATACAGACAACATTTCAATGCTTGCCAGATGGGACAGGGGGCAAGAAAGGGGAAGGGATTAAGAAGTGCCAATGAATAGTTATGAAATAATCACGAAGATGTAAAGTAATAAAGCATAGGGAACATAGTCAGTAATATGGTAATAACTGTGTATGGTGCCAGGTGGGTACTAGACTAGTCAGGGGGATCACTTCTTAAATTACATAAATGTGCAATCACTATGCTGTACACCTGAAATTAATATAAGATAATATTGAATGTCAACTGTAACTGAAAAGTTAAAGGGGGGAAAAGATGAAGGGGAATGAGAGGTTCAAATTTCCAGGTATAAAACAAATAAGTCACAGGGATGTAATGTACAGCATAGGGAATATAGTCAATAATATTGTGATAACATAGTACAGTATCAGATGATTGCTGGACTTACCATGGTAATCACTTCTTTAGGTATATAAATGTTGAATATAAATTGTGTACACCTGAGAATAATATAATATTGTATGTTAGCTATATTTTAATAAAAATCTTTTTAAAAACTTTTGAAAAGAATAGTACCTTGCAAATAAAAAAATGATAAAATTTTTGAAAGAGTCAATGAGTTATTTGAAGAAGAATATTAGAGGAAATAAGCTAGAACAAATAAGGAGATTATATTGAGAGGGTATTAGAGGATAGAAATAGGAAATCTTAGAGGTGGTGTGGTTATTGTTAATAGCCAGCATGACCATGGGAGTAGATTGTTGGCTAAAATGGAGGGGGCCAGAGTGTTGGAGGACTCTTCAGTCTATGTATGAACCACCACCATGAATGGTAACAGTTGTGGTGAAGAAGAAAACTGAGTCAGGCATTTAAATCGTTAATGAGTCAGGGGGAGTCAAAGCAGAGCAGTGGATGGTATGATGTCATAGCATGTACTTCAGGGGGCCGAGGGTCTGTTGGAGAAAGGGTCAGCAATCATCTGGAAGCTGAAATAAGAATTAAGGGGAATCTCAATCCCATCTCCATGCCCAGTGATTCAGGACGAATAAACCTGCCCCAATATGAGAGAACTGTAGGGGAAGCACTTTTCAGAGGATGCTGAATATTCAAAGAGATGGAGGGTATAGATCTACCCACTGAAAACGGGACAGCATACTATATCCGCACATCAATAGCAGAACAGAAAGGTTACTGCAAGGATTCTTCTGAGATGAATATATATATATATATGTTTAAATTATCAATATCTTACTTAACATGATTTTTTTCTTGATTAGATTTAAAATAATCCTTTTCTTCCAGTCCTTACTTTTCTCAAAATCTTTTCTACATAGCAGACAATATGAAACACCCCTTGAAGGCAACTTAATAAATCAAGAGATCATGCTAAAACGTCAAGAAGAAGAAATGATGCAGCTCCAAGCCAGAATGGCCCTTAGACAATCTCGACTCAGCCTGTATCCAGGAGACACAATCAAAGCTTCCATGCTTGACATCTCCAGGGACCCTTTAAGAGAAATGGCCCTAGAGACAGCCATGACCCAAAGAAAACTGAGGGTATGTTGATTCTCAGGGTGACGGCATCTAAACTTGGTCTCACAGGGAAATGTTTTGCAAAGTCCTTTTAAAAATTCTGTAGATATCCTAAAGTTGCCTGTAGATGAAATTGAAATTTCATATTAGTATCCATTGGTGTTTAATATCTTGTGAGTTGATATTAAAATAAATATTTAGCTGTTTTCATGATTTCGTTTTTACGGTTAACAATCGATGGATTTAGAGTATCTTAATTGTATATCTTTAAAGTATATTTATAACCCTTAAAGTTAACTGGCTTTTGTCAGTATTATGGGGAATTATTTTTTGATATTAAGAGATGTATTATCCCACATACCAAGAATATCAAATACAGACATTCAAGGTTGGTTCAGTAGCTCAAGAATGTTATCAAGTACATTCCATCTTTCTTCTCTGCCATTCTCAGAATTTTACAGTAATTCACTTTTTACTCCAACGATGACCATGTTAGCTTCAAGCATCATATCCTCATATTACAATGTCCGAGCACAAGAAGGAACAAATCTGCATCTTGTATGTGTGGATGATATTTTTTATGTGTGTAGTTGGTTTATTTTTGTTTTAACATATAAATATACGCTCAAAATTAACAACCTTTTCTCATGTAAAATACCTTGAATCTTTTAAAAACGTCTGTACTCTTAATATTGTTAAGACCTGTAAAGTACTCCATTATGTCAATTTACCATGTACCATGATTTTTTTAATCAGTTTCCAATTATGAGACATTTAAAATTTTTCTAATTTGTTGCTATTGCAAGCAGTGCACTAATGAACATCCCAGTAGCTAAACCTTTGCAGATTACTCCTTCCAAGTAGAATAGCCACTTTAAAGGCAAACACCTTTTAAGACATTTGATGCATAATTGTCAAATTGCCATTTAAAAAGTTTGTACCAATTTATGCTTTTATGATTATGCCTATTTCACCATAGTCATGCTTATTCTATATATTATCATTCTTTTTTATACCATCACCAATTTGGTAGGTGAGACAGTATCTCATTTGTATTGTTCCTTTACAAATAATTCTGGAAAAGCAAAATATATATATCAGTAAAAGTGATAAAATCTGTATTGAATTTTTTCCTTTTCAGTTTTGTGCTAAGGAAGTATGTTAACACCATTCTGTTTTGGTTTTTGTTGCTGATTTCAAAGAATTATCTTAAAAGCATATTTGTATGCCCTGTAGTTGATAGACCTCAACTTTCCTTCATTATTTTTGGAGGAGAAAAAACAGTATTGAAAACTCCATTGAACTACAAATTAGAAGACTTGGATTCTACTGCTAATATTGCTGTTATATGACTTTATGTAAATTTTTAAACCTCTTTGGGCCTCATCGTGCTAATTTTTTAAATGTAGAATTGACTCGTAATTTATAAGACACTGTCCAATATCAAAGTTATTAGATCCTACTAAAATATAACTGAATTTATTTTAAGCTGAAAGTATGAAACTCAAGGCTTCAATTTATCATTATAAACAATACCTCTGTCAAAATTAATCTCATAGGTAGGATATCATACAAAATAGCCTGGGCTTCCAGTAATTAATGGCACACGCAAAGCATAAAGGACACACAGACATATATACACATCTTTTCCCCAAAGTATAGTTTCAGAGTTAATGCAGAATGTTGGCTCATTAAAGTTTCATAAATGATACTCTATATCTTAACAGTGCCACTATTATGTGTCATCTCAAAAAATCCTGTGTTTCCTTTAAGGCAGTTTCTGGCCACTTCAAAAACAATCATTTCTTCATCAGAGACATGCTATATCAATGACTAGACAATTTGAACTGCTGGTCATTTAAGGATCAAGTAGTGTTTTTTCTGAAAAGGACAGGAAGGGTATGTGTTTGAAGCTGAAAAAGAATGCTAGTATTTGGAAGAAGTTTCACAATTGAATTAATGGTCTTTCTAAAACATAAATGTTTACTTAATTTTTTTCTGTACTTCGGTGCAGACATATTTTAATTTGTTCATACCCTGTCGCCTTAGTTGATCTATAACAGATTCTGTATTGCCCATGGCAGACCATTTTCATTGTTTCTACTCTATTTCTATTCTCATTTAATATGTGTCCTGTTGGTTCGTTGAATATTAACAAACATTTAATGTTAAACTTTAAATGGCATCTGTCACATGTTCCACATTGTTAATTGGATAGAATTCCCACACCAAGGAACCAAATGAGCTGTACAGCCAAATGCAAAGAAGAAACTAAATTAACAAAACAAATCTTCCATAACCTCCATTAATTCAAACACACACACACACACACACACACACACACACACCGCGTTTGGCCTCAAGATTTGCCCTGCTTTCATTCTACTTCTTGCTCATTTGGACATTATCTTTCGATCTATTCTGATTCTGTTCCCACCTAGAGTCTAACTTGTTTTAAGTTACCTCCTCACATAGTTCTCCCCTCTTGGAAGAACCCCCTGGATATACAAGAGGTCAAGGGGAAGAGTAGGTTGAAAAACAGTAAATGCAGTGTGTAGACTCCACTTTTCCCCAATCCCAAGTCCCCCCAGCTCCTGGAATACTGTTTTCATACTGGAGACATAGTGGTGGGCAGAGATTGTGATACCTCTACTATCTCTAGTTGTTGCCATTTAGAACAAAAGAATATGGTGTCACAGTGTTCCGAGAACATGATTACAGATGAATATACATATTTTTGTTCTTTAACTATGACTTGTTTTAGCAGAAAATGAATATTACTCTAAAACAATGCGATTGTGTTCACACATTAGCAATATTAAACCAAATCCTTATAGGAGCTTGATAATTATATTATTTCAGCAGTTTAACCTACTATTGGTTTTTGTTTGTTTGTTTGGTATTTTTGAGAGTCTGAGTCTATCTGGAGGCCAAATAATGAAAAACTTGCAAAACAATATAAGCAGTCCTTTACATTTGACATCACTGGTAGAAAATAAAGCTGAGAGAAAACTCCTGTTCACACTTAACGTAAGGCGCATTCCATTCCTGTTCTTGGTAAATTCCACTGTATTTCTTTAGTGGAAGTTTCTTCATTTGTTTCAGATCACCTAGTTCT
Source organism: Rhinolophus ferrumequinum (assembly GCF_004115265.2). NCBI lineage: Eukaryota > Metazoa > Chordata > Mammalia > Chiroptera > Rhinolophidae > Rhinolophus > Rhinolophus ferrumequinum. The sequence continues at coordinate 40,946,796 of NC_046288.1, forward strand.
AATCAGGTGGGTTTGGTTTATATGTAATTTATTGTTATTATTTTTATTATTATTGTTATATTATTTTCCTTTCAAGGAAATAGCTAGAATAACTAGTAAAAGCTGTTAATTCTACTTATGTGATTTGCAGAATTTCTTTGGTCCTGAGTTTGTGAAAATGACTGTTGAACCATTTATATCGTTGGATTTACCACGGTCTATCCTTGTAAGTAATAAAACCAATTTGTGTCACTCTTAGAAAATAATTTCAGTCATAATATTTTTTAAAAACAGCTGAAATTCTTATAAAGCTTACTTTAATAGATGCCACTTTTTTTTTCCAATGTAGACCAAGAAAGGAAAGAATGAGGATAACCGAAGAAAAGTAAACATAATGCTTCTGAGTGGGCAGAGACTGGAAATGACTTGTGATACCAAAACTATATGTAAAGACGTGTTTGATATGGTTGTGGCCCATATTGGTTTAGTGGAACATCATTTGTTTGCTTTAGCTACCCTCAAAGGTACCAAGACATTTTAAATTCCGGGTACAGAATGGAAACTTGGCAACAAGTTGACTTTCTATATACATGTTATGCCCACCATCCAGCCTTGTTCTGAGAAATAGTAACTACATGAACATTCAGCATCGAGATGTAGGAGTTAGGAACTCCCTTCTAACTAGATGCATTGTTTTAATAGCTTTTTAGAATCTTTTTAATAGCTTTTAGCATCTTCTGTACCTGACCATAAAGATTTCCGTTTGGCTCTGGTATCATTTTGGGGACCATTATATATGTCAACTTCCTATATATGTACTTCAGGAATTAGTATCCTGCTAATGCCAGTTTGAATATATAGCAGGACACTGTTTCTGAATCAATTTCTTTAGCCTAGTATTCCAAAAATACAGTGTCTTTTTAAAATGTTGTCAGTTGATGAGTGACAAGATTTTTTTAAGCATACACCTGCTGAAATCTGTGATGTTTGCAACCACAGTGGTTTCAGAGCACAGCTTCAGTAGAAGCCACTCCCATTTATCAATTACAATTGCCATAGTGGTAGGAAACTCTTTGGAATTGAACTTTAGTAAATCTTTCTTTAATAAATCATTATATTTATAAATTATTCTTCAGTGTTTCAGATTCCTGTTTACCTCAAAATTTAACTTAGAAACCTTAGACAACCAAGTACTACAAATTATAACTGAAGGATCAAATCATCCTAAAACCCTACAAGACATGGATAATGTCTTCTTTGTCATAAGAGAAATATTTCCTTCAGTTTAATTTATTGAATTCTTGTTCTTTAAACACTAATGATTCATTTTATAGAGTCTTCCAATAAATATTCAATTATTGCCTATTGATATTCTGTCACTTTACTAATTACAATCATAAACTAAGCCAGTAATACTACCTATATGAAAATAGTCAATTAAACAGAATTTCTATTTATAATACATCTAATTTCTTAAACATTCTGAATAAGTCAAATTTTACTGAATAATCTTTTATTTGGAGAGAGTCAATATTTAAATGATCACATTAAAAAATAAAAATAAAATGATGACTATTGTTCCTACTAGGTTTCAGCTGGTAACTCAATAAGAATAAATAATGGTTGATATCTATTGAATGCTTACCATGTGCCACATGGCTTCACCAAGTATTTTATATCCATCATGTTATTTGATCCCTACAATAACCTTATAAAACAGGAGTTGCAGAAATTAACACTATCCTCATTTTACAAGCAAGAAAATTGATATCTATAAAGGTTAAATTTATTCAGTGTCACACAGATAGTAAATGATGTGGCCAGGAGTTGAATCCAGGTCTGTGGGTCTACAGAGCCCTCATTCTTAAAAGACTGAGCCATATTGCCTCTCATGGATAGGCGGTGCCTCAGAGCTTCCCACTGTATTTGTTAATCTTGTTTTATTCTTGTGTGAAACTATTTTATGCAAGTCTGACAAAAAAAAAAATTAGAAGAAAACATTAAAGTATTTTTATTTTATCTGAATCTTTTTATCATTCTGTTTTAGATAATGAATATTTTTTTGTTGATCCTGATTTAAAATTAACCAAAGTGGCCCCAGAGGGATGGAAAGAGGAACCAAAGAAAAAGAACAAAGCCACTGTTAATTTCACTTTGTTTTTCCGAATTAAATTTTTCATGGATGATGTTAGTCTGATACAGTAAGTACAAAAGAGTTTCTGTTTTTCTCTTTTTGACCGCTGGTCTTTTGCCCCTTTAGTTTACTGATAGTGAATTATTTGATTCTGATCAATGATAATGTCTTCTGTATCATAAAAGAAATATTTCCTTCAGTATAGTTTATTCAATTATTAGCCTTCTAAGCTTAATGATAAACCATCTTGGAAACTAAACTTATATGCCAATGATAAAAATCACCCCAAGATTCAAGTCAAAAGCCTAGATGTTTTGTGTGTGTACTTATTTTTGCAGACATGCTCTGACCTGTCATCAGTATTATCTTCAGCTGCGAAAAGATATCTTGGAGGAGAGGACGCACTGTGATGACGAGACTTCTTTATTGCTGGCATCCTTGGCTCTCCAGGCAGAATATGGAGATTATCAACCAGAGGTGTCATTTATTTTTTTCTCCAGAACCACTTTTGCGTGCTGTTCTGATCCTCAGCATAATTAAAGACTAAACCTAGTTGACTGGTTTGCCCAACTAGGTTTAGTACTGTTTAGATCTGGAGATTTTTGAGACTAATTTGATGCCTCAAAATCACCAAGTTCCCTACGTGCATTGGTTTTATAAAATCATGCAGTATGGGATTTCTTCTGTTTTCTTTCTTTTTTTCTTTTTTTCTTTAAATCGTCCTATTTCAGAGTTTGGGGCTATCTAGCACTTATCCTTCCTTCTCCCAATTTCTAACTAATAGATATAGATACAGGGTTACCAGCCAAATCTAATCAAAGGGATCTTCTGAAACCTTCCCCATGGATCCATGCAGTGATGGGCTAAGAACCTAGCAGAGCTCAAGTATGAAGAGCAGATGTTCAAGGTCAAATGTTTCTGAATATACGTGGGTCTAAGCAAAGGGCAAGAGACTATACCAGTTAAGCAGCATCCTTCACAGCATTAATCCTTAACATAATGCTGTGAAGTGACAGCATTATGTCACCTTAACATAGTGACATTTGGACCTTGATTGTTAGTCTCTCCTCAAGCTTGCCAATCAGTCCAGTCATTCTCCCTCACTGAATAAAAGAGAAATAGACTGATGCATTTTCTCTAAAGCTCACTCCTCAGAGAGAAGTATAAATAGAAGTAGTTTATCTCTTGGTCAAGGCAAGAACTTTAAGATAAGAGGAAGAAGGCAAACAAAATTGCTTACAAAAACATTTTCATTTCTAGGTTCATGGTGTATCTTATTTTAGACTGGAGCATTATTTGCCTCCCAGAGTGATGGAGAAACTTGATTTATCCTATATTAAAGAAGAGTTACCCAAATTGCATAATACCTATGTGGGAGCTTCTGAAAAAGAGACAGAGTTAGAATTTTTAAAGGTAAGCATGCAAGATTACAAATGATAAACTTTGTATATTTTTCAAAGCAAGAATGAAGTGTTGGAGGACATACATCTAAAAGCTCTCATTTCATTTATTCCTGACTAAAACCATGGTGCTTTAATTCTCATTTTGTAAACGAGGGAACTGAGGCTCAAAGAGGAAATGTAATGTTCCCACAGTCAAGGAATGTTATATGGCGCAAAAGTATGATTTGAACTCATATCTATCTGGCCTATGGCTTCCATATTTTTATCCTGTTCCATACTCTTGAAATCAAGATAGATTATAAAGATGAAACTACCGAATTTTGTGACTATCTGGATATGAGAGGCAAGTTCATACTGATCCTTGAATTGTTTTGCTTCATTTTTTTTTTTCAAAAGCCTTAAAATTCAATTACATCCTCTAAAAATGGTCTTTCTACTAATCCCAAGTAATTCACATAGGGGAAGTGGGTCAGAAAAATTTGGTTCCAGTTCTGCCACCAGCTTCCTATGAGACCTCAAATAAATAGTGCATTTATGAACAGGAAAGATGGCACTGTGTAAAATTCCAATGCAAATAACGAATATAAGATAATATTCTATTGAAAAGAGAAACTTTCAGAACAATATCCTGTTCCAGCTCCCTAGGATGTAAGAGTATGCCTTCCATTTACTGCTTCACATTGAAGGGAGCCAGGTTTCTCAGGCCTACCAAAATCTATGAAGAGGTTTCATTCACAGACTTACACCACCCTTAACCTAGGATTCATGGTAAGAAAGGCAAGGTGGTTTGTTTTGGTTAAGATGAGTATACATTTAAAGACGTTAAATTACATACTTACATTTTTCCTCAGTTATTACATGTTTATACTTGTAAGAAGTAAATACCAAGTTATATTTTTATTAACAAAGGTAGAAGGCAGATTAACAGAATGGAAAGTATTTTCAAAGGGATTTACAGTCAGACAGTCTTGCATTTGAATTCTTGTTTCAACCACCTGAGTGAACTTGTACAATGTACTTACCCTCTGAGCTTCAGTTTTCCCCCATAAGTACTGTGTTTCCCCGAAAATAAGACCTAGCCGGACCATCAGCTTTAATGCGTCTTTTGGAGCAAAAATTAATATAAGACCCAGTCTTGTTTTACTGTAATATAAGACCGGGTCTGATATGATATGATATGATATGATATGATATGATATGATATGATATGATATAATATAATATAATATAATATAATATAATATAATATAATATAATATAATATAATATAATAAAATAATATAATACCGGGTCTAATATAATGTAACATGATATGATATAATATAATGTAATATAATACCAGGTCTTATATTAATTTTTGCTCCAAAAGACACATTACAGCTGATTGTCCGGCTAGGTCTTATTTTCGGGGAAACACGGTATTTCTAACACTAAAAATTTCCCTCCTGTCCTTTTGTAGTAAATCTCCTTCCACTACCCCTAGCCCCTGGCAACTACTGATCTGCATTCTATCACCAGTTTTAGTGGGTTTTTTTCTTTTCTAGAATTTCATATAAGATCATATAGTATGTAATCTTCTGTGTCTTGCTCTTTTCATTTAGCATAATGCTTTTGAGGTTCATCCTTATATTGGGTGAAGTGAAGGTTGAGATTCATTTTCCTGACATGTGACTTTCCAGTTGCTCCAGCAACATTTGTTGAAAATACTATCCGTTCTATATTAAACTACATGGGTGCAACTTGTGTATGTTTATATCACCTTTTACCAAGGTGTATGGTATTATTCCACTAGGTCTGCCAAAGACTAACAGAATATGGAGTTCATTTTCACCGGGTGCACCCTGAGAAAAAGTCACAAACTGGAATATTACTTGGAGTCTGTTCTAAAGGTGTCCTTGTGTTTGAGGTCCACAATGGAGTTCGCACACTGGTCCTTCGCTTTCCCTGGAGGGAAACCAAGAAGATTTCTTTTTCGGTATGTCCACTTTAACCCCTTTTGATTATATTTTAAAAACAGGTGTGGTCAATTTCAAATATAACATACTAATTGACTTTTCTTAAGTGAACTGTAGGCCTTATCATTCAGTAGGGCTAATATGTCTTAAGACTATTTCACTCTTCTTTCTTAGCTGTAGGAAGTATTATTGAGGTTTTATTTGCTTTTGGTGTTCTCAGGAGGTGATTTTAAAAGAATATTATACATTCCTAGCTGGTTATACGCTCAATTAACTTCAGTTAAATTACAACCAATTTGACTTCTCTGTTAATTCAGAACTTATTCTAGGTATTAACTTCTCACATGGAGAAACATCTCTAATGTATTTAAGGTAGATAATTATCTGAACCCCAGTGAACTTTGTCTTGTTCAGTAATAGGTCCCTCACAGTGACTGTTTTGAATTTCAGTGGTCCAGAGATCAACTGCGTTTTATGAACTAGAAGTTTCTGCAGTTTCAAGTTTTAGTGTATACTCTTTATGGACGTAAAGTTAGATAAATGATTTTTAGAAAATCATGTGTATAAAAGATCGTGAGCTATAAAGATACATTTTGATTCTAGACATAGTTGGAGTATCTGAGCATTGAAATGCAACTGACAGACCCAGAGATGAATCAAAAATATGTTCAGGTGTTTGTTCTCCTGGTATTCAGAGACTACAGACACCTTTAGTTTATATATTTGGGCTGAAATATGGTCTCACTAGAACCATGTTCATAAGAATATCAATCTGAAGGTCCCAACTGAGTGGATCATCTTCAATCTAGAGACTTTTGAAATCAGTTCTAGACTTAATGGTTAATTGGATGGTGTCCTATGAAGCCCAGAGGCACCACTAAGATTACCAGATAATAGTATGTTCTCTAAGGAAAGCCAGACCTTTCTCATCTTCTCAAGAGTGTCAAGACCAGGAACTTACCTGGATTTAATTTACCTTCCCCATTGGAAATGCTAGCAGAGCAAGTATCTGGAGGAAACCAAGATTAATTAAATACAGTTCGAATTTAGACCAGTCTTGAAAGTCAACAAATCAGATATTCATCCAGCATTCAGCTCTCTGTCACCTGCTAAGCTATCACACCAGCCCTGCCGTATATAGAACTAGCTGTGATTAACTCATTTTGAAAGATCTCCAGTAATGGACAATAGACCACATTCCAGTGCAAACTCTTCCTATGTTTAACTTGTTTATCCGAAGTGCTTTCTTTCACACAGAGCTCTCCTTTTTAACCCTCCTTTTTTTCTTCCACTAGCCTCTGAGGAGATGGAAACGTCACCCTTCGCCCTTCTCATCTCTCACAACTGAATTTTGTTTTTAATACATTGATTATGTATTTTTATAGCTGGATTCTATTCATGGCAAATTGTACGGGTTTTATATTTACAGTTGTGTTACAAGGTTTCTTTAAGTGAATTTTTGTAAGTAAGCAAAGTCAATTTAAAATATTTATAAATAAACCAGAAATTATGAAGGTGGCACCTGTATGAATGAAGTTTGAGTAATACTGTTATTGTGCCTTTTATGAGCCTATCAAATTTGACTTTTCTGTGCTATTTCTGCATTTGAAGTTAAGACAAGGGACATGAAGTAGAGAGAATAATTTGCACAGTAGAAGAAGCCAAGCGCTGGAGTAAAATCTAACTGGACTTAAGCAATTCTCCAGCGACGTTCGTCTTAGATCCCCGGCATGTTGAATGCTGGTCTTTTAAGGAATAGAGATCACCTGCAAGCCCCACCACATGGGTCATGACACTTTGGGATGCCCTCTTACATAAGAGACATTTGTTTTTCAAGAAACATCAGGGAGATGAGACTGATTTGTGGTTCTCCTCCTTTCCCTGAATTTGGCAAGTATCACAGTGTCTAAATATTGATGTGTTCATCTTTCAGCCCAGCCATTACATTACCCATTGCTTCTCCATTCCCACATTTTCTTTTCCCACAACTTCCATCCCAGCCTTCATGCCACCAAAATTCTTCTTGACTGAATCACGGCTCTTATTATTATATATTAATAAATTAATTTTTGTTTAACTTCTTTTCTTTACTCAAGGGAGTAGACCATATATTTCTTGTAATTTCTTTTCAAATAGATTTGGTATTTGTAAACATTGCAGTAACTCAAAATATCAATAATCTCATAAAAGGAAACTGTTTCCCTTGTGGTGGCTGGTGTACAGTCAGATTCAGGCAGTAATTTCTGAAAAGTGGCAAATGATGTTAATTTCACTTATTTCCTGAATTTGTAATAATACAGAGCTATTTTTTCTATACTGATATTAAATGTAGGTCAAGGAATACTCAGGCCTACTAATATGAAATAAAAATAATATCTACTTATTCATTGTTGTTTATAGAAGTTGGTCATGTAATAAAAGTCATAGGAAAACATCCTAATTATTCATACCCCTGCTAAATATTGTAGAAAAAGAAAATCACATTGCAAAATACATCAGATGGAATAAAGCATGCCTTCCAGACGGACAACAGTAAGGTATGCCAGTACCTGCTGCACCTCTGCTCTTCCCAGCATAAGTTCCAGCTGCAGATGAGAGCAAGACAGAGCAACCAAGATGCACAAGATATTGGTAAGGAGAAGCAAACTGATAGATGACTCCAGGGTATGTGCATGATTTTCACCACAAATTTGAAAAGAAATTTTAATTTGCCTGTTTAGGATGAAAATTACAAGGTATAAAGATGTTACATGACCAAGTTAAGTGTATGAAGCCAACATTTCAACTTCATGTTCATTTTGAAAACAGCACCGCAGCTCAGTCAGGGAATACCTGTTGAAATGTCTGTTTTGTGCTTATCGTTAGGCTAGCTGATGTAAATATTATAAAAGTTTGGATCAGATTTTTCTACCCATAGTACACTTACATACTATTTGGGAAGGTAAGACCAACGTACATGAAACAATAGTACACAATGGAGCGTCAAGGTTGTAATAACAGATTATGTCATACAGGTTCAATGGTCTACACTACAAGAGGAGAGGGAGATCAGAGACTAGAGTACTGGAGTGGTACTTGAATTGGAATTTGAAGGACAAAAATAATTAAGTAGCTTGAAGATAAATGGAAAGGCTTTCCAGATGAGGGAAAGAACATAGGAAACAGGCAGGGAGCAAGGGGAGTACACATCCAGCATGGTGAAGTTACATACCGTAATAGTTTTAGGAGTGACAGATTTCCCACCTGTTAGTTATTTGGAGACTGAGATAAATAACCACAGTACCATGTAAATGGTCAGGTGAGTGGTTTCAGTTCCTTTTGAAAAGGAACAAGCAGAAGAAACTAATTCCGCTATGAAAAAAATATCTCAATCAGAACTGAAATATTTAGAAGTTACTCTGAAATATTTATGTAGAGATTAAAGTTATACAAAATCTAGTTCTGCCTAATAAATTCTTATAGACTTCAGTGAAACACTCCGAAGAATTTGTTTAACAAATTTAATGGCATATCACTGACGACCTTGTGCAACAGAGCTCTATGAATTCTTTATCCGAACTTTTCCACGTGCTGCTATCTTACAGAAAATAATATCCCCCGTAGGATCAGAATGGGGTGATGGCAACCTATGACTAGATGTTTGTCAGCCTTTCAAAATCATGACGGTAGGGGCTATATGCTTATTAAAAATGAAGGTTCCAGAAACCTACCTGAAACTGAAACTTGGTGTTTGGGCATCTGGTCCCTGGAATCTGCATTTTAATAGGCTTTTCTCATTAACGATGTTAATGCATGCTAAGATATGGTAACTACTGCTATAAAGTAATCTCATTATTCTTTTTCTTTCCCTGCTTTGCTCTGCTAAAATATGTGTGTGATCTTATATATTTTCAAAGTACAGTGAAATATCAACCTTATTAGAGCTATCAGTATTCTTATTTGGCTTAATATTCTGTTCAGTACAAACGAGAATTGAAAACTAAAGCTTACATCATTCTAGAGATGGCATAGTGTGCTGTAGTGAAAAGAGTCACTGTGGGGCCAGCCTTCCATCCTGACATTTCTTATACTAAAGAACGATATAATCGTGCACTTAAGAACACGAGATGCGGATCCAGACTGCCAGTGTTCAAACGTGGCTCTATTACTTACAAGCTCTGAAACTTTGGGCAGGCTACTTAAAGTTAACTCTGCTTTAGTTCCCCATCTGTAAAATAATGATCATGATGATAATACGTATATCATAAGGTTGTTGTGAACATGAAATGCATTCATACTGTAGAGTACTTTAAAAGTGCCTGGCATAGCATAAGTATTGAATAAATACTCTCATCACCATCATCAATATTGTTTTAGCTCTGCTATCACCAGTAGTAGTAGCAGTAGCAGTGGCAATAGTAGCAGAATGACCTCAGGAAAATAACAGACTTTTTGGAGTCTCATTTTCTTCATCCACAAAGTGGGAATGCTCTCTCGTGTCTCACAGGTTTGCCCCTAGGAACCCATGAGCTTTGTATCCTGTACTCATATGTGAAAGCACTTTCAGATGGTATTATCTACATTTTCCCCCCAGATTTCGTTAAATCTTCAAAGGAATTATTTCCTGCTTAGAATCGGCTTAGAAGTAACTGACTGCCTACTTACCTATCTGTATTAGACAAGTGAAGATAACTGGTGTTATCGATGGGAACTTAATGGGCTAACAAATGTATGTTACTACTTTAGAGTCATAGAGTATTGGTGCTAGAAAGAACCTTAGAAGCCAATAAGTCCAAATTTTTTCTGATGAGTAAACAGGTTCAGAGAAGATAGTGTTTCACCTAACCATAGAGTTAGAGGTCAAACAAGGAGAGTTAGAACCTTGATCTCTTAAGCCCTAATACAGTACTCTTTCTATTTGATGAGTTCCCTGAAAACTGATTTGCATGGAATTAAATTAAGATTGATAATCATTTATTGAGCACTAACTACTTGTAAGACACCATGCTGGGTGCTGTGGGTTAACAAAAATGAAGTCCCTCTCCTCAAAAGAGCATACCATTAAGTTGATGATACAAGGAACTACAAAATAGTACAAGGGACTTTTACACAAATGGAGATTAGGAAGTGTGGCGTACAGGCGGTGTGGAACTAGGAGGCTTTGAGTTCAAATTTGAAACATTAGTGTTAGGGTGTAAGCTCATTCTAATGTTTTTTCACATCCTGGCTATGTTGGAGTCCTTTCCAGGTTTATGATCCCATCCCATGAATATAGGCAATATTTTAAGTCCTACCCAGTAGTAAGCTATGAATGGATTTGAATAGCATAATCCTTGATGTTTAATAAAACAGCAGCTACATCCTAAACTGAACTAGCTGTCCCTATTCCTGCCCAAGTTTGATCTAACTTTTCCTTAAGGGTGAAGAATCTAGTGGATGTGAAGGTATTTCCTCGTAACTGATTCTGTGTTAAGACTCAGTTTTGCATCTTTTAGTAAAGTCTGTTATCAAAGTAAAAATAGAAATAATGTGATCTGCTCTAATAAAAACTGTATTTTAGTCTAAAGATCGTTCAGGGAATTGTTAAACCATAGTCTTTTTTGTTTTTTTCTTAATCGTGTTTTAATTTGGTGTCCACTTCTGCCGCAGAGAAAGAACATTGAATATTCCTGGTGACAGTGAGACATGTTTATTTAAACTTCATCATGATGCATGAATATTAAAAACCTTCAATGTTTTCCTTTCTGTTTATGCCTGAGATGAAATATTGTTTATTAATCTTAGGAATTAGAAGATAATGAAACAGAATCTAAAAACCTGAGTCAGCAACAATTGACATTTTCTTTTTAAAAGACTGTTTTCACAGCTGTTTTACATGGTGGTCAAACTGTATTCCTTAGTTTAACACAGGAAAGGTTGATACCTTCCATGGAGCGGCGTCAAATGGGTGGCTTGTGATGTGGATTACTAATGCATGAACAACTAAATTGTTTGAAATTCTGTGCTCCTGGTCCTTTATTTACATGAAAAGATTTTTATGCTAAAATTGTGTGATGCAATGCTTTTTTGTTAATCGCCTCAAATGTTCAAATACTGCCATGACATTGGTTCTCCAAAATAGAATAGCCAAGCACTTGTTATAAAGTGTCTTTAAACTTAGCCTCTAAAAGAAAACCTGGGATGTATGGTTAGGAGGAAAAAGAATTTAAACATGAAGAGAAGCCCAACATTCTTGATCATGTTAATTACCAGAAACCAAGAGAAAGAAGACAAGTAATATTTGATTCTCCCATGGCTCCTGTGCCTCAGTTAAATCATGAGAAGTAACCAAGGTGGGATGGTGGGATAGACACAGTAATGAAATAACAAAATAAATAATTTGCCTAAAAGGTCTTTTTTTTCATTTTTTTGGTTATAGTCTTATTGAGATATAATTCACATACCATATAATCCAACCACTTGAAGTGTACAATTCACTGGTTTTTAGTATATTCACAGAATTTTGCAACCATCACCACACTCTACCATCAGCTTTTAAAAATGTTAATAATCAGAACCTTTTCCTCTGGGCAGAACTCTGCACAGCTTCTTTGTTAGGCATGATCTCACCATGTCGGCCTATCCAGGTTTCCTCTCTCCCTCTCCCCATCCTTGGTTTGCTGGTATTTTAGCAGATACACTACTAGGGTAGAACATTTCTCTTTCAAATATCATTATCATTTCTAACTGAAACTCATAATTGGGAACTTGGGGTCAGCAAGCCTGAAGCCCCCAAACATTATTGAAGCCAAGGGAATCATTAGATGAAGTAGGAAATGCTGATCAGTCCCTGGATGTGAGAAAGCTACAAGGATGGAGAGATGGAATGAAAACCAACATCTTCCAACCTCTTTTTAAAGTCCTTGATTGCCACACTCTGAAAGCTACCTGCTTACACTGGCAGTCAAGACAATAAAAAACTGCATGCTGTATTTTATTTATTGAAATAGCTCTTCTCGTAAAGGTACTGCGGTGTTTCCATCGTGTAAAGCAATCCTATTTCCTTGTAGAGAGAGCTTCGTTTAGAAGCCTGAATCTCCAAGCAGAGTCCGTTAGAGGATTTAATCTGGGACGAGCCATCAGCACTGGCAGTCTGGCCAGCAGCACCCTGAACAAACTTGCCGTTCGACCTCTGTCAGTTCAAGCTGAGATTCTGAAGAGGCTGTCCTGCTCAGAGCTATCGCTTTACCAGCCACTGCAAAACAGTGCAAAAGAGAAGAGTGACAAAGCTTCCTGGGAGGAAAAGCCTAGAGGGATGAGTAAATCATATCACGATCTCAGTCAGGCCTCTCTCTATCCTCATCGGAAAAATGTCATTGTTAACGTGGACACACCACCACAAACCATTGCGGAGTTGGTAGGAAAACCATTTCACCAGATGGCAAGATCTGATACAGAATCTTTGGCAGGATTCACAAAACTTAATAAGTAAGAACATAACGAACTAACCCAAACTACATATTTGTAAATTCTGCATTTCATACATTTGTTTTTGCCTTGACGTTTTATTATTTTCATCTTTTTTTTTTTTTACATTGACACTTGCCCCTCCTACCTTCCTTTTCCCTCTTCAGTGCAAAGTCTGTTGCAAGTTTAAATAGAAGTCCTGAAAGGAGGAAACATGAATCAGACTCCTCATCTTTTGAAGACCCCGGTCAAGCATATGTTATAGGTCAGCATAAACAAGCTTACCTTCTTTCTCCCGTACCTCGTGCTCATAGTGAAGTGAACGAGATAATGTAATTTACCAAGAAATTATTTTTGGCTCTGTGTCCTAATTGCAAAAACTGTAAATATAAAATTTTAGGCTGCTTAAAATGCACCAAGTCAAATAAAAACTTGACAACAAGTGATTGTTTCATGGCACAGACTATCACTTAGCTTTCTCTTAGTGGCAGTTAAAAGCTTTAATAGTCTTAACAAGAGAACCTGCACAGGCTGGTACCGTGGCTTTGGATATCCTTCCTTTGGATTTTCCTTACAAGCCTGTGAAAGTAGACTCCACTAATGCTTTGTTTTTTGAAGAAAGGTTTTATTTAGGGTACTTGCAGCTTAACATGAATGGAATTATCACTAAAAACGGACAATTTTATGAATGTGCTATAGCTGATAGGTAGAAATTCTTAGTTAAGTTTTTCACATTTCTCCCAGCTTACAGGGCCTCTTAATTATTTAAGTATAGAAGTTGTGTGTGTTTGTAAACACACACTACCTTATAAGATAAATAGTTCAGGTATCCTACTGCTTTATGCAACTTGAAAGGGAAATGCACTGAAATCGATCTTTCAGAAGAGTAGATATTTAAGCACAGAGGTCTGAACAATAACTCAAAATAGGAAACAGCTGGGGAGACAAAAAGGAAAGGAGGATAACCCTCTTCTGCTCTTGTTTAACCATATAATGCTAATTAACTTTCCCTTAGACCAAAGTTTGATCACTGAATTCTAATTACACAAAGTTAGAAAGTAGTATTTTCTCATCCTGTAATTGGATTGAGGATATGTGGAGTAAATGAAGTCAAAAGAGAACTCTACACTACAGTTGATAAATATTTATAGAAAGCAATGTTACTTTATTAATGTAGGCTTCCACAACTTTCAGAGATTATACTGTCATAAATTTAAATTGAATTGATTTAAAAAAAAATTAAACAGATAAAAGGCAAGATTTCATTCTATAGGTCACCTTATATGTTAAAAATAGCCCAAGAAGACACTGATTCAATCTTTTAGAAAACACTTTTCAAAATATGTTCACTATAATGGGATTTCTTATATAGTCTAAGCTATTTTCATTAGGAAGGCTTTGGTCTACATAAAAATCCATCACATATCAGATGTAGAATAGCAAATATTCCATAGAAAAACACAGGTGAACTACAACTCACCCTTGAAAATTTATTTTCTGCATTTGTGTTTTAATTAAGATTATTCATTCTTCTTGAATATTGTATTTTCATTTAACATTTGAACAAATGTTTTCAAAATTCATTTCAGTTCATCATTTCATATTTGGCATATCAAAATGTCATTGTCAGAAACGATACATTTGTGTTTAAATTTTTTCTGCAAAACAAGTTAATATGCTTAACTTGAACATTAAAAATAGTAAGTAAGCCCATGTGGGAAGACATATTTTTCTGAGTATAAATAGGAGAAAATGTTGCTGCCTTAATGTTTTATTGCTTTTTATGAATTTATCAGAAAAAATTCAATATCTAGTATCTAACTATTTTATAAACTGTCTAATTAATTTAATTTATACCACAGGAATGACTTTGCATAGTTCTGGAAATTCTTCATCCCAAGTACCCTTAAAAGAAAATGGTAGGTTTACAAAATATTTTTCCCCTCATTTCCATCATATCTTTTCTCTTGTACCTTATGAGACAGTCTTAGGCCTAGTAATGAAGAGGCTCCAAGTCCATGCCAAGAATTTCAGGCCTTACGTTGGAGTCAAAGAGTCAAAGGAGAACTGTATTTTGCAGCATCATAGTGATGTGATGGGACCTGTAATTTAGGCTAGTGTTGATGAACTAGAGAAATGACGAAGGTAAGGACACTAATTGGGAAGCTAAGCCAGTAGTTCAGGTGAGAGAGAATTTTGATTAAAAAGAGTTTCAACTGGTGAGTTATTTTAAAGGGATGCTTGAGCTGAATCTTGAAATAAAAAGGATTTTGTGGGCAGAATGGTGTGGATAAGCATTTCAGACCAAGGACGTAATGTAATCAGAGGTATGGAGACGTGGGAAGATAACAGGTTCAGGGAACTGCAAGAATCTCAGCATGGAGGCATGTGCGTGCTAGGGTGGAGCTCAAGACTAAATAGGCACTAGCTTTGAGTCTTATCTTAAATATTATGGGAAGAATTTGAAGACTGAAAATGGTGAGGTTTATAGTTTAAAAAAAATTGGAAGAAACAAAGTTGTAGGAAAACACTTTGCAGAGTAACTTGACAGTAGTTTCAAAATTTTTAGAATTCTGATTACAAAATACTTGCATGCACGTTATCTTATTTGATCTTTCTAATACCTTTCATGGGTAGAAGAATGTTTTATTACTATGCATACAGTACTTTCTTCCAAAAAAGTTTTAAGTCTTACCCTCAAACATCAGAAGTCTAATGAGAAGGAATGTTAATCAAATGTGTTAATATAGTTAAACTTGATGAAACTTTAGTTCTAATTTTCCTGAGAGCCAAAGCAAAAATCAAGACATAAGAATAGGCTGAACCATATACATCTGTTTTTGCAGGTCACAACTGTCAAACACCAGGGAGCTACTTTGTATAATTCTCATTCTCTACTAGAAATACACATACCAGTTCTTCGAGAGAGGAAAATTTTTCTTGGAAGTGAAATTGTATCAAAGTAAAAATACATAAAATATCTTAAATACTCACAGTAAATGTAGGATTTTTTTCATCTCATTTTTAAATAAAAGGCATCAATCCTGAAAAATCTCAGGGCATATCATCAAACAAAAAGTTAATGAACTTATACTTGGGCCTAACTTATTAAGACCCTGGTATATAGCTTTATGATGATTAAATATCTTACATGGATGAATTTAGAATACCACTGTGCTTAAAATAACTCAGTAACATATCCATAATGGTAATAATTATTGACTAACAGTTATTTAGTGCTTACTATGTGCCAAACACTGTTCTAAACACTTTGTATTTAGCTCTCATTTAACCTCCACAGCAATCCTATGAATCCCATGCTAATGTTATTTCCTTTTCACAAATGAGAAACCAAAGGATACAGAGGTTGAGTTGTGCAGAAGGTCATGGAGCTGGCAAGTGCCTAAGCCATGATTTGAATGTAGGAAGTCTGTTTCCAGAGCCCACACTCTATTCCATTCTTTAGGCTGTCTCTTAGCATCATAATGCCTAATTAATCATAGATACTATTTCTCCCAGCTAAACTTTTGAAAGACGCTGCATAATAATCTATTCGAGGATGAGAACTTGAAATGTGTTTTAACCTAGTCTCTGATGGAAAAGAATATGACTTTACATTAGACACCACATGAGCAGCATGTGCAGGGTAGTTTCTCTGTTTAAACCTTTAGAAATGTCATCTTCCCACCTCCCCCCTACAGAGGAAGGAGTGATCCACCTTCTTGTGGACGTGTACCCCAGCTGGCTTGCAGACAAGTCTATGTTTTCTTCAAAAATATTTTTGAATCTGCCCAAGTAGCCCCGAATTACTGCTGTGTTGAGAAATGAGTTTTCACATAGTAGAGCAGGTCAAACATACTTTTCCAAATAAGGTAACTAATTTGGGATCAAAAAATTTAGTACTTGCCCCTGAGTCAAATATGGGACTTCTTATTTTAATTTCAATGTCTTTCTTGCTGGTCAAGATTATTAGAAAATTAGAAATGACCATCAATTAGTATTGAAGTATTTGTCATTTAATAATACAAGAACCAATGAATACAATTCAATCTTAACCTTTTATGACTTTCAGAGACGCTTAAAGAATGTGAAACTTGAAAGAAAAGTTAAGGGGGAAAAGGCTTTAATCTTTTAATCTCATGAAACAGAGATATGGAAAGGATTCCTGTTTTTTGACTGTGATTTCAAAAAAATGTTGCTTAACCTTTCAAAAAACATATTTCTTATTTCTACCTAAGAAAGTGAAACCAAAAAAAAAATGTAGAACTTGTATAAGAATTATGTAAAGTTGTTTTTCAATATTTCTTGTTTTACTATAATTCAGAATTGTTATACAATTGAAAAGTAACTTTTAGCTAGATTTGTCACCTTCCTTCCTCTCCAAACCACAAAAATAGGGTCAAACACTCTTAACAAAAACAAAATGCAAAAAGCAAACAAAAGGTCATGTAATAAGTTATTCTGGTTCGAAGTAACTTGGTACAGACAGTAAAATAAGCTTTTCTTCCCAATATTAAAACTGATTATTGTCTTTATGAGCAGTCTTAATTCCAAGTAATAAAATGTTACCCAAACAGAAGTGAGATTTTATAACATACTTTGTTTATTCAGATGTCAATGACCAATATAATTTTAAATGCTAGTTTTTTTCCACATAAGGTTTAATTACGATATGTATAAAGTTGAAAATTATAACTAAAAACCCCATAGCATTCAGATATGAGAAATAACCAGAAGCAAAAGAGTCTCCTAAATTGAGGACTGAAAGGAACTTAAAAGTGTATACAAACCAAGCCTTTTCATTCTATGGACGAGTTAAATGAGTCCCTGAGATGTTATGTGGACCCAATTCACTCAGTCAATTAGTGCTGGCACAGAAAACACCAAGATTTCCGTTATGATCCCCTTTTCCTACCACCACAGCAGTTAATATATTAGGTAGTATAACAATGAAAAATATTTCTCTTCGGTTTTATACTGACCCACCATCCCCAGTGTTTGAAATGGATCTTTTTCCCTAGAGTGAGTGATGGATTTATCCAGTGCCTCCTTTATCTATAGTCCAGTTCATCTTAGCATCAGGGGCATCGAGCTGCCCTATAGTTAACAAGTGTCTGTATCTGTAACCAAGAAATTAGTTTTTCTTGTCAAAAAAAATTGTTCATACTGAGATTGATTATGTGGCTTGGCTTTACCAGAAATATGCTCTCAGTGGGAAATTCAATTAGTTTACTCATAGGTACATCTATCATTAGTATCTACTGTTATTCTAGTTGGGAGCTATCTATATCCACATGTACCTTATGAGAGACGAGAAAGGCAGCATTGGCACAACAGTAATGCAGAGAGGCTATCCATTTAATTTCTAAATTATACATTTATCAATTATTCTTAAGATATTTCCCAGGTAAGAATGATTAGGAATGACACTAATAGTTACTGACGTGATACTACTATGTATCACTCAGTGAAGTAGGAATTTCAAGTTGAGGTTCTTTTTCACTTTAAAATGTTTGCAGAATTTGCTGGGTCATAGAGTACAGTAATGGGAAAATTCTTTTAAGGATTTAAAGACATGTACTCCTTGAATACTAATGCTGTTTCCATATAATTACAATATAACTCAGAAATATCTTGGTCCATGAAATATCTAGCAGCCTCACTTTCAGAGATTCACATTCTATTCAATCCTCATTGAATTCTGTAAATATTTTTTAAGTTTACTTGGGTTATCACGTATTATATACCCTCAGATACTCAACCCCCCCTTTTTTTAAAAACCAATGGAAAAATATTTGAACATCTATGTGAATAGAATACAAAGATAAATAGAAACTTGGTGTATGCAGAGTACTATCTAGTAACAACATGTAGTTACATATCAACATCCATCTTTCCTTCTGTCCTCACATTAATAACTCATTTTGTATGGGCAGGGAGCTTTGCGGAGCATCACTATTAAAAAGAGTGGGTTAGCAAAGCTTCCCCTTCCAAAAGAATATTCAACTCCACCCTACTGAAATCTCGTTCTCTAGTTAACCAATCTATGACATTTCCCCAGAACCCTTTCTGCCTTCTTTCCATCTCAGCTTTTGCTAATGCCTTACTTGTTGCTGTATAACCATTTCCATAATCCGCTTATTAAAATCCTCCCCCATTTCCTGGAAGTCTTCTTTGTTTCTGTCAGGAAGAAGCTTCTCCTTTCTGATAGGTCTGACTCATGCCTTTGCAATGCAGCTACTTCACTGAAAGTCCAGCTAGATCTTTGCTCATCTAGCCTGGTCGGATTCAGCTCACATTTAGCATAGCAGCTTTCATATACATTATCTCGTTTTATTTTCCCTAATGGCCTCGTGAGGGACATGGACAGGAAAATTGTTCAGTAAACATTTGAAGGATGAAAGGATAATTGAGTGAATGCTCAAATCTCACTGGTGTATCCTTGAATATAGAGAGCTTAATCTGTTGCTTCCAGTTAGGGAAGTAAATATGCAAAAATATTGTATAGTGTGTGTGTGTGTGTGTGTGTGTGTGTGTGTGTGTGTGTGCGTGCGCGCATTCCAATAGTGTTTACCTAGGATATATCTTAATAGACATTTATTAGCCAAATAAGTAATATAAATAACCAATCTTGTTAGTGTGTATGTTGGAAATGAAAATAAAGAAAAAGAAAAGAAAAGAAAGAAAATGGTAGTTTTATTCTTTGAATCAATACCTTTGGCTTCTAGCAGATAATCCTTGTGAATGTTAGAATCAGGCAAAAACACTGTGTATAAAGCAAATGGACATTGTCTTCACGATGGTGACAAAAGTTTATATTTAATACCTATGTGACCTCACTCCCTTATTTGTTTTATTTTATTTTATGGATTTTATTCTGTTGTATTTTATATTTGGTTCTAGCTGAAAATTAGAGTTAATTATCTACTTTAGGATAAAACCATCTTGGATGCTTAGAGGATAATACTAAGTAAGCGAGGCACTCACTAATTCATGGAGTTTATGCTTATACATTTATGCCTAATGGAGAAGGCGCTTCACGCCACTGTCCAGTGATTTGGGGGGCGTCTCAATAATTAGGAATACTGAATTACTGTTACTCTCGTTAATTATAACTAAGTTTATAACTGAGTTTTGGTCAAAAAGAGACAACAAGATAGGCACATGCATACTACAGGGAACTAGCAAACTTGCAGTAATACTTGGTATTTAAAGGACAAGATGAATTCACTCCAGAGAGTAAACGATTGTTTTCATTTTCTGAAAATAAAGGAGCTTATTTCACATATACATCATTTAAGCATTAATACATGGACAACAAAGTTACTACTTGTTTTACAACAAATTAATACAATCTTAAATCCATGGGTAGTCATCTGTTGGCAAATAACCCCTAATTTTCAAAAAGCTTCAACGTGCTTAAGAGCTATGTAGAGATGAATTTGAAGATATAGTTTACAAAAGTATCTGAATTTGCTGAACTCACTCAGCACCACTACCACCACCTCACACACAGACCAGTTTGAACTATCAAATTGTAATTGACGTGAAGAGGTGTATTGATTTGCTAGGGCTGCCACCACAAGGTCCCACAGGTTAGGGGTGTAAACAACAGAAATTTATTGTCTCACAGTTCTGGAGGTTAGTAGTCTGAGATCAAGTTGTTAGCAACATTGATTTCTTCTGAGGCCTCTCTCCAAGGCTTGTAGGTGGCAGTCTCCCCTCTGTCGTCACATGGTCTTCCCTCTGTGCACACATGTCTGTATCCAAATCTCTCTTACAAAAGACAACAGTCATACTGGATGAGGGCCTGCCCTAAAGACTTTATTGTAAATTAATTATCTCTTTCAAAACCTATGTCGAAATATGGTCAAATTCTGAGGTGCTGGGAGTTGGGGCTTCAACACATAAATAGAGGGGTGGGTGGGAAGAAGCCGTGCATTTCAGTCATAACAAGAGAGTGTGTGTTTTTCAAACGATCAGATTGCTAAGTAAATGAAGTAATGTTATTAAAATGACAATTAAGTGACATATTTACTGGTTTAATTTAGGAGACACTTGGAATGATTACCCAATGTAAAAAAAAAAAAAAAAAAAAAACCAAGTGGAAATAAGAAAAAATTAATTGTAGTATTTAACCAGCATAACCAAGTACTGACTTAATGACATTTTGCTGGACAGTGATACTAGCTGTAATGTTGAATAAGTCATGAACTGTGATTTCTCATTTACGAAACAATGATTAAAAATCTCTTTATCTACCTCATGAGGTTGTTCCACAAATAAAATAAGAAATAAATGGAAGTCCTCTGAGAATGTAAATATGCTAGCCAAGTCATTATTAATGACATTTTAAAAAATAAATCATTTTTTTCTTATTGCTGTTTAAGTCCAGAACTTACCATGAATGTTTTACTTGTGATAAATAAAAATGTCAACCACTTATTAGTAGGAAACTCTTAACACATTGAGCATTGTCAAATTCAGGAAGTTAACTGTGATGCAACAGAAAGACATGGAGTCAGAAAACCTAAATTTAAGATTTGGCTCTTGCCAGTACTAGCTGAGTAAATCTTCTCAAATTATTAAACCTCTTAATATTTATTTACTCATTTCTAACTGAAATATACTTATTTCACAGGGAATCATTTATAAAGAATAAATGTGATAACATACAGTCATTAAAATGTACTTTTATAGTGACCAAGAAATCTATTAATGAGGTATGTTAAGCAGACAGTCTTAATGCATGAGCATGTTATATTTATTTTATCTTAAAATTTTACATTTTCAATAGATGTGCTACACAAAAGATGGAGCATAGTAACTTCACCAGAAAGGGAGATCACCTTGGTGAACCTGAAAAAAGATGCAAAGTGTGGCTTAGGTAAGTCACTGTGAGATTCTTAAAGTCTATGGCATAGCATTGGCGTTGAGGCACCAACCTGCTTCTGATCAGGATACTGGCTGCCCACCCACAGCCCCTATACCACCCGCCCAACCAGGAAATGTCAAAGGTGAAGTGCTTTACCAAGCACTTACAAGCAGTACTTCCACCAAATTTAACAGTCCCATCTCATGTGTGTTACCTATTAGTCATATTTGCTGTAATAGTCTTCTGTGTGTTAAACAAGCTAATCATTAGTCATTGAAAGTACCAGTATCATGGAGACCTTTTTTAAATGTGCTGTTTCACAGGATTTCAAATTATTGGTGGAGAGAAGATGGGAAGACTGGACCTAGGTGTGTTTATTAGTTCAGTTACCCCTGGAGGACCAGCTGACTTGGATGGATGCTTAAAGCCAGGTACTTTACATTTTAGGTAATTTCCTAAGTCCTTATATATTGATAGGCAGGAATTTACAGAGATGTCAAAAGTGGAACTTGGGCAAAACAAAAATAATGAGGGGAGCATGACATTTCTAAGGTTTAGCATGGATTTCTCTTTGTCATTGAAAATACTGGATTGTCTATTTTTACAGGAGACCGTTTGATATCTGTAAATAGCGTGAGCCTAGAGGGGGTCAGCCATCATGCTGCAATTGAAATTCTGCAAAATGCACCTGAAGATGTGACACTGGTTATCTCTCAGCCAAAAGAAAAGATATCCAAAGGTAATGTTGTAAATGTCTCTTAGCTGTGTGTTCTGTTTCACTTTTCACAGGAACTTTAATACCTTGGCCCAATAAATTAGATTTCAGCTCCTTATTTGCTTTCTGGAAATTTTAAATGTATAGTTTTGATTGTTTTAATTTTATGCATCAGTATAACTCTTTCATTCACTACTTCAAAGATTTTCTATCTCCTTCTTCTTTAGTAAGGCAGTTGACCCTTCAACAACCCAGGAGTTAAGGATGCTGATCCCTTCCCCCCGATGCAGTTGAAATTTTTTGTATGTCTTTTGACACCCCAAACACTTAAGTTGTCTCCCAGTAGGGGATTGGTTCCAGGGCCCCCCGTGAATACCAAAATTCACGAATGCTGAAATCCCCTGTATAATATGGCTTAGATCAGCGCACACCATCGGCCCTCTGCATCCACAGACTCCCAACCACAGATTGAAAACAGTACAGGTATTTATTGAAAAAAAATTGTGTATAGGTGGACCCATGCAGTTCAAACCTGTGTGGTTCAAGGGTCAACTGTACATGCATTAAAATAGATTTGCTGTGCAAAATTGATGTCATGTAAGTAAATCCTCCTGAGTACTTGGTGTTTTCCATCATTTCTTAAGCCAAATCAGAAATAAAATGTTTTATCATTGCCTAATTAATACAGTGACATAATACTTATTGATGAAGTCCTGTCCTGAATCAGATTATACAAAGGAAAAGGATAACTACATACCGGAAATTTAAAAACAAGACCATATCATTTTATCTGATCATCTGCCATTGGCATGTGGTGGGAGAAAAGGTACTGGAAGAGGTCAGACGACTTGAGGTTGAGCCATTCCTGGGCCACTTATTAGCTGTGTGACTTAAGTCCCCTTGAGCCACAGTTTTCCTTTCTATAAAGAGGAAAGGATCTCAGGTCTGCCTTGTCTGCCTTGCACAGAGTAGTTATGAGGTTCAAGTGGTAGGGCAGTGTTTGTGAAAGAAGCCCACACTGGACGTGCACTGCAGTGGGCAGTGGGCAGGGCTCCAGAGCCTGGGGTTAGAGTCTGTCTCGGCCGCTTAATACTGTGTACTGAGTACTGAGTGCTTAATACTGTGTACTGAGTGCATCACTTGAACTTGCTAAGCCTCACTCTGCTCATCTATCAAATGGTGAATATATAAATGCTTATCTTGTAAATTGTGAAAATTAAATAAGATAATGCGTGTAAAGAGATTGGCACATTGCCTGGTTTCTATTAAGCACTTAAATGTGAGTTTTAGTTGTCATTGTTAACAGTATTACCTGGTATCTATTAAGCACTTAAATGTGAGTTTTAGTTGTCATTGTTAACAGTATTACCTGGTATCTATTAAGCACTTAAATGTGAGTTTTAGTTGTCATTGTTAACAGTATTTTTCAAAAACATTGATGTGCTGGTACATGTAAATTACTTTCATCCCAAAGATACTGGGAAATATGTAAAAGAATTAGTTCATAGATGGTTTAGATAGTGAATTTTAGGCATAACTTTAAACAATTATAAAATAGAAACAAAAACCAAACATTCATGCCATATGGTGTGAAAAAAATTTCTTAAATTTTATACAGGTGAATCATACATTGTAAAAATTTCTTGCATTTTATACCGATGACTATGGTTTCTTCTTTTATTCACTAAATACTATATATATATGTTGGGTGTATATATAACATATACCTATATAAATAATATTTTCAGCACTTGTTTACTATGAAGAGACATAACAGAGAGAAAACACCACCACTGCCCAAAAGAGCCTTAGGATCTAATTGTTGTCTAGGGAAAGGAAGGCGATAGCAGTTGAAAATGGGGCGGCATACTTCTGGGTTTTAAGCAGCTAGGACCAAAAAAAACCAGAACATTGGATTCCATTCCTCACCATTATTTTGGCAAAAGAAGCATATGAATTCAAAGAAACTGATTTTCTCCCTGAATAATGCTCTAAGTGATTCTCAATTTTGTTTTCAATAGATGTTTTATAGGAAATTGATTCATTTGTTCAATTGAAGGCCTGTGATGTACAAGACACAGAACCCCTAGTCTCATGGAACTTACACTTTAGTGGGGGTGACAAGTATTGAACAACTAAAATACTAGATAAGTGTTAGAAAGAAGTCCAAGGTGCTGAGCGAGCATGTAACAGTAGAACTTTACCTGGTGTGGGGATCGATAAAGCTTTCTCCCCAGCAGACTTTCATGTGGTTATTTTATCTTTCACTATCCAGCCTCAATAAAAGTTAAAAGCATAAGGTATAGTTCTGTGAAATTATTGATAAGGTATAGTTCTATGAAATTATTTTTTAGAAAGCTAGATTAATTGTGGTGTGTAGCTATACTGTAGCGTAACTTGAAAAGAGATAAAGCTCAAAAAACCTAGAACATTATCAGTGTGTATCTCGGGCTCTCCTCAATTATCAACTGCCAGAGAGGAAGGCTTTTTGTTCACTAATTTGTTTGAAGTTATAGAATGTGTACTAGTTTATTTAAACGAATCTAATTTATACAGAAACCTATGAAGTAAAAACTAAAAGTCCCCTTATCCTGTTTCCTAGGGAAACTGCTTGGTATATATGTAGCCTTGTGTATCTTATAGATAAATTAAAAAAAAAAAAAATAATGCATGTGTGTATACATACACTGTTTTTCACTAAAACTACAATTATTATTTATACTCTGAATATCAATCTGTAACTTGCTTACTCAATATATTCTGGAATCCATGAATATATATCCATTTAATGTGGCATTATATTTTATGTTTATGTATATCAAAATTTATTTAATTTTTTCTTTTGTTGTGCATCTAGGTTAGCTATAATTCTATTACAAAAGTTGCTCCAATAAATACACTTGTTTACATACCATTGTATTTATTAGTTTCGATGATTTTACTCTGAATTTCCAGTCTATATATCATGCCCTTGTTCCATAGGCATTTTAAACTCTTTCTTATTGACTTTTAGAAACTCTTTGTATATTAGAGATTTTTACTCTTTGATTATTTTTTGTTATTGTTCCTAATATTTTCTCTCCAGTTGCTCATTACTCTTTTAAGTTCTCCTTGACTTTCCTTGCTACATAAAACTTTTAATTTCTTATAAATTTGCATTTGTAATTCTTTTGCATGTGTCTTCTGTGGTTTGTGTCTTAAGAAAACTTCCTTAAGTAGCTTTTGATAAGAACTATATATAAAAAATTTAGAGTTACCTTTCTTTTTTTCTTTTTTCATTTTTTTGAATGTTTATAAGAGAATATTTGAGACAAAGTGATGACATGTGCCAGAGAGCAAGATCTCAAATGCTTCCTGGAGTTACATTTCTTGATAATTACTTGGAGTCCAAAAAATGCAATCTAATAGGACAGTATAAAACAAATATGTAAATAACCATTAAACAAAAATCAAGGATTTTTGGAGACCCAAATTATCTTTATCTAGTTAGAGAATCAAGAAATTCTTCACAGAGGAAACTCACTTGAAATAGTTCTTAGAGAATGGAAATGGGGAGTTAAGGTGAAGGGGTACGCATTTCAATAGAAGTTGCCTCAAGAATGAACAAAGGAGGGAGCAGAGGAAACAGAAATCACCTTCTGTATTTGTTGCGTCCTTGTCATGGTTCCAGGTCCCAGGTCAGGTGTTGTACATGTATTATCCCATGTAAGATCCTCCCAGCAGTCATCAGGGAACATTGTGCATGTGTGTAAGCACAGGCATGTGTGTCACTAACCTGTTATTTTTATTGATGGATTTTGACTTTTAGTGCCTTCTACTCCTGTGCACATTGCCAATGGCATGAAAAATTATATGAAGAAGCCTCTCTACATGCAAGACGGTACTATAGATTCTTCTGAGGAGCACCGCTGGCCACGTGCTACCCCGAGACACATCTCAGAAAGCCCTTTTGGGCTGTCTGGGGGCCTGCGGGAAGGAAGCCTGAGTTCTCAAGATTCCAGGACCGAGAGTGCCAGCTTGTCCCAGAGCCAGGTCAATGGTTTCTTTGCCAGCCATGTAGGTGACCGAACCTGGCAGGAATCACAACATGGCAGCCCCTCCCCATCTGTGATATCCAAAGCTACTGAGAAAAAGAGGACTTCTACTGACAGTAACCAAAGCAAAGTGAAACAACCAGGCAATTCTGATGCAACAGATTACTCTGACCGTGGAGATTCAGACATGGATGAAGCCACTTATTCCAGCCGTCAGGATCATCAAACGCCAAAAAAGGCATAGTTTAATTTGAATCTTTGTTTTTTCATTTAACAAAGCAAACTACAGCAAATATATTACAGAGCAGAATAACCTGCTGTAAACTGCTTACATTATTCTGGAAAGGAGGAATAATTTATATATTACGCTACTAACTGCTACTGCATTTAATGCTAACTTTCAGAGAAATTACCAGCTTTCAATACTAACTCTAGAACGGCTATTCTGGGAACTTGCTACCTGATAATACAACAGAATGAATAATATTTTTTTTTCTACAAGTTGTTCATCTCTTGCATACTTAATGTTTATAAGAGAATTTATTATCTAAAAAAAAATTGTTCCTAAATAGCTTTTGTAATGGGCATTTGATTTTATTATTGATAACGTAAATTCTTCTGAGGTTCTGAATGTATGATAACAATAAGAACAACAACACAGAGAATTGCTCATTTCCTAGAAATGATACAAATTTAAACTCACATTCAAAGCAGATTCAGAAAAGAACCTTAAGCCCTTCGTTCACTGAAAAACCAACATTCCTCATAAGAGGGTTATGCCCTTATAAATGGGGATCAGCTGTTATGCCTATGTGTATATTGGATTTGTAAACATAAGTAAAGTAAGCATGAAGCCAACTCATCTTAGAAACTTCTAAGTTAAAAGCTACTGCTTGATATATGAGGTGTGATCAAACAGTGCAGTGACTGCTTAAATAAAAAAAATTATTACACTAAAAGACATCTCACCATTATTCCCCTTCCAAACACTCCTTCTCGCTTCAAACACACTTATTCCATCATTCTTGCCACTTTCTGAAGCAGTTCTGGAAGTCCTTTTTTGTGAGTGTCTTTAGTTGTGCTGTCATGGCTGCCTCGATGTCTTGAATCTTTTTGACTTTTGGGAAGAGCCAGAAGTCTCACGGTGCCAGATCCGGTGAATAAGATGGATGAGGACACACCATAATGTTTTTATTTGACAGGAATTGTCGTACTGGAAGCAATGTGTGATGCGGAACGTTGTTATAATGTAGGATGATTTACAGCACACTTCAAACACCTTCTCTCAACCATAGCTCACACCCCACTGACTGCATCGAACAAGTTGAAACTTGTCACACACTGTTTCATCGTGCCACTTCCTGTATTGAAGATCCCTGCCTTTCCATTGGATGGCACTCCACAGCAGCATTGATCACAATGGAAAGGTTCTGTGTCACACATTGCTTCTGGTACAGTAATTTCTGTCAAATAAAAACATTACGGTGTATCCTCATCTACCTTATTTACCGGATCTGGCACCGTGCGACTTCTGGCTCTTCCTCAAAGTCAATATGATTCAGGACATCGAGGCAGCCACGACAGGACAACTAAAGACACTCATGAAAGAGGACTTCAAGAAATACTTCAGAAAGTGGAAAGGATGAGATAAATATGTTCCAAGCGAGGGGGAGTATTTTGAGGGGGTTTAATGGCAATGTGTCTCTTACTGTAACAAAATATTTTTTTAATTTAAACACTGTATGTTTTAATCACACTTAATATATTGATTTTTAAAGGAAATGGAAATAATTTCTAAATTTGGGAGTATAAAAAGCATTGCAAAGGGTTATGTAAAAGCCAAGTTTGAACTGGGTTCTGGGCTTCTCTCTGCCATATCTAGCTGTTTGATCTGAAGCAAGCACTTTAATCTCTGGACCTCAATTTCCTCAACCATAAAATATGAAGGCATTGGATTAGATGATCTCTAAGATCTCTTCCAGCCCTCATCATCTTTGAATTGACTCTATCCCTTAATATCTTGCTTCTTCTTAATTTTTCCAAAAAACATATTCAATCTTCCAGTAGCAATTCATTTTGAGTCTAACAAGAAATCCTTTTGTCTGTTTTTCTTTGTTAAGGAATCTTCCTCAGTGAATACATCCAACAAAATGAATTGTAAAACCTTTCCTTCATCACCTCCTAAACCTGGAGATATCTTTGAGGTTGAACTGGCTAAAAATGATAACAGCTTGGGGATAAGTGTCACGGTACTGTTTGACAAGGTTTTCAACTGTTTTCTCTTCTCCATTTCCAGCAGCCTATTATATGCCAATTTATTAATTAAATTATTTTTCTTCAAAAAGGAAACTTGTCAAATACTTCCAAAATTAAAAATTGAATAATACCTTAAAAATTTTTTTTGAAAACTTCAGTGTACTAGTCACTTTTCCTGTGGTTTTAAAAAAAAGGTTAGACAAATGCTGCCTTTTCCCCCCATAGATTTCATACTTGCTTAATCTAGTACAAGACTTGGAAAATACAAAATTAATAAGTATGCTTTGTATACATTTGATAGCTTCTGCATGAATGTGGTACAATACATTTTAAACTACGTCATAAATTAAAGTCTAATGTATGTTTTTATGCCCTTTCTCTCTGTAATATAACTTATAAGCATGATTAGTATCTTAATATTACAGATTCCCAAGGAATATGTGTACTTTTAAGGTAATTAAAACATGAGCATAGACTACTTGGTAAAATTACTTTAGGATTCTATTGATGAATGCACTATACCCTAAATTATAACATTATCATTTATGATATTTGAAGGGTATTGTATGAAAAGCCATTTAGAAACATGGTAGAAATAGCACTATTAATATACAGATATCAAAAAGAATATCTAATTTTCTACCACTTTTTAAAATATTATAACCCTTCTCCTTTTGCCTTTAACTTCTTTAGAATTTTATTATGTTCCTATTGTGAAGAGAAATAAAAGCTGTATATCCACAGGAGATGGAGAATCTACTCATTATATTTCATCTACACTATAACTAAACTTATCTCCCAAAACCTTTCAAAATGAAAAAATAATTTTCTTTGACTCGTGAGATTTGCTTTCAGATTAGCAAATATGATCTGAAGTATATTATTCCACATGTTGTTTTTTCTGACAGTTATGTTCTCACACTAATTTTACGTAGATGGATTTTCCTTTCTGCTTGCTCATAATGCATGGTGTAGACGTGCAAAGGAAGAGCAATTCTTCATATTGTCAGGATCTGGCATGTTGTTACTTTTTGAATAAAGAGTTTTTCCTAAAAGTAACTGCTTTAATATTTGGAAAACTTAGCTAGGAATATTCTTGCGTATTGAAGTAATTGCATGTGCTGATGTTATGTGGCTGCTTTGGCTGATGCTTTCTAGGTCTCAGCTTTGAAAAATGGAGTGTGAAATTTTTCATATTACAAAATGTTATTTCATTTGTCTTTTTCCACTTAGGGAGGTGTGAATACGAGTGTCAGACATGGTGGTATATACGTGAAAGCTGTTATTCCCAAGGGAGCAGCAGAGTTCGATGGTAGAATTCACAAAGGTAGAGTATTTGTGTGTATATGGGAATTATATATATATAGGATTATCACTTTAACAAATAAATAAGAAATTGAAAAGTTGATGTAGACCTTCAAATTATTCATAACATAAGAACATACAGAATTAAGACTTCAGCATTACAAAGCTCCTTGATGTCATTCCAAAAAATTCTCCTGTCTTATTCTCTAGTATCTCCTTTCTTATTCTCTAGTTTATTCTCTAGTATCAGAAAATATTTTGACAGTGTTTTAATTCATGTCTTGTAAACAAATTGCCAGAGAATGAGAAAGGGAGAGTGCCCTTGTAAAAACACTGATATCTACATTTCTAATAAGAGCTAACTAAGTTGGTTCCCTCCAGTTGCTCTATATTGGTAGTTCAGTTTATCTTTTTCCATAATTTAAATTGATTTTACAGTTTATACAATATTTTGTTCTAAAATGTACCTAGGATTAGCCATAGAATTGGAAAAGAAATTAAATTCATATTAAAGAAACTGTGACAGTTTTGCCCAGACCCTGAGTCTCTTCTCAAACAAATTAGTGTAAAACAATACCCAAAATATTAGAGCATGATGATATTTTATGATTTGCTTCTTTCAAAATGACTGCCTAATTTATAGGTGATCGTGTCCTAGCTGTCAATGGAGTTAGTCTGGAAGGAGCTACCCATAAGCAAGCTGTGGAAACACTGAGAAATACAGGACAGGTAATAGATTGTTATACCAAATTTGTAAGATACCTTAGAAGAACATAATTGTGAATAACATCAATCTCATTGAGATCTCCAAATTTATTAGTCAAGAAAGCAAGCCTGATTTGTATAAACATTCTGGTATTTTTGTTTCCTCCAAATTAGGAAGCAAGTATTATGACAAAGACATTTTTTGCTGAGGAAACTGGCTTTCCATATCATATCACATTTAGCCCAAATATAACCAGAGATCTGATAGGAGGAATGGTGGAGATTGCATTTTTTAAATTTTTCATAAACATCTAAGTGATTTTCACTTCTAGTCATTCTTCAGCCCAAAGGCTAAATTCACTTCCATCTAATACATTTTCAGTCAGGGCACTTACCGAATTCTTTATAATGATCTTTATATTATAATACAGTGGTGATTTTATTCAAATGCTTAAATTTTCTATAACATGGTTACGTTATTTTTATAATAGGTTTTTTCTTTTTAATCATTTATCTTTTTTATATAGAAAATAATAAAATCCTGATTTTGAAATTTTCAATCCCTTGCTTTTGTCCTTATATATTTTTTCTCTCTCTACCTATATTTTGGTAAACCAGGTATTTACTTTAAATGGTTTTATATTATCAACTAAACAAAGTCCTGAAATTTTATCTACTTATAATTCTTTTTATTTAATGAAGTACTTTTTAATTTGTCCAGTTGGTTCATCTGCTGTTAGAAAAGGGACAGTCTCCAGCATCCAAAGAACATGTCCCCGTAACCCCACAGTGCACCCTGCCGGATCCAGATGCCCAAGCTCAAGGCCCAGAAAAAATGATGAAGAAAATGACACCGGTCAAAGACTACAGCTTTGTCACTGAAGGTCAGGCCACACAAAACTGTCATCTCACCTTTAACTTATCCCGGCTTATTCAAAATTTGACTTTTGCATGTTGAATCACAATTCATGCCTGAGTCTCTTTAATTATCCTTGTCAAGTTTAAATAATAATCTGACACAGCACTATAGTGAATTTTAAAAAAACAAAACACATATTTGCAGCTCTTAGTGTCTGAAAGACTAGATAATGAAGTCAGGCATAAAATAGATTATGGTCACTTAATAGTACCTTAATTAGTTGTAAAATTAAAAATGATATTTACAAGGCAAAAAAAATAAATATAAATAATTGCTGAGAATGTCTTCAAACCCATATGAAACCTTGAATCTTATATTTTCTATGTTTCCATTTAATTTTATAGATTTGTCAAGTTAACCTTGGATAGAAATTCTCTTAATACTTCCCAGATACTGGTCTTTCCTACAAATTTTTTTTTCTTTTTTTTTTTATTAGTTACAGGTATATCTTTCCTACAAACTTTGACAGCCCTTGTACATACCACTAATTGATAGTAAAATAAGAAAATTAAGATTGACGTAGTAATGAGCTTTTCCTAAGACTAAATGTGTTTATAATCCAAAAGTACCCTTTATTCTGAGATTCCATTTATCGTCCTTTTAAGGGGCATGAATGTCCTTTATAAGTGATGGTGAGGGTAGATAGTCATTGTTTTGTCTCTTATTTTAAATCATTATTTATTACAAAAATGTTACAATTGTGAATTTAGTCCCAAAAATAAGGAGAAAAAGTACCCCAGCCTATATTTTTTCTGATTATGAAAGTAAAATTAATGTACTCACTTTATCTCACTGCCCTGTATTCTTTATTTATTCCATCATTCTTTCTTTAAGTACGTTTTTTCATTCTCTTCTGGTTGTTCTTTTTCTTTCTTTTCTTGATGAGAATTTTACAATGTCATCGCACTTTACTGGATTACATCATATCACACCAAAACATTAGAAAGAATGTCATCTTATTTCCCCA
The DNA here is from genome assembly GCF_004115265.2 of Rhinolophus ferrumequinum. Taxonomy (NCBI): domain Eukaryota; kingdom Metazoa; phylum Chordata; class Mammalia; order Chiroptera; family Rhinolophidae; genus Rhinolophus; species Rhinolophus ferrumequinum. The sequence continues at coordinate 40,979,468 of NC_046288.1, forward strand.
TGCCCTTCTCTAACATTTGTTTTGCTCTTGTTACTATCTCTCTCCTACTGTATACCTGAATTTCTCTCATTCTTCTTCTCTGAATTTTTTTTCTTCTTTTTCTCTGTTATTCTACAGTCTTAAAACACGTGGCATTTAAGCATAATTTCATTTTCAGAATCCTGATTTTAGAGCCCTCCATTCTGTTCAAGCAGTTAGTTCACTCAGCTTAGTTCATTAAGTTAACTTTTCTTACTGATAGAGAGTATGAAATAGGATTTGAGTATAGAATAAGAATTCAATAAGTGCATATAAAGCTATAAATGTGGTAGAAATGGGCTTTATAAAAATGTGTCTAAAAGTGTATTTGTTTGTATGTTCCTATGTATACATAGCATATTAAGAGTCTTCAAAATTTTTATATCTTTTTTTCTCCAGAGAATACATTTGAGGTAAAATTGTTTAAAAATAGCTCAGGACTAGGATTCAGTTTTTCTCGAGAAGATAATGTTATACCCGACCAAATGAATACCAGCATAGTAAGGGTTAAAAAGCTCTTTCCTGGACAGCCAGCAGCAGAAAGTGGAAAAATCGAAGTGGGAGATGTTATCTTGAAAGTGAATGGAGCCTCTTTGAAAGGACTATCTCAGCAGGTGAGTCCCTGGCATGTGGAGTGCATCATTTTTAATGATGAGATGGACTGGCCTTTCAGAATGATTTCATAATGCTGGTTTAACTGTATTCATTTGTCATTCATGGTACTCCAGGAAGTTATATCTGCTCTCAGGGGAACATCCCCAGAAGTGTCTTTGCTTCTCTGTAGACCTCCACCTGGTGTCCTACCGGAAATCGACCCTGCTCTTTTGGTGAGACCTATGAAAAGTAATTTATATTTTTATAGAATATCAATTGAGTGATGAATTCAGCTTTAGTGGTTTCATCATTGCTTAATCTCCTGGGTTTTATCCTAGTTACTTCTTCAGTATGTCACTTCTGAGTGCATTCTATTTTTCTAATATAAAGTAATTTAATTCACTTTCTCTTCTCGCCCTTCCAATTCTAGAATTCTAGGAATTTAGGAAGTTGTTTTCTAAGCATAAATAGAAAAAGACATAAAGTAGTGGCTACAAAAACCTTTTATTTCTTCATTGAACCAAATTGGAGAACATAATCCTCATTCTAAACTAGCTTAGATAAAAATGAGAATTATTTAAGATTTTTTTTTGCCTTTTAATAGTAGAAATCACAGAGTAAGTGGTATGTTTGTCCATTTCATTTTCTTATATCAAGGAATAGCTAAAGGATCCAAAATCTATTTTTATGGTTATTTTTAAATTGCATACTAATTGGTAGGAACCCATACATAGATGAATAATAATACAACTGAAAAAAGACAGCCTTTGTCCTGTGTACTTAAAATAATGTTCCATTACAAGTGAACATGAAAAGTAGGAGTGTCTGGCCCCAGCAAATTTAACCCTTATATCAGGGAAAACGGCAGTTTCAGAAAGACATTAGTAGGAATAACATTTCTGTAAAGCGTATTATAAATAGCATTTTAAGAAATTACATTGATTTAGGATACCAGTTAGGAACTGGTGGAATTCTCTTGATGAGTAGTTAAATTGATACAATCTTTCTGAAGAACAATCTGGAAATATTTAACAAAGCCTTTCAAAACATCCTATGTGCTGATTACAGAAAATTCTATTTCTGTTTTATAGAAAATTACAAGGAAATAATGAGAAACTCAGGTGAAAATCTACATACAAAGCAGTTCTCCTAGATTTCCATTAATAGTAGAAAGCTAGAAACAACTCTGTATCCAATAAAAGGAGAATTCTGAAATAAATTAAAGGTATAGCCATCTGTAGGATTATTACACGGTTTGTATGCAGTTGTTTTCAAAACATATTTAAGAACCTCATAAAATGCAGAAACCTAAAATTTGAAAATAGGGTACAAAGTACAATATATAGAGCATAACTGTAATTCTGATTTAAAGTATAAGTTGTACAATATTAACAGTTGTTATTTTTATATACAATTCTTTTTCTATAATGAGCAAAAGTACTTTAATTATTAAACAATTAATTGAATACTGTATTAAAAAATGCTGTTATTCAACATGTTCATTTTCAATTACGTATTCTAAAGTTAATGTAAGTTGTCACACTCTGATTTCTTTAAATGTGTCCATTACAGACCCCACTGCATTCACCAGCACAAGAACTTCCAAACAACAATAAAGACGCTTCTCAACCAGCATGTGTGGAGCCAGGCACCAGCTCAGATGAAAATGAAATGTCTGACAAAAGCAAGAAACAGTGCACATCCCAATCCAGGAGAAACAGTTTTAGTGACAGCAGTGGGAGTGGAGAAGAAGACTTGGTGAAAGTTCCAGCAAAGATACCAAATATGAACTGGAGTTCAGCTTTGCATCAGACTCTAAGCAACATGGTATCACAGGCACAGAAACAACATGAGGCGACCAAGAGTCAAGAAGATACCATTTGTACCATGTTTTATTATCCTCAGAAAACACCCAATAAACCAGGACTTGAGGACAGGTATTATCAATACTATACATACATAGCACTCAAAGCAACTGGTTGTTAGTAACAGGAGCAGCAACCTACATTTCTCTAAGATTGAAATGTGTCTATCTGTGAACTTCACAATGGTTAGGCATAGGATGACTCTATTGGATATCTAACTACGTATTGTGACTGACAGTTTTAGTTAGAAAACCAGTAAGCTCTCTAGCTATTTGACCTGAGCCTCACTGCTCTCTTGAGCATATTTACTAAAAACTGGGAAAGTTATTTATATTGCACCATCATTCATATTACTTAACAGAAAGAGAAGAAACCTGTTTAGATAATGTTGGAGTGGGAGCGTAGGGAGTAGAAATATAAAGAGAAATGGTGGGGAATACAAGGGGGTAGAGAGTTTGCAAAAGGTAAGATGTAAAAGTACAGAAGATGGAGAAAGAAGAAATGATTGAAAATATAGAGGCATAAAAAGAGAAAGACTACATCTATACCTCTACTAGTTAATTCATACATTTTGCTATTTGGTTATGTTTTTGTGTATATCCAGGTCCAATCATATTTGTTCAAGTTTTTTTTTTTCCTACTGTATCCTCTAAAATAACCCCAGGAATAAGACTTTCATTCTTTTCTTACCGTGTTTCCCCCAAAATAAGACCTAGCCAGACCATCAGCTCTAATGCGTCTTTTGGAGCAAATATTAATATAAGACCCGGTATCACATCACATCACATCACATCACATCACATCACATCACATCATCACACCTGGTCTTATATTATAGTAAAATAAGACCAGGTCTTATATTAATTTTTGCTCCAAAAGACGCATTAGAGCTGATGGTCCGGCTAGGTCTTATTTTTGGGGAAACACGGTATTTCTTCTCTTTTTTATTATGTTGACACACATGTTAATTTTCTGATAACATTAGGTTCAGCCTTGAATTAACAACTAGGAATCAAATGTATATTTATTTAGCCTATCTTACTAATTTATGCAGCTTAAGAGAGCTTCAAAATAGAACCTGGACAAAGAATAAAAATTGGTAATGTTAGCATATAACAGATGTTAAATAAATTCATAGTCCAGAGTCAGATAAAAAGTAGCTAGGATCTCAGTCAAAAGCAGACATGAATATTTGTTAAACATTTGCTGTTTATGGCACTAATTTACTATACTGACATTGAAATGTATTTGAAAAAAAAGTCTTGCTTCTTTGTCTCTGTAGTAATCCTCCTTCCCCTTTCCCACCGGATGTGACTCCTGGACAACCCCAGACAGAATCTGCTTCCACTAATTCAACGACTGCATATCATATATGTCACACTTCTGAGTCAACCCGACAGGAAAGCCTACCATCTTTGAAAAATGACTTGGAAAACCATCTTGAAGACTTTGAATTGGTGAGTTGTTTGTTCTATATAAAAAAAAATTCCAAAGGAAAAAAAAAGAGAGAGAATTCCATATTTTCTCTCAAGTAAAATGTCATCTCACAAAGTTTCCCTTTAGGGAAAAGGCTGTCTTTTAGAGTAGCTTCAGATTTGTGTCCAATAAATAGATAACATATCTGATGTGTTTCTCTGCTGAGAGTTAGGGAAGAAAGTAAAAAGACCTGGGTACAAATCCTGACTGTCCTACTGACTTGCTGCAATTTGGCAGATGGCCTGTGGACATAATTACTTAACTCTCTGAGTCTTAGTACTTTGGCTATAAAATGAGGTTAGTAACCTCACAGGATTGTGGTGAGGATTAAATGAAACAGCATATAAACAGTACCTATTATAATATAGTACCTACTGTTTCCCAAATTCTGACAAGTTACCTATTTAATTTTTAATTCAGTTTGAATGTAATTTTTTTCTGCACACTTTTTTTTTTGTTGTGCCTTTACATTATACTGATGGCCCTAGAACTTCTAAACTGGTAAATGCAGTTTGGAAGCCAAATTTCCAAGAATAATATTCTTTGCATTGATTGAAAGTCCACATTTTCAGTACTGTTTTTATTATCCAAGTAATATTTATTGTAGGAAAATTAGAAAACAAAGAAAAAGATTAAAACTACCTATATCCTCACCACCCAAAAACCATAAATATTTGGGAGTTAATCTTTCCAGATACTTTGCCTATAATTTTGTGTGTTGTGTGTGAAGCATGTATAGCTTTGGTTTCATTCTCAGCAATACAATGGAAATAATCTGTGAATGATTTCCTTAGAAATTTGCCATTACCCCTGTAACCTGTGAGCAACCTTTATGTTTCAGTTGAAATAGTAAAAAAAAAATTTTACATAGCTAAATGTGTGAAGTTGTGATATTTAATTACCCAAATACTTCATATTTTAAAAAAAAATAAAAATAAAAATAAAAAACTTTCTTTTGTGGCTCTTGCCATCTTGGATTTTTAGAAATAGATGAAGAATTTTCTGAACTTTCCCTTAAAAAGTATTCTCTCGTCATCAAAGCATAACCACAAATGTGTCCTTGTTTGTCCTGAAAACATAAGAATTGAAACTTGAGTAAGTTCTGTCTCAGATATCTCTGGACAAGCACATAATGTTGTATTTAAACCCAACTTTTACATGGGGGACATTCTATCTAGAGTTAGAAAGACCTGGCTTCTTCACTTAGGCAAGATAAATAACCTTTTAAGGTTTAGTTTCCTCGTCTGTTATTCAATGGAAATAATAGTCATCTTTCTGTTTGTCTATAGGGCAAAATAGACAACCTAAAGGAATCACTGTTTTCTTCCCTTAGGAAGTAGAACTCATCATTACCCTAATTAAATCAGAAAAAGGAAGCCTGGGTTTTACAGTAACCAAAGGCAATCAAAGTATTGGTTGTTATGTTCATGATGTCATTCAGGATCCAGCCAAAAGTGATGGAAGGCTAAAACCTGGGGACCGGTTGATAAAGGTGAGACATTATGTGGAATGGATTTGTGCACATGCAGGCAAAAAGCAAGCCAGGGCTGGAGAAGGAAGAACAAGAAGGTTGAGTTAATATAACACTGTTTCTGTGTTTGGTTTATGTTTTCCTTTTCCACCTCTTAAAATTAAAGGCCTTTATAGAGTTAACAGTTTGGGAAATGCTTCAAGTTCGCTTTGTAATTTGGAAGTCTTCCTAATCTCAGTTAAAGCATTAAGTCAAGCTATCTTGGATTTCAGGGACAAAGTTTCTGAAATCACTATGAGGATAAATTTCCTATATGAGCAAAATAATGATGCATTTGTTAAATATTTTACATTATTACCATATTTTGCCGTGTATAATGTATACATTTTTGCCCAAATTTATGAGGGAAAAATAAGGATATGCATTATACATGGGTAGCACTACTTCCGTTTCTATATAAACTTTTTTTTTTTAACTTTTATTTACTTTAAGTGTGTTTTTCCAGGACCCATCAGCTCCAAGTCAAGTAGTTGTTTCAATCTAGTTGTGGAGGGCGCAGCTCACACTGGCCCATGCAGGGATCAAACCGGCAACCCTGGTGTTATGAGCATCGCGCTCTAACCAACTGAACTAACCAGCTGCCCCTAAATGTTTTTAATTCTTTGACATATGCTTCGGAGTTAAAAGTGTAACTCTAGAAATCAATAATGACATCCGTATGCAAAATAATACCCTGGAATACGATAATCGTTGAACTTACAATGTACTTGCAACAACGACGAAGAATTCTTGGCTTTCTATGATGCGTAAATATTGTAAATTTGTTACTGGTACATAAAATTTCGTGTACCTTGTATCTATTCTTGTGTTTTGTAATTATTTGTTACATAAAATTTCTTATACATAGTATGTTAAAAAATAAATGCTGGAATTCCTTTATAATACAAAAAACAAGTACCTAAATGTAAACAAATAAAAAATTGAATTAAAAAATTAAAATGAAAGATTTTTTTCCCCCTAAAAATTTGGGCCAAAAACATGGGTGCACATTATACACAGCAAAATACGGTGTTTCACTTATAATTACTTGATCATTGTGTTTATGATTTCCACAGTACAGGGAATTAACAATAAATTAGAAACCGTTCTTTATTGTGAATCCTTTACTGGCTAATATATCTTATATAAAAAGTTAAGGAGATTACTGTGTTTTCTTGGCAACTTCTCTGTTCCAAAAATTGTAATCCTACTTTTCCCCTTTCTCATTACTGTAGGTTAATGATACAGACGTTACAAACATGACTCACACAGATGCAGTGAACCTGCTGCGAGCTGCACCCAAGACAGTCAGATTAGTGCTTGGTCGAGTTCTAGAATTACCCAGGATGCCAGTGCTGCCTCATTTACTGCCTGACATTACGTTAACGTGCAACAAGGAGGAGTTGGGTAATACAAATTCAGGCTTTGTGAGCTGTGATTCTCTTAGCTAGCTTAAAAGTAAGTACTCGTAAAGCTATGGAAACAAATATTTTTCTATTCCCTGAAGGTTTCACCTTATCTGGAGGTCACGACAGCCTTCATCAAGTGGTGTATGTTAGTGATATCAATCCGAGGTCAGTTGCAGCCACTGAGGGTAATCTCCAGCTACTAGACATCATCCACTATGTGAATGGAGTCAGCACACAAGGCATGACCTTGGAAGAAGCTAAGAGAGCTTTAGACGTGTCACTTCCTTCAGTGGTGCTGAAAGCAACAAGGTACTCTGCTTTTTTTGTGAGTTTTTTTTGTGCGTGCAAGCTGTTGATTTTACTCATGTTCTCTTAAAAAGCTATTCCTAAATTAGTAATTCACAGACTAAACTGGAAGAATTTAATAAAATTAAACAAACTTCCTGATGGGAGACTCTGAGAGCGCTCTCAGTGGATTAGTGTTTGGATACATGTTTGCAGTTATTAACAGGGTGGGTACCATGTTTGTTAGGATGTTTTCATTTGTGAGTCACAGAAAATACCACTCAACTTGGTTTAAACAAGAAAGGGAATTTACTGCCTTGTATGGTTTAAAAAGATTAGGTGGTCATCAGGTAAAATTGGATCAGGCCTCTGGCTCCATGTCTTTGCTGTTTTCAGTTATTCTCTCCTCTGTGTATGTGTTTCTTTCATGACAGTCAAATGGCTGTGTCAGTTTCATGCCTCACACCTGCACACTACACCATCCAGAGCAATCTTCAATCAAAAGTCACCAATCACCATGGTAAAGCGAGGACTGTGTACTGATTGCCTTAGACCTAGGTGAAGGCCTGTCCCTGAAGTGAAGCAAAGGGCTAAGAACATATCGATCGGGCTAGGATAGGCCTGGCCCATCCCAGTGCTGAGACCATTAGTCCTTCCAAACCTCATGTCTGCAGCCGATAAGGCGTAGAAGTACCATGCTCACTCTACCTCGTTACAAGTTCACGGTACAAGAAATGCTGACAACTTTTCTTTCACTTCATCATGGAAATAAATTGGGCAAATATATATTAGTTTCAAATTACTATACGTTACTATAAATATAGTGGCTTAAAATAACACGAGTTTATTGTCGTAATAGTTGTGGAGGTCAGAAATACAAAATTGGTCTCAGTGGGCTAAAATCAAGGCAGGGCTACATTCCTTTTGCAGGATCCAAGAGAAAATCCATGTCCTTGGCTTTTCCGCCTTCTAGAGATTCCCCATCTTCTGGGTTCATGGCTTGCTTCCATCTTCAAACTTTCTAAGGATCCCTATTGGGCCCAACCAGATAGTCCAAAACAATTTCCTCAATTTTAGATGCTTAATTTATTTACATCTGCAAAATCCCTTTTACCACGTAAGGTACCATATTCACAGTTTCTGAGGATTACAGTGTAAACATGTGGGGTGGGCTGGGGGTCATTATTCTGCCTACCATAATGTACATAAATCCAGGCTTTCTAGATTACAAGCTTATATTATATAAATGGAAACTTCACATTTGTATTTGTGATACATGGTGAGTTTTATATAGTGTGTCTTTCAAAATACAGGAACTATTAATTAAACCGTTCGGTCATAAACTTATTTGTTCCTTCTAAACCTTTAAATTGAATCGTGTACTTTTTTCCTCGAATGTAATCCCTGTCCAATTTCCCTCATATATTTCTAAAAATTAGATTTGGCATGCAGTTATTTTCATAGATGTAACTGAATGTTAATTAGTGGGGGGATGAAAGTGTTCAAATAACCTGGAAAATACTTTTGTGAAAATTAATTTTGTGAAAATCTCTGTTAACCATAGATCTAGTTAAATGTGTGTGTTTTTTTTTTGCCTCCAAATCAGTAGAGCACCCGTTACCCTAGCCTTGAAATCACTTTCTCTTTTCTTTCTACTTTCTATTTTTTCTGTAGTCACTAAAGGTATAGTAATGGTAGTCACACTTACTTTCCTCTTCATTCTTCTTCCAGTTCTCTCCCCACTGTTGTATATACCTGCTGTCTTTAATGTCTACAGGGTAGCTAGCAGTAATGGAGGGGTATAGATCTGTGGTAATTATCTGTATGTCAAGAACTGTGAAGGATTTGTGAATTTACCCTACTTGCAAGCTAATAAGTTAGCCAGTTATTATTGTTTCTTGGATGCTGGTAGAAGGTGTGAAACTCCTGGCTCAGAGACAAAATACTTTATTCCAAATGACAACACAAGCAGCAGCATCATGGGATTGGTGTCAGTTCTACATGTCCTCTGAGTCCTGTGGACATGACATATGTGGGCCGAGTGGATTCCTGCACATGCATTGGGGTGCGTTGTATTACAGGAGAGGAATAATATAAGAAGAGCCCAGGAATCCACCCCTTTATCGCAACCTGCAAGAAAGCCTGCTTTTTATTTGGAAAGAGAGATTACCTCATCCTTCAAGCTTATTCCCTACAAACATAGCCTTGAGAATTGACCCAGATGAAAAGTGGTCATGGCCTTGTATTTCTGAGGTACCAAGGAAGAATATACAGGGGTGCTTAGGGCCAGTGGTAAATTGTCTCCCCCAACACTGTATACCTTAGGCAACCTCCAGTTTCTCTCAAATATTAGCAACAATAAGATTGCAGACCAAGCCTCTGTTTCCAAGGTGTTGTCTTTTTTACTGTTCTTCATATTGGTTAGTACTATTCTTACAATCCTTTGAATGTACTATATATTTTGGTAGATTTTCACTTTAACTTAAAAGGAAAAACATATCAGGGGCTTTAGATTTATAACATTTAGTGATCTGTGATTTTGAACTATCACCTGAGGAATAGTGAACTAAGTTACTGATTGTGACTTTCACCGTGTTTTCAATCAGAGTGGAAACATGGTGCTGTGTTGAACTGAAACCCAAAGAAAGATTATGTAAAGAAGCGATTCTTAATCATTTTGGGGTCAAGAATATCTCCCTCCAGAAGTTACTTATATGAAGACTGATGAAATTTTGTCTGCAGCTTTAGGGGGAGCCTAGACCCCCCTGAAGCCCATTCAAAATAAAACTCCTGAGGCTAGTTAACAGATGGGCCGAAGGGTATTTAAACAAACATCATATGGAACTTGCAATTGCCTTTTTGTTTTTTTACAACACAGAGATGGTCATCCAGTGGTCCCCAGTTCTAAGAGGTCTGCTGTTTCAACTCCAAAGTCAACCAAAGCTAATGGTAAGGATATATTCATTTTATGACACAAGTGGTTACGGAGAGGTAACTCTATTTTTCCAAAAGCGAGTATGGGGACTATCACTAAAATGTTTTTCTTGCCCTCCCAACATGTTTTACAGGATCTTTCTACGTGGAAAAAAATTACATTTAAATAAAAGCATCTCTAAAATTCAGGGTGTAATAGGAAATAGAGCAGCATGGACCATGGGATTTAGAACCAGATAGACCTGAATGTATAAGTCCTGTGTGACCTTAGTAAGCTATTTGATCCATATCTAAGCCTTTACTTCCTACCAGTAACATAAGAATATTGTTAGAATCTACCTTGTAAGATTATAATAAGGCATAAATACAATACTATATATGAAACACTTACCGCAATGATTATCACATAATTTATTCAGACAGTCATTGAATTTCTTATCTGTACTGGCACTGTCTGGGCATTGTGAATACGGCAATGAGTGAATAAAGTCTGCTTCTTACATTCTAGCATAATCATGGACATTGTAGTATTAGTATTGTGACCGCAGTTAATGTTAAGTTAATGCTTACTCTGAACTAAGCATTCTTCTAAGTGCCTTAGTCCTCAGGACAACACCCTGTGACACTCGTGTTACTATTATCCTCCTCTTAGAGAAGGGGAGACTGAGGCACAGAGAAGTGTCATAATTTGCCCAATCTCACAGAGTTGATAAATGGTAGCGCTAGAATTTAAATCTAGGATGTCTGACTCCATGCTCTCATTTATATAAACTGGGCTCAGTAACTGTAGCTTTTCATGCTGGTATTAATGTAGTAAGAATGTTACACACAGGGAATGTGGTTGAAATTAGTGTATTTGAAATGTAAATTCAGTACTTCATTAATAACTAAACTTTGAGGTTATCAGGCAGTAATATCTAAATGCCAAAAGTAGCTAAAAGAAACCTCACTGAGATTGCAGTCGTGGTTTGATTATCTTCTGAAAGCTAAACCAGATCTGTTACTCACCTCCTCTGTTGTTATCTTGAATGCCTCAGGGGTCCTTCTTGCTTCTCTCTCATAGTTCCAGTTCACATTAGAGTCAGACTATCTCACAGAACAAACAACAACAGCGTTTTTCTCACGACTTCCGGGAAGACTCCTGTTGGTAACTTTCAAACTAAAAAGAGTAGCTGTGCCCTGCCCCCCTTGTAGAAGCTGCCCATACATCTGTCTTTATGGGGCTCTCTGACTTGACTCCCGTAGAACTAATTTTTTTATGAGTTCTGAAAATTATATAGTATCAATAATAGGAACTCTCTCATAGTGATGGGAAGGTAAAATGGTACAGCCATATCGGAAAATATTTTGACTATTTCTTAAAAATGTAAACATACACCTATCATGTGATCCAGCCACTCCTTCCTGTTTGTTCACTTAAAAGAAAACAGTTATCCATAAACAAAAACTTGTACACGAATGTTTTTAGAAGCTTCGTTTGTAATAGCCAAAATCAGAAACCACTCAAATATCCAAAAACTGTTGAATAAATAAACCAATTGTAATATATTCAAGCAACAGAATACTACTCTGCAATAAAAATGGTCTATTAATACACATTGCATCATAATTAAAGTAACCTCAAAATAAGTCTCCTGAGTCAAAGAAGCCTGACAAAAAAGAGTTCATAATGTATTATTCAAAATTATAGAAAATGCAAATTAATTTATAGTGACAGAAAGCGGATCAGTGGTTGCTTGGAGACAAAGAAGGAGAAGGGTGGTTCAGGAAGCAGGAGGGAGAAATTACAAACAATAAACTATTGTGTTTTATACTATTCTAATATAGTTTATTATTGGTATACTTTTTCATTATTTTTCCTAAAAATTTAATAATGTATTATAGCTCCTGGAAGTAACATTAAAAGGCATTCTCAGATTCTTTATAACATCATCCACATAACTATAGAAATTTATCCCTAAAAATTCCATTTCAACTTTCTTTCTAGGTGTAATTATTTTTAGGTCATTTGCAAATAGAAGTCCTTGAATATACTTGCCTGTATTCTTTCTTTTTTCTTTCCTCTTTTTCTTTTTAACTTTTCCAAACTCTACCATATCTTTCAAAATCTCTTGAAAATATAACTAATGAATCAAATTATTTTTTAAATGGCTTTTTTAACTGTAAGAGAAACATAATCTCATTTTAATATATATATTGAATTTTTATACTGATGGCTAAGAGTTAAAATTAACATTTGGTTTAGACATATATTAAAAGTTCCTTTCCAGTTATATCCATAACTGTCTTTACTGTGTTAAGTTGATGCTCTAAAGGCTTGTTATTGTTTCTGAAATAGTAAAATAAATCGAGTTTAGCACCTGTGATGGCTCTCCAATTTGGTTGGAATAATTTACATTCAGTACCTCGCACTAGAATCACACTAGAATCATTCAGCCTGAACTGAGCTTTTATGCAAACTATTTTCTTTTAAGAAACTGGCTTTTTCTTTGGGATAAAACATTCTCTAATATTTGATTACAAGTCGTCGGTTTTAAATCACTTCGGAACACGACTTTTAATATATTAATATATTAATGAAAATAAGAGAATGCACAGAAGTGTGGATTTTCCTCCAGTACTTTGATGTCCCTCTTGTGGTTCTGACTGTCTCACTCCTTACCTTCTACATTGTCCCTTTCAGGCCATCACACCGTGGAGTCTGCCCTCACTCCTAGCAATTCGTTCTCCAAGGTAAGTGAAAAGCCACCTCCTTCCTGCCCTACTTCCTTATCTAAATAAGCAACTTGTTTGTGTCTTGAACCAAACTGATTTCACATTTAAATATTTGCCCTTTATAGATATATAAGGTAGGAATGTTGATGGTAGGAATATGTTTTAGTGAACTAACAGGCCTTGCCAAGTAAACCACACAACACAAAACTCACACCCAAGTAACCTTACTTCATTTGGCACATACTCGGATCTTAAATAAGCTTATTACTTAAGTACATAGGTTTGATGCTGGAATTTTTATATTAATGTGCACAATTCTTTTGGGTGTCTCTTAGACACCCAGAAGAGAAGAATGTAATTAAAAGTAGAATTGGTCCTTCAGGTTAATGTTGACCAGCAGTGACTCAAATGACAGATGTGCTGTAAGTGAGGAAGAAAAGTATTGGCAATAGAAATAGGCTTACTTGCTTTTAGAAAAACATAGAAAATACTTTAATAAAATGAAAGCACCTAAATCACTTAAGATTAGCACAGATTAGAGAAATCTGGGGGAGATTTAAGAAAATTATTTTAATGCAATACTAAATTCCACTTCAGGGTCTCTCTTTAAGGCTATATGTCGGCCCGTTTGTTTGCTTAACATTTCATTTTATGATTTTCTTTTGGCACGTAATGTACATTCTAAAATGATTACAGCTGGATCTTCATTTTGTGGGATTGTTTAATCCCACACACATCCCATACAATCTATTCTGAACCTCACTATTTGAATGTCTTTCCATCTAAGCTGAGTCTTTGGTCTCCTACATAGTAATCTGAAAATCTCATCATCTCAATAAGATTTCTGGACATGAGCTGAATTTAGTATAAGAGGAGAAAATGAATTTAGTGAACATAAGCCCAAAATTCTATGCCTTTCATCTCACTTGTTATCTCAAACTTGTGACATAGTTTAGCAAGTCCTAAAAAGATCACAGCAGAAGAATTATTTGGAAGAATCATTTGGGCACAATAAAAATTCTTGGTATTTGTACATTTGTGGATTGAGATACAGCAACACACACTATTCTGTTTATTCACAAGACCTTTCATTTCATATAGCTGAAGCAACTGAATTTTCATGTGTTTCCAGTGTTAGTCACACCATGTAGAGCTTTTCTCTTTAAATATCAGCATGTTGTTGAAAGGGAGAAGGGGAGAGTTTCTGTCTGAATTAACAGAGAACCTTAGAAAGTAGGCCTTTTGTTATTCTTAGTTGCAAACATTCTTTGTTAAACACTTCCATTAAGTCACTCAAACAGTATGTTGGCCTCGAATACTGTTGTCTGTACTGTGAATTTCTCAGAAAGATTGGAGTTTTCACAATAGAGTGAAACTTTTTGACATTATGTAACCACTATTTATGAAAAAATAATTGTATTGTTTCTACCGTCTCTACTTTTTATATTAATAAAAATAGTAAAATCTTCAAAGCAAACATCTTTTATTTGCATAATTTTTTAAATTTATTCTCACTGTTTAATTCTGCATCTTTGCCCAAATCATTTTTTTCTTTCAATAGGCTATGCACCATGAAGTACTTCACAGTTTACTCTTAAATTAGAAAGTTACATTCTATTCCATAATTGCTTTATAGTTGTAAACCCGTGATTATGTTTCTTAACTTGAAGATAAGAGTTGAACATCTTTATACCTAACAGTTGATTGGGTTGCTAAACTGGAATCTATGTCCGTATAACCGCTTCACAAATACGTTTTTCCCCCTTTCCCTCAACTTCTAAGTTTAGTAGTCCTATGAAACGTTCCTAAAAAGTTCTATAGAAGATAAGTCCCATAAAATATGCCACATAAAAGAGGTTTTTGCAGTCAAATAAGTTTAGGAAATATTACATAATAGATTTCTCTTTTGACAGCTCAATTTATATTAGTAAGCATTGGAAGAATTCTTAGGATAAAAATATTGATTCAATGTTTAATTTAGGGTTTCCAGACATATTTGATGATGGAAAATGCCATCTCCTTTGAACATTTTATTGCACTGGTATTTTCTAGAAACACGTCTAAGGTAGAGAGATATAAAATGGATTTTGTACTAAGAAAGAAGGGGAGAAGAACATGGAGAGACATTATGCAGTCCCTCACTAATCCTGGAAGTTAATAAAATAATAAACTAATGATTTGCTTTGGTTTTATACTTTAGGTTAATGGGGAAGAAATCATTGAAGTTTTGTACCCTGAAGGAAAGTGTTCCACTTATCAGATGAAGGGATCAGCAAATTTGATTCTGTCCAAAGGTAGTTTTCCAAATCAGTCATTCAGTTACTCTAAATGCCCTAATAACACAGGTAATAAAGAATTATTAGGTATCCTTTCTTATTTGCCTTACATGTTCCTATAGTTTTAAAAGGAAAGATTGTTGTTCAAAGAAATAAAAGAACAATGTAAAATTAATTGTTAGCTACATTACTGTACAGATGTCCTGTGTTCATTCTCATCTATAAGATTAAAATTATTGTTAATGATTGAAAAGATAACTGGGGTGTTTTTTTATAGTGTTTCTTTCGTGTATTCTTTGAAGGAACAATTCACAGCCTACCTAATAATTTAGAAAATTTTTCTTGGGGATGTTTGGGCTGCCCTATTATATTCTTAATCTTTATAACATAATTTGTTCAGTCAAGTTTCTTTCATGGATTAACAATCTGGGATTCATTTAGGAAAATAGCATTAAATTATTGATTTTGGTTTATTCTTTGTAAGTTGCATTTGTATGGTCTTGTATCAGGTAGAAGCCAAAGTAGTTCTAGACGTAAAAATGACTAGGCCCCATTAGTGTAAACTACTTGTCCAGTCACGACTACTTTCCAAAGTGTATGCTTAAAATTTGAAAGACCTGCTATATTCTCTTTGACACATTGTCCTTTTCTTATATCAGTATTTTTAAAGTAAAGCCCCATGTAAATTACTGTTTTTCAAGAATCTGATGTACAAGAAGATGATATTTATGATGATCCTCAAGAAGCTGAGGTTATCCAGTCTCTGCTGGATGTTGTGGATGAGGAAGCCCAAAACCTTTTAAACCAAAATAATGCGACAGGAGATGCCTGTGGTCCAGGTAGGTGAACCAGAAAGAATAAGTTGTTACACTAAGGAGTGTAAGAAGGCCTCTAGGGAGCATTTTAACTCCTCTTGGCCTCTTTATTTCTCTTCCAGGTGCACTAGAAACCAATGGGAAGTTATCTGAAGAGAGAGCAGAAGATATAGACTGTGATGGATCACCTTTACCCGAAGATTTTACAGAGGTAAGGATAATACCTAGGTAAACACTCTAGGATGCTGTATCTTGTTAGAATTATATATCTCCTTACTTGAAAACTTGCTTTCTCCGCTGACACCTTCTCCCTATCTCCGAACTTCCCCCTAGACAGGAGTTAAAGATAATATCCTGATGGCTGGTTAGTAACCTCAATAAGAATTAGAACTGATGTCACTTATTCATTTTGGAGAAAGAACTTGCCTTTAAATCATCTAACTTCTTTTGGTGAAAGTTTCCATTCAAGAAAAAAAGTCAAAAAAATTTTTTTGTTAGTTTGTTTTGGATTTTTTTTTTAATCTTCATTATTTTTACACCAAATTAAAGTTGGGAATTCCAAGATCCCCTTCCAGTTACTATCTAACCTAGGCAGACAACTTTATTTTTTTAAAAAAAAGAAAACCTGGCTTTTATCCTTGGATGCTTCCTCCTGCCCTTCATGGATAAGTATCATGGAAACAGCTAATTCCTCCAGTTATTCCATGGCTTTTGCTATTATTACTTTGAGATTTCAGTTGTGATTTGTTTTAAAAGACTTGGATAGATGACTGGTTCGTAATACATTGAAATAGTTGGATCCAAACTAGTAGAAATAAGCTGTATGGATATATCTGTGTGTGTGTGTGTGTGTGTGTGTGTGTGTGTGTGTGTGTGTGTTTTATAAAAATTATAACAATTTTTTGAAATTAAAAAGAAGTTGGCATCATCTGAGATTATTGCCTGTTTTACTGAAACATTATGTTTAGGGTGGAAATGGAGGTTAAATTCATTTGTTACATTTAAGAGTTATCCTATCCCAGTGAAAGAATCATTACTGAAGTTTCCTCAAATCAAAAAAAAAAAGAAAAAAGAAAGAAAAGAAAAAGAATGGAGTAGTTTTATCATATTGTAGTGATTTTACTTAAGATGTTGTTCTTTCACACCATCAGAATATTAGTAGTTATAAAAACAATAAGCTCTTTGAAAAAGGTTTCCTGACCATGTTAAATTATGCTAACTCTAATTATATTTTTCTTAATATTAAAAGTGCTCCGTAAAATGTGTATTTTGAAGGCTCTAAGAGAATAAATAAAAACCTTTAATCTCCATTTCAAAAATGTTATATCCAATGCCTTTTCTTTAAAAAAAATTAAAAATATAGATTCTCATTTATACTAAGCTATAATAAAAAAAAGTTTATAGCAGAAATTTCATTCAAATTGCTTTTTTGTTATTTCAATATGAAAATATTACATCCTCATTGTAAAAAATTTTTCAAACAGAACCATCTAAAAATACAAATTCCTTTTTTTGCCCATTCCTCATCTTCATCTGATGTAGCTATTATTAAAATTTTGATTTTTACCTTCCATTATGAAAATGAAAACATATTTATATGCATAGGTGATTTTTTAAAAAATAAACTTTATAACATGGTTCTAAATTTGGTTCTCACTTTACAATTGATCATGCCCTCTTTCCACATGAGTACATAAAAGTCTGCCTCATACTTTCTAATGCCTTCCTGTTATTCACAGATAGACCATGATTTATTAAATTGGTTATCTGTTAATGAATTTTAAATGTCGTGTTTGTTATAAACAACAGTGCAACAAAGATTTCTATTTTTTTGTACTGTGAACTCTTAGGATTCACAAGAATTAATTTTACTGAATTTAAATTTGTTATTTGTCTGATTCGTGCAGGCATTTGAGTTTGAAGTCTTCCCTATTCTGCTTGTGCAGCCATAACAAAATACCACAAACTGCGTGGCATAAAAAACAGAAATTTCTTTTTTCACTGTTCTGGAAGCCAGAGGTCCAAGATCAAGTTGCCATGAGGGCTGGTTTCTTGTGAGATGACCACCTTGGCTTGCAGGCGGCCACCTTCTTACTGCACACACACGGCCATTCCTCTGTGTTCGTGCTCTCCTGGTGTATCTTCCTCTTCTTCAAAGGACACCAGTCCTTTTGGATTAGAGCCCTATCTTTATGACCTCATTTAGCCTTAATTACCTCCATTAAGGCCCTATCTCCAAATATAATCACATAGGGGGTTAAGGCCTCAACCTGTGAATTTTGGGGGGATACAATTCAGTCTATAACACAGTCTTTGCTTTAACCAGTTATAAAATACAATTGAGTTTTTATTCAGAATAGTTACAAAACAAATACAAGCTCTAGGCATAACTTCAACCAAAAATGAACAAGATTTACATTATTAAAATTTTAAAACTTTACAAAGAAGCACTGAAGAAAAACATTCCGGACAGCCAGATGGCTCAGTTGGTTAGAGCGTGAGCTCTTAACAACAAGGTTGCTGGTTCAATTCCCTCCATGGGATGGTGAGCCGTGCCCCCTGCAACTAAAGATTGAAAACAGTGACTGGACTTGGAGCTGAGCTGCGCCCTCCACAACTAGATTGAAAGACGACTTGGAGCTAATGGGACCTGAAGAAATCCACTGTTCCCCAATATTTCCTAATAAAAATTTTTAAAAAAGAAAAGAAAAACATTCCTTGTTCTTTGATAGAAGAAAACCTAAATTTAAAATTCTTTCTAGATTTACCTCTAAATTAAATATGATCTCATAAAATATTTTGACTTTTTTTTTTTTTTTAATGAGAAGCCGGGTGGCTTGGTAAAAGGATTCTAAAGTTCACATGGGAGAATTGAGATGTAAAAATATCCAGGAAAATTCTAAAAATTAAGATTCATGGAGGGAGAATATTCCTATCAGTTATTTGGAAATATTATATAAGTTGTCCTGCCACCAAAGTACAGATAGACTCCACAGATTTGTGCCTTGAGAATTCATGTGTAAAACCAAATATTTTGGGCACGATGACAGAGTAAATAAATGCGGTGCTTACCTTCTCTCACAACCACATCAGAATGACGACTAAACTACAAAACAACCATCATTGAGAATTGCCTGAAGTCTTGCTGAAAAGAAGCCCTGCGACTACAGACAGAGAAGAAGCCACCTCGAGACTGGTAGAAAGGGCAGAGATGTGAAAGGAGTTGGTCCCACACCCTCGTGTGACCATTAAACATCGGGAGGGATATCTCCTGATGCGGAGGTTCCCCCAGAAGAAGCAAGGGGTCCCATGCCACACCAGGTTCCCCAGCCCAGGATTCCAGTGCCAGAGAGAGAAGTTCCTAGCACAACGCAGACAGTGGCCATCTGAAGATTGCTTTGTGGCTCCTGCCAGTAGCTCTGGGCAGGGTACGGACTACAGCTGAACTTGGCCTGCAGCAGGTCCCCTACTTGGTGGCCCTTGGTGGGACTGGTACATGCAGTGGCCAGCTTTGAAATGAGCTGGAGTATCACCCAGCCGCCTCCAAGGACAACACACCCAAGGGGAGGATTGGACAGGCACCAGAGCCCTGCTGAGGTAGATCCTGCTCTATAGGGTTAGGCCCTGCACAACAGCTTCTCCACTGTAGTCACAGCCAGTCCTGATACCAATGAGCCCAATGAGCCACATTGACGTACAAAAAGCACCCAAGGCCCAACTACAACAGGAGGGCACATATAACTGACACAAGGGACACACCTGGAGTATGTGGCTCAGGTGACCAGGAAAAGTGCCCCACAGCACAACTACTACATAAGGCCACTCTACTAAGACCGGGAGACATAGCTGCCCTACCTAATACATAGAAACAAGCACAGGGAAGCAACTAACATGGGGTGACAAAGAAACATGTCTCACATAAGAGAACAGAGCAAACCTCCAGGAAAAGAACTAAACAAAATAGAGACAAGCAATCTACCAGATGCAGAGTTCCAAACATTGGTTATAAGGATGCTCAATGATCTCAGAGAATTTCAACAAAGAGATGGGAAACATGAAAATGGAGATAGAGAACATGAAAAAGAACCAATCAGAAATAAAGAATATAATAATGGAAATGAAGACTGCATTACAGGGAATCAGTAGATTTGATGAAGCAGAGGATCGAATCAGCAATTTAGAAGATAAGGTAGCACAAAACACCCAATCAAGACAGCAAAAAAATAATACAAAACTGTCAGTGGCTTCCCATCACCTATAAGGTAATCATGCTTGATCCAGGAAGGATTGGCTTTATGGTCCTTCAACCAGTGCAGTCACAGAGAGAGAGCCCTGTGCTTAGAAGAGATCCACACTTATTTATAAAATAATGCTGTGCTATCACCATTAAAATTCTTAATAGCTTTTAACAAGAAATACTATAATTTCATTTGGCACTGAGCACTGTAAATAATATAGCCAGTCCTGGATCTAGGTGATATCTCCTCTACTTTTCCACGTTGCTGGATCTGGATTCTTTCAGCAGAATCCAGAGCTGGCCATGATAAAAATCTTAAATCTTTTCCTTGAGGCAATACTACAGCTGCCTCTTCCAAAGAGCCTGCAATCCAGAATGACCGAATGAGAAGAGAGACTGAAGGTCAGTCTCTAACCCCACTCTACCCACTCTACCCCATACATAGGTGAACTTGGCAAAAATAGTGGGAAATTGGTTACTACTACAAGTATCTCTATAGTTTGTTTGTTTTTCAGTTGGGCTTTATCTCACCATTTGAATGTTAATAGCACTTGACTCTTATAAAAGGCTTTATTCTTTTTTTTTTTTTTTGGAGTCTAAACTCTTCCTCTTTATTCACTGATCATTTTATTTTTAAACATATAACTTTTTTTTAATTTATTGGGGTGACAATTGTTAGTAAAATTACATAGATTTCAGGTGTACAATTCTGTATTACATCGTCTATAAATCCCATTGTGTGTTCACCACCCAGAGTCAGTTCTCCTTCTATCACCATATATTTGATCCCCCTTACCTTCATCTCCCACCCCCCACGCCCCTTACCCTTTGGCTTTATTCTTTTCAAAATCATTGCATACACAGTAGATTCTTAGACCAGATTCTATGATGCGGAATCAGAAATCCAAATGACTGTACTTGGGGGGAAAAAAACTTAACCCAGAAAAAATTATCAACTTCTCAAAACCAAAAGAATCAACTTCATAAGGACTGCGACGTCCTTTTAGTTGTCAGTGGATAACAACAACCTACTTTTTTTCTTTCTCCATAGAAGTTTTGCATTTCCCTCAAATAAATTGAAATTAATATCAAAATAACAATTATAGATACTTTTTAACTCTACCAAGTCTGTAACTGATAGGTCAGATTAAAGGTTTTTTAAATATTTTTATTAAATAAGTGAGACAACCTTCTATGGCTTAGGCAGAAACATGGGGGGGCACACAGTGTTAAACAGACATGATTCCCACCCTCGTGAAGCTTACAGTCTAATGGAGAGGAAAAGAGAATGATCAAATAAACATATAGATAAACATGCAATTATAAGTTGTTATATGGTTTATGAAATTTTTTAAATTTTTTTTTTTAAAGTGGTACAAAAGAGAGACCAAGGAGACCTACTTTAGACTGGGTGGTTAGGGAACAGTCTCAGAAGGAAAAGATACACCGAATAAAGAGAAAATAAGTTCCATAGGAAGAGCTTTGTGGTGAAAAGAGATGAGCAGTTTTGAAGAACTAAAAGACCCCATTTGAATCTTACTAAGTGAAGGGTTTGAATCTTACTAAGTGAAGGGAAGAGTGCAACTGGATGGTTGGTAGAATTAGACAGAGGCCAGATAATTCAGGATCTTGAAAGGAATTTCCCATTTGTTATGATAACTTGTCCTGATAAAGATTGAAATGTGAGATTTGTTATCTGTGTAAAAATGCAACTTGGCATCTTGTATCAGACTGCTCTTGCAGTATTTGACTCTCTCAGGTACCAATTCAGGTAAAGTATGGGATGATTGATCTGTGTTCCTTATGAAGAGACCACTCACTTTAATAATATAAGGGCAAGATAATTTAACACATTGGAAATTACTGAGATTTTTCTGGAGAGACCATTTTTCAGATTTTAAAATTGAAGTAGTAAACAAGTGGAATCAGCAAAAATTCTTGGGCTACTGAAGATACCTCAGCCACAGTTCAGCATGTATTAATCAAATGTCATATCATTACCGAACTCAGGTTCGGCTGCTTGCCACTCATGAGTCAATGATCAAGAGAAAAGAGTTGGTGGAAAGAAAAGTGAGTTTATTCAAAATACTAGCGTTCCAGGAAGATGGTGGACTCCTGTCTCAAAGGCCGTCTCACCTGTTCCTAGACTGACCAGAAGGAGATATGACTTTTGGTGGTGAACACACAATGCAATATATAGATGATGTATTATAGGTATGTACACTTGAAACCTATATAGTTTTACTAACCAATGTCACCCCAATAAATTTAATAAATAAAAAAATTAAAAAAGAAAAATAAGAACAGCCAGAAGATTTGATAGGTGCATAAGAAGGAACAGAACAGGGGGAGTTAGGCTATTCCCGAGTGTTGATGTCCAAAAAAAATGCCAGAAAAACACCCCGGAGTTGGGGGTGTGTGGAATCTAGTTTGCTTCAAGATAATGTTATCCTGAACCCAGTCGGAAGGGCAATTCATGTGTCACCTGGTGGAAAATTTCAAGGGAGTTGCAGCCTGATTATCGGTGTCCAGAGGTCTAAGGGCTGAAACAATTTCTTTCAAGTCAGTGTTCTGGCGATTAACCAGATTAATGCGGTATGCATGCAACCTTGGGAAATGCATGCAGCAATTGAATCAGAGAGGAAGGGAAGGAAACAAACTTTTAAGAAGAAAAATAAACTAGATTGTTAAATCTTGAAAAGTATACCATCACTCAAAATATGTGTATTTATAATATAAAGATCAACAATAACAGTACATATAGGAAATACTTCACAGAAAAAAAATGAACATTTGCGGTTTATTTATTTTTTTATTTTTTACCATGGGCAAATTTGATTTTGGTTTCTCTCTATTGTAGTCTACCAAAATGAATGGCTGTGAAGAATATTGTGAAGAAAAAGTAAAAGATGAAAGGTAAGAAAATAGCTTTTAAAGTATTTATAACAATTCCATTCTTTTTTTAGAAGTGCTCTGAAGATTTCCTTTTAGATGTTAATTTTAAAATTAATTTGTTCTTTTCCAATAAAATAGAATTGGTGAGTAAGTTATAAAACTATGGCTGAATATTAACAGTGTTTTAAAAATATTGTTACAAGAAGATTCTAGTAACATAGGACAGTGTATTTGTTATAATGTTCCTCCAAAAAAGCAGTATTCTCATGAGCATGGGAAAAAAATGGAAGAAAGGTTTAAAAGGAATGTGTC
This sequence comes from Rhinolophus ferrumequinum, assembly GCF_004115265.2. Classification (NCBI taxonomy): domain Eukaryota; kingdom Metazoa; phylum Chordata; class Mammalia; order Chiroptera; family Rhinolophidae; genus Rhinolophus; species Rhinolophus ferrumequinum. The sequence goes on from NC_046288.1 coordinate 41,002,809, forward strand.
GACACTGATGATAGTGATTATCTTCTCCTGGTAGGATTATAGGTAACTTATTTTTCTGTTTCTCTATTTTTCCATACAATTTTTTTTTCTTTAATAAGAAAATAAAACCAAAGAAGAAACATTTTAAAACTCCACTAATTTTTTTCTTTTTGAAAAGTTTCTAATATGAAATAAGATTCTTTTGTAACACTAAATGATGGGTCAAGAAAAATTATATATATTGTTGGCCAACTAAATGGTTGTACATAAATTTCACTTCATGTTGGATAACCAAACAGCCAAAAGAGAGCTATTTGCATTTTATTCAAAAAGCAAATTGGCAGTGAATTTCTCACTAAGTTAGACAAGAAGCCACATGTTAATGTAGAAGTGCATATAGTTTTCTACTTAAAAGATTAGCAAATATCTGGGCCAGCTGCCTGTAATTGTAAAGATACCAGATCTCCCCTATTGGGCAGGGGAATGGGAGGAAGGAGGAAGGGTAAATTAGTGTACTTTCTTCAGGTGGAATTTGGAAACACTGTTAACACATAAACTTTATTTGCATGTTACTAATTCTTTTTTTTCTTCCCCCTTTCTTCCTCCTCCCCCCTGCCCCACTCCGATTCAAGCTGTTGTTTCTCGGTCTAGTTGTGTAGGACACAGCTCCCTGGCCCATGCTGATGTTCACCAATAGGGACTTCTGTAAATAAATTAATATACATCCATACAGTACAATACAGTGGGCAGCTGTTTAAAAAATAAGAGCAGTATACTGACAAAATTGTCATCAGTCATCCTTGTTGAAGGGTGGAAACAAACCACCACCTTCTCCATCCCCAAGAGGACTCCTTCAGTCTAAGGTCCAAAGACTTGGGATTTGTTTGAGGATAAATTTTAAATGATATTAAATAATTCTGTACCTCAGAATTTACATCCACCAATAAATTTTAAGAATTGTGGATTCTGATTTTTTTTGACCAGATGATCTATTTTCAAATCCCGTAATAATTAGAGAGGAAACAAGTGCTTCAAGGACATAATATTTACATTTATTTGGGGACAAAACTGAGGAAAATATTACAAATGTGTTTTTATTTCATAGTTTAATTCAAAAGTCACAAGAAAGGAAGACTGATGATGATGAAATAACATGGAGAAGTGATGAATTGCCAACAGAAACAACAAACCACGAAGATTCCAATAAAGGCAAGAATTTTATTATCAAGTTTTTGATCAAAAACAATGGATAGAGAAGATAAGGGTTTGAAAATTATAATTTTCATAGTATATGGATGTTATTTCATCATATGTGTACTTTATTTGGTTCTATATGTAAAGTTAAATGACATGGACAGACATCACCATTCATTTATGTAACCAGATGTTCTTACAGTTGTAGTCTAAAATTCTCGGTGGCTTGGATAAAACATGCAAATAAGCATGTAAATACTTTAAATGGAAACACAGTTTTTCCATTCTGGAATGAGAAGTCAAGGAGCACATTTCACTTATAGTAAAAATGGGTAGAATAGCTCAAAGATAGGAAATTACTACACTTAAATCTCAACCTCACTGTTTAAGAGCAAGAGTCAGCCGGCCTGGCTTCCCTAGTATTGCTTCTCTCATTTTATAGCTGAGCCAATAGAAAAATGAAGTCTTCTCCGGTGTTTCTCTTTTTTCAATAAGGAAATGTTATACTAATGCAATGAAAGAACATGGTTTTATAATTTGAAGTCTTAGTTGTTAAAAGACATCATAGAAGTTGCATTAACACTTTTGGATTTCAGTAGACTGTTGTTGCCAGTGACAGTGCTGTCATCAGCTCCTGTAGCCCATGCTCTTCTCTCCAGCCGAAAGTTAAGCTTCTTGAGTGGAGGGATCTTACAAAGCTTTGTATCCACCACAGTGCCTAGCGTTATTGTTGCCTAAGTAGTAGCTGCGTCACCAGATTACTTTAATCAACTGATTGACATAATTAGAGCTACACTTGCACAGACTGGATACCTCTCCTTTTTGTCCAGGATACGAACAGTTGCCTTCTGTAATCAGCAGTTTCCATAAAGCAGGTACTAAATTAGATGCACAGCTCTTCTAAGACACCGACATCACTTGTTTGACCACCTCCTGAAGACCCCAAGGGTTTCATCTGCATGGAGAAAACTATCAAATGCCAGAGACACTGGTACTGAGTACCAAGGGTGGGAGGACAAGGGAGAGGCCGGTGTTTCTCTGCATTGTCCCCTTGTAAGGAGTTTCTGAAGCGTCTCCCTTCCTGTTTCCCCATGTGCTTGGTGGCTAATTTAAATGAAGAGTAGCAGTAGGCCTAGATACATGTTCATCAAGAAAACAGTGCCATTTGAGTCAAGAGAAGCAAAAAGACACCATTTAAACTCCTTTAGAAACTGTAAGTAAATGAAAACCAACAGCCTTAAGAACCTCTGCACGGTCAGTGAAGTATTTCCTTGAAAGGTGGTTAAAAGGTCGTTGTGGCCAAGATTTTCCTGTGTTGATTGTACTTACCTGCCTACTTATCAATTCTATTGCCTTATTAATTCTAAAGACTCTCACTTTGGTAAAAATAGATGAGGTGAAAATAGGCTCAAAGGCTCAAATTAGTTCCCTTATTGACTGAATTGGTTCTGGGGGAAATTAAAAAAAAAAAAAATCAATCCCTGTCTTCTTGTTAGATCATCCCTTTCTGACACACGAGGAGCTTGCTGCACTCCCCATCGTCAAAGTACTTCCCTCCGGTAGATACACTGGTACCAAGTTGAAATCAGTCATTCGAATGTTGCGAGGTTTACTAGATCAAGGAATTCCTTCTAAGGAGCTGGAGGTAAGTAGCTCCTGCTGCAAAGTTACGAGACATTTTGGAAATGTCTATCACTTTACAACTTTACTTCCAACTATAAAAGCACCATCTTGTCATATCTAGCAGTAAATTAATTTTTCTAATTAGGATCCTAATACGTAATATTGATTTAAAGGGATCTCTTTAGCCATTTTGGAGCCTGACAAATCTCCCTGAAAGATTATCCTCCCTGCCTCATATGTAGGGATAAAGAGGTGGTTTTTCTGAAGTCAAGGATCAATTCCAACCATCCACAAAACTTCCTAATTAATACATGCAGATGTGGTTCATCATTAGCAATAGTTTCTAATTTAATACAGCTCTAAGAACTTGCCTTCAGTTGAAAGCTGCAGTGGTTCGGAGCCCTTGCTCCTGAGGTCTTGCTGGCACCATCCATATTTACCACTAAGCAAAAGAGAAATTTGACCCATCTCCCTCAAACCATCTCTTTGACCACTTCCTGAGTTTTTCATAGCCACTGAAGTAAAAGGAGCTAACTTCTACTGAGAGCATCTGCAATGTGCTAGATGCTTTGTACTTAATACTCAAAATATTATAAATCCCGTTATATAGATTTGGAAATAAGGTTACAGTTGTTAAGGTATACTCTCCCCCTCCATTTTGCAGAATTAATTCTACGTTAAGATCTTAAGTTTAAATCTCAGAGACCTTCCATCACTACCCTTTATAAAGTAGGTCTTTATTTTTCACAGCAGTTTGTTAATTTCTTCAAAGCACGTATAATATTTGTTTGTTTATTTCTTTATTGTCTCTTCCTCCCAATAGACTGTAAGTTCCAGGGAAGCCAGAATCATATCTTTTTTTTTCACCACTATTGCTAGCACTTATTACAGTGCTTTGCATATAGTAGGTATTTTCAGTATATATTCATTGAGTGGCTATCTATGACCCCACAGATAATATTGTCAAGAAATTCTGCTCCAGCTCATTGTTTTAAGCCAAAGTTGGTTTTATAAGTTGTACTTTTTTCTAAAATATAATTATAGACATCTTTAAATTGAACTTAAAATTAAGGTACATACAAAGTGTCACCTCGCAAAGTTAGTTGACTACAACATGTTAAACATATTTGCAATAATATGTTTTAACAACTGGTGTATCAAATTAGTATTTTGATTTTAGGCTTACTTATCTTGATAAGGCATCATCTGTTTCTTAACATTCAAAGTCTGCCCTGATCAATAACCAATTTTGCACCCTGCACATTTAAAGCATTTGCAATTATTACTGAATTGCTGCTTATCTCAACAAATTTAACTTTATTTCCATTTTTACTTACAGAATCTTCAAGAATTAAAACCTTTGGATCAGTGTCTAATTGGACAAACTAAGGAAAACAGAAGGAAGAATCGATATAAAAATATACTTCCCTGTAAGTTCCAATATGGTTTCAAACCAAATATATAATTTGAACGGATTTAAAACTTTTGTGCTTAATTTACCCTATCTTTCTCTCACATAGTGCATGCACACACATTCAGAGATTTATATCAGTAACAAATTTAGATACACAATGTGAATTCTTTTTAAAATATCTGTGTATTCTAAAAACCAATCAGAGGAATCTTAAATATTTCTTCGGGCATGCATGAATTTTTATTAGCATAGTATTAGAAATTAATCAGTGATGCCAAACCAGTAATTTTAAAGTCTTTTTAAAAATATGGATTGTTGGGGGTGGCTCAGTTGGTTAGAGTGTGGTGCTCTTAACAACAAGGTTGCTGGTTCGATCCCCACATGGGCCACTGTGAGCTGCGCCCTTCCACTCGTTGTAAGTTTAGAGAAATGTCTGTGGTATATAACAGCTGTGTACATACATGTGGCTACAATAATACCACAGGTTGCATTATACTTTGAATTGTTTCGGGTACCAGAAGGGAAAAAAAGCAATTAGTTTTACCCATGTTTTAACCATTTCACCAATCGACATGGTTTTTTATGATTATACATGAATTACATATATAGCCAAAATAATAGTGTCTAGCAACTTCTTATAGAAAGTGTCAGCCATATTGATATGTACAGTGGGTGCCAAAAAAAATGTATACACATTTTAAGGAAGGAAAAAACTGTATTAATTGTAATACTCAATATGTACCGATAACTGAAGATGAAGATAAGTCACGTTTGGCTTCTGCAATTACAAGAGATGCTCAAAGTGGTTACCATCAGCATCCAGACACTTTTGATTATGGCGAACTATTGCTAGTTCGGAAAACTCATTGGAAGTATTGGAGCATAGATGACATTTCTTAAAATGTGTATAATTTTTTCTTAGCACGTTGGATTACACTATATGACACACTGACCCTGTCTTTGCCAAGAAGTCAGAAATCCAAAGATAAATAACAAAACCAGTAGTGACAAATCATGCAACAAAAAATAATATAATTGCATGTTTTCAATCAAACTGGAAGACACAAAACTCATTTTGGAAAACTTATTGGAAGTGTATTTTAGCATTTTTAAAATGGAATAGATCATGGTTTGGCATAAAGTAGGTGGGAATTATGTCAGGCCAAAAAAATGGCCAGACTTGTATCTCAAAATCAGGGTAGGATAAGCCATAAATCCAAAACTACTGAGTGGGCTTGTTTCTGTGAAGTAAAAGAGAGAAGTCAAGTAATAGAAGGGCAACTGATGGAGGATTTTGAAATCTATTACTAAAAGTCATAATTTGGTAATCACAGAAATTACCAGTTAAGTTTATAAATATTTGAAATAGAAATGACTCCTAATATATAAATGCATACAAATTCTCTTCGATAAAATGACTTACATATACTTTTCACTGGGGCAGCCTGCTTTGAAAATTTTTCTTTGGACTATTTTAAATTACAATTAAACAAAGACAGGAATCTATATGCCTGAAGAATAAAGTGAGCTACCTTTTTACTTATTTTGTTAGTGTATTATTTTGGCTGCATATTAAAAAGACTGTAACAGATGAGCAAGAATTAATTATGCCAATTATATTCGCCATAAGTACTTTAATAGTTTCACTGTAATACTCATTTTTAAGAAATAATATTTTGGCATTATCATTCATTATTAATTTCATTAGTCATCATTAAAATACCAATGGAAAAGAAGTAGCCAACTTGTATTTCTCTAGTTACTTATTAAGAACTTCTAAATGCACTTTATTAATTTATTTTAATTTCTTCAATCAAATCTATGTAAATAATATCGAATTTTCTGTCATAAACTCACTGAGTTGACATCTTAGATATACCTGTAACATATATATATAGACGATGTATTACAGAATTGTACACCTGACATCTATGTAACTTTACTGACAATTGTTACCCCAATAAACTTTAATTAAAAAAAAAAGATATACTTGTAACATGAGTGAAATGAGTAAATATAAAGTGACTTGACTGTACTACCATTTGAAAGTATACTTTTATTGAAATGTATTTGTGGTAGTGGCTGGTTAGCTCAGTTGGTTAGAGCATGGTGCTAATAACACCAAGGCTGCTGGTTTGATCCCCGCATGGGCCCTCCTTAAAAAAAAAGCTGTGCCCTCCTTAAAAAAAAAAAAAGAAGTATTTGTGTTTTCATCTATGGTTATGAGGAATTTCTCATAATCTTTGACTCGCCTGTTTATAAAGCTCTTGTTTAAAAATGCCTGATATATAGGTGGCTCTGTTTTGTGGTGGGAAATTCACAGATGATGCTACAAGAGTGCCGCTTGGAGGTGAAGGTGGATATATCAATGCCAGCTTCATTAAGATCCCGGTGGGGAAAGAAGAGTTCCTTTACATTGCCTGCCAAGGGCCCCTCCCTACAACTGTTGGAGATTTCTGGCAGATGATTTGGGAACAGAAATCCACAGTGATAGCCATGATGACCCAAGAAGTAGAAGGGGAAAAAATCAAATGCCAGCGCTATTGGCCTAACATCCTAGGCAAAACGACAATGGTCAGCAACAGGCTTCGGCTGGCTCTTGTAAGAATGCGGCAGCTGAAGGGCTTTGTAGTCAGGGCAATGACCCTAGAAGATATTCAGGTAAGTGAATTAAACCTTTCCATTTATTAAGGCTTATCTCCTAGTTGGAATGCAGACCTGGACTCTTTCCATGATTGCATCAGTGTGTTTCTAAATAAAAGCCAGTGGCTTCTTTGGTTCCCATTTCTGTTGAACTAATGCTACCTATTATTTTTTATCTGATATAAGCTTAAGTGTGACCCTCTTCATGAATTCTGCCAGTACGTACTGTAGTAAAATGAAAATGAGAATACAGGACTTTTAATGTGGTTATCCATCATCCTTTGCTTAGTGATAGCATAGAATGGCTCAGAAACTGTGTGCTGGAAGCTCATTCTTTTTAAGATCAAACCTCTAAATAGACTCAATAAAACTGTTTTTTAAAATCTTTTAAGTTGAAGATATCCCTCCATAAAGACAACTTAATATCTTTGGCAATACATGGACGATTGTGGCGTAAACATTTGTCATTCAAGTAATTCCTACTGCAGCCACATAACCACTGAATAAATTTAGCTTGAATTAGATGAGTGCTATACCTTAAGTAAAGCAACTACTGTTTTCTCACCTCCATACTTTATTTCACTCCTCTGTCCAGTAATACCAGCTAAGTGTGAGTAATGTGTTTCCTGTTGGAGTTGCAGCTTTCTTAAAAAAACAGAAATTTTACTTGCACAAAAGCAAAACGGATTAGCTTATTTACTCTGTTCTACTCATGGCATGTAAACATAGCCTGAGAATATCCTTCATAATTTTTCATTTTACAAAGAATTAAACTTTACACCTCCTTATTCACTGACACCAGCTTACATTACTTACTAGCACAATTATTCGGTATTCCTTAAATGATTGGTTTATTTACTCAACACATGTTTGTAGAACTTAGGCCCCGTTACGGAATCTAGGGATTCAGAGGTTAACACAGACAGAAAGAACTCCCTGACTTCATGGAGCTTACTTTCTAATGAGATGGTATTGGTGCTGTGGAAAAAACCGTGAAGGAGTTGAGTGAGCCACCAGGATGTCTGAGGTGGAGGGGGTTGGGGGCAGCTATTCAGTTAGAAAAAGCAAGTGCAGAGACCCTGAGACTGAACTGTGCCTCATTCTGTTCTCTTCTGTTCTCTTCTGTTCTGTTCCGTAGAACCACAGAGAGTTCCCTCTGGCTGAAGCGAAGTGGCCTGGAGGAGGAGGTTAGGTCTGAGAGGTAGATAGGTCCCTGGGCCAGATTATGCAGAGCTTTTACGCCAATGCCATGACTGGTTTTTATCTGGGGTGAATTTGAAATGGGGTCATGAAAAAAAAAAAAGGCTGTTATTTGTATCAAAACCGAATGGGCTTTTAGGGTTTCCAAAGAGTAGTCTTTACCAATATCTAAAATGTGGATCCAGCCACTTCCTTGATAAAGGCCCTCTGTGTTTTGTTTGATGGAGACTTTTGGTCTCTTTTGCTTTTCCTTTGATCTGATCCAATGGAAAAAACAAAATTTGAAAGGACAAAATAATATTAAGAGCTAACTACATGGGAAAAATACAGTATGCCTTATATTCTTACTCTGTTGTACAATTTCAGACAGGAGAGGTGCGACATATTTCTCATCTGAATTTCACTGCCTGGCCAGACCACGATACACCTTCTCAACCGGACGACTTGCTCACTTTTATCTCTTACATGAGACACATTCACACATCTGGCCCAATCATCACACACTGCAGCGCTGGCATTGGACGTTCTGGGACCCTGATATGCATCGATGTGGTTCTGGGATTAATCGGTCAAGATCTTGAAGTAAGTGCAAGATAGAGCATTTGACCAGCAATAGCGATGAAATCTAATTCTTCAATAATGTGATGTGATCGTGGGATTTTTTTTTGTTTATCAGTTTGTATGAGTACCTTAATTTTCTTACTATACAGAACTGTCTTTTAGTATACATTGTTCAAAACTTCATAGGCCATAATCAAGAAGAAATAATACTTCAAATTTGTGTTTGTTTCACTGGTATTTTGAAATTATATGCTCAAAAGCCCCTTACGCAATACGGCATTTTACTCTTTATAATCCTTAAGCTTGAATAAGATAAAGTCAGTGTTGTTATCACACTTTAAGGGATAGAAATGTTGAAGCAAAAAAAGAAAGTATATTTTTGAAATGAACAAGCTTATATTCTCTTTTTGTTATTGTTACCTATAGATAGAAAATGTGTAGTTTGTTAAACAAATTGATGCTAAATAGTCTATCTCTAAATAAACATGGCCAATAAGAATATAATCTTACATAAAACCTAAGTAATATAAACCTTATTTAAAATGTTAGAGTATCTTATGGCATATAGTATGTAATTAAAATTATTGTCTTTTAAAGAATTTCATTTAAAAACACTTCTCTCTGGCACTTCACACTCTATTATATCTAACAATAATTTAAGTAGGACAAAACAAAATAGTTTATTTCTCCATTGTTTCAAACTGTTAAATAAATATCAGTGAAAGTAAAGCGCTCAGGAATTTCATTCTGAAAAGCAAAATGTAGGAAAATTTGTTGGCTTTTTTTTTTTTTACTAGTAGTATTAGAAAGGAGTCAAACTTCAGAGGGACAAGAATTTCTGTTGGGAATTTTCAAATAGAATGACCTTCCCTAATTCTTGAAAAATCATAAATAAAATTATCAAACAATGTCAAAGTCAGTTCACCCTCTTACTTTATCCGGAATAGTTTTCCAAGACTGCTAGAAGGGGAACGATAATGGGGTACAGAAATCTATATAAGCCACTACTCTGAATCTTTAGGGTTCAAATTCGGTTACCCTTTTTACCTAACATATAAATTCTTTCCTTTGGCAGTTTGACATCTCTGATTTAGTGCGCTGCATGAGACTACAAAGACATGGAATGGTTCAGACGGAGGTGAGTCTTGGTTGGTGTCTTCTAGTGAGAATTTTCGTGATGATTCTGATAGTTTAAACGGTCTGGTTAAACCATTTCCCTTTTGAGGGTTTCCACATTATTGCGTAAATCCAAAGATATATGGTAGTAAGGGATTCTTTTTTTTTTTTTTTAAGCATGAGCACCAATTCAGAAAAAAAGAAACTATTTCTAGGCTATCTTCTTTTAAATGTTGCCTTTATCTTTAAAAATGAGGAAATGCAGTATCTGCACTGAATAGATTACAGAGCATAGCGTGGCATGTTGGAGGCAAAAATTGAGGGTGGTACAAAATAACATGTAATGAGTGGCGTTCCTTCCCTATATCCAACCTAAAAAAAAGATAGAAGGCAACATTCTTGCTACAGAAATTCCCCAAAAGGGAATGGGATTCAGCAGTATGGACTAGAAGGCAAGAAGGCAGGCTGGATTGCTTAAGTCTGGAGAAGGCACTCTGGGAGGGGAGTGAGTAGGTGGGTCCATTTGTCTTCTGTTTTGGATGATTTTCATTTCACTCCCCTGAAAGCAGATGATGGGTTTATCACCCGCTGACCTGGAGTCTTGTATCCTTCACAGGGACTGCATTATCTAGAGTATCTGTCTGCTCTGATCGGTTCTACTATCCTTTTTGTTTGTCCTGGGGGAAGGGATGTGGAAGCTATTTTCATATATCTATAAATTCACTTTTCTCTACTTCTTGAATAATGTAGTTTACTATCTTTAAAATTAGAATTTGTCTACTTTCCCTTCATATACCTGTTTAATTTAAATTAAATATCCTAACTATTACACTGATTTAGAGCCACTTTTTTTAGTCAGAGAAAGCCTACTGATCTGTATAAATAGTTCTTTAGACCCAGGAAGTTCACTTGTTCAGTAGATATCTATTGAGTGTCTGCTGCATACGAGGCACTCTTCTAGGTGCTTGGAGCACGTCAGTGAATAAAAAGGAACATCCTGCTGGAATAACAAAGATCTTCTAGGGGGGAGGTGGTGAGGAAGGCAGATAATAAACACATGAAATAAGTAAGTTCTATAGGCTATCTGAAAGTGATAAGTGCTTTAGAGGGAAAAGTGTAGAAAAGGGTAAAGAGGATGAGTCCTGGCGTGTTGAGGTGCTATCTTAAATAGGTGGCTCCACTGCGAAGTGACACTTGAGCAAAGATTTGGAGGGGCTGAAGGAGGCCATCATGTAGATGTCTGGGAGTAAGAGCCTTTCGGGCAGACAGAACTTCCTGCGTGGAAGTCCAAGGTGGGGGTGGTCTTGTGTGTTTAAGAACAGTCACGGCCAGTGTGGCTGAGGTGAGAGGGTAGGTGACAGGGGCCAGGGCTTGGGCTTTCTTCTGAGTGAAATGGAGCCCCGCAGTATTGTATGGAGTGACATGATCTGACTCAAATTTTAAAGGACCACTCTGGCTGCCATGTTAAAACAAGATCCGATATAGGAGGATGGGGCAGAGATGGGGGTACAAGGTTAGAATTAGAGGTCAGTTAGGTGGCGAGCAGTGGTGGCCCAGCCTGGAATGGTGGGTGTAAATGTAGGGAGAAGAGGAGTAGGTTTGTCAATGGATTGTTTGTGGCATGAGAGAAGATTATAGATGATTGTGTGGAAAATGTGGAAAAGTTAAAATACAGATGAGCAAAAAGTAAATAAAAGGGTTGCCTGTATTCCTGCACTTCAGAGTTCTTAACATTTTCGACAACGTTCTTACATTCTTTAGTCTAAGCATGTGTGCACAGGTGTGCAAGCTCTCAAACACACAACAATTTTCAGTGAGATTCAACAGTACTTACTGTTTTATTACTTTCCATTTGGCATATTGCGAATTTTTCTACTTATTTTCAGGCTCATTAAATCTTTGTCAAATAACGAGAAAGCTCAGATCCTTGAATAAAGAATAATTTTAGCCCCAAAAAAGTTAATTTTCAAAAAATTTTGATTTCAGTATTCTTTTATTACAAAATATTTAAAGAAAATTATTTTGTGTAGCATCTTGGATATTAACTTCTTTCCCCGCCCCCCGCCCCTTTTCCACCTCCCCCCAAACCGACTCCTGTTCAAGCCGTTGTTTCTCAGTCTAGTCTAGTTGTGTAGGACACAGCTCCCTGGCCCATGCTGGTATTATGAGCCTTGCATTCTGCCGGGCTGAGGCAGTCGGTCACCAGCTCACAGCAGCTCATGGTAGCTCTCACTGGCTGCCGGCCACTCATAGCAGCGCACAGTAGCCCAGCTCCAGAGAGAACCGTTGTTCACAATCTTACCTGTAGAGGGCGCAGCTCACTGGCCCATGTGGGAAATCGACCTTGGCATTAGGAGCACAGTGCTCCAACCACTTGAGCCACACGGCTGGCCCTGGTACTTCTTGAAATTTCAAAACATCTAAAATGAGTTCAATACATCTAGAAGAAATTTTGTAGGAAGTTTCTTTTTACGTTATAAAAGCAAATCACGAAAAATAGAAGTGGCCCACCAATCGGGCACAATTGCAGTTAGCACTCTGGGAGATTTCTATCTCAGAAATGTCCTCCCTCCCCAAAGGCTTTTTCCCTCCTCATTTTGTCAGTGTGGTTTCTGTTTTTTATAACTTTTATGATACTACACAATTCTGTGTCCTGTGTCTCATAGTCTACATTATAACAAAAATTTTCCATACTTTCAAAATTGCTCAAACATCACTTCAAATAGTGTTGGAATCTATATTTATAAAATATTCGCATTTTACATCTCAAGTTTTCTCTCTCCCTCCCTCTCTCTCTCTCTCTCTCTCACTCACTATCTTTCTCTGCCATAGGATCAATATATTTTCTGCTATCAAGTCATCCTTTATGTCCTGACACGTCTTCAAGCTGAAGAAGAGCAGAAAGAGCAGCCACAGCCTCTGAAGTGACCTGAAAGAACAGCCTTCTGGATGTCGTTCTGCTTCTCCCCTTAACTTCCAACAGATATTCCTGCTTTCCATTGAAAATCAGGATCACAGGGCAACAAGTCCATACAATATCATTATGCCTTTTCTCCTCTACCTTAGAGGGGCATTCTTATAACAATAAATAAGTTGAAATGCTGTATTTTTACAGCTACTTTGACCTGTTATAATTATTTTTAAACATTTTAACACTAATAATGCAGATCTTAGGGACCATTAAGGCAGCATTTGATGGTAATGGACATTGTTACAAGAACGAGCCGAGTCTATTTTTAATGAACCAATCTTGTTTATAGCAAAATTCTTTTCCACTATTTTAATAAAGTAGTTATTTTATAGGGGATACTAAAAACCAGTATTTAAGCTTTAAATCGTAGTAGTATTGGCACAGAAAAAAAGTAGCAAAGGTTTACTGTATCAATTTCTAATGTTTACTATATAGAATTTCCTGTAATATATTTATATACTTTTTCAAGAAAATGGAGTGATCAGATATGTTTGTAACTGCATCGTCTATTTGGTATGCATCCTTTCACTTTGTAAATAAAGATACACTTTAAAACATGAACAAAGCCAAAAGTGTATGCAGACAATTGAAACGTTTTCAGTGTGTTATTTTTCACAATACCCAGGCCCCTGGGAAGGCAGGAACTTCTGGACCCCAGCTTCCCATCTCCCCACTTGGGCCAGTGGTGCCAGCCCCAGGGACCTGGAGTGTTGTCAGACGCCCCATTAGACCTGCATGCAGGTCAGACGTGAGGGGCAGGTACTGACTGACAGTAGCTAAAACATTCGGTCTCCCTTCCGGCTGCCTCCCTGTTAGTGGTGGCGGTTACAGTGCTTAACTATTGTATAAATAGAATATTTCCAAATCCTGGTTGTGGTACAGCTCAGAATATCTCAGCTGACAATGGGTCATGAAAGAAAACTGTCACCCTACCTGGGAGGTTTATATTTGGTTCTGCCTGAAGGGAAAGAGATGAACTTCAAAGAGCCTCCTTCTGATTCTCATCATTGAACGGGTTTCACTGAATCCTAATTCTGACAGCATTCCTCCCCTCAGCCATGAGCGATGCCATTCCAAGACCCAGGAAACTGCTTGGTTCATCCTAAAGGATCAATTCTGAGCTAGGTAACTTGAATTTCTGATCATTCTCAAAATGCAACCATGTGATGGGACCTATTCCTGAGGGCCTCAGTCTACTGGAAGGCAGACGACAGTGTCAGTCGATGACAAAGCCCCATGGTGACGCCCTTGATTCCTCACCAGGTAGCAGGTTTGAAACCCACCTCAGCAGTGGCTCCAAATCAGTCAAAAGAAACATCACCACCGCTGTGGGGACAGAGTCCCAGAGAGCAGTTTCCAGGCTCTCGGCCTCACACATGGAAAGGTGCTGGCTCAGGTAGTAGACGGCCATCAGCTGTTACCAGTTGGCCATTAGTCACTGATATAACTGCCATGTCTACACTAGGGGATTGGTTGGTTGGTTGGTTGGTTGGTTGGTTGGTTGGTTGGTTGGCAGAGAAGCTGATGGTAGATTGCAGCTAACAAGTGGGGTTAGCAAGCGTGGATGGCAAATTGTGGATTATGTGGATCCTGCTTCCTGTGTCTCGCCCGGCCACCAGTGAGACGGGGGTACAGGAAGACCCCTTGTTGGGATACTGGCAGATGTTTGCTTTTGTGTCTCGACCGGCCGCCAGCGAGAACATAGTGGTATGACTCCCCTATCTATGGTTCCGTTGTTGTTCCCTTTTGGCCTCACCATATCCTGCGTTCTTGTGCGGGGAGCAGGAGCTGAGTCCCTGCATGACACTTGGCACAGTGAGCAGGGTATGGTGCCGGCCAAAACTCTCCGAAGGGCGGTGGAGCAGTTTGTGTGTATGAACACTCAGTCTCAGGGAGTCAGTGAGGACTCATAGTGACGTGATCTGCCTGGGAGAAACGTGACCCATCGGTGATTTGGTGGTCCTCTCTAGCCTCCGGATGGTACACCACCCTATTGGCCATAGCAGGAGTCGCCTGCTTTTTGGTGGTCTGCTGCTGCCATAGACCCCTAGATTTGTGGACATCTTGCACTGGGGCCACCACCCACTCAGATGTCTGGCGAGGTGAGCAGGATTCTGGCCAGGTAGGAATGATGTCGGACCCTGGGCAGGAGGACATGTGGCCCCCACACTGTGTGTGGTACATGATGACCACTGTTCTCAGGAGTTGGACCACCATGGAGGGATGGGAAGACGTGGATGGTTCTCTGACCAGCATAGAAGGAACCATGGAGCTGCTGGAGAGCTGAACCCCTGTGGAAGGGTGGAAAGACGTGGATGGTTCTCCAACCAGCATAGGCCAGAGAAAGCGAAGGTTGTTGCAGCCGTGTCAGCTGGAAAGTGCTTGCTGAGGCAGCCCAGATGTGGAACTTGTAGTCCCAGGAGGAAATACTTGCTGAGTCCTTGGTGGAAGATGCGGGTGAGGTCAAGGTCGTCCCTCACCACCAGGTTGGGGAGGACTTGGAGCTCTCACCCTGCGGAGAGGGTACACTTTGTGGGGCCGGTGCACAGCTCTGGCAAATGACTGTGGACTGTGGGGAATTGCCTTACATCCCTGATTTGATGGACCGCTTGACTGTTTGCTTGAGAACTTACCACCATGTAGTGGAATTGGTGGATGTTTGCTTCCTGTGTCTCCCCCAGCCACCAGCAAGACTGTGGTGCAGGAAGACCCTTTGTTGGGGTACAGGCGTGTCTCGACCAGCCACCGTCGAGAATATGTAAGCACCTTGGCTGTGAGCCACTATTGAGACAAGCATGGTATCCTGAGAAACCCTGGCTGTGCCCAGAAAGTAGGTAGACATCGAGGGACACCCCCTGGTACATTACTTGAACTGGACTGAAACTTTTTCTCATGAGCTGGGTACCTGGCACAGGGCCCCTTGCGAAAGACGCTTGTCACGTATATTGTGAGGCGAGACCCTGTAGGGGTGGAGTGAGGGGACAGAGTCCCAGAGAGCAGTTTCCAGGCTCTCAGCCTCACGTGGAAAGGTGCTGGCTCTGGTAGTAGATGGCCATCAGCTGTAACTAGTTGGCCATCAGCTGTTACTGGTTAGCCATTAGCCACTGACATAACTGCTATGGCTACGCTCGGGGGTTGGTTGGTTGCTTGGTTGGTTGGCAGAGAAGCGGATGGTGGATTGCTGCTAACAAGTGGGGTTAGCAAGCGTGGATGGTAGATTGCGGATCATGTGGCTCCTTCTTCCTGTGTCTCACCTGGCCCCCAGAGAGACTGGGGTGCAGGAAGACGCCCTGTTGGGGTGCTGGCGGATGTTTGCTTTTGTGTCTCGACCGGCCGCCAGCGAGAATATAGTGGTATGACTCCCCTATCTATGGCTCTGTCGTTGTTCCCTTTTGGCCTCACCATATTCTGCGTTCTTGTGAGGGGAGCGGGACCAGAGACGCTTCATTACAACCACCATGCCTATTTCATTAAGGACGGATTTTATAGATTGGGTTGGAGCTGAAGGTTTTGTTTGGGGGGGGGAAAAGGGTTTCTATTGCTTTAAAAGACGTTTGCAAACTCCTGTTTTGAGTGAGTTGAAATCATGAGGGCTTGTTTTCCTGTCATGGAAATGAGAGGAAACGAGGCCAGCAGGGCTCGAAGAGCCAGTACAGCTGGAGGTGATTAGCCACCATCTGAAGTCAACAGAGATGGGAGAGGGGAACGCTGAAGAAATCTTTTTTCTGGAAACAATATAGCTAGGAATGGAAACTGTGGGAGGAAAATGCTGTTTCAGTTTTCAACCCTGGAAACTTCATTATAGTAAACATGTTGCCGCCCTCATCTGGGACCTGGCCCCACTCATGGAATGGAATGACCTGTTTGCTAGGGCCATGCTGGTTAGAAAGGAAGCTGAGGCTGCAGAGCCGGGAGGGGGTTATGGAGGCGCTCAAATAGCGAATGAATAAATGCAACTCGGCTGTAAACCCACATTAGAGAGCTAAGTAATATAAAATGTACACCCTAACATATGACGGCTCAAACATAACAAGCTTATTTCTACTTTATCAACAGTTGTGGGCAGGCGAACAGCTCAGCAGGGCAGTGCTCCCCCCTCCGATGTTCAGGAACCCAGGCTGATGGAGTTTCTGTAATCAACACATAGCTTCCAAGGTCATCCCGGGAATCATCTCCATTCCTCCAGCCAGAACGGGGAAAGCGTGTGGGGGGGCCACTTGTGGAGGGGATTTTATGAGCTGGGCAGGCCCAGAAGCAAAGCGTTTGACCGGCACTCATTCCATCAGCAAGAACTGGTCATGGTGCCCCTAAGGACGAGGCAGCTGGGAAATGAGTTGGCTGAGCCGCTGTGGCCTTGTGACAGACAGCTCTGTACTACAGAGAGGGAGGCACAAATCACGGTGGAATCTCAAGCTGACCTAAAGTTGTATATTCTAAAAGAATAGTATCTCGGCATGGTCCTGAGCATGGCAGTATTAGAAACATCATTTTGTCCCCAAATCAAACTTTGGTAGGTGTCATTCGTAGAAATATTTCTGAATTATTATTAAGAGATAAATGGCTTTTGAGAAAAGATCAGGTATTCACATCTGTGGTTCCAGATACCCTGCTAGATCTCTTGATTTTAAAATGACTAGTTAATCTAAATGCAATGTGATGAATCCAAGAAACTAAAAGAACAGCTCACCAAATCTATCATCTGGTCATAGATACCTTAACAGTGAGAGAATGTGTTCCCATTTTACAGATTTCAGAAATATTCAAGGTACCTTGTTATGGGAGAGATGAATGCAACAAATTATGCATTGACCTGCATAACATTTTTAAAGCTTTATTAAATTTTAATGTATCAATTTGGAATTGCATTTGATTGCAAGTAACCAAAAAACAACCAAATGGGCTTACACAAATTAGAGATTTCTTTCCTTAAGAAAACAAGTTTGGAAATAGGCAGTTGCTGGGATTGATTCCACCGTTCAAGAATATCAACAGATATATAATTATCCTGGCCTTTATTACTTCATGGTCTAGAAATGGCTGCTGCAGCTCCAGCTAGTACATCCACATTCCATAAAGGAAATAGGAGATATTGACAGGCATAAGGGTTAGTCAGTGCCTAGGGCAAAAAAGCAAAATTTTCCAGAAATCACAAGCAGTCTTCTATTTCTATTTTATTAGCAAGAACTATGTCACACGGTATCTCTAGCTTCAAGAAAATTATTTTTAGCTAGGCATATTGTTGTCCTGCACAAAATCTTGGTTCTGTACTAAGGACGAAGATAACAACAGATACTGTTGCAGCAAGCCGTGTGCCTTTCCAGTTCTGCAGGTTTCCACCATTCCTTAGTAGCTAACACTGTCAGTCTGTAATATCTTCCTGACCCCAAAACTATCTGAATTTGTAATTGTTGAAATGAGATTCACAAATAGGAAGTATCTGAAAGTAGTCTTCAACTTTGCAAATTTAGAGACTAATTTTGTATCCACCCAAAATTAGGCATATTCTAAAGGTCATGCTAAGCAACTTTAGTATATTTGCTGATACACCACGTTGCCAGTTTTTCAGCTTAGCTCTCTCTAGCAGGATGAGTGAGCCTGGACATCAGGTTGGTAAAGTACACACATACAAAGGCTGGTCAGAAGGTGGCTTAGAGGCCAAGGTGATTCCTTAAACTGGGTTAGGTAGAACTCCCCCTTACCCCACTAGGACTAATTGTGACTGCACAAGAGAAAGGAAGGGGACAGAATACTTACTGATCGCTTCCCATGCATTGTAACAGGTGTTTTCACATTACCTACGTTTCAGGGTATATAGGATTGAATGTTACCGTTTTTTTTGTTGTTGTTGTTGTTGTTTTTCTTTTTCAGAGAGGAAGTTGAAGTCCAGAGGGATTATCACTTGCCCAGGTTGCCCAAATAACAGAGCTGGGATTCAATTCTAGGTCAGCCTGACTTCGACCCACAACTCCAGAGGCATCCCACCTCTTCTAGTGGAATACAGCAAGTAGCCGGCAAAGCCCGTGTTCTTCGCTGTAGCATGCTGCCCCACCTGTCCAGCTGGCTCTTTTCCAGACATAGAGTGAGCTCACTCTGCTTAACATTCTCTCTCTCGCCCCACTTCTGAGCTTCATATACACCCTGACTTCTAGGAACTCATGATTGCTTAGATCAGGTAGAACACAATTGACTGTTTTTTTAGTTACATTCTTCATCCTAAAGATAATGTGTGGACCCTGGGCCACTTGACTGTTTCCAGTTCTTAGTAACACATTTATAAACCGTCTCTGGCCATGGCCGTCTGCTGATATGACTACTTTCAAACTCTTACGTTGATTCGTGTTGTTTCTGCATTAAACAATAGCTTTTGGTAGACTTGTCCCCCACTGTCCCGACGGTGGCAAATGCTGACCATGTTGACTATGTAGTTAATTCTTTCAGAACGGAGGGTTGGATTATACCATTTTATATTAAGTTCCAATGTAGAGACACAATTTAGAAGTTTATTTTTTGTAGAGTCTTAAAAACTCGTGGTAATGCTCATTTTAGACCTGGGAATGCATGTTAACACCCAACTCGACTGACTGTTCATTGCAGTGATCTATTACCCACCAGACTAGAAACCACGAGGGCAGGAACTCTTCCTGCCTCCTGACTACCGTGTGTACCATGTGCTTGTACAGAGCACAGACTAGCTTCTCAATACATACATGTTTATTAGGTGATCCATGGGAATTCCCAAGCAGTCAAGCAGCCCTTGAGAATTAACAATCATGTCAGAAGTCTACATAGTTTTGTTCCATATATTGTAAATATACTTGTGACACCTAATGGGGTTCTTTCTGTGATACCTGAAAGGCATTCTTGTTGTGAAAATACCATAATGAGTATTGTCATTATACTAACCACACGTTCTTGGGAATATTTACAAAATAAAATTATAAAGCATTAAATCTCAGACAATAAATTTTCTCACACATTTCCAACTTATGAATAAAAACAGAAAAAAAATGAAACCAAACAGAGTCCCAACAAAAACACATTATATAGGAAGTTATGTGATAAAGATGGCATTTCAAATCAGAGAAAGGATGAATGATTCAATATGTGATGTTGAGACAATTGACCATAAAAAATTAGATTTTGAACATACCATACAGTAAAATAAGTTCAAATTGGAATAAACATGTACATATTTCATCCATAAAAATAAGAGAACAATATATGGAAACCATTTTTAATAATAAAAGAATAGAGAAGGAGGGTGGGTTTTACCTACTGTCGGGCAGTACACACAGCAGCTAGTAAATACGTTGTGTAAACCTCCAAACACAACACCCTGAAAAGGGCTCAAATACATTCTCGAAAAGGAATCCTTTCACAATTCACATACCACATAAAAACATAACTATTCTAACATTTGACAGATATCAAGGTCAAAAACAGTTTTTAAAGACTAATACAGCTGAATATATAAGAAATATAAAACTTCTATACAGCAGAAGCCATAGAAAAACAAAAGAAAAAAGAGTAGGAAAATGTTGACAATAGGGCAAAGAGGTCACTATCCATAATGTTAAAATTTACCAGCCATTAATGAAAATAAGGTCTTCTCAACACAATAAACTTTTCCTTTTCTTCTTTAAAGAGATTTATCAGTCAAAAGAACAAAATATAATAGAAAAGCAGGCAAAGGACATGAATAGGCAAGGTGATGATGAAAAATACTTCACCCATAATTTTAGAATGCAGTTTTAAATGAGATATTTTCACAAATCAGAATCGACCACTCTTCAGATGTTGTGACTGGGGGAAACCAGGCCCCTTCAGGCACTGCTGTCCATACCACATTGCCGGAGAACAATCTGTCCAGCATTTTAATGTGCAGTTGGCCTAGCAATTCAAGTCGTAGGAAGTGATCCTATAGAAATACTTGCAGAACGGCACAAGTGGTTTTTCGGAACAATTGTAGTATCAATAAGTGGAGAGCTATCTAAATGTCCATTAATAAGGAATGGTTAGCTAAATTACAGTCCTTCCGTGCAATGGGATACTTCTATGAAGCCACTGTTCTAAAGAATGAGGTAGCTCAGCAGAGACGAACATGTAAAGATGCTTGCTCCATAATGTGTCATTAAGTGACTTACGAAACTGTACCTATGCAATGATCTCAATGTTTTTTAAATGCTATAATGTGTAAACAAAAACTAGAAGGATATACATGTGCCTATCACTGGGGAGCGAAAATACAGGACATTGACCTTTGAACCTCAAGTGTTCATTAAGTTCCCTCTAAATTTGTATTATACCTGTAATCCAGAGAGATTTTTAAGCCCTTAAAAAAGTGATTTGAAAAAAGGCCCTATTTTTTAATAAGAACTGCATGCTTCCTCCCCAGTGCTCAAAGGATTTGGCCAAAGTCAAGTGGGTCTAGACTCTGTCCTTGCTCTGCAGTATAAGATGGCATCTCTACACAGAGTCCCAACACTTATGAGAGTAAAATCCACAACATGAGAATGACTTCACATAACAATGAATGTTACTCTTCACTGCATGGGAAGACAAAAACACAGCAGCTAGTAAATATGTTGAGGAAAGCGCAAAAGGATTCCCTGAAATAGGCAGAATACATTCTCAGAAAGGGATCCTATGACAATTCATTATCCACACAAAAATATAAATATGCCAATATTCCCAATGGCCCTGCCAATGAGATCCACATGTCAGCTCTGCACTGTCTTTTCTGGCTGCCGAGAAGCCGGCAACCAGTCAGGCGAACAAGTCCCTCCTAGGCACATGAAGAGATGTGGCTGGTGGGCTCGAGAGCCGAGTGACCAACCATTGGCTCTGATGGCCCACGAGGTACAGCAACTTCTTCATTCATCTCTAAGAAAGCACTGGTCTCTTTGGGAGAAGTAGATTTCTTGTCATGGCAGCCTTCTGCACAACCTGGGTTCCTTTTTCTGTGTTTATTCTTCAGTATCCTCTTGTACATTTTATATGCTAGGTGTTAAAACATGCACATATTAAAAAATCACTTTAGCAAAGACTGTAATTTGGTGACTTTGTGTACTTGTCAATACTTTGGGAGTTTGTTTGCTTTGGGTCCTATATGTATAAAAACACGGGGGGAGAAAAGAGGAAAAGGAAAGGAAAACAAGAGGAAACTATGAAACCAAATAATTCAGTGTAGCAAAATGGCTATTTCTGTCTGGAATGAACCATTTGTGATTGAGCTTATTCATCAGGTTACTGACAGCTCATCCATTCAGTCAGTCGGTCCACAACCCCAGTGGTGTGCTTTCTGAGTCAGGTGCTCTTTTGGGAGCTGGAAGATAGCTGGGAACAAGCCAGACATGTTTCTTCATTCACGGTCTCACCATGAGAAGGAATTAAAACTTGAGTCTAAGACCAGGAGTTTCATTCTGCTAGGATTTCTCTTATCTTGTGGGAAAATTAATCCCCAAGTATTCCCTTTATTGATTGTTATATCAGTAATCAGTATATAATCAGTTATGTCAGCAATTATTGAGCCTTACTCAGAACTTCCTCCTTGACAACAGTAAAAATTTACAATGGCCCAAGATTAAAATACAATTGTGTGTGTACATTATCTATCCATGTGTATTTTTAAAATTAACCTTCTGTGAACCTACATAATAGATATATGACTCCGAATAGATGTATGTTTGGCTATATGAATAGATAAGCATGTGTGTGAGTGTGTGTCTGTATAAAATTTCAATATCTGTGTATGTATTATATTCCATAATTGAAAAATATGTCACAGCCATTCAGCACAATTCTTAGTCACAGAAGCACTGTGAAATAACTTGACATTTGGCTCTTTTTTTTTTTTAAGTTCTTTTTTCTTTTTAAGTTTTATTTATTTTAAATGTGTTTTTCCAGGACCCATCAGCTCCAAGTCAAGCAGTTCTTTCAATCTAGTTCTGGAGGGAGCAACTCACACTGGCCCACGTGGGGATCGAACCGGCAACCCTGGTGTTATGAGCATCATGCTCTAACCAACTGAGCTAACCAGCACCCCCGACATTTGGCTCTTGATGAAACATAACAAATGTCATTTTTGAGATAAATGATTGCTCATGGAGACTTATCAAGTCCTGAAATCTAAACTCTGATAGTGCATTGTTTTATGTGAAGCATACTTGTTTATAATTATAAGCTCACTTTCACATGATTTTTAAATATTTTCCTGTGAAACTTCCACTTGTGGCAAAGGATCTTGTTTGGGCACTCGATTTTCGCCAAAAATTTTCAGGTTGAAAATGTATCCCAAGGGCAGCACATGCATGTTTGGATTGAAACAGGGGTTGGTAAGTTGGGTCAGCAATTTTCAATCAAGTTTACCCAGTGGGGACTCTGCTCACCTGCAATAATGAGAATTCCATTCACCATCTGAAAGAGTCCATAGGACAATGGGAAGCTAAGCATCTGGACCAACTGCTTGGCACTGAAAGATAACTGGAGCATAGTGAAGCACATCTGAATGTTCTGAGCTCCAGTCTCTAAGGAAATCGTCCTGCACCTACCAATGAAAAATGTTTTTGAGAGTTACATATTAGCAATAAGGACTATTCTTCAATGTTCTGTTACATAGAGCAATAAATGTAAGCTATGAGGTCAGGCCACTAAAAATATTTACTCATTCAATAATTATTTGTGGAGTACCTAGTCTGTAGGTGGTCTCCTGAGAGGAACTCGGGAGGAGGGTCCTGTGAAACCTAACCTAGGAATCTGAGTGAAAAGTCAAGACATACACACAAGAAAAGTTCTGTGGCAACACCAGAAAAAAGTATGATGGAGCGTGGAGGAGATGCTGTAGAAATTCAGAAAAGTGATTAGAGAAGCTTCACAGGGGAACACTGGAATTAAAGAACGGGAAGAGGGGATGAGGCATTTAACGTGGGACAGTAATTGAAATTAGTTTCAGGGACAGGTACGAGGTTGGCCTATTAGGAGGCACTGCACATGCTATAAGTCCATTTGCATGCAGTGGAAGATTGGAAGAGGTGTGTAGGGACAGAGTCCCAGGGAGCAGTTTCCAGGCTCTCGGCCTCACATGGAAAGGTGCTGGCTCGAATAGTAGACGGCCATCAGCTGTACTAGTTGATCAGCTGTAACCAGTTAGCCATTGGCCACTGATATAACTGCCGTGGCTAAGCTAGCAAAGGTGCATTGCAGTTAGCAAGCGTGGATGGCGGATTGCGGAGCGTGTGGATCTTACTTCCTGTGTCTCGCCCGGCCCCTAGCGAGACTGGGGTGCAGGAAGACCCCCCTGTTGGGGTACTGGCAAATTATTGCGTTTGTGTCTCGACCAGCCACCAACAAGAATATAATGGTATGGCTCCCTTATCCATGGCTCCGTTGTTGTACCTTTTTAGCCTCACCATAGCCTGCAGTCTTGTGTGGGGAGCAGGAGCTGAGACCCCGCATGACAAATGGCCCAACGAGCAGGGTATGGTGTTGGCCAGAATTTTCAAAGGAGTAACAGAGCAATTTATACGTATGAAAGCTCAGTTTCACGAGCAGGGTATGCTGCCGGCCAGAACTCTCCGAAGGATGGTGGAGCAGTTTGTGCTTATGAACACTCAGTCTCAAGAAGCCCATGAGGAGCGGCGCCAGGAAGAAGAGGCGAGATCTGCTTGGGAGAAACATGACCCCTCAGTGAACTGGTGGTCCTCTCAAGCCTCCGGATGGCACGCCGCCCAATTGGCCAAAGCAAGCATCACCTTCCTTTTGGTGGTCCGCTGCTGCCGTGGGCTCCTAGAGTTGTGGACATCTTGCGCCGAAGCCACCGCCCACTCGGACGCTTGGCATGACGAGCAGGATTCCCGCCAGGTAGGAATGGTGTCTGACTCTGGGCAGGGGGACTTGTGGCCTCCACACAGTGTGTGGTGCCTGGTGGCCACTGTTGTCGGGAGCTGGACCCCGTGGAGGGGTGGGAGGATGTGGACGGTTCTCCAACCAGCATAGGATGGAGAAAGCAAAGGTCATTGCGGCCCTGTGGGCTGGCAAGTGCTTGCTGGGGCAGCCCGGATGTGGAACTTGTAGTCTCAGGAGAAAATGCTTGCTGAGTCCTTGGTGGGAGATGCGGGTGAGGTCAAGGTCGTCCCTCACCACCAGGTTGGGGAGGACTTCGAGTCCTCGCCCTGCGGAGAGGGCACACGTTGTGGGGCCGGCGCACAGCTCTGGCAAATGACTGTGGACTGTGGGGAATTGCTTTCCATCCCTGATTTGATGGACCGCTTGACTGTTTGCTTGGGAACTTACCACCATGTAGTGGAAGTGGTCGATGTTTGCTTCCTGTGTCTCGCCCCGCTGCCAGCGAGACTGATGCAGGAAGACCCCTTGTTGGGGTGCAAGCGGATGTTTGCTTCTTGTGTCCTAACCAGCCACCATCGAGAATATGTAAGCACCTTGGCTGTGAGCCACTATTGAGACAAGCATGGTACCCTGAGAACCCTGGCTGTGCCCAGGAAGTCTGGTTGTGCCCAGAAAGACTGGTGGTACCCTCAAAACCCTGGCTGTGCCCAGAAAGCCTGGCTGTGCCCAGGATATTGCATCCACCTCCACGTTGCTGATGCAGGGCCCCTCGCAGAAGATGTTTGTCTCATCGATTGTGAGGCGAGACCCTATTGGGGTGGAGTATGGGGACAGAGTCCCAGAGAACAGTTTCGAGGCTTTTGGCCTCACGTGGCAAAGTGCTGGCTTGGGTAGTAGATGGCCATCACCTGTAACTAACTGGCCATCAACCAGTTAGCCTTTGGCCACTGATATAACTGACATGGCTGAGCTAGCAAAGGTGGACTGCAGTTAGCAAAGGCTCATTGCAGTTAGCAAGCATGGATGGTGGATTGCAGATCGTGTGGATCCTACTTCCTGCATCTGGCCCGGCTGCTAGCAAGTCTGGGGTATAGGCAGACCCCCTGTTGGGGTACTGGTGGATTATTGTGTTTGTGTCTTGACCAACTGTTATCGAGAATATAGCAGTATGACTCCCCTATCTATGGCTCCACTGTTGTTCCTTTTTGGCTTCACTATATCCTGTATGCTTGTGCGGGGAGCAGGACTAGAGACCCTGCATGACAAGGTGACAATGGAAAGTTGAGTTAGAGATATGAAACAGTATGAACTAAACAACACTTGAAAGTAAACACAAAAACCTTAAGTGAAAACCAAATGTCTAAAATGGTTTCTTTGGTGAAAGAATTTAGTAATAAGTTTTTTCTACTTTTACTTTTCTATATTTTGTTGGTTTTCTAATTGCAAAACAATAAAATTAACCTCACTTGAAAAAGAAAAAGCAGGAGGGAAAAGAAGGAAGACCATAGGCAGGACCTTGGGGGCTGGGCTAAGCAGTTTCATCTGTGTCCAGTTTCTAAAAGGAGCCCTCAGGTTTCTAACAGATGGAAGAGAGGAAAGAGGTGTTTCCAAAGATAAACCAGCATCTCTATGCAAGCTGAATTGGAATGAGGAGGTAACAAGAGTGTGTAATGTGGGAGGGAAAATAGTGTCACCGGTACAGGACAAGTTCTGTGGCTCTATTTTAATTCTACTTACCCTGTTGTTTGCTATACTTTCTTCAGACTACCCTCACTTCTTTCACACCCCTGTCAATAAATTGATATGATTAAGCTACAAGCTAGACCTCACACCTGGACCATTCCCTAGGCAAATGTATTATCTCTGTCCTGATACTTCTCAAGCCCTAAGGTGTGCGGAAAAAAGAGATTGTGGACTATAGTTTGCTGTAGGAATACATTCTCTGCAGATGCAATTATATTGCAACCACTCAACCGTCCGTGTTCCTAATTGTTGACTTTGGAAACAATCCAGGTCCAAATCCTAACTCCACCACCTTCTGGCTCTGAACTTGATCAAGTTATTTAACTTCTCTGAAGGGTTTGCTCATCTGCAGAAGGAGGTACTGATATTATCTACCTCTCAGGCTTGTAGTAAGAAGTAAATGAGACAGAGTTGGCGAGCCTCACCCAGTACTTGATAGAATACTAAAAGTTCTCCCAAGTGAACTGGAAACAGCATAAAGCTAATTTAAAATTTCCCAAACTCCACCTTTGGAATTCACCTGCATAGCTTACTTTTCTTCAATAATTCTTTTCTGATTTTAAAAGTAGTACATACTCATTGAAAAACATAGAAACTATACCAAGGAAATAATAAGCAACTAAAATTGTTCTTAATCCTACTACTCAAAATAAATACTGTTAGCATATGGTGTAACTCTTCCACGCATAAATTCTTTTGCTTTCTTCTACAATATGGGAATCAAAATGCATATCATTTTCCATTCTTTTTAACTCAAATTTATCTCTTAAGTATTTCCAAAAGCATTCAAAATTGATACATCATGTTCCCTCACATAGCCACATCATGAATTAAATATCTCACTATTGTTAGATATTTACACTGTTTCTGTTTTTCATATTTATAAATAACACTGCAGTTAACATCTTTGCACATCAGTACTGGAGCGCTTTTCTGATAGTGCTAGCTTCAGGACAGAGTCCTAGAAGTAAAATCACTGTGTTAGCAGCTATAAATATTTATAAGGCTATTGAGAAGATTAAATTGCCTTTCAGAAAGTTTATACCAATTTATGTTCTCCCCAACAGTGTATGATAATGCTCATCTCATCTACATCAATTCAACATGAAATATTATCATTTTTAATATTTCACAGCATTTATTAATTATATGCCCCAACTTACAATGCCCCAACTTATAATAAATTTCTATCTTATTTCTCAAGTTTGTCCTTTTTCCTCCTGCCCCTTATAATTAGCATTTTTAAAAAATTTGGCACAAATAATGGATAAGTGCTTTATCTTTTGAATCTTCTTGCTTATGCCCTAGAATGATCTCTATATTTAGTGAAACCATCTCACCCCTCCTATTTACCTACTAGAATGTGAAGAGAAAGGTGTCCAGACTATAAGTGGTGCTCAACACCCGAATCCTAATTCCATAGATTACAAATTCTCATCAATTTGGCCTTTGCTTTCATTTACAGAAAGAATTACTATGATCTTTTCACCATCTTTAGGATGAAGTGCCCTTTTCCATCTACCTTGTAAGTCAAAACTCTTTGTGTTTCCAGCCACAGCTAGGCAGCAAAACCTGCCAATGGCAGTGTGTTTAATTTATCCTTCTCAAAAATGTTTATGGATACTTTAACTATACCTCGGCCAAGATTGGTGGGTAAGAAATGCCAGCAGAAAGCCCATGACATGGCCAATCAAAGGAAAGATGAAACTGATGGTCAGTAGGGTGATGTCTGGATTCCAAGCCTCTTTCGCCAGTATCACAACAGCAACTGCGATCACCAAAAGGAGGACTCCACCAACAGTGGCCCCAATCTGAAGCAAACCAATAAAATAAGTACACATAAGCATCCTGGTCTTTTTGATCTATGATGCAAAGTCCATCAGCACTTTAAAAGGTTTGGAAACCAGAAGTTGTAAAAACAAAGAGTAGACATGGAGACTACCAAATCCAATCTCATTTTATAGAAAATAAACCTGAAGTCTAAAGTGGGCAAGTAACTTGGCTAAGCTAGAAGTTGGTAAG
The DNA here is from genome assembly GCF_004115265.2 of Rhinolophus ferrumequinum. NCBI lineage: Eukaryota > Metazoa > Chordata > Mammalia > Chiroptera > Rhinolophidae > Rhinolophus > Rhinolophus ferrumequinum. The sequence goes on from NC_046288.1 coordinate 41,031,119, forward strand.
GCTCAACGCAAATCTAAGTCTTCTTAGTTCATGATCGGTATCTTTTCCCTTCAAGTAGAGGGTTTGGCCAGGGGATTGAGTAGTAAAAGTTTTCATGGATAGGACCAATTTATGAAATCTGACAATAAGCATCCAACACCGCTACACACACCTCTTAGACACCTCTCTGGTAACCTCCTGTTGGAGATCTGCCCTGCCTGACAATCTGCCACTCTCTTCCCACCACCCCTTCCACCACCAATGTCTTCTTACTGCTTTGATCCCTGCCCTTCCCTCCTCCAAATGAAATTTACCCATCCTTCATTAGACAATCTGAGCTAACATTATCTCCATCCCCTCCCAAAAGAATACTGTCTCTTACTTTTCTTGTTTAGGGGAAACAAGCAAAAAAAAAAAAATTCCAATGGTTTGAGTTTTAGATCAGATAGGAAAAAAGCAAGACCTAAAATATTTGGGGAAAATTAGGATCTTGGCAAGCTCCCATTCATATCACAGGGAACCAAAACCAAACAAAACAACTCAATGTACCATAGATGTGTTCTGGGGGTCATTTTGACTGCCCAGATACAGGGACAGGTTGGGTTCCACCTCACGGGAAGATGCTGGAACACACAAAGGAGGCCTCTCATTGTAAAAATCTCTCTTCATCTTTCTACCACAAACAGGATTTAAAACTTCAAAATTCATCAAAGCAACTTGTTCAGAAAATGAATCAGATCTAAAATTAAAAGAGGACTAGGACCAGAGAATGAAGATATACCAAAATAATGATTAAATTATCACCGGTGGTTTTTTTTTTTTGTTTTTTTTTTTTACTAAGGTGCTCTAGAATATTTATGCATATTATTAAATATTTTCTGCCACAAATTCTGTGGAATAGCCAAAGGAAAGGGGTTTTAAATCTGCTTTGTACAGATAATAAAGCTGACATACAGAAAATTTATCTGATTTCTCCATTGACGCTGACAGACTAAAAGAGAATCTGGAAACACCAAAATCATGATTGTTGTTGTTGTTGTTGTTGTTGTTAGGTGGCCTTTTAAGAAAATAAAGATAGAGTACTTGAAAAGTAAGAGGTCACCATGATCATACTCTCCTCTCATGTTTTTTTCTTCTTTTTTTTTAACTTTTATTTATTTAAGTGTGTTTTTCCAGGACCCATCAGCTCCAAGTCAAGTAGTTGTCTTCAATCTAGTTGTGGAGGGCGCAGCTAACACTGGCCCACGTGGGGATCGAACTGGCAACTGGCACGGCTGCCAAGAGAACCGTGCTCCAACCAACTGAGCAACAGGCCACCCGTCTTCTCATGTTTTATAAACAAAGTTATAACCATACACTGCCACATCGGAAATTTTATCCTACTGAACTAACACAGTCACTCACATACAATCCAAACCCACAACATGGAAGACTTCCTCCAGCTCTCTGCCCAGTGGATTTGTCTGCTTGCCATCCCTCTTTTCTCATTCCTTGTTTCTTTGGAGGAATGGTGGAAGTTGTTCTGTCTTGTGCCACACTGGGAAAGCAGTATTCATTTGTGCAGGCAAACGGACTGGGTGCATTCCGTCAGCGAGAGCTAATCAGCAAGAGCTTAAACTGAACCAAAACATAAATCCCAAACTCAAATCAACTGAGATGTATTTGCTGAAGCTCCAATCAGCACCAAATGTTTATTTCGCTATAAATGTAAAATACAACAAAACCATTTTTAAACTATTGAAGCACATAATATAATCTTCTGTCTTCTAAAACAATACATAATTGGAAAACTGAAAAGCACTCTAGGAGATTGACACCACTGTTGAGAATGCCTTCTCTCTAGCTAGGTATTTTTAAAGGCCATGTGCTTGTTTCTCCAGCAGACAAAAGACAACCCTGGAACCTCCAGATGAGATCATTACCATTATTCATTCCATGGTCCGACCCCTCAATGTGTTCTGGATGACTTCATTGGGACGGGTATTCACCTGGTGCACAAACTACAACTCTAGAAGCTCCCCCCCTGAATGCTTCTGAAAGACAGCCCGTCATCCTACTTTTCCACAAAACCAGCCATATTCCTAAACACTGGGCTCCATTTCTCACACACGTGAAGAGCTTTCACTTTGAGGGCACCTGTGCTAAGCCTTGTGAATGACGAGCCCAAGGTTCTCTCTGGCCACACACAGGCCCTAGTTTTTCTGCCACTACAGCCAAGAGTCCCACACTTTCCAGGGTGTCATCAGCCTCGGTTTATGGGCCTAGGGGAGTGACAGAGAAAGGCTTAGAGAATGAGAGGAAATGGGGTGGTTGGATCCAAAAATGCAGGACACGTAAGGAAAATTACTGGGTGTGGAGCTGTGTTTGACCGGCCCATTTGTCCACGCATGGCCTACATCTGTGCCACGTCTCTGAGTCTGAGAATGTGCTAACTGCCCTGTGGAGCTGCTTACCTTGAGAATTATTTTGGATTGTTTTGGGAATCTATGATTCACATAGACTCCGAAGGCCACAGGAATGGTCAGGCACACGAGGGAAATTCCTGAAGAGAAGAAAAATCCATCAGATGGTATCCCCTCTCATCCTAATTGCCCAGTCCTCAACAGTTTTCATTTTAATTAGATAAGAGTTTTCATTAAAGCTGCATTTTGCTTTTTCAACCACCTCCAAAACAATTTCTTTTTTAAATCTTTGGAAGACCGTCTTTGAAGTGTATATGATACTACTGAATGCCACCATACTTGGTCCATCATTTCTCTCAGAATCCCTCTGACAATCACATGGAATTTTAGAGACAACTGGAATTGTAAACGTTTAGAAAACAGGAGGACCCTTTTTTGGCTGTGATATTCTTTGGTTCTCTGTATGGGGTCACTCTCTACAACCACAGCTATTCTTCCCTATTTGAAGCCAATGGGTCATTTACTTCACAAAGGAAGAATACCTGTTTCAGACATAAAAACAGCATTTGCTACACATGCCAAAACAATTTCTCATATTTTTCAAGTGTAGCTAGGTAACCCAAAGGCAGGTAGGGAAAAAAAGCCTTTTAATTAACACAAGTAAATAAAGGCATGGAAGGCAGGCTCAATAGAACAGAGGTCTACTTGCTAACAGCATCCATACACTGACAAATCTGGCCAACTGCTGCAATACTGGCTCCAGGGTTATGTGAGTTGCTCATTATATTTGAAGTTTAATTTTTTACAAGTGCATATCAGAATATATTACCAAAACAGAATATATTAAGCAACTTACTGATCGGAAAAGGTTGCACATAAAATCATGATTTCTAAATTAAGAGTTCACTCAAATTTTACAAATTCAATTGTCTCCAGCTGTTCTTAGGAGATGGCTTTCTTCATGGTTTTGAACTATGGGCCCTGCTCCAGGTGCTTACTTAAGACTCCAGAGTGACACTTTAGAGTTGTAAGAATCATAGTTTCTACCAGTTCTCCAAAGCCTCTGACCAAACTAGCACAGGCAGATCATTTCACCAAGTTTTTCTTCCACACCTAGTAAATCCACAGAAGTCTCTAGAAAAAGGGCAGAGTTTAATGAGAAAGAATAGTCAAGAAAGGAGGTAATGAAAGAGATATGGGTATATTTGTGACATGTGGATATACTATACATGAATAATCAATAGGTATCATTTATGTTGATCAGTAAAAAAGTCAAGACGCTCAGGCAATGTCAAAGTTGGAGTTTGGGGACTAAGGTCTCATTAGAGCCACTGTGATCCAATTAACCTTTTGGTCATAATGAGTCCAATTGCTTTATAGTGAATTATATAAAGGTTGTGTGTGTGTGTGTGTGTGTGTTTAATAAGTACATTTTCTGGCTTTATTTTCAAAAGTGAACTGTTATAGGGGTTAAGAGCTTGGACTTTGTAGTCAGACTCCTGAGTCAGAATTCCAATTCTGCCGTTACCAGTTGCACGACCTTGGTCAAGTGACTTAACCTCCCTAACCCTGAAAAATCTAGGAAATGGAACTAGTAACAGAATCCGTACAGTGAGGTTATTTAGAGAATTAAGTTAGATGATATAGTGAAAAACCTTGCATAAAGGAGGCACATAGTCAACAATAGCTATCATTCTTACTTGCAGAACCATTATTGTTACTATTCCATTGCATAAGCTTATACTGACCTATGTTCTGATAGGGAAGGGTGAGAGTCTCCTCAAGATTCCAGGACAAGGTGTAGAGATAAAGACATAGTGGCATCATTCCCAGGGCAGCCACTGTGGAACAAGTTGTCATACTGATGCTGAAAATAAAATGAAAACGATGAGTAAGAGGGAGAGTTTGAAATGAAGTTAGTTGTTACCAAAAGCAACTCCCGGGACACAACTTCTTAGAGATTACATAGAGTACGTTACTTGAAGTTCTCTCCTGCCTTATTCAACAAATGATGGCTGTGTTTGTGGTCTAGAAAAAGATTTCCAGATCTTGATATCCATCAATGAACTCAGATTTACTTCAGGATTTATTTGTCCTAAACATTTTGCTTGACACTATAAGGAATTTTTTTTCTTCATCCAGTTCTTTTCTATTAAGATATAATTCAAAGACCACAAAATTCATCAGTTTAAAGTGTTTCTAGTATAGTCACAAAATTATCCAACAAGAGCACTATCTATTTCCAGAATATTTTCATCACTCCCAAAAGAAACCCCACCCCATTAGCAGTCACTCCTCGTTCTCTTTCTCTCCCCAGGCCCTGGCAACCAATAAACAACCTACTTTATGCCTATAGGATTGCCTATTCTGGACATTTGCTATGATTACAATTATACAATAATATGTCCTTTTTTGTCTGACTGGCTTCTTTCATTTGGCATAATGTTTTCACGGTTCATCCATGTTTTAACATATATCAGTAGTAGTTCAGTCCTTTTTTGTGACTGAATAGTATCTTGATTACTGTACTTTTATTGCAATGTGTGAAATACGTTATTTGTTCATAAATTTGTAATCTATTTTTATTTTTTCCAAATATGTAAGGTCTTAACTTTTAAGTCTTTATATTTTTTTTAATTGGAAAGAAGCACTTGGTTACACATTAAAATACCTAACTTCCGTGCAAGGGAACAAGCATGAGAAACCAGGGACTGGGGCACAGAGCCTTGGAATGGCCCCTCCTGCTCTGACCTGGGGAGAGGCAGAAGAGCAGATGGTGCATATAGAGAAAGCTCAGACAGAGACGTGAGTGGAGAGCCAGAAGGTTACATTCCGTGAAAGCCAAGAAAAGAGAGCTTCCAAATGAAGGCAAAATGCCAACAAGAGATCAGGGAGGATGAGAACCCAAGAAGTCGATTTAGTGCCATCCAACCTTCCGCCAGTTTTTTATGCCTCCAACCCAAATCTGCCCTGTCTATCTCCCACCTCCACCTCCAACTCCCAAGCTTAGGCTGTCTTTCTTCCCCATCTGGGGTGAAAGAATGAATCAGTAAAATTAGGGGAAATACAGTAAATAGAAATGAGATTATCTCCAGGCATACTAAATATTTTATCTTTAAACTGCTGGAAAAAATTACACAATCTGTTTAATTAAGCACGTACAAACTGTTTCTAGACACTATGAATGCTCCTCTACCTGATGAGAGGAGGCAAATGGCACATCACACAACACAACCCAAGGGTAAAAAGCAAGACTTCATTCACTTTAACACCAGGCCCAGAAAATCTGGGAACTTTTTAATATTCATCGTTGACGTTCTCACACCAGACTGCCTCGCACATACTATGTGCCCAGTCTGTGCCCGGGGCACAAATGGCTGAGGGACTAAGAAGTAGACTAGCCCCCAGCCCACCAAGCAGAGGAAGAAGAGCCTTTGTAGGGCTGAGGTCTGCCGCACAGATAACAAGGGGCCTCTGGCACTTTATCAGGCCTGCAAATCACTCATCATTCTTCCTCATAATGTGTATCACCACTTTTCCATCTAATTGCCCTGCCTAGAAAACAACTATGATTACTTTAACATTTCCTATCAGACGAATGTTTATACTTTCGGCAAAGCAGCAACCATTTTACTTTAATGAGATTCAAAATACTCTTTCTCTCATTCACTGTGGGTAAACATGCAAAATGGCACACCCCCTCGGAGGGAGTTTGGCAATATTTAGCAGAATTACACATGCATTTACTCTCTGACCCAGCAATCCCAAGTCTGGGACTCTATTCCAAAGATGCACTGTCAAAACTATGAAAAGATATATCACCTGGCAGTGTTCGGGCAGCGGCATTCCAGAGAGTGGGAACAGAAACTGCAAGACCCTTTGAAATTTCCATCTGGACGTTACACGTTGTCACTTCTGCCACATTTTATTGGTCAAAGCCAGTAACCAGACCAGCCCAGGCTCAAAGGATAGGGAAATATGCACCCCCACATGGGAGGAGGGCCAGCCTTATCACATTGCAAAGGAAGGTGCTTATGAGACTAGAAGGACTTTTGGCCATACTTTGCAATCTATTACAAATACTGAAATATTTATAGGTAAAATAATACCTGCAGTTTGCCTCAGAAATAATCCACTGGGTGAGCGGGGAGTGGAGGTGAAATCAGAAGGATCCTATGTTGGTAATTGCGGAAACTGGGGGAAGTGTACGAGGGGAGCGGAGGGTTCACTACACTGTTCTATCTACCTTTTTATATATTTGAAACTTTCTACGACAAATAATAAATGAATGTCCCTTCGATCTTTGTGGAGGACTGTGCTGTCAGTCTGGATAGATGAGGTCTACTCTATCCCATTTTACCTTGATAGACACCTTGCCCTCCATCTAGTATCATGCATACACTGGCATGGGGGCATCTAAAGCATTGCCCACCCAAGCCTGGCTGGCTGTGGGCTTTTCTTTCCTCAGCACTGCTGTGTACCACCTCTCTGCTCTTCGAGTATTCGTTCTTGGGGGGTGGCTGCCATTGCCCTCTGGACACACATTTATTGGCATTACCTCACATGCTGCACACATACTGTACGAAAGCTGTATACCTGTCAATGTGCGCCAGACTGTGAGCTGCTGCAGGACAGGGCCTTTCTTATCTCCTCATCTCTGGGAACCTGACATAGCCTCATGCTGCAGCATACTGGAGGAGCTCATTAAATACTTATTAAATGAATATAGGAATCAAAGAATGAACCAGTAGGTCAATACACTGGTGCTACGAACATGTTTTCTCTGCCTTCCTCATATATCATGTGTCTGCAGGTGAGCCTCAAAAAAATCTTAGTGAAATGACCCCTTGACACCGAATTCAAATGTTAGACACCCCTTGACACCGAATTCAAATGTTAGACACCCCTTACGGCAATCCGAGGAACAGAGGCTTTCTAGTAAAACATAACAAAGACCATGCTCTTCCAAGTGGTAATACAAATGTGAGTAACATTTTAAGAAGCAAATGTTTATCTGATTGGAGCCCTTTTCAGAAATCCAGACTTAGGTGATTGACAAGTATTTGTATACGATACATTCCTTCCCCTTTTATTTTTATATTAAGCATTGCTGTTTCACACATGCTTCTTTATTCTTTATTTCTTCTTTGTTTCTTCTTTTTGAAGCAATCACACAATACACATTACTCTGCAAACTGGTTGCTTTTTTTTCCTCCACTTAATATCACAGACAACCTTTCAAGGCAACGCATATAGCTTAAATTCATTATTTAAAAAAATTGCACAGTTCACCCTAATCTAAATATGCCATAATTTCTTCAGTTACTTCATTAGTGATGAGTAAATTGCTTTGAGTATTTTTCCATTATAAACAATGCTATAATAAACATTCTTGCACATATTTCACTTGAAATAATTATTTTATTTCTGTAGAATCGAGTCCCCAAAGTGGAATCGCTATGTCAAAAAGTCGTTTTTTTAATTATTTTAGTAGATAGCACCAGATTGTTTTCCAAAAAGATTGTTGCATTTCACAGTCGTGTCTCCACTGAATGTGATCAATCCCTTTTTAATTCTCATGAGAACATTGAAAAATGCATCTGACTGTTATTCTGTCATACACGCGACTCTTCATGAGGCTGTGCTTTCTTTGTGTTTGCTGGCCTCTTGGATGTCCTCTCTAAACAGCCTTGCTTGTCTGATTTTTTTTTCTCAACTTGTAGGAGGTCTTTTAAAATTAAGGTTCATATTATCATGTGAATACAAATACCTTTGCCAAGCTTATTGTGTATGTTTGACGATGCTTATGACTTTCAAATCTGTCTGGTTTTTTTTTTTGTCCTCTGAATTTCTTGTCTTGTTAAAGATTTCCTCCTATCCTGAGGTTATTCAAATATTGTCCCCACTTTTTACTTTTTTATAGGTTGATATTTTATATTTACATTCTTAACTCATCTAAAATGTATATTTTATATGGTGTAAGGTATGAAACTGATCTACCATGTTCTATAATGACAGGCACATGTGTCAATACTATTTACTAAATAAATAATTTCTTACTAACTTGAAGTGCTAACTTCACTACACGTTGTCACACAGCAGCCTACCCGTCTGTCCCCTCGTACCTACGCCTAAAGAAAGAAGATTCTGTGAGACTGATCCTTTCAGGGACTTTGCTTCACCTTTGGGCTTACACCTTATATCTCCCTGTTTGGCCCCAAAAGTTGGCTGGTTAGTCAATGATGGGTAAGGTTCCTCAAGGAAGGAACAACCTAAGGCACAGTCACATAGGGGCCATCAGGAGAACTCACGGGGTTGATAGAGGTGGGCATAGACCCCCACCTTCCCCCAGCTAAGGAGAGCTTCTGCCTCTGTGGCTATATTCCCTCCCACAACCTGCTTGGGAAGTGATTCAATGATGTGATAACATCAGTTCTCCATCTATTCTTATCAGTAAGTTTCAGCATAAAGGTTTTGTCCCTTGGGGAGGTACATACAACAACTACTAATACATCATAGGACTTTCGGTACCGGCCACTTGCAGGCAACGGTGATTGGTTTGAATCAGTTTTCTGGGATGATGTATGAGACTCACAGACCGTGGGAAAAACAATGCTACTTCCTTGTGTGGACATCAGTAAAAGCCACACGGTGGCCCGATTCGGGGCTCTCAGTCCTTTGAGGCTGTGAGACCCTTGGCCCCTATTACATAAATCTCTTGACTTCGGTTTCTTTCTTAACCCTTCGCCGCCCCTTCTTGTTCTCTCACTGCCCATGTTGTGCTGGTCGCAACACACACTAAATGTGTAAGTGTATTCGGAACGTTCTTTTTTCCTTAGCAAATACCAAACTGTTTGAATTAGTGTTTTCATAGTGTGTTTTTGTATATGACAGAGCAGATAATTCTGTGTAACTTTTTCTTTGCAATCTTTTCTTAGCAGTTCTTGCATTTATCTCATTCCATATAAAATTTAAAATTATTTTATCCTGTTGGTTACTTTGAGCAAAGACTTCTTCCTAGTATTTAGAGAACAGATAAAGAAAGAAAAGCAGTTTGCCAAAGCTCTCAAACCTCTGTGTCCATGAAGAGATAGTATCTGGAAAAAGTGTGTCCGGGAAGCTTTTCCAAATTCTTAGTCTGTAATAGTGCTACTATATTCCTTGGCTCTTCATATGACCACGTCCTGAAAAGAATCCCATATTACATCACTTTCCTCTTAAACCTCTGGAGAACTAGCATAGCCTTGTCCCCTTTTATGGCGTTGGCTCGAACAGCAGAAAGGTGAGATTCATGACTATGGAAATCAAAGTTTTAGATTTCCATCAGAGTGATTCCAGATCATTGGTTACATAGGTTACTGCCTCCATCCTTTATACAATTCTTCACGCCCATGATGCTCACGGGAGTGGACAAGATGATCTTGGTACTCTGCCAACTGTTATAAATGAAAACAAAGCTGGAGAAGAGCACACCGAACACGTGTGAGTGCAATGGAAAGTCACACCTTTTGTTTTACTGCCATGAAATTCCAACGTGGCATAAACAGAGGATGTGGCTAACTGGGTGTCTCGGCTATTCACATATAGGAAAATTGTTGGCAAATTCTGGCTTAGACGTAACAAGATTCCACTTGCACTAAGAATGGCATCAGCATCCCAAGCTATTATAGAAAATAATGAGACAGATTCAGCAAGTCTGAACCAACAGGTAAATCCTGAATCTCCCTTAAAACATGGAAACTACATTTATACACATTGTTAAAATGTAGTGCCAGTTAAGTATACCATTTTGCAATTAGGGTTTAAATTATTCAGACGTTGTTTTAGTTTTAAACCAATAAAATAAGAAAGTATGACGCTCAAAACTATGAAAGTACATACTTGCTTCCCTACTGAAAAGAAATTAAAAATTATCTGGCTAGCCAGAGGGCAATAGAGTATGTTATAAGGTCAGGTCACCAGACTTGGCTCTAGAAAAGAGTTCAAGGCCAGACTTTCCATGCCCCAATATAAATGTTACTCCTGTCTGCTGCATCTCAGTAATAATGACTAGCATTTATTGAGCACTACCTACAAAGTATTACACCTCGTGCTTTCAGATACATTTTCTCTTTTCATCTATGCAATAACCTATGGTATTATTTCCATTGTATAGACAAGGAAACTAAGGTACATACAGTGTTACAGAAACTTGCACAAAGTCATATGGATTCGATCTAAGTTCTGTCTCTTAAGATGATCTTCAGTTCTCTACCACACCATGTCAGACAGACATGATAAATCTGAAGTCCTATTTCCAGGGCCTCCGCTGAAGGACCAAGCGCTTCTTTAAAGGTCAAAGGTCAAAATTGGCCCCTGAATCCCTCAGACTCCACCACCACCATCAGAATCCCTTCTCTGCAGCTGAGGACATAAATACATCCTCATGAAAGAATGGACCTCATATATCAAAAGTTGTCAAACAGAAGACATGGGAACTGTCCGGAGTGGCACCAGTAAACTGATTGCATTTCAACAGCAGTTTTTGTAACACACACAGGCAGTCAGAAACTTTCCTTCAGTCTTTCACTCGGCGTTTATCAAGCACCTACCACCACCACGCTGGCACTGAGCACCCAGACATGAACAAGCCCTCAAGGAACTTACAGACCTGGTGGGTGAGGCAGATAAGTAGTCCAGCTATTGCAACACTCTCCAACAGATGTCAAGAAAGAATTACATATTTGGCACTGAGGACAGAGGGGAGAGGCATCTCTGTCAAACAGTTTCAGGAGAAACATTCAAAACTGGGGTGGGGAGAGAAGGACACTTAGACTATATCATTTGCTTTTCTTTTCCTATTGTCACAAGATACTTAAAAGGACCTCAAATCCACTTCTAGTTTAAACTCAAAAGAATTGAAAGCAGGGACTCCAACAAATATGTGCACACCCATGTTCATGGCAGCATTATTTGCAACAGCCAAAAGGTGGAAACAACTCAAATGTCCATCAACAGATGAATGGATAAATAAAATGTGGTACATACATACGATGGATAATTCGGCCTTTTTTAAAAAAGGAAATTCTGACACATGCCACAATACAGCATGGATGCACTTTGAAGGCATTATGCTAAGTGAAATAAACCAGACACAAAAGGACACATATTTTATGATTGTATTTATATGAGATACCTAGAGTAGTCAGATTCAGAGATTGAAAGCATTAGGTTGGTGCAAAAGTAATTGCGATTTAAAAGGTTACAAAAAACAATTGCAAAAACCGCAATTACTTTTACACCAACCTAATAGAATGGTGGTTGCCGGGGCCTGGAGAGAAGGGGGAGTTAGTGTTTAATGGGTACAGAGTTTCCGTTTGGGAAGATGACAAAGTTCCAGAGATGGATGGTGGTGATGATTGTACAACAATGTGAATGTGCTTAATGCCACCGAACTATACACTTAAAAATGGTTAAAGTTGTACATTTTGTTACATATATTTTACCATACTAGGAAAAAAGGACCTCAGACAATCTAACCCATTGACTGTACAAAGGAGGAAACTGTGGTCCAGAGAGGTAAATTGCTCAAAGGCACGCACCTCCTTGAGCAGAGACTAAAACAAAGACCCACGACCCAGTGCTCTTTTGCCTACCTCACATAATAATAATAATAATAACAACTCACATAGCATTTTATGCCAGGTGAGATTCTAAGCATTATATATATAGCATTACATATGATATATATATATATATATATATATGTAAGGATATATATATATATATATATATACATGTAAGGATATATATATGTAAGGACATATATATATATATATATCCTTACAACCCATGAGGTAGGTTATGTTTCAGTTTCTCCCTATTATAGAAGTGAGGAAACTGAGGCATAGAGAATTTTCATAATCGGCTGAGGAGACCCAGTTAGTAAGTGATGGATCTACCTACTAGCTCTGGAGTGGTGCACTTGACTACTACACTATACTTCCAGATCTTAGTTTTCATGTCCTACCCTCAAAGGCAAGAATTCTGTCCATCCTTAGTATAGTAGATTGCAAAAATCTCCCCAAATATTCACTGCTCTGCTTTCCATGCCTGCTGCAGTGTGACTTTGCAGCTTATCCCATCAAGGTCCAGACTCTACTTCTCTATTCCTTGAATCTGGGCTGGCCTTGAAATTTGCACTGGCCAATGGGATGCAATGAAAGTGATTATAAACTGGCTCCAAGCCCGGGCCTCAAGAGATCTTGTATGCTTCCTCTTTTTCAGAACCCTGCCACTGTCATGTGATTAGATCTAAGCTAGCCTGCTGGAGAATTAGAAAGCATGTGGAGGAGAGCCCAGTTGTCCCAGCCAAGGTCATCTAAGACCAGTCTACATTTAGCCAGTCCCCAAACATGTGAGAGAGCCCAGCCAAGGTCAGCTGAGCTCAATCCAGGGGTTTGGATAATTTTTTAGGTTCTCCATACATACGGGCCAATTGCTTTTCAAAATAGTTATAATGAAGGATGACATTATGACTTGAAGGGATAGAATCAGACCAGTTGGCATTCCAGGCTTTGGGGAAAACATGGGCAAATGAAAGTTGGAAAAGTGTGGGGTTGTTTAGAAAACAGTGAATATGAGTAGCCCGTTATAACTGTAGAGCAGTTGTGTTTAAACGGTTAATGGGAGATAAACCTGGAGAAGTAGTTTGGACCTGGCTTAGTTTATACCCAATTTAGTAGGTGTTGAGAAGCCTTTCTACGTGTAACATGTTCATTTTCTCCTCATAATACTATAAAGGAACTACTATGCTTTTCAGTTACAGAAAAGAGGTCTCAAGTCAGGATTCATAGATAGGCAACCTGACCCCAGAGCTTGCCTTAACCACCTACTACAAAACATGACAGAGAGACTGAAGGTAGAGGAAACATTGTCAAGATACTGCAACTGGCCAAGAAAGAAATTATGAGAGTTTGACCTGAGATAATGGCAGTGGGGATAGATAGAAAGCAACAGCTACGGGTGTCATGGAAGACGGTGGGCTACAGGACTACACAGCAGATTGAGTGAACAAGGTCAAGAATAAAGGGAGTCTCAGGGGAATGTTAAAATGAGCCTCGGTAACTGGAAGAATGATTGGTATCGTCATCAGAAACTCAGAACGCAGAAACTGGTTCAAACATGTTGATTCTGAAATGGCCTGTTTAGGGTGCACACATGGAGAACTGCAAGTAGATTGAATGAACACAGAGTTAAAGCATGAGAAACATGTTTGGGGTCACCTGCAGAGAGCTAGACCTCAATTTCCTCATTTGTAAAATGAAGGTGTTGTCCTAAATGCTCTTGAATTTTATCCAGCATGAAAAACAGAATTCCTATTGATGACAATCTACTGAGTTTTGCTGAAAAGTTTTCCTTTGTTGGCAATCAAGGGGGAAGAAACATAATGAACTTGGATATTGTTTCACTCAATAATACTGAATTTTCTCCCTTTTGCATTTTTTTTTACTGAGAATTAAGAGTTTATTACTCTTGTATCTATAAGCTTTTGAAAATCTAATATTTAGTCCCCATTTTACAATGGCATTTCTTACAGACTATTTTTTTTTTACTTGTTTTTTGTTTCATTTTGTTTATGAGACTCAAAGTCAAAGTTTTAAAAGAAAAAGGGGAAGTAGCTAATATTTATTGCATACCCACTATGTGCCTGTCTTCCTCTTTAAAATATAGTCTTGTGACTGATGGCTATATAATTTTAACCCTGTTTTACAAATGAGGAGATGAGGTTTATAGGTTAAATAATTTGACCAAAGTTAAAGGGTAATTAAGGGAAGTAAAATGAGTTTTCTCTTATAGACTTCCTAGTCAGTGGTGTTTTTATTACAAGGTTGGCTAATAAGAGATGAAGGTAATAAATGTTCTCTTTCCTAGAACAGCAGTAGTTGAGAACACTGTTAAAGATTTACGCTCCAACTCAGAACAGAAGATCTAGTGTGTTAGTAAATGCCATGGAAAAAAGTGCCTAAACTACAGCCTGATGAGAAACAGATGTGAATTCAAATCTGAGTTCTGCTTACTCATTTGTAACATTTGACAAACTACTTAACCCATGTGAGTCACCATTTTCTCAGCTGTAAAATTCAGAATAATTAAAGGTCATGAACAAGATTATTATGAGAGCCAAGAAAGAAGAGAAAGAGAGTCCGTGAAAGCATCTACCTCATGCCTATCCGGGTACTTAATAAGTATGTTTCCTTTTTCTTGCCAAAACACTTTCAGGTCCCAGAATTTATGGCTGACATAAGGACTTTGTGTAAAGAATATTTATCCTTTCCCAATTATTATGTTGATGATCAACTTTATTGAATTTGAATTAGCAATGGATATTAGCGGGGCTTTATTTTGAATTCGCAATGCTTCAAGTGATACTTTTCAAATCTCTGAGAAGTGGGTAACTAAAAACATTTGCCATATTAAAATTAATTATTGGTCTGCACTCATTAAAATTTATAGGTGAAATATGTTCCATATGTTACACATTTAGCACAGCAGGAAACTAGAACCCCGTACCTGCAGCTGACTCACTAGTGTGAACTCCCAGCACAGTCAGCACTTCTGATTCATTCATTCATTGAATAATAAATCTCAACTAAATGACGTACACATCAAACACAGATTTAAATATATAAGTAGTTCTTTCTCTGGGGAGGAGGTGAAACAGTTTTTTCATAAGTAAGCAAAGAATCTCGAAAAACCACGGTTTTTAGCTCTTTCATTTTTCCAGTTGTGACTATTCTTTCCTCAAACACTCTTTTTTTCCCCATCCACACATGGACTCCAAAAAATATGTGATTAATTTATCCTCGTTGAAGTATAAATTAGTGATAAAGCCTAATGTCTTCCAGACGTATTTGTTTACACTATAATTGGGAATAAGGTCACTGGTTTAAATGAAAGGAATGGGATTCTACTGATGAAAGTTAAGTATCTGAAAAGCAACAAGAAAGAACATTTGTAGTCCTAAGTCTTTTTGTTGCGGCCCACGTGAATTCAATAGGCCACCACTGGCACGTAAAGCAAGACATGCCAATTACATACCCCTAAAGCTCCTTCATCCAGTCCCCCAAAATACTGATTTCATAAAGTTGGTGCTCAGGCAACACTTGCTGACTAGAGCTACAAGAGCATCGTTTTGGTTATGCCACCACCACCACCACCACCACCACAGCTTTCAAACCATTGTCACTAGCTTCCTGGGATTCTCAGACTAAGTCCTGGGAGATTGTGAAGCTAAGACTGTGGTTAAAGCTGCCAGTGGGGGTAGGAATGAGTTAATATCTATTGTGTTTCCCCGAAAATAAGACCTAGCTGGACCATTAGCTCTAATGTGTCTTTCAGAGCAAAAATTCATATAAGACTGGGTCTTATGTAATATATTATGTCTTATGTCTTATATTACATAAGACCCAGACTTATATTAAAATAAGACCTGCTATTATATTATATTATTTATATTAAAATAAGACCAGGTCTTATATTAAAATAAGACCAGGTCTTATATTAATTTTTCCTCCAAAAGATGCATTAGAGCTGATGGTCCAGCTAGGTCTTATTTTCAGGGAAGCACGACAGGAAGGGCCATTGGGTGAGGAGAAGACCTGCCTCCCCACTACTCAGAAAAGTAGTCGCCACACAGAGGATGATCATAGCAAAGTCAATTTTAAGCTCAGAAAGGCAAGTCCTTCCAGGACTGAACAAGTCTCTGTAAAATGTTTCCCACTGGGATCTCTACCTAAAAGCTGGCATTGTTTTCAACGCAAAAAGTATCCGTTACCCCTCCCCCAAAGGCAAAGTGCTATCAGAGGAAGATGGCGCGGATTCCCCAGCGGAACTTACCTGAGATCCATATCTCCATCCACCCAGAAGGTGAAGATGTTAGAGATGGTTCCCCCGGGACAGCACCCCATGATGAGCACGGCAATAGCTTGCACAGGCTTCAGAGAGAAGCTGGTGGCCAGGAAATAGGCTATAAGAGGCATGAGCCCAAACTGGCAGAGCAGTCCCACAGCAATGCCCCAGGGTCTCCTGATGTGCGACCACAGCTTCTGGAGCTCCACAGAGCACCCCAACGAGAACATGAGCAGGCCCATCATCACGGCTGACATCACAATGAAAACAAGTTCCAAGTTCCCAGGTACCTGCAGCCCCACCAGCAGCTCCTCCTCCGAGCTGTTGGCAGGGCAGGCTGAGCTGCTGGAACAGTTTGCTCTCATCTCCTCAGCTCCTTAAGGCAGCATTACAAATGAACATCTGCCGCGACGGCTGGGCAGGTCTATCCTGCCACGTTTTGTAATAATGCAACAAAGTCACACGTGGAGAATCATTCCAATAGCTATTGGCCAGCCAGGTGATTCATCCTAATCTGATCAATTTATTTACAAATGGCACTATAAAAGCAATTAACATGGGCACGAAACGTATAATAAACTGTGGTAAGCAAGGCTTCCCACTTCTGTTTCTTACCACAGAATTTTCAAGTGAAGTGAAACAAGCGAACTTATTGTCAAGTGGAGTGACTGGGCGATGTCGTCAGCATCACATTGTGTTCCAGGAAAGGAGGTTAAATGCCAAGACATAACTTCTCCAAATGGGAATTTCAAAGAGTAGAGATGGCAATGTTTTGTAGAGATAAAAGCTGACTGCAGAAAAACAAAGGCAGCTAAACCAAAGGCCCATGTCATCGCATTTCTGTTGAAAACATTAAAGCAAAAGGAAGCCAAATAAGGATGTCTCAGGAGGGAGTAAAGATAATTTCAAGAGAGCTTCACAATTAGTCTCAGCTTTTCTTCTTTCTATTTCTATTAGAATTTGTGGTTAACGTCAGTAATTAAACACCTGTATGAATAATATGATTTTAAGTACCTGATTATGTCTCATGAAACATGTGGAAACTCATTTCTATACTCAAAATAATTCAAGGGAGCTGTCTGTCACTTTCTTTTGAAAACTAGCGTTGGCTTTGTGATACCACACCCCTGAGCCTCCTGGTGAAGTCTGAAAATTCTGCAAGGGAATATAGTAAAGACCTTGTCTGGAGTCTGAAAACAGGATCTGAGGTCAGCATCTGACTGCAGTGGCCCAGGGGCCCCTCTTTGTGTCCTAACCAGGCACTGCTGGTGAAACCAGACAAGGAAAATACGGTTCTGTGAAACTAAACCTCCGGAGAACAGAAGCCACATTTTTTCTCACAGAGAGCAGAAAGGTTATTAATGGGGCAAAGCCGGTGACAAGGCACACTTTATAAATGCTTCCACCAATCTTAAGATGAATACTACCTATGCATTGTTCATTTTTGGATTAGCAAATTATTTTCCATGACAAAATGAGCATGTTTACTGTGTAAAAATACAAGCTGAATACAAATGTAAAATAAAAAGCTAACTATTTGAAAAAGTATAAACCGCCTTAGGCCCACACACCCTAAAAGCAGCTCTGAAGGTGGAACCTTGATGGAGGCCACCAGAGGTCAGCATGATGACCTGTTGCCACCAATTCTTGTTTTATGCCTGAGAACAAGCCAGCATTTACATTGAGCTTGGTGAGCCGGTCAGAAGGCAACCCAGGACCATCTGGAGTGTATTTACACAGAGCCAAGCAGAGAAATGGGCACTTAGGAATGGCTTAGGGCTCTGAAAAGCTACATGTCCCCAACTTGAATAACTTAGAGGTGTGGTAGCGCTAAGAAGGAATGGAGGAAGGGAGAGAATTAATTTTCTTAGTATTTACTGGATGACAGGGACATGCTAGGTGCTTTATGCACATGTGGCTACGTCTGATGAAACAGAATTCTTTTTTAAAACTTATTTAGTAAGAGAAGGTATCAGACATTACAGTCTGGATAATATCAAAAAATTCCCTGGCAGACCTTTGTTCCTAGAAGAGTCACTGAATGGGAAGCTAAGTTTGCAGAGTGGACCTAAGAAGCCTCCTGGAAGGGAAGGTGACCTTGGCCACTACTCTTTCAAAATTCATTGTTACAGAATTTCTCAAATGAATTAGGATGGTTCCAGCTGACATCCACCAGCACGAAAAGATACCAAGATCCAATAACCCATCATGAAAGAAAGGGATGTCTGGACTGGTGACAAGTTCCTCTGGCTCCAGTTACCCTGGCACAGGTATCACAAGGTAATACAGGACGGGTGACTGAGTATGTGGATATAACCTGAAGAGAAGTAACCGAGAGCAGCCACATTTGGGCACAGCCATGTTGTGTGCAAGGATTCAGACCAGAAAGCAGCAGACCAGAAATGGGCTAAGTGTCCATTGAACTAGGTGGGACAAATTCCTTTAAAAGGTCCCAACAAAAATAATAGCCGCTGAAACCAGGGCCTACCAGTGGATTGGTCAGGCATTTCTGAGTCTCATTCTGTCTGGGGTTGGGAAGGAGACTTCTTTGGAAGAGTAAGTCTCTGGGGTTCTTGGTTAATTTGTAAAGGAGATTTTAAATAGGGGATCCCAAACTTATTGGCGTGTAGGGATTCAATGAGTAATTACAAATTGTTAAAAGGTATGACCAAACTTATACCCCAAACTAGTGAGGTAGGACATGAGATCCCATTTAATCTTCTCATCCCTTCTAAGAGGTAAGCACTAGCATTCTTCACTTCACAGATAAAGAAGCAAAGGCCTAGTGGGGCTATGTGATTTGTCCAAGGTTACTAAGCAAGTAAATTGTAACTTTAGGATTTAAATTCCAATGTAATTTTCAGCCTTTCCCCGTTTCCCTGGAACTCACTGAAGTAGAAGCAATGGAAAGTAGTCTATAGCACGATCATGTTGAAAAGACTGGCAACCAGGTAGGTGTAGCTCAGGGATAAAACACTATTTGGCATAAAGATGGAGAAATAAACCAACTAGTCCCTTATCTCTAACTTTATCTCGTATGCTCATAAACTTAAAAGACACCTGAATATGTTCCACATATATGCATCTTAAGTTTCAGATGCAGTTCTACAGGATTTATTTCATGTATTTCGGTTGTATGCCAATAAAATTAGGGGGTGACAGATAGTCTTCAGGAAAACCAACTCTGTGCTCTTCACTCTGCTCTTCAGTCAGAATATAAAGGATGAAAGAAAAGCACCGAAAGGAAAGGTCATTAAACCTGGCTGTAGAATTGTTCTCCAACTCAGAAAATTATCACAAGGGGAAACTTCTAAAAGCTTGAAGGACATAAAAAAAACTCTATACGTGCCAAAAGAGTTTAGGTAAACTTATAAGACATCGATCTAAAACAAGTTTAAAGGAAATTGGTGGTCAGGAAGTACACTATTTACTCAGACATAACACAAGGTAAAAAGTCTAATTCTATATTTTTTTTTTTAAAAATCAAACCTCAAAAAAATAAAAACACTATCACATCACAGAAAAAAAAAAAGAGCCCAATAATTGAAAAGGAAATTCACAAAACAGTTAACAGGCATTGGGAAACAACATCAGTAATAATTTTTAAAGTGCATTAACATAAAATAGTATGTGTTGCCTATCAGTAAGAAAAAAACAATATTAAGGTGACTATCTTGTTGGTAAGAGTTGAGTAAAAGAGACATTCTCATATACTGCAAGTGAGACTGAAAATTCACAGAACCCTTCTGGAAAAGTCTGGCAATATGTACTAATAACCTTTGTCACGATAAACCTAAGAAGCTGTTTTAATAAATAGGCTGCAATACTAGCAAAAATGTGTTATTTATTTGGGGCAGATATTCCTATTTATAAAGGCATTGTTATTTATAAATGCATTGTTATTTATAATAGCATTATTATGCACAAAAGCAGAAAACTGGGATTCACTTAAATGTTCAAAGTGAGACTAATTTAAGTAAATTATAATACAACCATACAATGAAACATTATGGAGCTATTTAAAAAGCAAACATTTTAACCAAGGGAAACATTTATGTTAGAAGGTTAAGCAAAAATAAAATCCAGATCAAATGGTATAGATACAATGCTGCCAGCCATGTTAAAATAATAAGCACAGGAATAGACTAAATGGAAAGACTAAAATTTTCGTAGTGATCACTCCTCTTTGTAGGACTATGGATGATTTTTAAAGTCTTTATATTTTTTGTACTATCTAGTATCTTTGAAATGGCTGGGAGTTACTATTTTTATAACCTGCTATTTTTATTATAATTATAGAATAATGTAATTTATACTATTTTTATAAGGAAAAGGAGTAAAGATAGAGGAAGTTGTGGTTATTTCAAGAAGCTCCCCAAAAGTTGATGACAACTCCATGAAAAGCCAGACTGTTGAGATGGCTCAGTCATTGTCTTTGTTCCCAGGTTTTTATAAGGGAGCCTAATAAATTCCAGAGCTTCCATGTAAAAGACACCTGCAGAAAAATGGAATGCAAGGGTGTGAGAAGGACTTGAGAGCCAAGTCAGGACCTAGAGAAGGGTTCACAAAGTGTTTAGCCTGAAACAGTACCTGCTCCATCTGCAGGATAAAATGAAGGGGGAAATGAAGCACCTTGTCAACAAAACTAACCAGAAAGACCTGTTTAGCCTGCACTGGTGGTATGCTATATAATATATTTGCGGTTCTTTTCCCAACAAACTTTTCTGGCCTCAGCTCATCAGATCAGATGTTATTAAGATTATAACCATAAATGCGCATACCCTGTTTCCATCCTGGAATTATGAGAAGAAAATCCACAAGTTGTAATAAATGAGATTAACAGGACTGGTCAGCCATGAGAGCAAATTACTGATACTGATTTTTCTATAATTACAGAAACAACAAATACCATTCGTTGAGTTCTTCCGGTGATAGGTCCCTTACGTGTGAAGGGTAGTAGAATCCGTCACTTTAGCATGAGGATTATTTTGAGTGGAAGACAGTTGAGAAGAAGCAGATACAAAACTAGCTCTCTGCCCTCCTCCTATTAGCTTAAACCAGGACATAAATTTATAAAGATGTCTCCTCTCCCCTCTCTTCCAGGAAGGACGGAACTTAATCACTGAAAACATGTCTAGACCTTTATCATTCCAGAGGGATCTACATAACCTTACTTACTTGCCCTTATCTACCACTAGTTTCCCCATATATTGTCTTCCCACAATTTGCCACCCCTAGAAGTTCAAAGTCCTTTTGTTTTGTCTTGTCACTTTTATCTAAGAATCTATTGTCCTTTTGTTAAAATGCTATATAAACCC
Organism: Rhinolophus ferrumequinum; assembly: GCF_004115265.2. NCBI lineage: Eukaryota > Metazoa > Chordata > Mammalia > Chiroptera > Rhinolophidae > Rhinolophus > Rhinolophus ferrumequinum. Next base: position 41,052,708 of record NC_046288.1, read on the forward strand.
AAGTTCAAACCGCCTCTTTGAGTTACTCATCTCCAGGTGCTCCCATGTGTATGTGCAATGCACATGTTAATAAACTTCTATTTGTTCTTCTCTCATTAATCTGTCCTTTAGTCTAATTTACAGAGTGCCAGGGCTCCAGGTGGACAACCCAAGATGGGTAGAGGAAAAAGATTTATTTTCCTCCCGTATATGTATCTCATTTAATCCCCTCAACAACTCTATTATGCAGGTACCACCATTGCCCTCATTTACCCATGAGTAAAAAGAGGCTTATAAAGGTTAAACAGCTTAACATGGGCTAATCTACTAAATGACAAGGCAAAATGGCAGGAGTTGACTCCAGAGTCTATACTGTATATGAAAAATAAATGAAATTTTAAAAGTTCATGAGTTTCACTCATGAATAATAATAAATAATATTATTCATGCTACTCAAACTAAATATCACATCCTGGTCACTATTATTCATCAACTTAAAACTTTAATTCACATGCCATAACAGGTACTGAAATATAGGTGCATGGCAAATATGCATTAACTGATATTAGGAAAGAATAACATCCATGCTGAAAAGGGTAATATCCTAATTTACATGTCTGAATCAGTCCTTTATTTTAAAGTAATTACCTAATTCAAACATTCATGATCTTAAACACGAACAGTATGTCTTAGCATTTACTGTAGGCTGTAAGCTACTTTATAATGGCTTCCCTAAAATAAAAGTACGTGAGCAAAACAGATCCTGGACCGTATCAACCAACTACAAAGAATGAGTAGAACCAAGGCAAGTCAGACATTTTACAGTAATGATGAAAATGGCCGTTTATCTCTTCCTTATATACTTTCAACAGAGGTTAAGCCTTAAAGCCATGGCTAGAAAGGGCCAGAAGCATTTTTTCACCATTCTCAATTGCTAAGCCAGGAGGACAGGCACTTAGTTCCCTAGCCAAAATTAATCAAAATAAAGGGTGCTACTGAGATCAAGCATTTCACGGGAAGATCAACCCCAAATACATCTAGTACAAACTTACTTTTTTTTTTTATCTTAACCATAGCTACTATTCCTGAGATATTAGAAGTACTCAATGAATATTAGCTATTGTATTGGTTATTGATGCTGGAGAGTGATGAGTTCCCCCGGAGTGGGGACTCAAACCCTGAGCCAAGAAGGTTCTTGGCTTCATGTAGGAAAGAATGCAAATGAGAGCCGATATAGAGTTTAAAGTAAAAGTAAGTTTATTTAGCAGAGAGTAAGTAAGAAAAGAAAGGCCACCTCACAGAGTGGTGTTCTCTAATCGCTAGTGGAAGAGAGACTCTCTCTATCCCCCAGGCTAGGGTTTATATGTGTTTTTGTTTTGTTTTTTTATTAAAACTTATTGGAGGGACAGTGGTCAACAAAACTACATAGGTTTCAAGTGTACAATTCTGTAATACATCATCTGTATGTTGCATTACGTCCTCATCACCCAGAGTCAGTTCTCCTTCCATCACCATATATTTGACCCCCTTTACCCTCTTCTACCATCCTCCCTCCCTGCTAATATCCAAAATATATAAGGAACTCATACAACTCAACAACAAAAAGACAAACGATACAATTAAGAAATGGGCAGAAGACATGAACAGAAATTTCTCCCAACAAGACATACAAACGGCCAACAGATACATGAAAAAATGTTCAACTTCACTAATAGCTCTGCATGTTAGGGAAATGCAAACCAAAACCACAATGAGATATCACCTCACACCTGTTAGAATAGTTATCATCAACAAGACAAATACATACGTGTTTTTTGTTTCCATGGAAAGTTTGATGGCATAGGGGAAAAGAGAAAAGAAGAACAGTGGTAAGTTTATCTTTAGCTTCTGTAAGCTGCAAGAAGAATAGGGGCAGGTTTATCTTTAACTTTTGTAAGGCATAACCTGTGACTTGTTTGTAGTAGGCTTAACTACAGGAATGCCATAATGGGATCTCTTTGCTCAGTAGCCTTTGGATGGTCTGTTCTGTGTGATTGATTGTCTGCCTGAGTTCTGTGTCTGGCAGCACATAGGCAGCAGGCTTGGAATCCAACCTCCTAGTTCCTTCTTTTGTAGAAACAGTCCTCATGTCTCTTCCCTATATTATTTTTAATAACATGTGTTACATCTAACCCAGAAAAATAACAATGTCGGTATCAAAAATAAATAAATAAATTCTCCCTTTTTCCTGTTTCCGATTCTGATTTGTTTTTCAAAGCCTTTTGTTAGTAAAACTTAGAAATTTCTTTCAAATATTAAAACACTAATGAGAAAAAAAAATACATACATAGGGTGAGAGACCACCGTTAAGAAATAACTCTCCTGGGGGTGGCCAGTTAGCTCAGTTGGTTACAGCGCGGTGCTCTTAACAACAAAGCTGCCAGTTTGATCCCCACATGGGCCACTGTGAACTGTGCCCTCCACAACTAGATTGAAACAACTGCTTGACTTGGAGCTGATGGATCCTGAAAAACACACTTAACAAAATAAATAAAAGTTTAAGAAAAAAAAGAAAGAACCCTCATCTTACCTCAAAGGAAATTATGTCAGCTATTTTCACTACTTATGTCATTTCAATATTGTTAAACTGCAGTGCTAGAATTCTGACAGTCATTCACCTGGGAACACCTGAGCCTTGGTGCAACAGATCTCCTGGGAAAGGAGATGGTGCAGGTAATACAGCCCAGGAAGTGTGCGGTCATTTGTTGGGTTAAGGATGTGCTTTCTCTTTACCTGGCCTACATACTTGATGAGAGCAGGAGACTAAATTCCAACAGGACATACCCCTATGGTGAGCAATCTCTAAAATAATGAGTGAGGAAGTCTGCCTCTGGCACTTGAAAGAAGTTGCTTTGATGTAAGATTTGATTTGATGTAAGAAAAAATGGCCCCTGAAGTTGAAGTCCATGAAAGAGATTATACCTACATTTCAATGCTGTGATTGAAACTGAAAGAAGCAGATGAATGGAAAATAAGAGCCTATTAGAAAATTTCAAAAGAAAGCCTGAGACTCTCAGTACATGGGCAACTTTTTCTTTCTTTAGGGATCAATTAAAACTAATGAATTATGACCATTATTACAAATAAAGTAAGCCAAAGTCACTAGTTCTTTTCATAGGTTATATCTATTCTGAGGGACCATGAAAACATCTCTAAACTTCCCTGTCAATACCCCTATTGTGTTGTTCCTATCCCTTTGTCTCCTAAATGAAGCAAAAGAAAATTGCAAACAGATTGCCCCTTGGACTCTGTAATGGTGGGCTGATGGCTCAGTGAAGTCTGAAAAGCTTCAGGAACCCCTCTCTGCACCCCCAAAAACAAGGGAGGAACTGCCAGCTCTGTGACCCAAAACCATCTGCAAGACTAAAGAGCCCAACCTTTTCATTGTATGCATCTATTCTGTACTCCCTTCATCACAGTGTATCAATTATGTTAGGGTCAATACCACATTGCTTAGCCATTGGCTGCAAGGTCCAGACTAAAGACAAGGACCATTTATCACCCTGAAATCCTAAACTTGGGCCTGATATAGTAACTAGATACAATTTTGAGGAATCCATGAGTGTGTTTATATACATGGAAAGACGGGTGAGAGTGAATGTGAGTAGCCAAAAGGGTACTGGAGACATCTGTTAATTGCTACTTAGCATTCATTCTCCTCCTGTCATGGTAAAAATAGTCTGCATTTCTTTTGGGGAAATACTTCATCTCATGATGCTCAGCCATGCAGTCTGACACAACCTTCTGTTTCAGCGATGAGTCCTGAGTAGCTAAAACCGATCAGTTAAATCAGGGTTTCTCAGCCTTGGTACTATTGACATTAGGGGCTGAAAAACTCTTTGTTGTGGGGGGCTGTCCTGTGTATTGTAGGATATTCCGCAGCATCCCTGGACTCTCCCCCCGGGTGCCTTTATGATATCCCACAGTTAAGGTGACCAAAATGTTTTCAGGTGTTGCCAGATGTTCCCTGAGCAGGAAGGGGCGGCAAAACCACCCCTTATAAAGAACCACTAAGCTAAACTCACCCCTCATTTTACTAGTCAGGGTTCTTTTTATTTAATATTCTTTGTATTTATATTTGTCCAGTTTTATTGAGAAATAATTGACATATATCACTGCAGTAGTTTAAGGTATACAGTATAATGGTTTGATTTACAGATATTGTGAAGTGATTATAAGAGGTTTAGCTAACATCTATCTTCTCATATAGATACAATATAAGGGAAAGAATTTTCTCGTTGTTATGAGAACTCAGGATTTACTCTCTTAACAACTTTCCTATATATCATATAGTAGTGTTAGCTACAGCCATCATGTTGTACATTACATTCCTTGTACTTACTGATCCTATAACTGGAAGTTTATACCTTTAGACAAGCTTCTTCCAATTAGTCATGGTTCTTGATTTCAAAAACACTCTTAAGAGTTATACCTTATGTAGTACTTATTATATACCAGGAATTGCTTGAATAATCCTCAACAGCTCTATGAGGAAGTTAGTGCATTAGTCACAGTACAGATGAGGTTTATGTAACAAAGAGATCCCAAAATGCAGTGGCTCAGAGAACAAAGACATTTCTCTCACATTCAACAGTCTTGATGTGAGTAGTCCAGGTTGGGAGAAATCCACACAGTCACTCAAGGACCCAGGCCCCTTCCAAGTTGTTGTTCTACCATCAGTGTCTACATCATCACTGTATACATAGCCAAGCCGGGTGACCACCACGTCAGGGCTCCACCCACCAAGAACGACAAAAGGTAATGGAGGAGGTATACACAATGCCTTTTAAGATTCATATTTGAAAGTGGTAGACATCACTACCATACATTCCATTGGCAAGAACTTAGCCAGACTTAATTATAAGTCAAGTAGCACATGTGCCTAGCTGCACAGTCATGTAGCTTAGTTACAACACTACTACAGGCTGAATGTTTGTGTCACCACAAAATTCATGTTGAAGCCCTAATGTCCACTGTTGGTATTTGGAGGTGGGGCTGTTGGGAGGTATTTGGGTCATGAGGGTAGAACCCTTGTTAGTGGGATCAGTGGCCATATAAGAAGAGAAACAGGAGAGGTGATATCTCTCTGTCGTGGGAGGACACACCAAGAAGGCAACCATCTATAAACCAGGAAGTGAACACTCACCAAGAATGTGACGGTGCTGGCACCCTGATCTGGACTTTCAGCCTCCAGAATTATGAAAAATGTTTATTGTGTAAGCCACCCAGTCTTTGATATTGTTTTGTAGCAGCATAAACTAAGCCAAACAGCATATTGATGAAAGAAGGGGGAAAGAATTTTGGTAGAAAACCAGCAGTCTCCACATGTTACCACATTACAGATGAGGAAGGCAAGGCACAGAGCTAAAGTAACTGGCCCAAGTTTACAAGGCTGGCAAGTGGGACTGGAAGGCAAACAGTCTAAATGGAGAACACATGCTCTTCAACATCACTTTTCAAATGTTTGAGCCATAACCTAAAATAAGAAGAGCATTTTCCTTAGCAATCTAGCACACGTGTTTGTGTCTTTGTATGTTTATATGTACATATGTTTCATAAAACAATCGCTACCCTTACAATAGTCGATGAACTCTGATATTTGTATTCTATACTATTTCATTTTTTAAATGTTGGTCATACCCACTAAATTGATTTCATAGCCCTCCAGTGTATTGTGATTGACTGTATGAAAAGAGTGCACTACACTCAATTCTAGTAGGAGAAAGGGAAGTCATTGGAAAGCTAGTGGAGAACTCACAGTATGAACTGTATGAATAAGAAAGCTAGAGAATTACGTTCAGAAAACAGGTAGGCCCAGGGGTTCCAGGAAACCCAGCTAAAATCTTGTCATGGGAAGGGTCTGTTAAGATGCACCTGACACCACTGCTGATGTTACTTCCACCCCTGCCACTGGGCATTGGATGCCAAGGCCATTATCACTGGAATTAATTCCAAACCAGTTTGGCTTGTGTATGTGTCTCTCTCTTTCCAATGTCCCAGGAGGAAGAATCCAGTTGGCATACTTTGGCCATATGCCTGTGCCCAGGCTTTTAGCACCAGGCAGAGCAAAAATCTGGCTTCTCAACTCACAAAACCACAAAAAAAATATTAGATTCTGGGCAGCCCAAAACTGAATGAACAAACAAACAAAAAGGCAAATGTCCAATATGCTCATTCACTACTGGAGAAGCATACGTTGGTACAGCAACTTGAGCAAGTAATTGACAATATTATGCAGAACTGAAATATGTATCCCATGACATAGAAATTCCTCTTCTGGGCCTTGAGTCTGAATCGAAATTCCCACACAATGTGCATAATGAGACTTGTTTAAGTATGTTCACTGAAACAGTGTCTGTAATAATGAAAACTGGAAACAACCTAAAGATTTATCATTTAAAAAATGAACAGGGCTCAGTCCATTGCTCTTCTTTAGATCCCAGCACCAAGCAGCGGTGACAGATGATCAGAACCAAATAAATTCTTGTTGAAATGCACTATCACTGAATCAACTGCCGATCAGAAGGGATCCAATGAGTGATGTGCAGGGCTAGAACAACGTGTCCAGGGGACCTTTAGAAGAAAACATCATATAGTGCAAAGAATGTGAGCTTGAGATTAGGAAAAAGCTTGGTTTGATACCAAGTTCTGCTTGTTCAACCTAAAGCAAGTGGCTTAGCCCATGAGCCTCAGTTTCCTTGTCTATAAATGAGACGATTAACAGGATAAGGGATCCCAGGTGAGCAGTGCAGAGCTTCCCAACCATTGTGGCACAATGTTGTGCTGCGCATGAGTGATGGGTATGCCAAGGAGGTACTCCCTCAGCCTTTGGGTTGATCAGAGCCCCTGGGCCATTCACCTCTGGCCTTAAGCATCCTCATTCATCTTTGACTCCAGTATGGCATATGAATGTATGAACAATATAATTTTCTATGTGTGCCACGACCTGAAAGATGTGGGGAAGCACTAGCACAGTGCAGTCCCTGGCACATAGGATTCAGTAAATGTTAGTTCCCACTACTCACTGATGGAATGTGGGACTCTCTCAGGATTTTCTTACCTACCGGGGTTGTAGGGGATCGAAAATGATGTGGGCCTTGCCAGATCTCCTGAGAGCAGCTCTCCTGAAAATTATCAAAGACTTAAAAATGGCCTCCATAGGCTCTTCACACAGAAGACCACCCAGAGTAGGAACTGAACAAATATACAGAACAAAAGTCAAGGGGTCTAGAGTGAGTCAGATGAGGGAAGGAAAAGAAATGTCCTTCCATCTTGCCTCCTGAACTTCACCTTGACTCAGGCTATCTTTTTCCCTATTCTGTCTCATCTTTTTTCTCTTTATGTGTCTCGTATGTCATCACACATAGAGGTGTTGAGAAGGAACACTTCTCTAGTGTAGATGTTTCCTTCCATGTGAAGAGTATCCCAGCAGCATTACCTGGCCTCTTTCTGTCCCCTTGTTCAGTCCACCCCAAGGGAAGTGGAGCTGACTGACAGGAAGGAGAAAGGAAGCACACGTGGCCCAACTCCTTCTTCCTTTCTTCCCCTTGGGAGCTGATATCCTACAAAAACAATCTGTTCTTAACGTGGGACACAAAACACTTACTGGAAATTACCCTGCTGCCCAGAAGGCCTTCTGCAGCCCAGGGTGGCCAGTAATTAGGTGCGGAATTTCAGAATAGGGCGTACTTGCCCCACACCAACCATGTTCTCCAATATCAGCTTTTGCAATAGGGCATACAGGCAGTCAGGCCAAAGGTGGACCGAGCAGGTGGCTTAACAACATGAGTTTTGGGAAAAGGTTGGACTTTGAATTCACAGGAATCTAACATTTTTGCTATTAGTTAAGTCTTAAATTCTTAAAAATCAGATTTACATTAAGACAGCAGTAGAAAGAAAACCAGGTTTCAGTTAACAGGTCTGGGCTCTAGTCCTCTCCCCTCCTTTCCCTGATTCATTGTATATCCTTGAGAAAATTTCTTAATTTCAAAGGAACTCAGTTTGTTTTTCTCTTTTAAAAAATTATCAGTTGTAAAAGTATTTTAAAGGGTAAAATAAATATTTGTTTTTAAAAACAGTAGTTCTGTGCACCCCTGCCACTCATTTTAACCTCCACAGAGGCAACTAATTTCACCCATTTTGTTATTTACCTCCATGTCTCCAAATTACACTTTGGTATTGCTAGTTCTTGGTTTTTCCTTTTCAGGCATCCTCTATTGAGGATAGAACTATAGAAGATAGTATTTTGTTTCTATTCTTTCCTCCACTTTCAACATGCATACATACTATTCCCATGTATACTTTCTATTATGGACCTTTAACCATATGGAAATTTTCAATCAATAATCAATAATGGGTATTGAGTGCCTACATGAGTTAAGCACTTGGCTAGGCCCTAGAGTGAAAATGTAAGTAAGAAACCAGGCAGCCAGGTGTAAAGTATGTACTCTTAAACATTATGCCACATGCCTTTCATAATGACGGTTAAGGTACCAGAAGATCCAAAAACGTCTACTGAATCATCTAATAAACACTAAGTTGTGCTTAAATAGAACTTTCATATTCGTGCTTTACTGAATTCAAATTCTAGGAAAATTGGTTCATGCAAATCCAATACTTTCCAGTTAACCAATACCCCATACTCTAGCCACTCTGTACAAATAAGAGTTTTCCTCATAATAAGTTATTTGTATTTTCATGTCACTTTCACTATGTATGGTTGTTCCACATGCTCCCAGGGCATCCCAGAGAGACAACATGAAATTAGGCGGGAAGAAAAAGACAATTTTTTAGGAGAACAAAACCTAAATAAGCTACTTGCTACTTTAAAGTACCACATGAGAATAATGATATTTTATTGAAAATTGGGAACTGTAGAATTACTAAAAAGAAATCTACAATTTTTCTTAACCAAACAAAAGTTTTCACCATTTATCATTTTTAAACGAATTTCTCTCTCTCTCCTTTTTGGTGCCTGCTCCAGATCATAGATGCAAAAAAATAATGTCTCTAACAAGGAGTTTCCTCTTCCCTTAGTACAACTTTTCAATAATTCAAATGAATAGCAGAAATGACTCAATTCCAGATGTATTTTTCATCTATTTACCATGCTGTTACTTGTGATACAATGGAACAAGTATGTGGCAGGGACCCAGAAGATCTGTCAGATTAGCTCATCAACCAGTGGGCATGCATATATCTGCACCAGACTTCACATAGTGAAAGGTCACAGCCTTTCATCCCCTTCAGACGCGGAAAGCCAGAGTGCAGATTCGATTAAGAGGTGACTGTCACTTAGGTGGAAGAGGTCTTCTCAAACCAACTTGCCTTTCCCTTAGGGAAAACTGAATTTTCTTAGCTGCATCTTCCTGACATTTCAGGTTATTCAGGCGCTTCATTTCATACTCTCTTTCCAATTTGAGGGCTAAAAAATAAAATACATGAAGCAATCCAATATTTTTTCACAAGGCATAATTTAGTCAAAACTGAATATTTATAACACAGTAAAATTCACATTCTTGAATACTAAAAAAAGAAGACAGGGCTACATATATAGGGGGTATGGGTGTGAATGAGCATATTTAAACATTTATCTGATAGTAAGCAAAATAAACAAAATTTGCAATTTATTAAAATAGTTCTTATGAAACTTACATTCTGCAGAAGGGAGCAGACCATCCTTATTGGTTTTATGTATTTTGAGGGGTATAGGACTACCAAATGCAATTTCTTTCAAGAAAGGCAACTTGATTTTGGCTAGTTTCGTGCACCAGACCTTTGTAAGTAGTGCAAGATCCCAAGGTTCCTGTCTGGGGCAAAAATTCATTAATTCATTCAACAAATATTTATTAAGCATCTACTATGGGATTCAGAAGACATCTTATTAATTCTTAGTTCCATTTTCCAGGGAGGTATTCATGATTTTCCAGAGTTGCAAATCTAGCCAGCAGGAGCCATATACTAACTAATGTAAATACATATTGAAAAATTACCACACATTTTAACGACATGAACGTTTGTTCACAACACAGCCTCCCTGGAGTCAATCCAATCATCTCATGTCTTGTAAGAGGATGTAGTTAAGAACTGCAAGCTGCAAGTCTTTTATGGCTGATCAAAAATATGGTCACGGGGGGTGGGGGGGAGGGTGAGGGTATTGGAGGGCAGTCGGTGACCACAGGATGGCCACGGGGTTTGAAAATTAATCTGGGGAACGTAATTTGGTGGTTACCAGAGCGTAAGGGGGTTGGGGGGGGGATGAGGGTGAGGGGGATCAAATGTATGGTGATGGAAGGGGAGCTGACTCTGGGTGGTGAACACACAGTGTGACTTATGGATGATGTGATACAGAATTGCACACCTGAAATCTATGTAATTATACTAACAATTGTCACCCCAATAAATTAAAAATAAATTAAAAAAAAAAAATGGTCACATTAGGGAAAGAACAAATCATGCATTGAGCAGGGTGCATTGAGCACTAAGGCTTTGAGTATGTGATCTTACTTTAATCCTTACAACTACGATGTAGGTAGACAAGGAAACTGAGGCTCAGAAGTTAATTAAGAACCAGAGCTAGTACTTAGCCTAGGTATATTTATTTAGAAGCACCAATACGAAGAGAATCCTTAGAAAAACTGGAGAAAGAGATGAAATCCTAAGCTACAATATTAAAAATAATCACTATGAACTTTAAATGAAGAGTTTTATGCATCCTAATTAGGAAATTTAAAATATCAGCTATATGTGTCTCATGTACAGTCAATGTGAGTTCACATGCATGAGGAAAAGGGAAAGACCTGCTTTGGTATGAGAAAGGGAACTAAGGGTATTACACACATGCCACCCTTTTGTTTTCCACCTCCAGCTCCCTTGCTACTTTATCGTCTAATTTTAAGGAGCGACTTGAAGTTTACAGTTATCATAGATGTACTTGAATAAGTTCACTAAGATGTATTTATAAGAATGCTCACTGAAGCATTGTTTGTCAAAAAAAAACCAAAGAAGGAGCTTTAATGGTTATCAAGAAGAGCCCGGTTATACAAACTATAGCACATACATATAAGGAAAGAATAAGGTTTATCCCTATGCTAATTTGGGGAGATGAACAATAAAACAGCTAATATTTATCTAGCACTTACTACATGCTAGGCATTGTTTAAATCAGCTTACGTGTACAAACTCGTTTAATTGCCACAGTAACTCTATTAGGTAGGCAGGTGGTATTATTATCCATGTTTTACAGATTAGGAAATAAGGACAGAAAACAACCTGCCCAGGGTCAACAAGGCTGTTGGTTGTGGGTTGGAATCTGAACCCAGAAAGTCAGACTTTAGAATCTGTGCTCTTAATCATTAGGCTTTACAAGATACAGTGTGGTAGGGAGCAAAGTTCAATATAACCCCATGTGTAAAAACGTGTGTGTGTATCTTGTATAACAGACAAATATAAAACATTTTACCTCTGAGTGGGACTGGGGTGAGGGTGGGAATAGGGTATGAGAAATGGCATTTTTTATTTTCCCTTCAAATGCTTCTATACTGTTTGCATGTTCTTAGTGTATCTTTAAAATAATCTTCTAAAAACACTTTAAAAAAAAGAAAAAAGCCCAAGGTGAGGAGCTGCCTTAGCAAATGAACTCCAAAAAGTGCTACCACCATTCTGTTCCTCTTAATTTTGCTGCTCTTATAAATAGTATGATATCAAATACTTTCTTGTGAGAATGATAGAGAAGGCATTACTTTCACAGAAATTATTTATAATATAAAATTCTGCAAACCCAAACCGCAGAATCAGTGCTTTAAATCATTCTCCAGACATAAAAATATCTTCATTATAAAAGCTAGGTTTATAATAATATTGACTATAATTGTACTTGCCTATAGTTCAAGGTCTAAACATATACTGAACTGACAAAACTAAATAAAATGCAATAGTGAGTTTTCTCTGGTTTTCCTATAGCTCTCTGGTTTTACCACCCCATACGGTGTCTCCATTTACTTCTCAGAATATTGTTCGAAAGAAAAATTAAATTGACCCATAATGGTAAATATGTCATAGACTGTGGCAGAGAGGTTAAAAAAAAACCAAGTCTAAAAATTAGAAACAAATAAACATAAAACAAGGTAGCACGACACTACAGAGTGAAACTACCCTGTAGTAGCATTAGCAACCCATGTTCATTATGGGTTTACGATATGTCAGGCAACGTGCAAGAACTTTACATCCACTATTTCATTTGTATTCCACACCATATAGTAGATAGGTATTGATATGTCCATTTCACAGATGTGGAGTCCTACTCACAGAAAAGTTAAATAATTTACTCAGGGTTGCATGGGTCGCCAGGGGCAGAGCCAGACTTTGAGCCCAGGTCTTCTTGATTGCACAGCTCATCGTGGTCCACACACTTCTTGATTGCACAGCTCATTGTAGTCAAAGTGTACAGGATGCAAAATCAACCCTTTGAACCAGCTAATTAAGGATTCTTGTTAAGGTATACCTGACACGAAGGCATTTGTAGATAAACGTGCACTATCTACAGAGGTATTTTAAGGTAGTGGGCAATAGTAGAAAATGTTGCTTTAGAATACAGAGACTTCTAACCCTGCTCCATGACTGTGTCTTTGATCAAACCATTTTTCTGAACCATTTTTCTGAACCTCAGTTTTGTCATTTCAAAGTGTTGTTTTGTTGTAAAAACCAAGTAAGGGAATTAAATTCCTATAAAAGCAGTTGCGAAAACAACAACAACAAAACAACAGTATCCAGACATCGGAATATGTCTCATACAGTCTAGTATCTCATGGGGAGCATAAGATTGTCCAATACTTTTATTTTAGCAAGGCCACTCCCCACCCCAAGTCTATGCTTACCATAATAAAAAAATACTTACACTTCATAACAACTGCCCCGCAGAATGGTTTTCACTGTGTTCTTTCTTGGCAAGCCATAAGCCATGGTGAATTATTACAGCCCAACCTCCTAACACTGGTGCCTGATGACGGGATACTCTGTTCACTGCCTGAAATGATTGCAACACAGCTAAGTAATGGCTTTCCCTTGAATATTTTTAAATGTTCACATAATAAAAAGAGTCAGAAAAAAAGCATTTCTGAATATCAGAACGTTCCTAATAAATGTTCATTGAAGCTGAACTCCTAATGTAGAACAGTGTTTTTTCTCTTTTATTTTTCAGGAACTCATTTTATCACTTCTTGCCCTGTAAGGAGAAAATGCCAGGTTAACAGCATCGATTTTCCGTCATGGTATTTTGTCACTGCCTGAGCCTGCCAAACCTGCTCAAACACCGCATCACCAAAATGCCTCAGACTGTGGCAATGTTAAGAGATAAATAAAGGCTTGTACAGGGCACAGGGAATCCCTTCCCCAGCCCTAGCCCTTTAAAAAATGCAAACTTACCCAGATATTTCCTCTTTCAAAAAATCTGAACTCATAAAGTGTCCAACTCTAAGCACCCCTCCCACTCCTTCTCCCACTCACACGTTTTATAGTAGGTGAGTCTGCCCCCACCCCCGTGGGCAATTCCTTGTGCGAACCCCCTCGGGATTGCGGGTGGATCCCTCAAGCCGCCGCGGGACCCCGGGGAAAGGGCGCGTCCTCCTCCCCGGGCGCCTTCCCACGCCCGCGCCCGGCTCCTCCTTCCCACCGGCGGGCGCGCCCTCTCCGCGGGGGCCTCAGGGTCAGGTCCCAGAAGGGGTGCCGGCGCCCGCTCACCGACGTCCGGGAGTCCCCAAGGGTAGCGGTTCCTCCGGACCGACAGCAGAGGGCGCGCCCCATTAGGTGCACATGGCCGCGCACAGCTTGCCGCCCCGCGCTGCGGGCACACGCTTCTTCTCCACTCTGGTCGGGAGCTGTGGGCGGCACCCAGGGCTGCAGCGCCAGGCATCACGTCGCGGCCTCAATAAAGGGCTTTGTGGTATGGGCCCCGCCCACGAGGGGTCCGGGGCGCTGTGCCCCGGACACTAGTTCCGCGGGGTCCCCTCGGAGCGAGGGCCTCCGGGTTACACAGCCAAGGACCCGCACAAGCTGAACAAAGCCCACGAGGGAAAGTGGGCTGTGAGCCAGGCCTTTTTCTGAAAACGACACTTTTAAATGTAAGGAGCTTGTGTTGAAGCTATTTGGAGACCTCGTTTGGGAGACCATATGGGGACCCCACTTAAAGAAACGTGTCGAGTTCTGACGTGTTCACCATGAGCAATTCTCGCTGGTGACGCTTGAAGGAGCGTGTTCACACGCCCTAGTAAGTCACGGCAGTTTTAAGCTCTAAAACTCGAAACCTGTGCGTGGTAAATTACGTGTTCGCGTTAAGAACAAGATGGGATCCTAAAACGTGGCCTGATGGACCAGTTGCTGAAACCATTACACTGGTGATTCAGGATGGATCCACATTTTAACACATCAGATGGTCACCACTTAATGTTAAATGAAAATAGCTTACCTTTCCATTTTGGGTGAAGGTTTTGGAGTCGGAACTGGTTTGGAATTCTAGTTCTACTTGCTTCTATAGCTATGCCAATTCTTCTATAAAACGAGTATAACATTAATAATCGTCTTATCTCTTATAAGGTGGTTGTGAGGATTAAAGATCGTGTCTATTCTGCCACATGGTAAGTGCCTAATTATCTAATTCTGAGCCTAATAACAACTTGATGAAATAGGCAAGTGTTACTTATTATTCCTGTTGTAGAGAGGAAGAATAACCTGAGAGGTTAAAGGCCTGCCCAGGGTCACAAAGCTAGTGAGTTGCAGGGCCAACTTTTGAAGCTAAAACACAGTACCCTTCCGCCCTGACAGCCACCTCTGATACCAGCTTCTGCCTAATTAGAATAGGCTCCTGGGGTTGACCCACCTACAGAAGGTGCTTTTGTTCCTCCCAGAAACTAGAAGGTGAGGACTGGCTTGCTCTTTAACATTTCTAGTACCAATGGAAAATAAGCAACGAGGAGTAAAGGTAGGTGTTAGTATTTAATAGAATGGTGAAGTCATTCATGGATTGTGAAACCACTGTAGTAGATTTTGACCTGACTAGTGTCAAAATAGTGTCATGCAGGGCAGGCTTCGGGGTCTCTTCTGAGGTCTCTAGTCCCGCTCCCCACAGAAGAACGCAGGATATGGTGAGGCCAAAAAGGAACACCCACGGAGCCATAGATACAGGAGTCATACAACTATAGTCTCACTGGCGACTGGGTTGGAGATACAAGAAGCAAGAGCCACACGATCTGCAACCTGCCGTCCACTTGTCTGCCAGCCAACCAACCTCACTTGCTAGCTGCAATCCGCGGTGCGAACTGCAATCCGCTCTTGCTAGCTCAGCCACCATCTTCTTGCTAGCCCCCATTTGCTGCTAGTGTAGCCACGGCAGTTATATTAGTGGCCAGTAGTTCACTGGTTACAGTTGACGGCCAACTAGCCACAGTTGATGGCCATCCAATCACAGTTAATGGCCATTTACTACCCGAGTGAGTACCTTTCCACATGAGGCCAAGAGCCTGGAAACTGCACTCCTGGCTCTGTCCCCACAAGTAGAGTTAGAATTTTTTAAATGAATTAGCATGGAATGGTGGGAAAATGAATATTCATTACACAAATGAGTATTGTTTTGTGGAACTTTCATTTCTGTTATACATATGCACTCATGCACATGCCTGTGTGTGTGTGTGTGTGTGTGCAGTTTTAATGTAAAATATAGTTCTTACAGTGGGTGTAAAAAGTTTGAAAGCCACTGTCTAAGACCATTTCATTTTAGGGATGAAAAAACAGAGACTGCGTTGTTAACTGACAGGCAACCTTAGAGTTGAAGTGGTGCATGGATCCATGGCCTGTTCTCTTTTTATAAATGAAGAAATCAAGACCCTAGGGAGAGGATGTAATGGGCCCAGGGCCACAGTGAGAGAGATCAGACAGCCTGTGATTGCTCCATGTGGGAACTTCACCTTCTGCATATGTATATAGTTCCTGACAATTGTGTTTAGTTAGTTCCTGTGTGACTGACTCACTTTGAACAAATGTGGTGCAAGTTACAGAGTGTGACTTCTGAGACTAGGTCATAAAAGGTATGGGGGAAGGAGGCTTCTTCCTTCTTGTAGTATTTCTTGGAAGAGGTTGGCTGCCATGTCAGGAGATAAGTCAAGACAGATAAGTCAAAAATGCACGTGCAAAGGAATCAAGGCTTGTAGCCAACAACTGGTGAGAAGCTGAGGCCTCTTGACACCAACCACGGGAGTGAGCCACCTTGTAAGCAAATCCTCCAAGGTTCAGTTAAACCTTCAGATGACTGCAGCCCCAGTGTCTTCACTGAAACTTCACAGGACACCCTGAACAAGACCACCTAGCTAAGCGCTGCAGGATTCCTGGCCCTCAGAGAGCTAAAGATAATAAATACCTATCGTTTTAAGCCACAAACCTTTGAGGTATTTGTTACAGAGTAGTAGATAACTAATAAGTGTCTTACTGTAGAAGAACTATTTTAAGACACATTAAGTGTCTTACTGTAGCAGGACTATTTTACGTAGAGGAAAATAGCCATGTTTTTATAATTTTGAGGTTAATAGTTTGATAAAAATGAACAGTAAAACATGCTTTACAGACATTTTCTGGGAAGCAGCGTATTTTGCCAGATCTCATCTAGAACCGGTTAAGATCCTTAAAAATTTTCAACACAGAAAATATATGGTAACCACACCTCTCCATGTATTTCAAAACAAAAATAACTCTAAATCCTATAAAAGGGAGAAGAGTATCCAGTAAAGGATGGTTTTCACCCTCCTAATGATTATTTCAGTATTTTCTTTTGAAATACCAAGTTATTTCTAAACCTACCTGCACAGCTCACTCATGCTCTCTCTAGTTCCCTCTCCCTCTTCCCTGCGTCTCTCCCACCCGCTTCTTCTCTTTTGCCTCCCTCCTTCCTTCTCCCTTCCCTCCTTTTCTTTCTCTCTATTTTGATCCATGCTCTCTCTCCCCCTGCTTTTCTGGTGCCCTATGCATATCTTCCTGTTGGGTAGGCCTTCACTGATGTCATCAATTCCAGAGTTAGTTTTCATTTAAATTGGTTAAGAGAGTGTTGCTGCCACCTAGTGGTAAAACTAAGGTACAAGGAAGAATGCAAAAGAGACAAAAAATCATAACACAAACCTACCGGTTAACGTTTACTATGCTTTGGGCCCTGTTCAAGGTACTTCATATACATTGTCCATTTAATTATCACAACAATAGATGCTATTATTAATTTAGTGATGTGATTTTAGGGATATTAGAAAAGAAAAAACTGAGGCATCTCAAATGTGAATAACTTTCCCAGGGTCATAGGATTTGACCCACGACTATATGATTCTGATTTTTTGTTCTCTTTACCACACTATACATTCTCCCAGGATTGGAATTAAGGCAAGGTTTTATAATATATACTTATAAATATTTTTGCAACTGCTCATTGCAAAATATTGAGTTAATTTCTCGTCATATATATAGATATTCATTCTACTTTCAAAGAGTGATGTTTTATTTCTTTTAACTTAACAGGTAAATCACAGAGGCAGCCAAAACTTTTTTCATGGCCACATCCAAAACTTCTCTAGTAATGACACCAACTCTAAGATAACGATAAAACAATTCACCTGCAAAAACTTTAAAATCATCGAAACACAGCACCAAGAGTCCTAAATAGTCTCAATCCTTCCGTACTAGCACCTTCCTAATTCTGTCACATCTTTAGCCACTCCTTTGTTAGTGAACTGACCTGGGGTTCGGCCACTTGGTAGACGTCAGCCAAAAGAACACCCCAAGATGATTTTGTTAGTAGGAATTTTATTGCAAGACAGCAAGCAAGGAGCACACTGGGCATGGTTCCCAAAGCAGTGCCTCTCGGAGCAGAAAGGACTGCAGGGCTTTCTAGGGCCAGCTGCTTCCATCGTAGCATGTTGAGGTATGTTTTGGGGTGAACATGCACAGTGAGTGAACATGGCTATACATACATCGCATGTACAGAAAATGGTGAAAAAGCTCCGCTTTGGGAGATTTCAGTATTATTATGAGAGTATAATGAGAAAAGTTGCTGCTGAGGTCACTGAAGGGGCCTTCAGGCAACTTCAACCGGTCTCAGGTGGTTTCAGGCAGTTTCCTAATCTTTACCTTCTGGCTCTGAAGAAAAACATCTCAGGCAAGACAATGAGCATAATAAATATTTAAATAATTATGTAGCCTTTCTCCAAGTGTTTAATTGAGCCCTTGTATACAACCTAGGTAGGCTATTCCTTCACCTGTTTCCTTCTTTCTTCCCCTCTTGAAATCTGTGTATGCCCAGGTGTGTACACCTTTCTCTATTCCTTCTGCACAAGTACTCTCAGTGGCTCTGCCCTCACTACTGCAGCCGTCACTTCTCTTTGGATGTCCCCCAACTCTGACTCTCTAGCCAACCTTGCCTTCTTTCCTGAACTCATATCCTGCATTTCCATCAGCTTATGGGACTTCCTAGCTGACTATCCTGTTCAGATGAAAGTGTCAACATATACATAAGCTAATTCATCACCTACTTCCTAAACCATCTCTTTGGTTTCTAATTCTGGGGATGGCACTTCCTGGTCCTTTGAGGGAGACACCTTTACAAATGGCGATTTCTCTTACAAATGTAAATGTCTTTTACAAAGAGTTAACTTCTACTTGGTTTTCAGAGCTTCGCCCAAGTCTGCTGTTTCTTAAAATTAACCAGCCTAAAACAATCCTTATGCCAAATAGACATACAGAGGGTGCCAAAAAAATGTATACACATTTTAAGAAAGTAAAAAACTGTATTAAAATTGTAATACTCAATATATACCGATAAAAAAAGATGAATACAAGTCACATTTGACTTCTGCAATTACAAGAGGTGCTCAAAGTGGTTTCCATCAGTGTAATTTTAATATAGATTTTTCCTTTCTTAAAATGTGCATATGTGTTTTTTGGCACCTTCTGTATTTTGGGGTAGTAAATTCTGTTCCATACAGCTCCTAGGCTACAAACCTGTACAGCATGTTTTTAATACTATACTGAATGCTGTAGGCAATTGTAACACAATGGTATTTGTGTAATACATTGCGCTAAGGGCTATAATGTCACTAAGTGATAGGAATTTTTCAGCTCCATTGTAATCTTATGGGACGTGTATGCCGTTTGTTGTTGACAGAAAGGTCGTTATGCAATGCATGACTGTAGTAATTTGCAGAGCCATATTTAACACTCCTGACCTGTGTGGATGAAAAAAGGGGTTCTATGGAAACTAACCTCACAGGGTGACCTTATCTTAAATTCCTACGTGGGCAGGTCAAAGTGGGGAGTCATGCCCCAGGCCTAAAACTTCTTTAAGGAAAGGTCTTAAGCCAACCCTGTCCATTGTTCTTAATACCCACTTCTAGAGGTATTATTATCTGTTAAAGTGTATTAACAGATAGTAATACCTCTAGAAGGGGATATTAACCCTCAAGAGAGCACATTATCTTAACTATCCTGTAATCCAACACCCTTTCCCCCTTGCTTTCTCCAGTCTTTCTTGAGTCCCCTCTTTAATTTCAAATGCATAAAAGAAGCTGCAAAACTGTTATTCTCTGGAGCATTTGTGATCTTGCTTCCTGACATATGTTGTCAGTTTGGCTCAAATAAACTCTTATAAAAATTCTCTACAGGTTTGCACATTTCTTACATCAACATCTACCTCCTTGGAGTTCTCTGGATCCCCTGGCTAGGCTATATATCCCTCTGTCCATCAGATTTCCATTGCATCCTTATAATAATATTCACTACCCACCCCTTTTATTATATTTGAGGTTGACAGAGTAGGTTTCTGTACCTTAAACACATTAGTGCCTGACGAGAACAGAAAATAATGGCCACAAATAGTGTCCAGTCCCCTCAGCTCCCCTTAGAGGCAGACGTTAAAATTTCCCAGGTGTCCAGTTGATTAAATTCCTGTTCTTTTGGAGGCACAGCAGATCAGAATCCATTATCCTGATTCAAGACTATGGCACGTGACTTACAAACTAGGATTCTCCCCAGGACAAAATCTGGAGCAGTGGGGATCCCTGGCTGGCTCTCAAGTGGGCACCCCAAACCTACATCTGTGGTGGAGAGGTTTACACCAGGAGAGCTGCACTTGAATTCCTCCACTACGTAGGCATAAAGCACTAGTTATAAAAGTAGGAAGAAAAGTCTTTCTTTACACATTTTAATATTTGAGGCCATTAGAGTGTTACAATTTTGCCCTGTAAAGTACTAGTTGAAAAAAGGATTAATCTGCTTCAGTCCAATTGACAGTTTAATTTCATTCTAATTTATAATATGTTATTTTAAGAGTAACTAGGAAAGAAGGAGCAAATAGAAACTTAAGATGAGATCTCTAGTTATTCAATAAATATTTGTTCAAATGAGTCACATTTTATTGACTTTTCAAATATATTATAAATCACATCAATTCAACTCTTTTCCTTGGGAGACAGAAACCAGATGGAGGGAGTATGCTCTGATAGAAATAGTCTAACTAGGAATCCAAAAACCCTGTAGACTCCTTTCCTAAATATGAAAAACGTCTAAGCCTTTGTATCATTTGTGAAATCTAATATATAGCCCTCAAAACTATTTTTTGATAGATTCCATGCATTTGTCTAATCCTTCACATAAATATTATAGTGCTAATAATTATAGTGCTAAGATAAGTTACTAAATGACTTTTAATAATTTTACCTATTTTATATCTTGCTATATTTATGTCAAGAATTCATTAAAGTTAGTGTATAAAACGATATAAACTTTATTTGTCCTAAAACTTCTTCCTTTGAAGATTTATGTCCCAGTTTTATCATTTTCATATACTCTTTTTAATTTTATTCATTTCAGTGATTAATGTTTCGTCTTAAGCTTTAATTTAATTAGATAAACCAATTTAACACCCATCTCTTGAGCAGTTTCTGTATGCAAGGCTCTATAATTGGCCTCTGCAATCTAAAATTTGTACCCCTTTTCCCTTTTCTCCCATATGCAAGAAAAGCTCATTTTTTTCCCTTGAAGATTTAAGTCAGTTATGAAAAGTATACATTCTCAGCTTGGAGAAATATGGAAAAAGAAATTATCACCTCTCTTTCTGTCAGTTGTGAAAACTGTCTTGAAAGAATTAAGATTCCTTTTTTAAGCCAAAATCTAAAGTTGGAATGCATATAAGCCCCCATAGGCAATAAATATCAATCCACTTAAATTCAGGATTTAAAAAAAAAAGGAATTACTTCAAAGTGTAGAACTTTTTGTACTTGCTCAAATACCGACTTCCTAATGATAAACCTGTCTGTGATTTCACCCCTTAATTCTTTTTTGTCTGCCAGAACCTCTAAGATAAATTCCTTTCTTAAACTTTTTTGATGCATATATATTGTAAAATGATTACCAAAATCAAGATAATTAACGTTTAGAGGGGGAGCAAAGTTTGCCACCCCAAAATATGCCTCTTTTGGGATATTGATTATTTTAAGCTGGTTACTTTTAAAAAACAAAAGACTCAGGAAAAACCTTTGACCTTCCCCCTAACTGCCTAAAAGAATTTAGAGACAGAACCTGCTCCAGGAAGGGAGCTATCATCGCAGATAACTATAGTTTAATAGGAACTAGGTGTGATAGGAAGGAACCTAGCAAGGCCCATTGATCAAAGTCCCCTCTGTGTCCCATTGTTAAAGATGGCCCAGCAAACATTTAGTAACCAAACATTTGGTTTTCATCTCCATCTGAATTACCGTCTTTTTGAATTGTCACACCACTACCACTTTCTCCTTAGCTCCAGAGGGCAAGTGCAACTGCAACTGTCCGATTTATCCTGATTTATCCTGGGTCCCATATTCTTATGGAACCCCTTTATGTACACGAAGAATGAATTTGGTTATTTTATCCTGTTAATCTGTGTCTTGTCAATTTGGTTATTAGACCAGCCTGAAGAACTAAGAGGGAGGAAGAAGGGGGGAAATTTTCCACTCTCCCCCACAACATCCGTCATCCCACATAGTTAAGTGTGTGTGTGTGTGTGTGTGTGTGTGCGCGTGTGTGTGTGTGTGGTGAGTATACTTAAGAGCTGTTCTCCTCAACTTTCAACTGTACAATGCTGTATTATTAACTAGAGTAAACAATTGTTAATTGTTTCTCAGCTTCCGTTTCTACTTTCCATAAATCAAAGTAAACCCCCTGCTGTTCATTAGGAGGCATTGCAATCTAATATGCTTTGAATTTTTAAGATTGATCCCATATATACTGTATATATGAGAAAGGAAATGACAGAGATAAAACAACGGTAGAACAAACTCATTTCTATTTCAAAGTTAAGCAAAGTTTCTAAAATGTATCTAAGTAGCTTCATAGAGTTTCCTCAGATATCTAAAAACAGGTATTTTATTCTAAATCTCAGGAAATTAGAAATGTTCAGAATAATACTTCAGATTCCAGGGAATGCTTTACATTTGGCAAGTGTCTAGTCTTTCAAAAAGGACTTGAAGCCCCACAACAGAGTGTAGCAATTAATGACCTTCTAGTAACTTTCATAAGAGCCAGCGTTGACCTTACAACTCTAGCCAAGATGTTTGTGTGGGAGGGAGAATTCTAAAATGATCCCAGTTATGGGCTGAATTGTGTCCCCCCCCAAATTCATATGTTGAAGTCCCAACCCAGTAACTCAGAATGACTATATTTGGAGAAAAGACGTTGAAAAGGGTAATTAAGGTGAAATGAGGTCATACGGATGAGCCCTAATCCAACGTGACTGGTGTGCTTATAAGAAGAGGCGATTAGGACATGGCTGTGCACAGAGGGAGGAGCACATCAGGACACAGGGAGGAGATGATGGCTATCTTCAGGCCAAGAAAAAGGCCTCAGAATGAAACCAACTCTGCTGACACCTTGGTCTCAGACTTCCAGCCTCCAGAATGTCAAGGGTGTAAATGTCTGTGGTTTATTTAAGCCACATACTCTATGGTACTTTGCTATGGCAGATCTTGTAAACTAATACAGCTCCCCAAATTCCTACCCTGTATAAGCTGCCATCTTGGAGCCCCGAGCAACCACTGCTTATAGCCAGTAAGATAGCAAGGGCCTTAATCTCATAACCAGGAGGAACTGAATTCTGCCAATAGCCTCCAGGAACTTGGAAGAGGACGCTGAAGAGACACTGTACTCTGACAGAAAGGGCCTGTCGGAGGAGAGTGCAGGCCAGCTGACACCTTCATTTCAGCCACGTGAGGCTCTGAGCAGAGAACCCAGCTATGCCAGGCCCAAAGCTCTGACCTTTGAGATAATAAATGCGTAGGATTTTAGACTGCTAAAGTTTGTGGTTCTGATTCAGCACCGAAAACAGTCTGAATGTGACCTAACCCAAAAGTTGGGTCATCACTGTGCGTGGTTCAAGGTCACTTAATTTATAACAGAGGACACCCAGTGCCCAGGAGGATTTTTCTTTTTCCCATGATGTCTTATTGAGTCCAGTATTTTTAAATTGGAATTCTAGGCTGAAATTTCCCATCCCCCTTTGAAGTACCACATTGTTTATTCAGAATTATAGTGGGCAGTTTTCATCTTTTTGGTTGCCCACGATCTTATCTCCTTCTTTTTTGGAAAAAGTGCCTATGTGAGTTTTGAGGGGAGATAGGACTTGCCTTGAACTGCAAAAAGACCAAACTCCTTTTTCTCTGCCCCCAGTGGTCAGGACACAGACTCTCCCCCTGTTCTTAGCTCCCCCCTGGGTTTTGGAATCAAAGCAGGTAAATCCAAGAAGCAGGGAGAATTACTGAGCCAGTGGTGCCGGAGGTAAAAGGTTAACACCAGGAGTAGAGGTGCGCTGCATAGCAGCCTGTGGAAGTTAAATGCGTGGATCCTGGAGCCGGACTGCCTGGGTTTGAATCCCTGCTCTGCGTCTGAGTAGCTGGGTGTCAGTCAGTTTTACTAGGTTAACTAGTAAAATCAGACCTATCAGTCTTGAACATTAAAATTTTTCTCAACACAGCAGCCAGAATGATCTGTTTAAAATCAATACTGTATTATGAACTAGAGTCACCAATTCTTAATTGTTTCTCAGTTTCCATTTCTACTTTCAGAGTACCAATAATAAATCAAAGGACACCCCTTTCAGCTCATTAGTAGGCATTGTAATCCATATGCTTTTAATTTTTAAGGTTGATCTCATATATACTATATATTTGAGAAAGAAATAAGAGATAAAACAATGCTAGAACAAACTCATTTCTATCCCAAAGTTAAGCAAAATCTCTCAGATGTATCTAACTAGCTCTAACCTCCCTGGCTTCCTTGCCGTTTCCCAAGCTGGCCAGGAGTGTTCCCACCGGTCATAGGTTGAATTGTGTCCCCCAAAGAGATGTTGAAGTCCTAACTCCCAGTACCTAGGAATGTGACCGTGTTCGGAAATAGGGTCTTTGCAGATGTAATCAAGTTAAAATGAGGTCCTGTCAGATGAGAGTGGGGCCTAAATCTTATCACTGTGTCCTTACAAAAAAAAAAGACACAGAAACACAGGCAAAGATTGGAGCGATCGAAGGAACAGATTCTCTCTCAAAGCCTCTAAAAAGGATACAACCGTACCGACACTTGGATTTCAGACTACTGGCCCCTTGAGGTATGAGTGAATAGATTTCTGTTTGTTTGTTTGTTTGTTTTTCCTGTTACCCAGTTTATGGGACTTTGTCAGAGCAGTCCTATGAAATGAATGCACCACCTTGGGCCTTTAAAACTAGCTGTTTCTTCTACCCAGAACAGTCTTCCTCCTCCAGAGATCAATAAGTCTCTCACCTCCATTAAGCCTTTGCTCACCAAGGCTCTTCCTAACACTCTAGTCAAACCGATACCCCTCCACAGCACAGGGAATGTAGTCAATACTATCGTAATAACTTTGTACAGTGAGAGATGGGTCCTAGACGTCTAGCGATCCCATTGTAAGATATATAAATGTCAAGTCACTGTGTTGTGCACTTGAAACTAATATTACCATGTTTCCCCAAAAATAAGACCTAGCCGGACCAGCAGCTCTAATGCG
Organism: Rhinolophus ferrumequinum; assembly: GCF_004115265.2. Classification (NCBI taxonomy): domain Eukaryota; kingdom Metazoa; phylum Chordata; class Mammalia; order Chiroptera; family Rhinolophidae; genus Rhinolophus; species Rhinolophus ferrumequinum. The sequence continues at coordinate 41,077,792 of NC_046288.1, forward strand.
TCTTTTGGAGCAAAAATTAATGTAAGATCCGGTCTTATTTTAATATAAGACCCGGTTAATATAATATAATATAATATAATATAATATAATACCTGGTTAATATAATATAATACTGGGTCATATATTAATTTTTGCTCCAAAAGACACATTAGAGCTGATGGTCCAGCTAGGTCTTATTTTCGGGGAAACATGATATATGCCAAATACACTTTAATAAAATTTGAAAAACTGCCTTCCCTCATCCTGGTACAGTCAATCCCCTTACCCTGCCCTACCTTTTTTTTTTTTTAGAAGACTACTGTATTAGCTGGCAATTCTCACAAATTCCAGGCATGGTGCATAGCCTCTGCTCAGCCCAGTTATCTGTTATGGGCTCTGAAATATCCACCTCTACAACAACTGGTTAAATTTTGTGCAAGTATTATGGAATACTTTCATGCAAGCTCAGTTTTAGCTTATATAATATTAAACATAAGCAATGTGAAATATAGGAAATATAGGAATTTACTACAGTAAATCCTCATTTAATGTCATTGATGGTTCTTGGAACTGTGGCCAAATGACCGTACTACTCGTATAATGAAACCAATTTTACCATCAGCTAATTGATATAAATTAGAATTAAGTTCCTATGGCATCTCATCAACATTAAAACAAAATAAAATGATGTTATTAGATGACCTGCTGTACTCCTTTTTATCAAAATGTAAATAAAGTGGTTCCAGCTCAGGGTCTTTTCAATAACCCTCCAGGTTGGAGAGAACTTTTAACCTCCCATTTTTCTTTCTCTACCTTATTCTCCTTTCCCCTTTCTTCTCTTTTCTTAACGCCTGTTCTATTTTTCTCTGTTGTTGACATTGTCTTTTTCCTTCCCCTGTTGTTCCCTCTTCTCTTTTTTCCTCTTTATTCTTTTCCTCCCTCTTTGCATTTACTTTCATCCATCCATACTTTCAATTCTCCCGTTTTACCTCCCTACTAATGCTGAAATCATTACATGCTAATAGAGCCAAGTAAATTCCAGTTCTGCTTTTTTTTTGCATTTATTACCTTCTAAATTCCCAGATAGTTTATTTATTTTGTTTATTGTTTCTTATGTGATCATCAATTATTGTCAGAATGTGAACTCCATAAGAGCAGGGAATTTCTGTTTACTTCACTGCTGTATCCTTAGGGCCTTGAACATTCCATAAGAATGCATATTTAGATAGTAAAAAATAAAAAAATGGCAACAAAGTGAATATTGTGCAAGACAAGACAGTGGTGACCTCTGGAGCAATAGAGGTGCTTATAATTTGGAAGGTACATATAGGGGGCTTTCTGACTTGCAGGAAGTGTTCTATTTCTTAACCTGGTTAGCAGTTAAAGGGATGATTACTTTCTCATAATTTATTAAATTGTACATTTATGTTGTATGTATCTTTTTGCATGAGCTCTTTTTCACACTAAAAAGATTCTTGAAGAATCACTTTCATTTGTTCCTATAAAGATTGTTGCTTTAAATATTATTTATAAAAATGTTGAAACCTTGATGATTATTTTAAATGGTATAATATAGTTATAATGCCCCCAAAAGCCACAAAGCCATTTTATTTTAAAATATGATTTTAATAGAAGTAATGTGCAAAGCGGCAACATGTAATACATAGCTACTGTCATGGACTGAATTGTGTCCCCAAATCAATATGTTGAAGGCCTAAATACCTCCCAAATGTGATTGAATTTGGAGAAAGGGCCTTTAAGGAGATAATTAAGATTCCATGAGGTCATAAGGATGGGGCCCTGATCCAATAGGACTGGTGCCCTTTGAAGAAGAGATACCAGGAGTGTGTGTGCACAGAGGAAGGGCCATGTGAGGACATAGCAAGAAAGTGGCCACCCAGAAGCCTAGGAGAGAGGCCTAACCAGAAAGCAGCCATGCTGGCACCTTGATCTTGGACTTCCCACTCCTCTAGAACTGTGAGTACATAACTAAATGTCTGTGTTTAAGCCACCCGGTCTGTGGTATTTTGTTATGGTGGCCCTAAGAGACTAATACAGCTACCAATCCATGACTCACTTTTCTTCGCATTCCTCTGTTCCTTCTTCCCCTTCTCCCTTTCCTCCTCAAAAAAAATCCTGAGGTGGGAACATTAAGTGACATATAGATGTGGTGGTTTAAAAAACAAGGATCCACAGATCCTTTGCTACTCCTCCCTTCAAGAAGGAGAGCTTAATTCCCCTCCCCTCAAGCGTGGGCTGGACTTAGTGACTCCCTTCTAGCAAATAGAATGAAGTAGAAATGACAGTATAAGTCAGAGACTCTGTCATAGGCACTGTGGCTCTCGCATGTTCTCTCTCTCCCTCTCTCTCTCTCTCTCCCTCTCTCTCTCTCTCAGGTCACTCGCTCTTTGGGGAAGTCAGCATCAATGTGGAGCAGTCCTATGGAGAGGCCATGGAGTGAGGAACTGAGGCCTCAAGTCAACAGCCACCCGAATGAGCCATCTTAGAAGTGGGTCCTCCAGCCCCAGTCAAGCGCTCAGATGACTGCAGCCCTGGTCAACATCTTGACTACAACTTCATGAGACACCTTGGGCCACAAACACCCAACTAAGCTGCTCTCAAATTCCTGAGGCACAGAATCTGTGAGATAACGTGTTTATTTTAAGCCACAAAATTTGGGGTGATGTGTTACTCCAATCAATCTGTAACACCATAGGCTAGATCATATTTCTATTAATAAAAAAGAGATAAAGAGGCATAGAAAAAAAGACCTGGAAATGAGGAGGAGTTAGGAGGAGAAAGAAGTAAAAAGAGGGTATAGTGAAGAGAAGCCCAAAGTATTTACTCTTTTGGAGAGAGACAGGATGAGCTTAGGGTGACTGTTATAAGATATGGGACTTTGGGGACAGAGAGACTTAAAAGATATACTTAGGGAACTTTGCTGTGCCATGTGATAGAAATCTCTCCCTTGTGTTCCTGAAAATATTTAAGTAAAGCTCTATATATTTTTAAAATAATAATAAATAACAATAATCCAACACTGCCCAGTGATTTAACTTGTCCCCGTGACCTATTTATTTAAGTCAACCGTAGTAATTTTATACTAACTGCTCAATTTTTTTACTAGTTACTAGCTACCCCTCTTTTACTAGCTACTCAATTTCCCAGTGTTTCTTTTTTGTTTGTTTGTTTTTAATTTAGTTTTAATTTATTGGGGTGACTTATAGCTAGCGGTGGTGATAGACAAAGCTCCAGCCGTTAGTTGAGCACACTTACTAAGTACTTCAAAGAATGCCTTGCCCATCTTATACGATAAACAAAGTCTCATTATTTTGAGAGCTTAGAAAGTAAAAACTTAGTGAGTTTTTTGAAGTCATTGATAAGTCACTTTAATTTCACACACACAAAAATATGTGTATATAGCTCCAGAACTAGCTGATTTTTAAAAGATTTTCCTATATTTATTCTGAATGTAAGACCTTAGACTGAGGTCTTATTGATTGCAGTTGAAAAAGTACGGGTTTTGGAGCTGTCTATAGATTGGGTTAAAATTCCAGTTACACCACTTTCTAGCTATGTGATCAGGAGCAAATTCCTTTCTGTGAGCCCCAGTTTTTTTGCCTGCAAATAGGAGTGGATCAGCAGTCAGGACCGACTCTCCAGGGTCCTTGTGAGAAATAAATAGCAGAACAATTGTGAGTAATAGCTGTAATTTGCTAAACAAGCCAGGCACTGCCCTAAGCACTTTTCCTTTTGTATCTTTAGTCCTTGGCACTTGGCTCAGCAAATGTTCCCTTTCAGTCTCAGAAGCAGGTTTTACAGCATTGAAGATGACAGAGTGATGGTGTGGGTTGTGGAAGGCTGGGGAGAGAAAGGAGTCCTCCCCAAATGGGGGTCTGGTGGTGGCTGGAGAAAGCCTTCTCAGATTCAAAGAGGAGTGCTGATATTAGCAGCAAGGAGGGTGAGGGGTAGAGAGGACAGGAAGGAATGAGGTTAAAAAGAAGTGCAGAGTCAGGAAGAAAGGAAAGTATCTGTATTGTGCCCCTCCTGAGTGCTTTGCACACTCCCTTTGCTGACTTCACACCGCCACTCCCAGCAGTTATCACTCTGCACTTAACCTTGGGGCCCAGGAGTTGGTCCAGACTCAAGCCTAGGAAGGGGCCCAGATTCCAACCACATCGGTCTCAAGATTCTTCCTTCCTTCCACAGGGCCACTTTATGCCCTTTTTAAATTATCTGAATGACAGTTATTTTTTACAAAACTAGCATCTGGTATGACATGTGAGGCATGGCTTTGAGAATGGGGGGTATCAGGACGGTGGGGTGGGGAAGCAGACAGGTGACCTGAGGTTGGCCCCAGAAAGACCACAGCCCCCGTTATCCAGGAAGGCAGTTCCCAACACCTCCTTGGCTTCTGAGGTTCCCATTACTGTCTGACGGACCTGCAGATAACATTTGGTCTGCAAATCAGGACTAGCTCCATGGGCCCATCAGCGGTCCTGACCACCTCAGAAGGTACGAGGCCTGCCTGACCTTGGGAATCTAGCCACTTTCCAGGACATGCTCAGATCAGCAATAAGCTGGGGATGGATTTGAAGAGTGAGGAAAGGATGATTCTAAAATCAATCTTTATTAGAGAGGAGGGCCTTCCCTTTTTACTATTTCTCTTTCTAGAGGGCTTTGTGTCTAGACTGGGCTTTAAATGTACAGTAGGAGTTCTAACAGTACTGCTCAAACAGGGATCTGTGGACTCATAAGACGCAAGTGAGGAATGAGTTTAAAATGCATATTCCCGGGTACTGCCACCAAAATTATGATTCAGGTGATTGGGGGTAGGGATCAGGAATCAGCTTTTAAATAATTAAGTGCCCATCATAATAACTACGTATGGTGACGGATGGTTACTTATTACAGACCTGTTATGGCGATCACTTTGTAAGGTATATAAATGTCGAATCACTATGTTGTACATTCGAAACTAACATTACATGTCAACTATAGTTAAAAATAATGTTTCTAAAAAATAATAAAAAATAAGTGCCCAGGTGATTCCCTTTCAGGTGTTTTTGGGCATTTTTGAAATAGTGACCTGAACACCATTGCATCAGATAAGCACCTGGAGTCTTGTGAAAAACACAAATTCCGTGGACGTCCTGAATTTTAATCTGCAGGAAAAGCGTTGGAGGGAGAGTAAGGAAGGAAACTCAGGGTTCTGCATTTTAAAGGGGCTCCCAGGTAAAGGTTTATGGATGAATTTTAAGAACTACCTGCCTAAGGGAGTAACAAAGTGTTCCCTTTGAGGGTCCCTGGCCTGGAGGATCTATTTCTGAGGAATCTCATAAGCTACTTTAGGTCTATGTTCATGAGGAATCCACAACCTCCGACTCAAGTGAGGAATGAGAAAAAGGCAGAGGACTGAGACTAGGAATTAAATAATAACCCACACTGGTTCCATAAGGTTTCTCTCGTAGGAACACTACAACACATCTGCCCTCTGTGTGTCCGCATTGTGCCTTTAGTGCACATTTTCTTACACAGAGATGCTCAATCAATAGCCGTTAAATTAACTTAAATGTACTTTCAATAAGTACATTCATAAGTTTTTACTGGTGGTGTTTGGACAACCACACGTGTGTGTATGGGTAAGGGGCAGGAGAGCTGGTAATGAACAAAAGTGGGAGATAAAACTCAGTGAGTTGCTGAGTAGACTTAAGTTGTAGTGCGGGAAAACATAACTACAAGTTCTAATTTTAGTTTACTTCCTCTCTTGCCCTGGGATCTTAAGCAAGCTACTTTCATTTCTCTATTTCAACGGTGCCTTTCTTTTTTTCTTTTTTCTTTTTTTTTTAAGGAATATGCCTTGTGGAATTATTTTAAGAAAGAAGCATTAAGAGATTGGAAAGCACCTTTTCCTCTTAGCCAAAATTGTGCGGAAGAGAATCTCTACCATCTGGGCCAGTTCAAGGAGAGTAGTACTTTCTTCTTCCTTGTTTTCTGTTTCTTCTTTTTATAAACTAAAGATCATTAGTTTAATAAATATGTATCGAGGATGCATTATATGCTAGAAACTATGATGACATCTGGCAGAGCAAACAAGACATAGTTACCACCCACTATTGTTGGAGAAGCTGGGGAATTAAGAGTCTGAAGTTGAAGGATCAGAGAAAAGTCACTTGCCAGCCCTTTTTATTGCTGACACAGATGGTAAGGTGGAGCTTCCGAAGTCATCTGGGAAGCCAGGGACTTAGCTGTCAGAGTGGAATTGCCCAGCCTGGAGTCACTGTTGATCAGCAGAGCCTGCTCTTGAGAAAACAGCTGAGTGTGGAGCAGGGGAGAGCAAGGACGTACGGAACCTGCTGCCACCTATGCCTCTCTGTCACTCAGTATGGTGGAAAGCGGGGATAAGCTGGGATATGCCAACTTCTCTTGAGTGTTTCTCCCAAAGCATGGCCGCTGTTTTACGTCTACTTACCAAATTTCATGCTAGTTCTCTCTCTCTCTCTCTCTCTCTCTCTCTCTCTCTCTCTCTCTCTCTCTCTCTCTCTCTCTCTCTCTCTGTTTTTCAACTAATACAAGGAAGGGAGTTGTGGGAAATGTAGTTTCAACATGTCCCAATTAACAGCATACATATGAGGAACTGTGTTGAGAAATGATGCAAGTTGACCAAGAGGTGGCAAATCAATGCAAAGATTCTGAACAAAAGTGTTTGTTCCGGTCCCAAGCTGTTTGTAACTCCTCAAGACTTCTCTAAGCACTAGAGCTGTCCTACCCACAGCAAACTCGCTGCATAACCTGAAGGTAGAAGGCAGCTGGTAAATGTAAGGCCGACACCCCAGCACAGCCACCACAGGTGTGACGATTAAGGATGGTCACTGAGTTTTTATAGTTTAGTGTGACACAACAGCTATTCACAATCACTTTAAATTTTCATTTTTTATCAGATTCAGATTTATGAGACATAGAAGGCTCATCTGTTCAAATACTTATTAACGCTTACTATATGCCACATGAAAGAAAATTGAAATGTCCTACTAGTCTCTGCATGAACCAACACAAACCCTTCTACTAGTTCTTGCTTGCCACACCACAGATCCCCTTCCCAACCACACCAGATTCCCGACAAGGTCTACAATAAATAAAACCGGGTGATAAGGGAGAGAGAAAGAAGCCCTGGGCCACATGACAAGTCACAAGCTTTAAGGTTTCATAGCCCTAGTCCAAAAGGATTGGTCATAACTTCTTAAAGTAAGGTGCTTTGGTTAAAAATAGCAGAATTTCCAGGGAACTATTTTAAATAGAAAAGGGGGAGTTATAATCAGGATGCTGGCTTATCTCAGTAGACTCAAGGGTAGGAATGCAGCCAACCCTCCCTCAGGCAGGCAGGGCCTGAATCAGGAAGTGGAAAGCCAGGAGTGCTCCAGTCCATCCCATTTTTCTTCTTTCTGTGCATTTGCTCCTTCTCCCTGCAAGCTGATTTCTCTGTTCCTCAAAGTACAAGATGGAGTTTGGCTGCCCCTCTTGAAGCTGAAGTTATAGTTTGAAGCAAATGACTGTTTTTCAGTCCTAATATCAAATAGGGAGAGAATCTGATTGGTTAAACTTGAGTTCAACATCCTCTCCTTGAACCAATTAGCCTTGGTGATGGTGGAACAAAGCTGCAGCCGGGGCCCCACCTCAGTGGGTAAGGAGCTCCCAGTACCAACACTCTGACTTTACTTATAGACGATACAAGGTTAAGACAATGCCAGTCAAGTGGAAAGTGGAAAGAGATAAAGGACTTCCTAGGAAGATTCCAAAAATCAAGCCTATTCTTCAGTGTTTTATAGGAACAGCATTAGCCAATGCAAAGTCAGGGGCCTAAAGATATGAATATTGGGGAACTCCATATATTCCATATGAACTTCGATACTTCACTGTAGTAAAGTCAGGATCAATTAAGCAAAGCGTGTCCAGGAGTATAGTAGATATTGTTGATTGCCTTCCCAAACCATTTCCCCTTCTCCTTGCTGTTACAGCTCTAGTTTTATTTGGGTATATCCTTCGCTTGGTCATGTGCTTGTGTGGATGCTGGCTACTTCCTAAACTCCTGAGGGTGAATCCTGATTAATCTAAGGCAATCAAGATAGTACCACTCCTTTGTCACCGAGTTAGGCTTGGGCAGGTGATATAGTCTCACCAATTAGACAATTGGTGAAACCAAGTGGGAGTTTCTGGGAAAGGTTTCCGCATTCCTAGAAAAGATATGGATGAAGTGACTATCTTTTCCTCCTTTATACCTTCTTGTGTCTGGATATTGGATACACCTAACACTGCCACAACCACGTTGGGACCATTAGGAGAGCTAATCTAAGGGGGAAAAGAAAGGAAGGAAAAACTAGAAAATGGAAAGAATAGGGTCAATGATAATGTCATTTATCAATGAATTAACTTGGGTGCTATCCTACGTTTGGACTTCTTAGATGAAGTACATCTTAGTTTTTAAGCCACTTTAAGTTGATTTTCATTCACTTGCTGCTGAAGACATGCTAACTAAAACAGGGTTTCTGGTTGGAATTAAGGTTTAAAAAAGACAAGCAAATCAGATTCCACATACAGAATCAGGAGTCAGAATGGAGTCAGACTTCTCAGCAACAACCTTGAGAGCTAGATGATGAAATCATAAAGGAAAACTTTTTCCAATATAGAATTTTCTGGCCAGCCATATTATCATTCAAGTACAAAAGTAGAATGAGAATATTTTAATACGCACAAGGTTTCAAAAAAATATACCTACACTAAGTTCTTTCTAGGAACCTAGAAAGAATGTGCTTCTGCAAAAGGAGGGAGTAACGAAGAGGAATGGGGTACAGTAAACAAGACCTCCTTCTTGAGAAGTGAAGTATAGCTGTGGACAAACTTTGAGGGAACTTCTATAAGGGGAAAGCACAACGCTCCAGAAGAGATTGCTTCAAGACGATGAAATGATAAAAAATGTGTATCGAATGCATGTGAATATAATGTGAGTTTTACAAAACTTACAGAAATGTTGAGAAAATGGAGGTGTTAAGCAGAAAAGGGAAAGTCAAGATATACTACATGACTCAACTTGAATTCGCATTTAAAAGAATATTTGTGCAAAATAATGGTATAATTTGATTGACAGGATGTGTGAACAAGAAGGGTATGAGTGTGTGTATAAAAGAGCAAAATCTTCAGTAATACAAAGTTTATAGAAAATGCCTAAAATTTTAAAATTGAGTAGCAACATAAGTATTTAGAGATCTGGAGGAAGATATGAAAATAATCAACAAGAGTGAAAGTTATAGCCTCTGAGGAGAGGGAAATTATGATGGGCAGGTGGCAGGGGACTGGTACTTACTTAACAATCTTTTAGACTCTTTGTTTTTCTGCGGGATTTTAAAACTGTGATTTAAAATATTTTAATGGCAGGATATAAAAAGAAACAATCATTGCGAAAAGGAAAAGGAAAGAAAACTTAGGTAAACAAAAGTTTAGGTAGAAATGTGAAAACAACAGCCACAGAACAAGGAGTAAATGAATGGCCTCTAGCGGTTGTAGCTGATTGGATGGCAGGAGGTCCTCGAATGTTACCCTGCAGAGTGCAAAATTTATCCTGGAAGAAGTAGGATTTTGGGAATTTCAGTGTGTGTGTGACAATCAAATTAATCCTTGGATAAAAAGAAATGACTGCATGACAGGATGGAGAATGGTTTGGAGAACATAAAAACTAGGCGCAGGAAGACCAGTCAGATACTTTTGCACAAATTAACCAAGTCAGAGTTGAGGGCTGGAACCAAAGCGTGAGGTGCAGCGGAGCAGATGACTGTGGGAAGTTGAGGAGGAAGGCTTGGGGATTCACTAGATCAAGCACTGTTGGCGGAGGGAGGACACTTAGAAGCCTGGTTTGAGCAGTAGTGACATCCCACTGGCTGCTCATTTCCATAGGAATTTCCCCCGCTCATTAGTTTTGAGGAATAAAATAAAATTGGTATAATTCCTCTCATCCCATCCCCATCCAACACCCCACTCTTGGGACTGGGCAATACAGCTCAAATCTCTCACCAGAAACTTTATAAATGGGCTTAATTACCACAGAAGTGTTACATACTGATTTTATGGTTGATATATGAGTTGGAAAGCCCCTGGAACTCCACCAAGTTCCTGGCCTTCTGAGCTTAGATGAAGATTTTGGAAAGTTTTCAGTTGTCGTTGTTGTTGTTGTTTGCTTTTTTGATTTTTGCTGTTGTAACAGGCCTTCTTGGTGTCAGTGAGAATAGTGAGTGCTCACAACATGCCAGGCATTTGACTTACATTGTCCCCTTCTCTCCTTGTCCCCTTCTATCCTTGTCCCCTACGACCCTATTCACATAGGAAGAGCTGAGGCTCACAAATACTACGGAGCCTGTTGTCAATACATCATTAGTAAACCCAGAGCTGGGATCAAACTCACTGTTGGTGTGGATTCAAAGCTTGATCCCTGAACCACTATGGTCTCACTGTGAGTGGCTCCACTCTCTGCCTTCCTGGGATGAACAGGTCTCCCAACAGTCAGTGCCGGCCTTTGTCTGTGAGTCAACTGCTTGGCCTGCTCTCAAAATGGTATTTAGAAACCACTATCTGGGTACAAGTATTACTCGTTACAATTGAGATATCTCTACTCCCAGGTTCTTTCAGGGAACAGATCTAATCAATATATGTGTGTATATATGTATACATAAATACATATATGTAAGTGTGTGTGCATATATTTACATCTACATTTCTATATCTATATACATTAAAAACCGCAAGTCGACACCAATACCTCTGATTCTAATCTCCACCATAAGGTTCATTCTAGTTTTCTTCCTCTCTATAGTTTTAATCCCTTCTCCAATAGTGAGAAACCTGGTCCTCATTATCCGTAATATTTGATCAGTCTTCCTGAATAGAGCCAATCTCCCATCACCTCCACCCTCCTCTCCCCCAGGCAGGTACCCCCCTCATCTCACATGTGTTCCAATACCCTACGCCTGGCCACCCCACCCCCTGTGTGAAAGCCCTCTCATGCCCTTTGGGCCCTCGCATGCACTGAGCTGCCCGCCGCCCCACCCCACATGAACACCCTTCATAGCCCATTTAGGCTCTGACCCCCCACATTAGGCTGTTTCCATGTGTAGATGCCATCTCCCTTTCTTGGGCTCCAGCGCCCAGTGCCAGGCAATCCTCATGCATGGATGTCCTCCTAGCCCCTGTAGGTTCTGACCCTTCACATAACCCACCCCCCCCAACCCCCCCGTGGATGTCCTCACCTTATTCAGGCTCTGATGTCTCATGCTGGTGAGTCATTTTTTTAAAAAAACATTCTGAGGACTCACCTACTGTACTTGTGAGATCTTATGTGTAGAAGAAATAGAAATAACCTTTAGTTTAAAAATGCCAGGTTTAGAAGCAGTAAGAGTGTCATTTTAAAAAAATCAAGCAATGAAAGAAAAAAAATGGATAAATTGGACCGAATCAAAATTTTTAAATTTGTGCTTCAAAGGACACTATTGAGACAGTGAAAAGACACCCCACAGAATGGGAAAAATATTTGCAAATCACATATATATGTATGAATAGATCTTCTTCCAATGAAGACATAAAAACAATCAATACACATGCTCGACATCATTAGCTATTAGGGAAATGTAAATAAAAAACCCACCCCGAGACACCACCGAACATCTACTAGGATAGCTGTAATTTTTTTTTTAGAAAGATAATAAAAAGATCCATCTGGGATGTGGAGAAATCAGAACCTTTATACACTCTTGCTCTGAATGTAAAGTGGTACAACCACTTTATAAAACAATCTGGTAGTTCCTCAAAAAGTTAAACATACTGTTACCATTTGACCCAGCAATTCTACCCGTAGGTAAATGCCCAAGAGAAATGAAAACACATCTCCACCCAAAAGGTGGAAACAACCCACATGTCCTTTAACTAATGAATGGGATAAATAAAATGTATCTATATATCTATACAATGGAGAATTATTCAGCCATAAAAAGGAATGAAGTACTGATACATGCTATAGCATAGATGAATCTTGAAAACATTATGCTAAATGAAGATGCCAGTCACAAAAGATCACATATTATTCCATTTATAGTAAATGTCCAGAATAGGAAAATATGTAGACAAAAAGTGGATCAGTGATTGCCTAAAGCTGCTGGGCCAGGGGAAATTAAGGGAGAGGTAATGATAACTAAAATGTTTCTCTTTGGGATGATGAAATGCTCTAAAATTCATTGTGATAATGGTTGCAGAATTATGAATTATCAAAAAGCTATTGAATTGTGCACTGTAAGTGGGTGAATTGTATGCTGTGAACTATAGCTCGATAAAGTTGTTTGTTTGTTTGTTTTTTAAAGCCCTCTCATTATGTGATGAGGAAGTGAGGAAGGGGCTTTACCAGTTTCCAAGGTACTCTTCCTGTCCAACCCCATCTCTTATACACACAGCCATCCTGAAATTCAAGTCAAGGTCCCCTCCAATCACCATTCCTCTGGTTCCTGTAATATTTTCATGTATGTGTTCTGTTGTCAAAATGAACAATAAAGACAAAGGAAATGGAAAAGCTATAATATCTATTATTTTTGTCTACCAAACACCTCCTCGTCTCCTTTTTTATTACAAAACCCTGTGTTCCTATGGGAAACTGCCCTTACCCCACGGTTAGTACTCATAAATTGGATGCACCTGACCCTGCCCCAAATGCTAGGGATGATCACGTGACACTGGCTCAAGCTAATCAACACAAATGCCAACAGCCTGGCTACAGTGACTGGCTCAAGGATGAGAAAGGGAATCAAGTTAATCCAGTCAAGATATATCCCAGAACTTTCCCAAGAGTTGACAACAGAAGATGCTCTTTCCTTCTTAAAACTGTGAAGAGGTAAGTCTGAAACCACTGGGAACATCAGACAGGGCACATGTGACCCAGGATGAAAGAGCCAGGAGATAGAGACAGCTTCCTGAAATACATTTGGAGCACGTGAATCTAGCCATGCTACAAGTCTACTCATAGACTTTACATGTACCAGAGCTAATAATTCCCCCTCATCTTTTTGTTTAATCCTGTTGAATTGGGCTATCTATAACGTGAATTAAAGTATTCTCCCAGATATAGACATATACCAACGATTAACAGGAAGGAAGATGTGCAAGTGGAAAAAGGGCATTTGTAGGGTTGAGCTCTGTATTTAGTACATTGCAAGTTCTATCTTTTGCCAGTCCATTTTATGGAGATACGGAAACGAAGGCTCATAGTCACAGTAAGTGAAAGAGCCACGACTTAAACTCAAGTCTTCTGACTCTAAACTTTATTCCCTTTATAATACTGTGCCACAGAACTGTCTTTTATCTTTTCTCTTATAACCCTTTTTTTCTTCTTTCCTAATAACATTGGCCAAGACCACTAATTCTATACTAAATATTACTGGTAATATTGGAAGTTCTTTTCTTTCTCCTGATCTCAAAGGAATACACTTCAGATTTCTCCATTTGTTTTCATGTTTGCTGCTGAGTATATATTATACTACACATTAATTATGCCTCAAAACTTGGGTGTAAATTATCTACATCTTGCGGTTTTATTTTGTTTTGTTTAATCTTTATTGACTAGTCAAGTTCTCTCTTCTTGCAATATTTTTGCAGTTTTGCATTTTTTCTTGGGCTTTGTCCATTTCATTTAGGTTTTCAAATTTATTGACATATACTTATTCATAATGCTGTTTTGTTAAGTTTTAATTTCTGTTGAGACTGTGGTTATTCCCCCTTTTTCATACTATTATTTATTTGCATTCTCTCTCTCTCTCTCTCTCTCCCTTCTTCCCTCTCTCTTTATCAACATTACCGGGCATTTGCCTCTCTTACCTAATATTTCATTACTATTTTCTATCTTCTAAAAAATATTGTTGCTTATATTTCTTCCCTTTATTTTTATTATTTGCTTCCTTCTTGTTTCTTTGGATATTACTTTCAAATACCATATTTAAATGCTTAGCTGCTTTGTTTTAAAGCTATCTTGTTTCTTTTTTTTTTTAATTTTTTTATTGGGGAATATTGGGGAACAATGGCCCATCAGTTCCAAGTCATTGTCCTTCAATGTAGTTGTAGAGGGCGCAGCTCAGCTCCAAGTTCAGTTGCCATTTTCAATCTTTTGTTGCAGGGGGTGCAGCCCAAGCGGCAACCTTGTTGTTGAGAGCTCGTGTTCTAACCAACTGAGCCATCCAGCCACCCCAAAAACTATCTTGTTTCTTAATAAATATATGTAATTATAATTTTTTCTCTAAGAACTGCTTTAGCTGTCACCCACAAACTTTTACATGTAGTATTTCCATTATCATTTATTTCTGAGTATGACTTTACTTTGCTCTTTCCTTTTTAACATAAAGGCTATTTAGTAATATGTAACTTAATTTTTAAATGTGAACTTGCATCTATTCTTTTCTGATTAAATTTAAACTTCATTGAAATATGCTTAGACAAAGCTCCACCCCTAAATGACCCGAAGGGACAATGGTAAAGGGAAATCCTCCCAGTAGGATTGTCTTCTATACTGGGTTGAATAGTGTCCTCCTCCAAAATGCATGTCCACTCAGAATCTGTGAACGTGACCTTCTTTGCAAATAGTGTCTTTGCAGATGTAATCGAGTTAAAATGAGGTCATAGTGGATTAAGGTGAGCCCTAACCCAATGACTCGTAGTGTGAGGACAGAGTCCCAGAGAGCAGTTTCCAGGCTCTCCGGCCTCACGTGGAAAGGTGCTGGCTCGGGTAGTAGATGGCCATCAGCTGTGACTAGTTGGCCATCAGCCGTTACCGGTTAGCCATTAGCCACTGATATAACTGCCGTGGCTGCGCTGGGTTGGTGGATTGGTTGGCAGAGAAGCGGACGGCGGATTGCGGATCGTGTGGCTCCCACTTCCTGTGTCTGCAACCCAGACGCCAGCGAGAGTATAGTGGTATGGCTCCCCTATCTGTGGCTCCATTGTTGTTTCCTTTTTGGCCTCACCATGTCCTGCATTCTTGTCCAGGGAGCGGGAACAGAGAAACTGCATGACAGGTGTCCTTATAATAAGAGGGCAATCTGGACATGACACACAGGGAAATGCCATGTAATGACAGAGGCAGAGAATCAAGTGATACATCTGCAAGTTGAGGAACACTAGGTTTGCCAGCAACCACCAGAAGCTAGGAACAGGAATCATTCTCCGCCAGAGCCTTCAGAGAGAGCACGCCCTGCTGACACTTTGATTTTGGTCTTCTAGTTTCTAGAACTATTAGAAAATAAACTTCCGTTGTTCGAAGCCACCTGGTTTGTGGTAACTAGGAAACTATGATATCTGCTTTGTCTGATGTGAGACGTCAGGTGTATGTACCTACACTAATTCATAGTTTAGTGTGCTTGCTACCAATTTGGTTGGATGGTTAGGGAAGGACGTAGACTGAAAGATTAGTGACAAAGAAGTATGGAGAAAAGGAATGTCCATGGTCTTTTCGGAAAGGACACAAACTGCAAAGATGTGTGTCAATCTGAATGCTCACAGGGGAGGTTCACTGCAGAGAAGGCTCTTATTAATCAAGTGGACAAAACAACACGCTCTGTGGGTGGCAAACAACCTCTCTCCCCAGACACTGAGGATTGGAGTGCTTACTCAATGGGCCATGAATAAAATGGTCATGGCAGGGATGGAGGCTACCCATGGACTCGACAACAATGACCTGTCCTTACCAAGGTTAAGCTGGCTAATGCTATCGCTGAGCACTCATCTGCCCGGCAGCAGAGACCAGCACCATCCCCTGGTAAGGCTCCATTCCCCAGGGGGGTCAGCAGCCACCTGGTAGCACACTGGTTACACTGGAACTCTTCCATCGTGGAGAGGGCAGGACATCTTCCTCATTAGAACAGACGTCTTCTGGGTAGAGATGCCTTCTCTGCACATAGTAATTCTGCCAGGACCTCCATCAGCAGACTCACGGAATGCCTATTCCACCATCCTGGCATTCCACACAACCCTGCTTCTGATCAAGAAACTCATTTCACAGTGATAAAAACGCAGCAGTGAACTTAACTCGTGTAGAATTAACTGGTCTTACCACATATTCCATCATCCGGAAGTGGCTACTCTGACTTGAGGTGGAATGGCTTACCGAGAACTCAGTTATGGCGCCAGAGGTTAACAACACCTTTACAGACTGGGTTCTGCCCTGCAACCTGAGATGATTATTACAGGGCTCTCTCCTCCGTAGCCAGAACACAGGGATTCAGGAAGCAAGGGATGTAAGTGGGAGTGGCTCCTCTCACTCTTATATCAAATAAGCCACTCATAAAAATTTTTTTTAAAAGCTTTTAAAATTTTTTTTCTTATTTTTTATTTATTTATTTTTTTTATTGGGCAAGGGGAACAGGACTTTATTGGGGAACAGTGTTTACTTCCAGTACTTTTTTCCAAGTCAAGTTGTTGTCCTTTCAATCTTAGTTGTGGAGGGTGCCATTCAGCTTCAAGTTGTTGTCCTTTCAGTCTTAGTTGTGGAGGGGGCTCAGCTCAGCTCCAGGTCCAGTTGCCGTTGCTAGTTGCAGGGGGCGCAGCCCACCATCCCTTGCGGGACTCGAGGAGTTGAACTGGCAACCTTGTGGTTGAGAGCCCACTGGCCCATGTGGGAATCAAACCGGCAGCCTTCGGAGTTAGGAGCATGGAGCTCCAACCGCCTGAGCCACTGGCCCAGACCCCACTCATAAAATTTTTGTTTCCCATCCTGGCAACTCTGAGATTTGCTGTTTTAAAGATAGATCTTTGCTCCCAAGGGAGAAATGCTTCCATCAAGGGACACAACAACGTGCTCCTATGCATTAAATTGGAAGATGAGGCTGCCACTTGTCCTTCTTGAGCTTCTTATGTCACAAACCAAGGCAGTAAAAGGGGTTTCTCTACTACTGGAGTGATTGATCCCAACTCCGAAGAGGGAACTTAGGCTGTTCCTA
This sequence comes from Rhinolophus ferrumequinum, assembly GCF_004115265.2. Classification (NCBI taxonomy): domain Eukaryota; kingdom Metazoa; phylum Chordata; class Mammalia; order Chiroptera; family Rhinolophidae; genus Rhinolophus; species Rhinolophus ferrumequinum. The sequence continues at coordinate 41,094,780 of NC_046288.1, forward strand.
ACCCGTGAGTACAAACAGGGCATTTCCTGTGGCATCCCTTGTCTGGAACCCAGGAGATTTCCTGTGGCATCTCTTAGTACTTTCATGCCCAATAGTAAGTATTGGGGGGGGGGAAAGCAGTAATCAAAAAAGAGGCAGGAATACCGAGAACTCAGATGCTTCAAGAATGAAGGTGTTGGTCACTCCGCTAGGAAACTGACCAGCTGAGTTTCTTGATGAAAGCAAAGGAAATATGGAAGTAAAGGACAGAGGGGCTCATAAATACCAACTGTGTCCTCATGACCAGTTACAAAAACAGGGACTGTTGTAGTTTTGCATATTTCCTCATTGCTTGTTGTGTTGATGTGCTTATTTGTAAATATTAACCATTTTCTTCTTTTTCCCATTACTATTTCATATATAAGTTGTTGGAGGTTAACTTTACAATTTAGTCTTTACTCTTTAAGTAATAGAATAATAGAATTATTGCTGAAATTGAGAAACAATTTCATATACCTAGTGGTAAAGTATAATTTTTTAATTTTTTAAATTGTGGTAAAATGCATAACAAATTTACCATTTTAACCATTTTTAAGTGTATAGTTCAATAGCATTAAATACATTCACATTGTTCTGCAACCATCACCACCATCCATCTCCAGAACTTTTTCAATGTCTCAAACTGACATTTTATACCCATTTAATAATAAATCCCCTTGTCTTCTTCCCCCCAGGCCCTGGCAGCTACCATTCTACTTTCTGTCTCTATGAATTTGACTACTCTAGGACTGGTTTATTTAAGGTTCATATGTAGATAGATAGATATAGACATAGATATAGATATATAGATATATATAGATATATAAAGTCAAGATCATAACTCGCATACAAATATAAAATGAATATGTGTCAGAGGTTTTATTTGCCTAATTAATTAATGAGGAAATCAGTAAGGTATTACGATTAGATCAAAGGCGAATTCAAATGACCACACATATAGATAGGCAACAAGGAATGCTAGAATGAATTCACAAAAAGACACAAAATGGTCTAACTGCACGGAAATGATCAGTTATATTCTACTGGACACTTTTCATTTCCATTTCTATGGACTAAAATTCTTTGCATTATTATTAATTTTCTATAACTTACAGAACTATAACATTGCCCAAAAACAATGAAAGGAAGAGATCACCAAAAGTTGTGCTCAAGACAGAATATTTGATAATTACACACAAAACACATGGATGAATATTGACATTAGAGCACTGAGTGAGGAAAAGAAAATCTGGGAGAACTGGGACAGTAATCAGTTTATTAGCTGTCAGCTCCAATGCCACCTGGAACTGGACCCTGTGAATAATTCCCATTTGCCAGCTGTTACAATGTTAGGCCTTATCAGCAGAGGGCATTGCAGGGACACTGCAAGGCACAGCAGAGGAAGTGGCTTCCCTTCCTAGATCTTCCTGTTTCTGTGACGCCATCTGTGGAAACCCAGTGGCACTCACTGTCCAGCCAATTCCACCCCCACCCCCCCCAGTGGATGGCTTCCAGCTGATCAACCCTGGCCTGCAAGCTGCACCCTAGCTCTGGGTTGCAGCAGCACTCCTGTCATTTTCTGTCATCTGGTGGGCTGCGACCTTCCTCACTCAACGGAGGCCGGACTCTCAGCCTTGGAGGCGAGACCTGCTCCAAGTTTGTCCACCCTTGGTCCCTTGGATATTCTCTCTCAACTTTAGAGGCGATAATGCTGCTTATACTTGCTATTCTGTAGAGTTATCTCTTACCTCTCTTAATAGTTATTCACCTTTTATTAGCTCATGACTCTTACATTAAGTTTTCCCTGACAAGTTATTGGTGTAGTTTCTGTGTCCTGACTGATACAACCATAACCTTATTTATTTTCTCCCCATTTGTTTCTTAAACTTGTCACATCCATATTATTAGTCTAGGATTTTAGTTCTGTACTGTCATGAGTATATTTTCTCTTTCTCTTTTCTTTGATCCTAGTTGTTTTTTTTCTTTTTTAAGGCTTCAACAAACTTAAATATATGATACCCTTCCTTCTGATCTCTTAAAGCACATCTGGATTTTTAGTGTCTCTTCTCATTTCTGTATTTCATAAGACCCACAATATCCTAACTGTGGAGTATCAGGCAAGTAGCTCAATCTTTCTTTTTTTTCGTTTTTCTTTTTTGGTCAGTCTGTCTGAGTTTCAGTTTCTTCATCTGTAAAACATGGTGATTCAGTGAGGATCCAATTAGGAAAACAACACTCATACTAGATAATTCAATAGAGAAAATTTAATAAGCGACCTAGTGAAAAAGTTCATACTGAAGAGTTGAAAGACCAAACAGGGGAAAGTGAGGCTACCCAGGGATTAACCAACTATAGGAAGAAACAGCTACCCGCCTTAGGCTGGGCCTAAGGAGAGACAAAGTGTTACCGAGGCCCAGGAGGCAGAACCGCTCATCAGAATGTGTGGAGCTCGGTGTGGAGGTGCTGTCACTGGGTCAGAGCTGTTGCCTAGAATAGAGAGAGAAGAGAAACACTCTGAGTCTCCTCTCTCCCTGCTGTCCACTCTCCTCCCAGTGCCACCCATTGGCCCAACAGTTTCTGTAAGTCAGAAGGCCAGCGTGCTCTGCCTGGGTCCTCTGCTCAGGCTCTCACCAGGCTGAAATCCAGGTCTTCGCCAGCTGTATCCTCATCTGGAGGCCTGACTAGGAAAAGATCCATTTCCAAGTTCCCTTGGCAGAATTCATTTCCTTGTAGTTGTATGACTGAGGTTCCTATTTTTTTAATGGCTAGTGGCCAAAGACCACTGTCAGCTCCTACAGGCCACTGTCATGTCCTTGTTATATGGTCCTCTCCACAATGTGGGAATTTGCTCTTTCAAGGCCAATAGGAGAGTCTCTGCGGTAGCTTCAGATCTCTCTGACTTCCACCTTCTTTGACCCCTACATCCTCTTTTTAAAAAGCGTTCTCCTGATTAGGTGAGGCTCACTCACACTCACGGAGACGTAATTAAATAGCAAATACACACGAGGAGTGGGAATCTTGGAGGCCTTCTAGATACTAATGCTCTACAGACAAGGCCAGTCTCTTATTTGTCTTTATATCCTCAGAATTGAACAGAATTATTACCTGAGACTTAGTAGTTATTCAATGAAAGAATGAAGAAATAAAACAAAGAAAAGGGAGGGAGGAGAAGGAAACTTGTAGGAGAGGGAGATATTTAAAAAGAAAGTTAAATATGACTTGGGAGGTAGTGAACATTTAAACCTGAATCCTAGGTCTGTAATGGTACCATTAACAGAAGTTGGAAACCAAACAGAAGGAATCTGGTAGGGTGGGTTGTAGAAGAATGGATAGACAGAGTGAAAAACTATGAGATTCATACTAGATATGCTGAGTTTGTTTTGCTCATGGGAGAACCATGCGGAAATTTCTTGCAAACAAATGAGGATAATAGTCTAAAACTCAGAAGAGAAATATCGGCTGAGGTGAATCACAGCGCTGAGTTTTTGAAGTTGTGCTACAGTCTTTAGGGTGCTCTTATCCCTAGTCCTGTTGCCATAACTTGGCTCTTGTATTCTGGTTCTGCCTGTTACTTCTTTCCCTTTTCCACTTCCCGCCTATCTGGTTTTCCCATAATCACTCAGTTTTTGTGATCTTCCACCTATTTAACCCTCCAAATATAACTGTCAAAATGAAAACCCACTGTCAATTCCTTTGGGGCTGCTGATGTGGATTTGATTGTCATAGACATTTGTTGGGATAGTTATCTAATTCTGTGTGTAGTGGTAAGAACATGACCTTGAACCACAGAAACGCTGAGGTCAAATATTGCTTCCAACTATATACTTGCCGTATAATCATGATCCTGGTGAATGATCTCTCTGAGCTCATTCCTTCTTTTATACATGAACTATAAACACATACATTTTCCACATGATTAAGTAAAATTATGTGTGTGAAATATCTGGTAAATTGTAAAAATTCAGTTAAATCCCTACTTTTTTAAGAGAAAAATGTGGACATTTTGCTTATATTCTGTTGCTCCAGATTCATCGGGATTTTCCAAATTACTACTTTAAATATGGAAGCAATTTACCAATATTATCACATGACTAAAAAACATTCATAATCCCCACTGAGATTGGGAAGTAGTGTGTAGTAGCAGTGAGTGAAAACGCACACACAATATGAAACGCGTATTGTACTTAGAAAAATGATGTCAGGTCACTAGGAACCATGTATTCTGCCAAGTGTTCATGATAAAGTAAAGACAGTTACTTTAATTATAAGCAGTGTGCACCTCGATCTTCTTACAGCAAAAGACAGCAGGTTTATTTTGCATAGCTGCCTCCCCGGTAGAGAGAAGCAAAGTGAGGAATTTCTGTATCTGCCTACAATCTAGGCCACGGCAGAAACTATGTAGCGCAGTTTCTGCCATGGCCTTGGGGGTTAGGACTGCAGCCTGACTGTCTCCTAGTCGTTTTCTTACACGGCAGTGAGTTTTTCTAAAATGGGACCTGAGCAAAGCAATCTCCTACCCACTGCACTTAGCATGAAAGGAAAACTCCTTAGGTTGGCATGTAGGGCCCTTCACCTTCAGCTTCTGGTTGATCTTTCCTGTTTTATTTCTTATCCCTGCCCCTTATAATCTTTGCCCCCAATGTCTTCCTCCCCCTCTTTGTGTTCTTTTTTGGGAATTGGCTCTTCCTCCACTTCTCTTTACCTAGTTTAGGCTAATCCTTCCTCCTCTGTCACCCTCTCCTCAATTATACCGCCTTCCCCCAACTCTGGGTTAGTTGTTTTCCTCAGTTAAGATTTATTTACACTGTGAAGAAATTGATGCCCTTTGAAATATAAATGCAGTCCTTTTGGAAACTGCTGATTTAAAATGCTTGGGTGTTACTGACTGTAGAGTTTAGGAAGACTTCAGATTGGCCAAGTAAACAGCTGTTCTGTTGTGATGCCAGCACATTCCCCACCAGTCTCAATCTTAATGCATTCCTGTCTCCGGTACAGGTGCTCTGAGAATACAACCATGAGCCTCTCTGAGACACAGGGAGTTAACTTCTTTGTGTTTAAATTTTAAGTAACATCATGGCTGAAATTGTCAGATAACATTCCAGGAGTCCTCACATGAAGAGGCAGCTAAAAATGTACCACTATTGTATTAAAAAGGGAAAACACTTTTTTCAGTTCTGTTTAAAAAAAGATCACTGATGTCAGAGACCTGCTTCACCTTGGCAGAAACGTGATCAGAAATATATGTGACTGGGTTGTCAAGATTAAGAAAAGTGCTAGAATTGCACTGAGTGAGGTAAAAATGTAACTAAAGAATTCCTATAATGAAGAAGATAGCAGAAAGTGTATCTAAAAAGCTAACTATCTGTATCTCTATTGCATAATTACTTTTGTTTCTCATAATTAAAAAAAAATAGATGTAGTAAAATTACTACCGTGTTTCCCCGAAAATAAGACTGGGTCTTATACTGTGTCTCCCCGAAAATAAGACCAGGTCTTGTATTAATTTTTGCTCCAAAAGATGCATTAGGGCTTATGTTCAGGGGATGCCTTATTTTTTCATGTACAACAATCTACATTTACTCAAATACAGTCATGTCATCTTCTTCTGGAACATCGTCATAGTGTACTAATGTGTCCGTCTGGCTGATGATCATAACTGGGGCTTATTTTCAGGGTAGGTCTTATTTTTGGGGAAACATGGTAGTATTTAAAATAGCCTGCTTATTAACCATTTATATGATGTGACCTGGAGAAAAGGCAGAAAGGCAACCTAAAAACTCACTGAAGTGACTATCCTCTTTTTCTTTATCATGAGAAAATTATTTTGATGTAAGTGTTTTTAAATAACCTACCACCTTTCTGGAAATTACTCAATAGAAGTGTGCACTAGAATTGTTTATGTAGCCGCTTGTTCCTGTTAGGCACTGGAATCTCATGAAAACAGGAGCTATATCTTTGTCACTGATATGGTCCTTCACCCAGCACACTGCCTTAAGAATATTCATATAAATGGAATGAACTACTTAGTCTCTGAACCAAAGCTGCACAATCGTCAACAACAAAAAATTTGCAAAACTACATCCCTCAGCTTCAAAAGCAGGAAAATAAAATGATCAAACTTCCACTATCAACATCATTTACTAAGTTGACTACAATTTGAAGGTAGTAAGAGGTATTATGGGATGATAAAAAGGAAAAAGTGTTAAATAGGAGTGATAAAAACCTTCACATTATAAAATAATACCATGCTTAAATATACGTATTTTACAGTGAAATATATTACTTCCGCAACAAAAAAGGTTAAAATATTTGTTATGATTAGGTCTCAATGTCTACTAGAAACTTTTAAGAAGTGCACACTCGTCTGTCAGAGGTGACGCCTGTCCCACCCTGCTCAGGGGTGACCTCCAAAGCTTTCATCTAGAGGCACCTGATTTCATCAGGGACACCTTAGTTATTTTAGCTGGTAACGTAAATCAAATCCGTATCATCATGGAAACACTGGGAGCAGGGAGAATATTACATTTTGGGAAACATTCCATAGGAAATTAAGTCAGATAGCCAAGGGTTTAACTTGGAAAGGAAAATATCTATAGATTAGGTTTTCAGTCAAACACTGTTGGTGGGGATAATGAAGGAGTCAGGAAGAGCCAGGCAGCAGCAGCAGCAGCAGCAGCAACAACAACAACAAAGAACACAGGGAAAGGAGAGGGATATTTTCATACATTATATTCTTTACATTTATATTATGTTACATTTGAGTAAGGTGATTTTCTTCAAATAATTTCACCCACTTTAAACCATTAAGCTTTTAGGAAAAAAGACCCATCTGGGCCATTTGATGTAATCTTTCTGCATCTCTTTCAGGGAGGAAGGTGACATGACGGAAAGAAGACAGCTTGACGCGTTCCCTGGTAGGTATGTTCATAGAAGGGATCGGGTAGCAACGTAAGTAGATATTAGCTTTCCCTTCTTCCTTTGGTTCTGTTTGCCAAAGCCCCTACATCCATTAGAATTTTCTAGGATCGGGCTGGTGAAGAGCAAGACCCCGGTGGCTGAATTCAAGCCTCCGAATTGGTTTCCCGAGCCACTTTGTAGCTTGTGACATTGGGCACACACTTATTTTCAGCTCTTTGGTTTCATTATTTGAAGAACGGCAACAATAATTTGTATGTCATAAGGTTGTTGTGAAGATGAGACAGGTCTGTGTGAGAAGCCTTTTAAAAGCTCCCCAGATGTTAGTTATTACTTCCTTTAAAGGGCACAGATTCTGTTTCAGTTGTATAGGAGACTGCAGAAAGGCTCCTTGACACGTTCAGTCAGAACTTGACCCAGAGCTTAATCTCGCTGTAAAGCGAAGGGGTTCTTGTGCCCCACACCAGCCCAGGGCAGGGTGACCCACGCTGCGGGTGCTGTCACTGCTGTATTCATCCAGAGCTGCTGCTCCCCCTCCATCCTCCCAACGGTCTCCAGCGGAGGGCCGCCAGGTTCCTCACCATTTTGGTGGCGCCAGCTAGAGGGCGTGGGCAGGGCGGAGCGGGGGAGGGCGGGGCCTCCCGCGGAGGGCGTGGCCTCGCCTCCCGGGCGTTGTGGGGCGACAGGCGCTCGGAGCCTGTGAACCCGGAGCGGTCGAGTGCGCACTCGGCCGCGGCTTGCGCGCGTCACAGTCGCCCCCGGAGTGCGTGAGCCGCCGCTGAGCCCCGGGAGGACACGGTGCCCTGCGCTCTCCGCACCGCAGGGTGCGTGCCCCTTCCCCACCGCAACAGGTCAGGGGAGGGCGGAGGCGGTGAGGGCGCAAGGCCCCCAAGACTGGAGGACCCAGGGTCTGGAAGGTAAGCGCAGTCCTGCGCTCCCCGGGCTGGGTGTCAGCCTGGCCCCGAACCACCTCCGCTGATTTCTGGGAAGCCCAGGCTCTCCCCCGCCTGGCTGCCGGATTCCCAGCACGCTGACTCAAGTGGCTGGCCTGCCCACTTTTCCGGTGGGAACCTTCAGGGAGAGCGGGCGTAGACGACGCGGAGCTAGCTAGCACCGCCCTTACGTGCAAATACGCAGCAGGTATCGTCTAGAAAAACCGGGGAAGGGACCACACGGAGAAACCCATCCTTCTCACTCGCTCCTGTCCCCCCAAAACCAGACATCTTGCCGGAGCGCCCCGCATCTTGCGGAAAGATGTTCCGTTGTTTGAACCTGGTCCCAGGGTTGCGTAATAGAAGAGTCCCAGAAGTTTCGGGGTGGGGGGGGGTGCAAGCGGAGCTTTTCTCTTCTCTATCCCGAGCCCCCCTCTTCCCGGCATTGTCACCCCTCCCCCTTGCGTCTAGTATAGAGAGATTAGTGGTTCCAGTCCCAGCTAATTGTGATTGAGAGGCAGGCGCTTGTGGTGGTCCGCAGACTCTCGAGAGGGAGGGGAAAAGTTGGAGGTACCTCTGAGACTTGCTCCTGGGGCCCGGGGAGGCGGCGCCTGCGGAGCGTGGGACTGGTTAATTTCTCTTGGTAATTTTCTCTTTGGTGTCTGATCCTCTGTGACTGCCGGATGAGAGCCCTCCAACCTTGCAAGCGCCGGGGTGGGCAAAGTAAAAGGGACAGGAAATGGAGGGTCGTATGAATCATACTTTACCTTAAGGTAACGGTAGTTAATGAAGCTGCGAGAGCTCCTCGAGGGTCCCGAACTCAGTTTGTCTTCTAGGAGTTTCCACACCCCCATATTGTTATGTAAGTTGTCCCAGGAAGACCCTTGGCTTTGAAGGTGGACATGTTTCTGAAAATTCCTGGAGCCTGGGTCTGTTGGCGTGGGGGGGACTCACAGGGAATGTTTTGTATTTTAAAGGTGGGATGGGGTCATTTTAACCATGTTGGTGCACGTTGTTGGCGGCATGCGAGGGCTATGATATACCGTCGAGGAACCAGACAGATTTTAAACCTTCAAGGCGAAACGGTAAATTAAGGCGAAGACAGTGTTCTCTAGGATAGTTGGAGAGTGAGCAGAGCTCAATAATTGAGGCACAGAAACGTCAGGCGAGGGAGTGGCCTGAGAGTTGTGGGGATTTTCCTTGTGCGAGATTATTTCAGGGCAAGACCTTGCAGAGCTGTGGAAGGTAGGCGTCAGTGGAATACCTCTCCCAGACCCACGTGGTGTCAAATTCCGGGTGGAGATAGAAAGCACATAAAAGAAAGACTTTGGGACACAGGAGTCTAGTTCTGCTGACAGGCTTAAGAATACCTAGGCATGGCCCCGTTTCAATGTTTACTTCCTCTGTCTAATGTATTTCCTTAGCTTGCCTTTCATCTTTAGTGGAAAGGATTCCTTGAGTAGAGATTCTGGAAATAAATTCGCAGGAGAGTTGAAAATTCTGGATGGTTTGCGTGCTTTAATTTAAAGATGGTGTCTCTTGCCAGTGTTGGAAAGTATTTTATTTGAAGATAAACATGCAGAAAAGGAATGGAGAGAACTAAAGGATAAATGACCCAAGAGAATGAAGGGAGACTAGGAGAGAAAGCAAGAGAATAGATAACTACTACTTAAAACTAGGAAAACCAATTTGAGTTCTGCTCATTTAGGAGAGAGGGAATCAAGGAAAGGTTTTGGGAAAGACTTGATCACATTAAGACAAAGAGGTGTTGAAGAGTGGGATACAAGGCATTGCAAAAAAAATGAGTTTTGCTATTGGGGACACCCCGCCCCTTTCTTTTCTTTTTCTAAATATAACTTACAGGGATTATGAGACTGGGGATGTGGTACTTGCAGGTATATTACCATGAATTCTTTGCTTTCCACTTGCAGGAAGAAAATGAAGTGTAACACATCAGAGTTAATATGTCTGTTTCATTTACTGTAGCAGTTGAGTTTCTGTAGTGTCTTTGGCATTTGTCATTTGCTTACAAACTCTTCAACTTTGTAAAAATGCAATTTCAAAGAATCATAATGTGTTAAATTAGAATTCAACAATCTTCCAGAGACAGGATTTATGGGAAGAGTAAAGCCCAAGTGATTATAAACATTTCTCCTACCAGATGGAGAATAGCGTGCATTGTTTGCCACCAGAAGTCACTGTTTCACTGGGGTTATAAGACAGTAAGTAGTTAGATTACATTAAACTCGCTGTCTTCTGTTTCTGATCTGCTTTAACTGAATTTTGTAAGGAGTTGGTTGAACTGTTACTTTTTTTTATTGACTAAGATACTTGCTTAATTGGGGTTTGGATTAAATTTGGAAGCGTACTGTTCAACATACGATACTTATATATGAGTTGCATCTTTATGAGGAACCTCTGCAAATCACTGTGGCCATGTGATCAGTTGAAGTTATATTGCCTTGGGAGTTGAAAAGATGGGTAAAAACATCAAGCTTAGAAAAGGCAAACTTTTTTCAATATTTTTAAAGAAATAAGTGAAAGGATTTCCATGCTCAACTCTAATTTGTGCTCAAAACAAATGTGCATAATCCTTTCTGAAGTTAGTTACCAGTTCCAAATCTTGAGATGGATTTATGCTTTCACATTTTAAAAGGTAGAGCTAATTTACATATAAATATTTGGATCATTGTAAGACATACACAGGGAACAATATACCCTGCAGATGTCTCTTAAGGTACGGCAACATAGCAGGAATATTATTCTTACTGTTAAAGCCCTACACTGAAAACTGTCTTTCAACTTGAATTCATTTGATATCTTAGATATGACTGTTGAAGCTAAAAGCCCAAAGTTCCCCTATTTCAAGACTAGACCGTTAACTAATTTTTCAGGAGATTGAGAAAGTATGTTGGAAAGAGTACAAATAAAGGAACTGCATGTACCGCAAGTATACAAAAGTTTTTGTAAAAAATTGTATTTCCCTCATTAAATTATAAATTCAACAATAGTTTCTGTTCCCAAATGATATTTAATTGGTGTGGTTTTCTAGCAGTCTCTCTTTTATACAACAGTTGTAGTTTATTTAATATTTGCTGAATTAAGTCTCAGATTTTATTAAAATAGATTACATAAAGCCTGTAATCCATGTATTAAAATTCTACCCCAGTGCAGAAATACGTGTGTAACATGTAGTTATCTGTCGGTGCACATCCTTTATTTTTGACCGTTTATATGTGCACAACAGTTTGTTGTAGACTTGAAACCATGAGGCCGTGAAGCCATCATCAAGGTTGCTAATACTGGAGCAGTTTCTGCCTTAGGCCTTAGGACAGAACTCCTTCACTAGTGTTCTCCAGGGGAAGAAAATCAGCTGATTTTCTTAAATTATCTGGCCCATTTTAAACATGACTAAGGGTTTCTTATTAGAGTGACTTTCTCCTATTAAAAGACTGTGGTTATTGTGACAAGTGGAGCCCAGAGGAATCAATTACATCATGCATACCTCATATTCATTCCTAATACCTCATAAGTATTGAGCATCTTCTCTGTGCCAGACAGAACTCTAAGCACTGGAGAAACTGTGATGGCCCCGTGAGAAAGAAAGAAACGGAGCCCATTTAGGGGGAGTTGACATTCCTGTAGCACAAAAGCTGTTTGTTTACCAATGGCTTGCATATGACATATCATTTGAGTCTAATTGTAACTCTGAAGTTGGAGTTCATTTTCCATTTTAAAATCAGGAAATTGAGTTGAAGAAGTAACTTGACTGACTCAAAGCCTGGTGCCCTTTCTACTACGGTACACTGTGTTGGCTGGGTTGATATGTGGTTTCCTGTTTTTCAAGAATTACAGCTTGACTCTAAAATATAAATAGTGTTTCTCCTTGGCTAAGTAATTCTTTCTGATTATTATGGGAATGAAAAAGGAGGTATTTTCATTTAGCATTCTGGACATATACTTGTGACTCCGGAGGAAAATATGCAAATCTATTAAACAGACGTGGTATTTAAATAAACGTGGTGTTTATTTATACCAGATAAAGACTCTTACCTTCCTAAAAATGAAACGCAAGGGCTTATGAATCATCTCCCTTTGTGCTTCAACTCTGTTGCTCAAGTTATGAAATTCAGTTCCCAGCCCTATATAAATCAGGATAGACCCATCCCATTTCCTTCAATCTGGTAGGTTTGGTAAATACATGCAGCATAGCAGTGGTTCTCGGACTTATAATAAGCATCGGAATCTCCTGGAAGGCTTGTTAAAACACAGCTGTGTCTCGCCAGCCCCCACCCCCATGTAAGTTTCTGATTCAGTACATCTGGGGTAATGCCCAAGAATTTGCATTTGTAACAGGTTCGCAGGTGATGTGGATGCTGCTAGTACTGGAATTACACTGAGAACTGGAGTGTAAGAGAATTTAACAGTGTGGTTTCTCAGCCAGATAGCTTGGACTTGAATCTTGGATATGCCACTACTTAGCTGTCAGACCTTAGGCAAGGAACCTGTTTTTAAAACTGTGAAGGCTCTGAGAATTTACCCTCCTTTCAAGCTAACAAGGTTATCTGGCCACAGTTTCATGGACTCCTGGGAATGAGTTTATTACTCATCGTAATAGCTGTAGCCAGAGTATCAAGATTTTCTTACACGGGTTCCCTAAGTCTCCATTTCCAAAGGGACATGCGAAGAGAGCCAGGTGACACCTGCAGACTGGGTTGCATTACGGAGAGGACTCCTGAGTTTTGGGAATCCCAGTCTTTTATAATGGGCAGTAGGCATGCTTGCCTTTGCTCCAAAGGATACATTATCTTGATGATACTGGACGGTAAACATGCTGCCCTTTGCTCTAGAAGGAGACACTGTCTCTTTTTCGAGGCTGTTCTCTATACAGGCATCCTTAAAGATTGTCTGGAGCAACAGCACTCGGTGCAATGTGCACCAATGCCGTAGACCCATGGAGACTGGCTCCCAGCACTTTTCCTTTCCCTTATAAAGTGGGGCTGACAATATAATAATGTCTCCCTTATTGGATAGTTGGGTAGATTAAAGGTACTAAGATTTGGCAAGTACTTGGATCAGATCATAAGTGCTACATAAATATTTCGTATTATTACTCCTGGAGGAAAAAATATGTTTTTTAAATGATAAGTATTGCCTTATAAGTGAAATAATTGATTTACTGAGTATCCCTAACTTTGAGTTTGTTCCAAGAAACTTCTTTAATGGGTCGAAATTCTTAATTGGGGATAATGCATCATATGTTATTTTACCATTCCCCGGGGAGTGAGGCAGAAACATTTACTACTAATATTCATGTGCTCTCCCATGTTTCTCCACTTCCATGTGGTTACCCAGAATTCTGTGACTCCTTCTGTCCAGTGGGCTGTCTGGAGGAGTAATGTGTATATCTGCGCTGACGCATTTAAGTGCCTCTTCGGAGACCCTCCAACTCTCTCTTCTTACAGGAAACCGTGAGGCCTCATTTCCAGATAGTGTAACTTCCAACAGCTTGGGTTTCTCAATGGAGAAAAGCTCCCTACCCTCCTCCGTACCCCAGCACACCAAGATGCAGTGGACATAAACAATGAGCATGAAATAATTCTCTGTTCTGTCGAGCCACTGAGATTTGTGGGATAATTTGGTGCAATACCATAACCTAAACTATGCTCACTATTTTCCAGTGCCTGTAACACCTGCCAACTGTGAGAAAGTTGACAGTCAAATATTTTAAAATATAGACACTGGGGATATATAGGTAAAGCTGGACCTGGAGCTTGCATTCAGTTGAGGAAATACAGACAATTAACATTTGTCTATTTAGCATCAGTTAATTTCAGATAGTGGATAAATATTATGAAAAGATGTGTGGCCAACACTTATTTTCTTACCCAATGCCCGTTCCCGTTTTGTTGTTGTTGTTGCTAAGAGAACCTTAATTGTGTGTAGGACTACATTGTATCCAGCCTCAGGTAATAGATCGTGTTTGTTCTCAGCCAGTGATGACAATTTGTACCCTGATTTTTCTGCCTCCCCTTGCAGCTCGAGGACACATGACCTAGTTCTGGTTTTTTGATAGCCAAGGTTTTGGGGAAGGATTTTGCTTTCCTGACAGAAGGAGGCATAGCCACACCAACCTCTTCTCATCTTCTTCCTGCCTAGAATATAGATAAGATGTCGGGGTTAGGGCAGCAACCTTTTTGTACCAGGAGATGACAAGTGTAAAGACGACATGCTGAATATGGCCCAGCAGAAAGAGACAGAGTTCCGATGTCCTTATTGAACAGCTGAAGCTATACCAGTAGCTGCTGTCTTCTAGACTTAATATAGGAGAAATGCAAACCTCTATTAATTAAGCAGCTGTTTCTTACAGCAAGATACACTCCTGCATGATGGCATCGAGAGGGGTTCGGTGGGAGGTTGTGGCTGAGGAATGAACAGTGCTATGTTAGCTGTTGTAATCAGGGAAGGCCTCTCCGAGAAAGTATCATTGAGCTGCGACCCGAAGGAGGAGAGGGAGCCAACAAGATATGGGGGTGTGTGTTTGAGTTGGGAGTAGTTCCGGAGCCCCCGTGAACAAAGATTTGAAGTGCAGAAGAGATAGCTGGGGAAATCGTGTCCCATTATGGCTTTCTAAGCTCGTGGGCTCCACATGGCAGTGGAAAGCTGAAGGAACTGTAGGTGATCTGGTCAGTGTGAGGCCTCTGGGAGATTATGATCTGCTGGGGGTAGAGTTCTGGAGAATTCCGATGAAAACAGAGTGTATGACCAGTGACTCACCCATGACACATCGCCTGTTACCAAGAGACTGTTGTCCCTGGAGGGGACATGTGGGGAAGGGGAAGGGAAGTAAATCTGACCAGGGACTCCTGACAAGTCCAGGCAGCCTCTGGCCTCCAGGCCGAATTCTTTTCCTCGTATTCTCCTTTGGAAACTGGGTCATGGTCACGGGACTTGGAGACCTGCTTTGCTATGGTCCACGCATTTGCGAAGCTTCTCTAATGTATGGATTCTCCTGAGCATGTGCTTTGCTTGGCAGAAAAATAACCAGGACAACAATGATTACCATTTATTGACTGCTTACCATTGTGCTAGAAATATCCCAAACATTTTATTTAACCTTACAACAACCCGTAGCTTTATAACAAGCCCTGTATTACTGATGAGAAAGCTGAAACCTTAGAGAACAGTGATTTTCTTGTGATGTAGTGGTAGCAGGGTGCAAAGCAGCCTTTTAACCAGCATACATCATAAAGACTCCTGAGGGGAAGTGTTCTTGAATGGGCTAGGTTTTGGAAGCACTGAAAGACCACAGCAGAATAATTGAAAATGTCCTGAATCATGTTTTAAATTCCTCCTTCCCCTTTTTCCTTCCTTGTAATTATATATATGTGTATGCTATGCATGTCTATGAAACTAAAATATATATATATTTTTAAATTTGAATTATTTTACCTATTTTGAGGAGAAAAGCAGTTTAATATATATGACATTTTTATTTCTAAATAAATTTGCATTGCAAGAGACTGGAAGGACTGTAGAAAGTTCACTCAAATAGACCTGGCAAGGGGCATTCCTAAGTGAAACATAGTTTGTTTCACGTACATAACATTTAATGTAGACATTGCTGACTGAAATAAAAAGAGCTGCTGTGTATTGAATGCCTATGATGTCTCCGTGTGCTAGGCATTTTAGCTGGATTATATCATTGACTCTTCTCGGTAACTGTAAAATAGGCTATTTCCCCTTTTACAGAGGGGAACACTGAGGCGGGTAGGGCTTAATTTGCCCAAAGGGATCACTGGTCTCATGTGAACCACTTGCTCACTCTGCTATACAGCGCTACTCCATTTTTAAAGAGAGCCAAGCTGGAATTATTGTCCCTGCTATTTTTAATAGGAGGATTTTAAACTGTTCCCCATTTATTATCCCATTTTGTGTTTATAATCTAGTAAAAATAATATAAAAATGTATGAGAACTTCAGGAAGACCTTCTGATTTTAATATTTATTTATAGGCCAGTACACTTTCCCCTCAACATCCATATTTGGAGGAAAAAACGTTTATTTACACAGGTAGTAATGGACTCAGCATACAGAATCAAAGGTGGAAGTGCCCCTTTTCAGAGAAGCTGCTACTAACAGTGTGGTATCTGTGTGTGCACAAACGTAATGAAGCATTTTCTTTTGTTTTGTTTTTAAAATTTATTTTTGTTTGAAGCGTTTTCTTTTTAAACAAAGTGTCTCATATCATGCATTTTGTTCAACATCTTGTTTGGATAAACCTATTCTCTTTTGATGTTACGTCGCATCTCGTGATGTATCCTAATTAGTCACTTCTGTGTTGGTATATATCAGGTTGTCACCAGTTTTCTTACTATTATAAACAATATTTTATTGCACATACCCTCTTGTAGATATGTGAATATTTTTAAGAAAAATTCTTTGAAGAATTACTAAACTGAAACATATAGTATTTCCTTTCTTAGCAGTGGTTTAGGATAATACTTTCCTGACCGCAACAGGCCTCCATTCTAACCTGACCTTATATCTGAGTTGCGTGACTACTGCATACAGCCGAGCAAATCACGCATCAGCACCTAAACAGCTTTTCATAGGCTGAATTAGGTCTTTCTGTGAGATATACCTGAGATAGTGCATAATCTGGTGATGCAGCCTCCTTGCCCCTGCCTCTGTGGAAAGAATTGTGCCTTCCAGCAAAGCTGTGAATTTGAATTGCCCAGACAAGTCCCTGACTGTCCCCAGGGACCAGATCCCTCAGAAAATATGTCTCTTTCACTTTGTACACTACCCACCACCCAACAAGCCAATGATGACACCCATGGGTTCGGTTGACTCAGTCTTGGCTTTGTCAGTCTGCAGGACCATTTTTTTTAATAGAATTTTTTATTTTAACACTTTTAGATTGACAGAAAAATTGAGCCTAAGGTACAGAGATTTCCCATAGATTTCCCTTTCCCCACACATGTACAGCTTCCCCCATAATCAGCATTTCCCACTTGACTAATGTACTCGTTGTTATTATTATTTTTTCTTTTTTTAAAGATTTTTATTGGGGAAGGGGAAGAGGACATTATTGGGGAACAGTGTGTACTTCCAGGACTTTTTCCAGTCAAGTTGTCCTTTCAATCATAGTTGTGGAGGGCGCAGCTCAGCTCCAGGTTCAGTTGCAGTTGTTAGTTGCAGGGGGCTCTGCCCACCATCCCTTGTGGGACTCGAGGAATCAAATCCTTGTGGTTGAGAGCCCACTGGCCCTTGTGGGAATCGAACTGGCAGCCTTTGGAGTGAGGAGCACGGAGCTCCAACCGCCTGAGCCACCGGGCTGGCCCCTGCACTTGTTATTATTGATGAACCTACACTGACACATTATTTTCACCAGAGTTCTAGGACCGTTTTTCACTATAGATCTGCATGGCTTGCTCCTCACTTTCCTTTAAGTCTGCTCAAATAGTACATTCTTTGATCACCCTACATGAAATTGCAACACCTTACTTTATGTCCTCCCTGGCACTCTATACTTTCTCTTTGTTTTTCTCTATAGCACCTTTTAATATTTAGCATGTGGATACTGTGTTTTGGTTTTTTTTTACCTCCTGTAGTTTATGCACTCAGTGATGGCAAGAGTCTGTTTCCTTCACTCTCTTATTCTCAGTATCTGGCTTAGAATAGATACTCAGGAAATATCTGTTGGCTCAGTGAGTAAATGATCAAACAGGGAACTCACGACCACTCTCAGGTTGGCATCCCTCAACAGCCCAACCTGCGTCCTCCCTTACTGCCCTCTCACTCTCCACCAACTGGCCCTCAGGGTGGGCACTGCTGGGCTGCAAGCAGGTGAGGTGTCGTTTGGGGGACCACCATCACAGACTCTGCAGAAGCCTTTACAGTGTTAGGAAGATGAATGCCCAAATGAATGCCTACTATCTTATTGATCACTTACTGTGTGCCAGCCCTGAATGTCAAGAGAAAGTAAGAGAGCAGCAGAAGTGGGGGAGGGGAAGAAAGGGTTAGAGGGGAAAGGAGAGAAAATTATGGTGTGGGGGGTAGAAAGGGAAGTGGGGAAGGAGGTTAGAGAACGAGGGAGAAAGAGACTCAAAAGTGTGGTTGAGAGGGAAAGAGAGAGTAAGGGGGTGGTGGGATTTGAGTTGGAGAATTTAGAAAACTTGCCTTGGGCCACTATAGCTGGTTGGAGGAGTGTCCAACTCCAAAGCATTTTTGACCCTGAAAAACTTAGAGCTCTGTTTGTGGGAGTTTATCTAGAATATTTGCAGCATCCATGTTGCATTCTTTGTGGGGAGAAGATATGAGTGATAAATGATATCTACTCATATGGAAACATTGTAATCATCAAATCAGCAATTTTCATTTCATGGAGTGTAAGATTAAAGACTTTATCAAGGAGTCAGAGTAGAGCTGAAGGACTATATTCAGTGTTGCAACCTTAGCCAAAGTGTAACTGTTAGCCTCTTAAACATAGCAGGCTAGAATTGTTACAAATTTAATGTAGAGTTTCCATTTGTATCAAATAGTTTGTTAAATCTGTATTAAGGTAATTTAGTAACATGCTCTTTGCCTTAAGGATGTTTAAAAAATAGAAACTATTTAAAGCAAGTTAGGATAAGTGCAGTAAATTTACAAACACATACAAGAAAGGGAAAAGGAAACAGCTGTTGATAGTGTTAAACCATAGAGAGGTTGTTTCTAGAGATACACAAGATAGTATCAAGGCCATCTGCCCAGGTTGGATAACAACTTAAAAAAAAAAAAATCCAGTAGTGTTATGAGAGAATGCTCAAGAATTGTTTGGGGGAATTAAGTACCTTTTTATGAGTGAAAGTAAAATCTTAAGATTGGCTCTTACTGGGGCCCACTTTTAAAATTTCATTAAGTGTTGAATTTTTATGTAAAGTCAATGTTGATTTCCTTTCTGTTGTATACTCTTTTACCTTTTTAAATTATTATTCTAATGAGGATGCTGACACATCCTTGTTATCTCAGGCAAATTACTTAAAACTGAGTTTTAGTTTTCTTACCTGTAAAATGGGGTATCAGTATATGGATATTAGTATTTACCTTGAAAGTCTATTGTACATTTACATGAAATGTCATTTTAAAAAGGGCTTAACACAATGCTTGGCACATAGTAGACACTGGTGAAATGTTATTTCCTTTCTTCCTTCTCGTGATAAACTTGTGCACATTTTTTTTTCCTTGCTGAAAAGGCTTTGAGTAGCAGCCTCATTATTAAAAGGGTATTTTGCGTGTGGTATATGCTAGCCAATTTGTTCATGCAACTTGGGAGTTAGTGAAGAACAATTCTCTAATTCAAATGAGAACTTTGAGTTCTGTCTCCACTAAGCCTTACAGGTCAGGCATGCCTGAGTTTACTTAAGAGCTGATATTCACAGGCTGTTTTCTCTTTCAGATGAATAGACTTGTCACTTGCCACTGACTGGCAGCAATGGCTTCTACTGAAAGAGTCAACAGCAGCGGCAACAGGTAACTGTGAAATCCATAATTCAAAGATCTGATACTTAATTTTTAAAACTATTTTTCAAAGAATAAATTTGCTCCTTTTCATTTTTGCAATTTATGAACTCTCTGGTGCATGAAAATGTGTGAAAATTTCAGTTTTCTCTACATGATCTGTTAGACTGGCTCCATTTTTCTTTAAATTTAGTGCTTTCCGAGTCTCAGCTCATTTTGTCAACATGCGGATGTTATATTATATCAGCATCCTAATTTAGTGTTCAAGATACTGGTCCATATTTGGGAAAATGTAAACATATTCAGCAGGTGCTGAAACAAATATCACAATGAAATTCACCTTATCCGGAGAACCTTGAAGGAGGGAACTCTGTCATAGTTACTTTTTCTGGCTTTTACATCTCTCCCTTAACTCTGTACTTATAATTAATTGCTTTATTGCATATACAACATAACCAGTGTTGGTTGAGGGGTGCATATTCACAGTCTGAAGCAGTTATTAAGAAGAACTCATTTGATAGCCAGAAAGAATCCTTACTATCACTGGTCAGTTTTTATTTATACTATTAGATATTAAAAAATATGTTAAAGTATGAGACATGTAGACTCAAACTTACTCAACTAATATTATTGAGGAATAGATGATAGTTTATCTGTCCTGGATATTTTCCTACTTCCTCCCCCTTTCTGTCCATTTAAGAAACCCTTTCTCTGTTCCAGACGGTTCTAGTACTGTTGTTAAACATGGTACAGTCTCCTCCCCCACAGAGGAAGGCATGTGACTCAGGCTGCAACAATCCACATTCTGCTAGAGCCTGGGGGAAAACTGTTGTCATCTGTCTTTAGGCTTGTTCATAATGTTCAGTTACACAAAACTTTTAAATTTTTATGTAGTTAAATGTCTTGTCCTTTACGCATTCTGGTTTTGATTGTGCTTAGATAGGTCTTTCCTACTCCAAGATTATGAAAATAATGTCATGTGTTCTCTGTGGCACTTGAATGGTTTCTTTTTTTGTATTTAAATCAGAACTTGTAAGTTGGTGGTCTGTGGGCTAGATCTGGCCAACAGATGGGCTTTGTTCAGACCCTCACAGTGTTCTAAAAAGATAGATCTACCGACGTTTTTTACATAACAATCTAGACTTCCATCTTCTCTTGAAAATTTTAAGGTCTAACAATGTTGGGTTTGCACTGCCGTATAGAAACACTAAGAATTGAGTAGCTACTGGTCTTTTAGACAATACATGAGCTTTCAGATTCAGAACTTCCCTAGTGGTATGTCATCAACACTTCTCAGGTGTGCTAAGGTATTGACTCCCCTCCGCCTGTAAGTCAACCAGAACTCCAGAACTCCCACCTGGTTTTCTCCTGCAGACATCTGTTTTATCAGCTTGCCCCACAGACTTGGTGCACACACAAAAAGTTGGGAAAGTACAGATATTTTCTAATTCACTACAATTCCCACCAAGCTGGATTCACACATTTAGTTAGCTGCTTAGCTTTCTTAACTTGTGACCCATTTTAGATCTTTGACTTTATAGTATTTTGATCCATCTGCAGTTGAAACAGTAGTGTAAAGTATATGTTGTAAATTTCCATATTAATAAGAAGATGAAAAGGTCTGGGCGATATCTGAGAGCCATTTTTTTTTAAAAGCAAAAGGCTAGCCAGTTGTTTCAACATAGTTTATTAAATTATCTATCTGTTCTCCACTAATCTGAGTGCTATGTCTAAATTCCATCACATTCTTGAGTCTATTATTGGACTCTTATTCCATTGATTTTTCTCTTTTAACAACAGTGCCATACTATTTCACTGTATTTTTATAGATCCTAATATTCAGACAGATTTTTTTTTTGTCTTTTCATTTTTAGGATTTTCATGGCTATTCACATCTGATTACATTTCTACATGTACTCTGAAGTCATTAGTCATTTTCTAGAAAAATTGTTGGCATTTTGGTTGGGGTCCGTTTGAATTCATCAATTAGGAAGTGTTAAATTCTATAGAATATTAAAATTGGATCTTCCTACAAAAGAATCTAAGTATCAGACTGGTGAAAATTAAAGGGGATGAAGAAATTTTAAATTTCAATTGTGAGATTTTTGTGGTAGTAGAATTTTTCAGAAATATGAGGTGTGATCAAACAATACGGTAAATGCTGCCACCGAGTGCCGTCCAACGGAAAGGCAGGGATCTTCAATACGAAAGCAACGTGTTGAACCTTAGTAACAGTGTGTGACAAGTTTCAACTTGTTCGGTGCAGTCAGTTGACTGTGAGCTATAGTTGAGAGAAGGTGTGTTTTAAAGTGTGCCATAAATAATGGACCACGAACAACGCTTTAACATGAAATGGGCAAATGGTTTCATCCTCCATCACGACAACTCTCCATGTCACACATCGCTTCTGGTATATGGCAATTTCTGTCAAATAAAAACATTACAGTGTGTCCTCATCCACCTTATTCACTGGATCTGGCACCGTGTGACTTCTAGCAAAGTCGAAATGACCGTGAAAGGTAAATGTTTTTAATCAATTCAGGCCGTCGAGGCAGCCATTACAGCGCAACTAAAGACACTCACAGAAGAGGACTTCCAGAACTGCTTCAGAAAGTGGTGAGAACGATGGGTAAGTATGTTTGAATAGAGGGGGAGTGTTTGGGCGGGGATTAATAGCAATGTGTCTTTTACTGTAATAAATTTTTAAAATTTAAACATTTACCATATTTTTTGATCACACCTCATCGTCGTATCTAGTAGTTGACATCGTATCTAGTAGTTGACATTGCACCCAGTATAATTCCTCGTAGAACAGTCAGTTAAAATAGTGGACAGTATTATCAGTGGCAAGATTAAAAAGACATTTTGTATTCTATTGTTTACATGTTCCCTATTGTTGCTAATTAAGTTAGGCTGGGTGGCTGCCCTTTGTCATAACATTCTAGCAGTTACAGAACTGTTTGTATTGTTACATTTATCTTTTCAGCTCTTCCTCTCCCTGATATGCTCCTTTTAAATTTAGTACCCAGTACAAGTGATAAGCTAGGGAGGGATCCTAAATGGGGCTCTATTTTAAATATATACCTGTAGCTCACTGATTTGAATGCTTAATCATCATAGGCTTTAATCTTTTAGTAGTCCAGAAGGAAACATCAAGTTTATGTGGCACTGGTCCAGGACTAGCACATATTTGAAAGGAAACAGATGTGTATTGACCATGCAGCTCTAATCACT
The DNA here is from genome assembly GCF_004115265.2 of Rhinolophus ferrumequinum. Taxonomy (NCBI): domain Eukaryota; kingdom Metazoa; phylum Chordata; class Mammalia; order Chiroptera; family Rhinolophidae; genus Rhinolophus; species Rhinolophus ferrumequinum. Next base: position 41,117,383 of record NC_046288.1, read on the forward strand.
CCAACTAAATGGAAGTCTAAGTGTGAACCCTTACTTTGCTCAGGGGTATCAGAAGTCATGAGCATGGACAGAATATGAATGTAATGTGTAAAGACAATATTTGTTTTAGTTCTTACAAGTAATAGGCTTATTCTGTGATTTCCAGATTTATCAGCATTACGAACTATTCAATCTGAGTTCCCTTATTTTTTCCTCCACCTTTTTTCCCTTTTTCTTTCTTTTTGTCCATTCTTAAAATTGTTATTGGGAGTATAACAAACTGAAAAGGGCAGACATTATTAGCACAGTTCAATGCATTTTCACAAAGTGAACACACTTGTGTAACCGATCAAGCAACAATACCAGGTCTCCAGAAGCCTCTGCCTGTCTGCTTCCAGCCACTGCCGCCCGCAAATGCTGCAACTATTCTGACTTCTCAGACCATGGATTTGTTTTACTCGTGTTTGAATTTTACTTAAATATAACCATACACTACTTTATGTTTTCTAATCAGTTTTGATGTTTGTGATTTTTATTCTATTTTATGAATTTAAATATTTTTGACATTCAAATATTTTCATAATATTGTATTCTGTATTAATATACTATAGTAGTTATATATTACATAATCAATATTAAATATTTTTTTATTTTCTTTTTCCATCAACTTTCCATAGTCTAGTATGGTAATATAATTAGCCTTCCTCTTTCTTCCGCTTCTCTCTCTTCTCTCTCTCCAAATATTAACTCTGCTTTTAGTTGTAAACTATCCAGATTGGTAGCACATTTTATTGTATAATTATCTTTGCCTTTGCAAGCTTTGTCTTTCAATGGATAAAAAAAGTTGAAAAACCAATCAGCATTATTTATGTTATTTTTGACAAGGACGCAAAATAATGTTTAGGGTTTCATTTTGTCTCTCTGAGTTCAAAGTTAACCCAAGTACCACTTGAAAAAGGTTCATATTGATCAGGACCAGTTTACTCTTTTGCTGAGTAAATTGTTCGTATTCACATTGTAATGCCACATTGTAAATTACTTCGTCTTTGAATAGTGGTTTTATTTTTTCTGGAGTTTTTCATTACTTTTTCCTTTTTGAAAGAGAGAACCTGCGTTTCTGCCATTTAACTAGTATGTTCCTTTTCTTCCCCTCTGTACTTATTACTTGAAATCTTTCATTTTCTTCTTGGAATCAGGAAACAAATTAATTTATTTTTTTAATTAAACTTTATTGGGGTGACAATTGTTAGTAAAGTTACATAGATTTCAGGTGTACACTTCTATAATACATCATCTATATATCACATTGTGTATTCACCACCCAGAGTCAGTTCTCCTTCCATCACCATATATTTGATCCCCCTTACCCTCATCTCTCACCCCCCTCCCCCCTTACCCTCTGGTAACCACTAAACTATTGTCTGTGTCTATGAGTTTTGTTTCTCATTTGTTTGTCTTGTTCTTTTGTTGTTTTGGTTTATATACCACATATCAGTGAAATCATATGGTTCTCTGCTTTTTCTGTCTGACTTATTTCGCTTAGCATTATACTCTCAAGATCCATCCATGTTGTCACAAATGGTACTATTTCATCTTTTCTTAATGCCAAATAGTAATCCATTGTGTATATATACCACAACTTCTTTATCCATTCATCTATCAAAGGACATTTTGGTTGTTTCTAAAATTAATTTTTACAAAGTATGTGCTAAATTACTTTCTTCTGAAATTGGGCCCAGGTAAGTGAAGCCAAAGAATAAAGCTGGGATACATTCTGGGAAATTTTCACTTGATGATTAGGGGGAAACATGTTAAGATAAAACATAAGAATGAAAGAAATTTTATTTCAGGCTATGTCAACAGATTTTTGGGGACTTGATTTTATTGTTTTCTGCCAGTAAGTGTGGGTACGTCTTATAAACATTTTAGGAGATCTGCTCCTATGCTTTTCAGTATTTGAGAAGATTTGAGGGATTGAATTTTGTGAACCCTGAATCGTATTATTGTACTGTGGTCCTGGAAGCTCTCCTTCCCAGGAGAGTCTGAAATGATGTGTAACTCTCCTAATTGAGAGGAGTCCTCAATTAGTGAGGAAGCAACAAGGTGGTAAGCTGATTAACACCTATTATATGGACAGATTTTTCTGTGTGTGAGGAAATCAAGGAGCTAACTTCCAGATGCTTACTAGAGAGATTAATGGCTGTAGGCCATGTTTTCCTAAAACCGAGATTGGCTGGGCGTTGTAAATAATCCACACCTGGAATTGTGAGCTGGGACGTAGAGAGGTTTCCTGTATTTCCCAAGCAAGTCCTTCTAGGCCTGATTTACAAGTGCAATAATGTTTTGTATACAGAACTCATTGTTTCCCTTTATTTTGGAAAATGGTTCCAGTTCAGAAACTGGTAAGTGTGTCGTTGTCATATACAGTTTAAAAGGAGTCACTTGGCTTGATGGGTTTAGAAGAGTTTGATTTTAAACTTATTGTCCCAGACCTGAGGAAATCTTTTTCAGAATTAGTTACTTCCCAAAGGGAAAGATAAATTTTGGAAAATTCAGACTAAACGAGAAATGTTGAATAATTTCATCAGTAAAATCCCCTTGACCCATGGTCACATGTGTGATATAGTAAAGCTTGAGGGCGGAACTCTGGAGTCAGACAGTTTGTGTTTAGATCTCTGACACTTTGGTGACAGGCAAATTGCTCAACTTTTAAAGCCTCTTTAAAATGGGGATAAGGAGAATAATGCATGTAAGGTGCTTATCACCATGCCTGGTACGTCATAAATCTTCAATAAATTATGAAAGTCCGCCATCCTGGTGATGATAGGTCTGAGGCAGTGGCTTCCTTCATCCTACTTTGAGGGAAACGTCTGTGTAGCGGCCGCTCTGGTTGGAGGGGATTCCTCTGTGAGCTGCTCTGGGAGTAGCATTCATAGGAAGGAAAATGATAGAGGAAACAGAGCTTTAGAAACAAAACACAAAGAGTGTGTTCCTTTGCAGGGTATGTGGATGCACTTAGAAGTTTTAATGTGGTCTGTTTTATGTTTAAAATTGGCTTTGGGCTTGTCCTAAATCACACACAAAGTATAAGAAAACAGTGCTGCATAGTATGGTCTTGTCTACAAGTAGCAAAGTCTTAAAACAGAACAAAACACTTTATTGAGGTATGATTTACGTGCCATTTTACATATACAATTTAATGGTTGTTAGTAATTTTACTGAGTCGTGCAGTCACTCTACAATCCAATTTCAGAACTGCACCATGAATAGACACGACTCCCTATTTACCACCCCCCAACTCCAGGCAACATTAATCTACTTAATACGTTTGCCTATACTGGACATGTCACATAAATGCAGTCATATAATGTATTTTTTTTTCTTTTGTAACTGGCTTCTTGCACTTAGCATAAAATTTTCAAGATTTGCCCATGTCATAGCATGCCTCAATATTTCATTTATATTTATTGCCAAATAATATCTATTGTAGGGATATTTCAGTATTTTGTTTAGCATTCACCAATTGATGGACATTTGGTTTGCATCCACTTTTTGGCTGTTAGGAATAATGCGTTTTCATTGATTCACATGTTTTCATTTCTTTGGGGTAGATACTTAGGGGTGGAATTGCTTTCTTGCGGATTTATGTTTAGAGTCATCTTTAGATTATTTGAAGTTCACAAGTCAGTGTGCCCATGGGTCGGTTTCACATTGATTTGTGTATGGTTTTTCTCTTTGCCGTTAGCCCCGAACTCTCTATTAATGCTGAGAGTTGGAAGAGAATGAATTAATATGTATATAGTGCCCTAAATAAAATGGATACTAGTCCAGGCAGTTGGCATTATGTCATCTTAGGCGACATTTTGGTCTAGGGTGGTGGGTCAGAAGGACAGTGAGCTGAACTGTTTACGATGACACTCTCTTTGTGGGGTTACTAATTTTATACCATTCTGATTTGGAGAAGAACCTTTCTCTTCTTTTTTGAGGGCTTCAATTACAAGAGTCGTCTGAAGCTGTAGCAATCAGCCTCCTTTGGAGTCTGTGGAACAGGGTTAAGAAAAAGAGAATTTCAGTTCCAGTTTCCTCACTTTTCAGAAGCTTGGAAGACGTTATTTTAGAATCTGAGTTTTGTTTTCTGTACCTCATGATAACCCTGTGAAGTGGCCAGGTTATATGGTAATCGGCCTCACTGTACTTGAGAAAGCAAAGCCCTGGAGACATTAATAGCTGAGTGTATCCATCAGGCTGTAGGGACTCCTGGAGCAACGAGTTTGCTTTGGTTGGGACATTTTTTAATTACTACACTAAATAGCATTGAACATGTAAGGCATTGTACAGTTTTGTTTCTGCTTTTGACCACCAAGTTTTGATGCTTTCCTCGGATGAGGGCCTCTTCGTAACCTGCAGTGCAGAGTGCCACCATTTTTGTGGCTTTAAATTGATTTTTAAAACAGATGTTGGATTATAAAAGTTTACATAAATAAGATGTTAATAGATTTCGTTAAGTGAACAGATCCTATTGAAGCTATTGAAAGCATGAGGTGGTCCAAGAATTCTTGTTAAGAAAAGAGAGTCTAGAGGGAGGGAGGGCAAGAGAAAAGAAAAGGAAATCTTGTGCATTATAGCAGCAATATATAATGAATTAATATTGACCCTGTTCCGCCATGGTAACCTAATTTGGTATAAACTTAATCATAGTTCTTGCCTACTCTTTTACTTTAAAAGAAAATTCTTATCATAGAAACAGTCAGACTTGACTAGAAGTAGAGAGAATGTTTCATTAACTTTCAAATACCCTTTCCCCAGATTTAACATTTCTCAATGTTTTGCCATGCTTTTGTAAATCCTTTTTTTTCCTTTGCTGAAATGGTTTTAAGCAAATCCCAGACATCCATTTTTTAGCTTCTGTGTACTTTATGGGCATCTCTAAAAAATATATGATTATTTCCCTACATAACTACACACCAATCTCGTACCTAATCAAATTAGCATTTTGGATTCATGTAATAACTAGCCATATTAAAATTAAAACTGTCCAGATTGTTTTAAAATGTGTGTTAAAGTTGTTTATATCCCGGTTCAAGCAAGCCAAAGTACATACATTAGGTTTTATCTCTTGATTCTTTTTTTTTTAACTTTTTTTTTTAACTTTTATTCATTTTAAGTGTGTTTTTCCAGGACCCATCAGCTCCAAGTCAAGTAGTTATTTCAATCTCGTTGTGGAGGGCGCAGCTCACACTGCCCATGTGGGGCTCGAACCTGCAACCCTGGTGTTATGAGCATCGCGCTCTAACCAACTGATCTAACTGCCGCCCCATCTCATTTTTAATCGAGCATTTACCCTATTTTTTGAGGTGGGGGGGTGGGTTGACTGGTTGAGGAAGCTGATTTGAATGTATGTCCTACTTTGTGGATTTATCTGTTTGTTTCCTCTTAATGTGTTTAACTTGTTCTTATGTGCTGGTGGTTCCCAACCAGGAATATTTTTACCCTGCGGAAGTGGGGAGACATTTGAGAATGTCTGGAAAGATTTTCAGTTGTCCGAATCCAGTGGGTGGGGGTCAGTGATGCTGCCAAGCATCCTACAATGCACAGGAGGGCCCCCACCGCAAAGGCTTTTCTGGCTCCAAATGTCAGCAGTGCTGAGGTTGAGATCCCTGTGGTTCTCTCCCAGGTATTTCCTGAGAATAGAAATTAGCTCCAAAGCTTGGTAGAGTCAAGGTAAGTCTTTTTGCTAAAAATAGTTTAATAGTCCAAGAGTGCTGGTGCTGTTCTGTGTTTTGATCTGGGCGCCGGTTACAAGACTCTGTCACTTTGTGAAAACGCATGTGTGAGCTGTGTACTTCTTAAACATATGTTATATTCTAACTTTTAAAGTTTACTTGAAAAATATCTTCCTACTCCCGCTGTGTAACCTTCCTCTTTTTGACTGCATCTCGGATTCTTAGTCAAGAAATCGTCTTTTCTTTTAAACTTCCTTAATATTCAATTCCTTTTAATGTAAGAGACTGGTAAAGTGGAGGAATACGGGTCCCTGTGCCCTAATTATTGGGATGGTTGAGTATCTGTTATGGCCAAGTCTGGTATCTATTCCTTGCTCTGGAGAGTTGCCCTAAGGGACAGACGCCTAAACAATACGTAATGTTTGGCCACTTGTGCTTTCTGTGAAAGCTTAAAGGAGGGAGAAAGTCCTTCTGGAAGGATGGCTCCCAGGGACAAGGTCTCCTTTCACAAGCAGTGGTGATTTGGGAAAGGGGCATTTGGGGCAGAAAGAACCAGCGGAGGTCGGGAATGCGTAAGGGGTGTGCTGGGAACCCTTGCTGGAAAGTTGTCTTAAAGCCAGCTTCTCTCCCCTGTCTGGATAAATCATTGGAAGGAAAGGCAATGAATTTTTTTCTGACAGTTGGTTCTTACTAGGGGCCAGGGCTTCGTTTGCAAATGAAAGGACTGCTGTTGGAGTAGTTGAAATCACAATGGGCCCTGACTCTTTTCACATCAAAGTGTAAAAGAATCTCCAGGGGTGATAAATGGGGGCTGCTGGACTCATTACTTGTAAACAAAGCTGAGGGATGACCTCTAAATTTTTTTTAATTAAAAGAAAACAGGGTTTCCTATTGGTGAGCGTAGGGCCGCTCTTCGTTTGAATTTTGACTGCTCCCACTGGAGAAGAGCTTTGTTAAGGTTCCCGAGAGGCGGCCACCGTTACCCCGGGTTCGTCCCTACTCAAATACTGGAGAGATGCTCTCTGCCCGGGGTGGCCCCTCAGGTATCCTTAAAGGGATGAGAATTGAAGTGCGTTGGGTTCAGCTGCGTTTCTGATGGAAGAAGTGGGAACAGAGCAGAATTTTCGTGCCCTGTGCCTCTGGGAAGACTGAGAACTTACACCGCCTCCTCTGTTCCCTTTCTCACCCAACATCGAGAGGAAAAACTCCTGTACTCCTTCCTGCACAGTGTAGAAAGAGGTCAAGTTTTTAACTAAATTCTTTGAATGTTGTCAAGAAGTTCAAAGGCTGTTTTCAAGTTTATATTTGAAGTTTAAAGTTAGTGTTCCTTTTATTTGTATAGTACAGGGCTTTGCATACGATCAAAACCTTTAACGAAAATTATAGTATTTAGACACTTTATGTTCAGTGTTTATGTTAAAAGGAACACTGTTTACACTATTTGAACATTTCATGTTTATGTTGAAAGCAACACTGTTAAAACACTGTTATTAACACTAATAATCTAGCATTTTATGGAACCAAGACTTGGAAATTGCTCTTTAAATGCACCCTTGCAATTGGAGGTCCACCCTTGGTCAACTCCCTTCCGTGCGTCCCCAGCTCCCTCATCAAGCTTATCTCGCTGTTTTTTCACTTGGCTTCTTTGTTTCTCTCAGTCTAAGCCCTAACCAGATTTCAAACAGCTGGTCCGAGACTGCCCTTTTGTATCCCCAGTGAAACTAGTAAGGCGCTGGGCACCCGAGAATTCTAATGTGGTTACTGACTTTCCAAGTGTTTGGTAATCACTTTCTGGGTCTATCTTCCAAACAAGTTGTGAGACTTGTAAAAGGAGCGGAGGCCACAGCTGGAGGGGAGCACATCCCTGCAGGGTGGGTAGACAGATGCCATCCTTCAGCTGAGGTGTTTTCAACTCTAGATAAGAGAGTACTCAAGGCCTTCCATTCCACTTGGACACTGGAATGGGGAGAATGTGGGACACACTGCTGGTGAACACTGCTTTTGTGAGTTCAGATGCCAGTGGCGGCTAAGAGTTAATGAGCACAATGACCAGATTGTGTGCTACTGTGTTTCCCCGAAAATAAGACCTTGCCGGACCATCGGCTCTGACGCATCTTTTGGAGCAAAAATTAATATAAAACCTGGTCTTATTTTACCATAATATAAGACCGGGTCTTATCTAACATAATATAATATGATATGATATAATGTAAGACTGGGTCTTATATTAATTTTTGCTTCAAAAGATGCATTAGAGCTGATGGTCTGGCTAGGTCTTATTTTCAGGAAAACAGGGTAATTAGTATTTGATAGGTGTAATTTCATTTCCATCTCACAGCTCCCTGTGAGGGAGGACAAAAGGCAAGATGAAATTTTGCACATGACAAAAGGGAAGACAGAGGTTATCTGACTCATCAGTGGCAGATATTCCAGCTCCTGTCCTTCTGCCACTGGACCCCAAGTCCTTAACCCCATTCCACATTGTCTTGGCAGAAGCTGGTGGCAGGGAAGTGTTCTGAGGTCTGGTTTAAGACTCTGAGGCTTGGACCGAAGATCCTCTGAGTTGACTGTTCTTTTCTGACATCATAATGAATTAGTAGATAAAAATGTGTTCCTTGGAGATTGCTTCGGCATGTCTCCAGTAGTTAGTGAAACATGCCTATTTACTAGTGAAAGGGACAAAGCTGATATCCTGACCTTGGGGTGTGGACAAGAAAGGATGGGAGAGAGATGGGGTGACTCATGTGTTGATGGCAGGGAAAAGATGAATTAAATTTAAAAATTGAAGGGTGGAGGTCGTGCCCATCCTCGTATAAATTAGAATCTCCCAGTTTGCCTCCCTCAGAGCTGTTTTCGTCCTTGCGGTGAGATGACGCGTACTCTCTCGGAGAGCACTCTGTAGTCTGTAGAGCGTTGCACAGATGTCAGGTGGTGGCTCTGTTAGTAAATCAAGCTCTCAACGGTTAGAAGTTGTAGCAGTTCTCGTTTTAGGTTATCTTTCAACATCAGAGACTTACTTTTCTCCAGTGAACACTTGATGGCTGAGATATGAAATCGTCCTTAATTTACGAATGGAGGTGTTGATTTTCAAATAGGACAGAGAGCAGAGAATGTATCTAAACTGTCTAAAAAATATGTTTAAAACTATGTGTTCTTTAGATTGTGGCCAGAGAGGAGAGCAAAGGCAACAAAGGAAGTGAGAGGGGAGGATTTGGGGGGGGACAGTCCTTAATATCGTTACTTTTCCCTCCTGTGCTCATATCCTCCACCTGCAGTAGTGACTCGGGTGAGTAGAAGAGGCTGTACAGGCGCCCTCAGACTCTGCCAGTGAACTTTCACCTGGAGAGGCAGCCTATCCAAGGCAAAGACACTTGGCTTTGAAATCCGTGAGACGTGGGCTAGTGTTCTGGCCCCACTAGATTGTGTAATGCTGGGCAGTTTACCTAACCTCTCTAAACTCAACTTCCTTCATCTGAAAATAAAAGTAATAATGAGAATAATGATGTATTGTGTGAAACCCAGCAGAGTGTGCGCTGAGTTGGAATTTCATAAATATTGTCTTCCCTTTCTGTTGCTTTGTCTTTGACCTGTTTAGTGTTCAGGGCCAGGAGGATTTGAACTGTGTGGTGTTCCTAAAAGCCTCTCGGGGATGTAAACATTTGGGCTCTCGTGGGCCGACTCAGGACAGTGACCCTCTTGTGGGGAGACCCGGTCTGTGACGGGGCTGTGGCCGTGTGCAAAGTGCTTCATCGAACGTGCCTGCTGGCTGTGGCCTCAGGCGATTATGAGACTGATTTTTGTTTGTTATTATGCAATTTATATTACTAAGAGTTTCAGTGGGTGAAGCTTTGCGTTCATTTCTCAATAAGGTCCTTATTTCCTATTTCCTGTTATATTACATTAAGATATAGTTTAGCGTCTACATCAAGATAAGTGTGCCTGTGTAGAGAAAGTAGATATTTAATTATATATTTTTTACCCTTTTATTTTAAGTAAATAAGAAGTCATGCATTTCCTTCAGGTTTGTTTGATTTTCAATGGAGGGTCTTCTCTGTTCTCATGATAATCCAAGATTCACTCATTCATTCAGCAAAGACTCGTAGAGAGCCTTGATGTCACAAGTGTCTGCTAGGCACTGGGGGAAAGGATGGGGAGAGAAGGACCTGGGAAGGAGTAAGTTAGTCTGGACGGAGCTCATACTAGAACTTGTGTTCCAGTTGGTAGACGGAAGTGCTGATAGCAGCGCATGGGTATTGAATCTCTACTATGTAAAGGCCTTTCCATCAAGTGGTTTTCATCTAATGCTTTCAACTTTTTTTTCCACGTATTTTTTACAGTTTGCTGTTATTTTAACCTCATAGACATGTTATAAGGTGGGTAGGCTTAAAGAAGTTAAATAGTTTGCCCAAGATATCCTAGAGTTAATAATAAAACTGTCCTCTCAACCTGGGACGAGTTTTCTCTCACTTTCCCAGCCTCTCCCCCACCCCCGCCCCAGTCTATCAAAATCTTACTCATCCTTCAAGGTTCCACTGAAATAACATCTCTTTTCAAACTTTAATCACCCGAGAAATTCATTTGTCTTTTTGTGCACTCTCATCTTTGCCTTTACCTCTCTGCCAACTTTCAACGAATCCCTCTGTCTTCTAAATTCACCCTTCAGTACCTGCTTTGCCGTAATGGACTCACATGTTTCTGCTTTGCAGTGAGCATGGTGTTAAACTGTCAGTAGAGGGTGCTGGAGGGACATTGCTGGAATTATGGAGATTCTTTCCCGCTTGTGGTTTCTGCTTTTTCTTACTTGCCCCAGAGCGTGCCGCCTCTTGGCCATGTTGCAGGCCTTGCTTGGGCCCAGTGGTTCTCTCAGTGCAGACACTGGCACACTCCAGGCCAGCAGAGGCACCCCGCTCCCTCTGTGCACCTGCCATCACCCTAGAGGATTGTTTCCTGCTGCCTGGCTAGTAGGGACCAGGTCCAGTGAACTTCTCTGCCATCCAATGGGCTACAATCATACCCTTGCCAATGATGTCTCAACTTCACTTTTGGGGAGGGATCCTTTTTCAGTTTGTCCTTCTTTACATACCCTCTTTCAGCTCAGGATGTCTTTCAGAGTTCTCTTTCCATCTTTATAGTTATTCCTCTATCATGGCTTAATACTTTTGATGTTAAAATTCTGTTCACATTATTGTATGGTTTCTCTCTCCTGATTAGACCCAGACTAATACAAACTTTGGTGCTTATTTCCCTCGGTTTCAGTGTTACTTCACACATCTGTGTAAATTGTAAACTTCTTTTACCCAGAGGCCTGTTTAATCCTTCAGCATCATCTCTGTGCTTTGCAACTCACCAGCGATTAACGAATGACTGAGTGTGCTGCTGTTATAGTTGTTACTGTTATAGAGAAATGGAGGATGGATGATAGTTCAATGGGGTATTTATTTGCCCTTTCTTGGAAAAACAACCCGAAGTTCTTATTCTGTTATTAATGGGTTACCTTGGTGTTTCTGTGAAATCCTGCAACGGTTGAGGCAATTACTGTTGACCCAACTGTTAAAAACTACATTTTAGGGGCCGTATATAACAAGTCTTCAGAATTGTGTCAACAGTGATTTACTGCTACCTATTTGTCTTCATTGACCTTTTAAAAACAAATTGCTTTTAAGTACAGCAAGCCTTATAGGCAATGGTGCTTAAAAATCAACTGTATTTCACTTTTCGGGCTAATTTGTCAATGTCATCTTGCAGTGGCTTTTTTTGTCTGGTTTAGCCAAGATGTTATGTATGGGTTGGTGTTCAGGTTCTATACACATACATGCTAAACCTTTTCTCTCATCAACCCACGAGCAGAAGAGGAGGTGTGAAGGGTATATAGCCCATAGGGAAATTTTCTTTCTTCATTTGGCATTCTAAACCTGTATCTAGGAAAGCAGTGTAGCCAGAAAAGCAGGAATATTGCCTCTTGAAGATAGGTGCTCCATTATGGCTCAAAGAAAGGAAATATTGATGCTTGTTATCATTATGAGGCTAATGGGCATTTTTGAATCCTTAATGGTTATTTGCTTCAGCTAGTCTGCTGGTTGACCCTTTAAGATGTGCTGATTTCAGCTCATGGCTATTTGCACATGCCTTCTCTTCCCCAAGCCCATCTTTCTCCGTCAGTGTTTGTCATTGCCCAGCTCTTTGTACCCCTCCCCCACTCCACCCACTCAGATGACCTTTTCACACTAAAGCAAGATTTTTCTCCTTTATAAAGAAAGCGAGGATACATTAAAACCTCAAATTATAAAATTTGAAAAATTTATATGAAGAAATAATTTGTATGAAGAAAATTTTGTTTCTTTTCAAAAAGACTCACACATGACAGCCTTAGAATCAGGGAGTGGGTGTGGTTTTTTGAACTCTCATCCCAGGTGGGTGTGCTATATCCTCCCTGCTTCCCCGAAGGGACAATATTGTGGTGAGTTGATAGTCTGAGAAGTATATTCAGTGTCTTTGGAATCTATGTAATCCTAACAGAGGCACTCAATGTATTATACTTCAGAAACGTTCAGCACCTACTGTGTGCAGAGGGCAGCACAGTAAATTGGGCACACAGTGTGGACATTCCTTCCCTCTTCCCTGATACCTTCTCCGGGACACACATTCTCTCTCATAAGCTCTTTACTCTCCCATTTTCACATGCAACTTTTTCTTTTCCTGCTTGTTAAAAGTCATCATCCTCAAACCTTTATCCCTGATGTGCTTCCTCTTTATCCCACAAATTTCCTCTGTACAGTTTCTCATCGTGGCTCCACCACCCCCAACAGGTTGCTCCCACATCTGGGTTGCTAAGCCATCTCTGCACCTTCCTCTCTCCTCTGAATATAAGCCATTGTCTCTCTATCCTAACGTCATTTGTTCCTCTGCTTCTGTTCCTCCACAGGAGAATTGTCATTAGGCCAGGAGCTTTCTCAATGTTCGTTTTGCTCCTCTACTTTAAAAACGTCCAGGGCTCCCCATCATTGACAGTTTTTAGAGTTGGATTCCCTTAATGTGGCATTCAAAACCTCCACCCCCTGGACCTCAGGCTTTTCTTCAAGTCTCATTTCCCAACTCCTGTCCTTCCACCACCTTAGTGCCTCACTATACAGAAGTTCTCACGATTCCATATACAGGCTTTTGTCTTTCAGATACTACCATGCCTTGGCATATGCTGGGCCTTCCTTCTCGCTCTGTTATTTTCATCCATTCCTTCACTCGTTTGTGCTCTCAGAGAAGCGCAGGGCCTTACAGGGGCGTGTAGGAAGGGCACCTGACTGCAGATTTGGGGAACAGTTAGGGAAGACTTCTTGGAGGAAGAGGTAGCTAGGCAGAAAGTTAATGTATGTTGAAGAGTTGATCCGTTGAAAAAGTTGGGTGGTGGAGTGGGCAGAAGAAAAATGTATTCCAGGTAAAAGGAAACTTACTTTGAAGATTTTGGTGGAAAATAAAAATAGGGTCCTTTTGAGGAACCGAATGAACTTTAGTCTGCCTGGAGTTCGCGGCCTGGTGCTCCATGCTAAGAAACTTGACTATATTTAAGGGACTAGGAAGCCATCAAATAATTTTAAGTAGGTGAATGGTTGACATGATTCTAGAAGGTCACTTGTCAAATGGAGAATGGAGTATAGAGGGACAAAAGTGGAAGTAGAGAAACCAGTTGGGAGACTGTTAAGTAGCCCATGGGAGAGCTGGAAAGAACTGAATGGCTTCTGGATACGTTCAGACAAGTAGTAATACTGTGTAGGTAGGTTGGATGTAAAGGATACGTAAAAGAAAAGGATCAGGAACAATTCATAATCATTTGGTTTTGTGACTGGGAGATGCTGCTATCAAAATGGAGAAGATAAACGAGGTTACAAGTTCTTTCGAAGGAGAGTTTAGGTTTGTGATACCTGTGGAAATCCTGGCAAGGGGATGTGTCAGGTGGGCAGTTATCTAAGTTATCTAAGAACAGGGCTCATTGGGTCTGGGCTCAAGATGCACATTTGTTCAGCGGAAATTGAATCACAGCTGTACACAGCATTTCCCTAGAAGAGTGCAACGATGAGAACGCTAGGAGAAAGAAACTATGGAGCAAGAAGGCTCAAAGTGATTGAGAAGGAGCTGTCAAGGGGGTGGGAAGAAAATCAGGAGAGGGGCCCACAGAAGAGAGCATAGTAGTTCAGAGCGTGGGATGCTGTTCAGCCACTAGCGTAGTCACCTCTTCTGTGCATCTTCCCTCTCACCCAGGCAGTAATGAATGGTCCCCTGCCTCTCAGAGATGCACTCTTTTATTGTGACACTTATTTTCTTACATTGCTTTTACGTTTGTCTTCCTCACAAGATTCTGTCATTGGACGGCTGATGAAGCGCTGTCACCTTTGTGTCTCCAAGGGCTGGCATTGTACCTGGACTTCAGATAGTCAATAAATTAATAAATTAGCTAAATAATTTAAAGATGCATAATAATTGCCCTCTATCATCAAGAAATGGTTATGCTTCGCTCCAGCCTCAGCATCACACGTAGCTGAGCCCACAGAGGCCCTGCGGGGCCGGCGCCCTGTGTGTGTGTGTGTGGGGGGGGCGGGGGTGAGCTGAAGTTGCAGCCTGGGACCTGAGGAATCATGAAGAGATAGATGGATAGATGTTGCGTAATACGCAATGAAAACAGTAAATACTTGTAGTCTGCGAATAACATCCAAAGCATGAATTTGGAACTCGCGAGACACACCTATGGCATAGCAAACCTGGCAGCATGCCTCAGGGCAGCCCCCCACAATCTCAGTGCTCATTAGGGTCACCTGAGGAGCTCCTGAAGATGCAGGATTTGCTGCTGTTAAGTTATAGAGTGCGAGACCCAGGAACGGCCGTTTTCACCAGCTCCCCAGGGCAGTATACCTCTCAGGGATTACTGAGCTTTGCTCACTGACAGCTTGAATACTGCCTGCTCCTGAAGTGTTTTCCACCATTGAAGCAACTTTCCTTAACCTCAGAAGCCACTTCTGGATTGTATGAAACCCTATTTATTGTTTTGTTATTCAAAGACAAATAAGAACTCATCCACCCCCCTTCCCTACCCCGCCATGCACCCTCCAAAAAAACAAGAGATAAATGGTTATGTCCTCTTAGTGATTTTCCTGATTTTTATGTCTCTGGACTTAAGATGTGTTTAATATGTCCACATTCCTTCACAGCCCCCTGTAGACTTTTCTGCACTCACAGTGGCAGCCGTATGACATCTTCTTGCCTGTGTCTGGTTCTTGTGATGGGCAAAGACCTCAGGCCCAACACTTTTGTGACCTTATATCGGGGCCTTACACTAGGGGAGGATGGGAAATGGCAACTCTTGTAAAAATAAGCTGGTCCGTGGGTGGTAGTAAGCCGAGGGAAAAGATTTATGAGCCACATCCTGTTCTGGGATCACCGCTGAGAACAGAAGAGGGGGAGAAACTGCTATATAAATCAGTAGAGCAGCTCAGGAAATCAAGCCTGCCCTAGGAGGGTCTCCGGGGTACCCTCTGTGGATATCTTTTGCACAACACATGGGTGTAGGAGAATCGCTGTGCGGTACTCTCCTGCTTGGTTGAGGTCAGCCATGTTTCAGAGGGGGGAAACGAGCATGAGAAGGCAGAGAGATGGCAAGGGGGCCCCAGAATCATCTCTAATTTTATAAATGCTTGCTGAATTGAGGGAAGGGGCCATTTGGTGGGGAGCAGAGACTGTTCATTGGTCTCAGGTCTCACACAGTACCCTCTGTGTGGCCCGCCTCCCTGTTCCTTCATTAATCTGCACTGGTGTCTGCTCTGGTTCATGATGTCTGGGCCACAGGGCAAATTATGCTGCCTGATAGCTTTTTTGTTTTGTTTTGTTTTTGGTCTTTTCAAAAGAAACACACTGGAATCAGTCCATCAGTAGTGGATTAGATTCTGCATTAGGGTATACCTACAAAATCGAAAAGTAAATAGCTATTGGAAAGCATGAGATAATTCTGTATGTCCCTACATGGCACGATGCTAGGTTCAAATCACAGAACAGAATCAAAGGTCTGATCCTACTTTTATGGGTAGGAATATAGAGCTATATCTGTCTAAAGGAACATGCATATAATGGGTCTGAAGGACATGGACCAGCATTTGCAAAATTAATTTTCTTGGGAGGAGAATTATTTGGGATGCTTGGTAGGATTTTTTTTTTAATTTATACACTGAAGGATAATATTTATTCATGAACAGTTAACTTTAAGATATTAAAATGAAAACATTTCCTAGAATACTTGAAAAAGTGAAAGAATGATCCTTCTTTCTGCTACCGTCTTAAGAAAATTTAAATATTGCTCATTTTCACTTACCCAGTCAACAAACATTTGTGTTCCTGTTGCCTTCCAGTGTTGTTCTATGTCGTGAAGATAAAGCAGCAAATAAACCCCACAAGCTCCCGCTTTCCTGGAGCTTCTGTCTAGTGCAGGGTAGACAAGGAGTAAACATGTAACATGTCTGGGTAATAAAGCAAGTTTGTGGGGAGTAAACAGTGTCAGGTGTATGAGGGAAAGGGATGCCATTGTATATCTAATCATCGAAAAGCCCTCTCTGATAAGATGATATTTGAACAGGCACCTGGAGGAAGATAAGCCAGACAGATGACTGACTAGAGTGGGGGTTGGGGATCTTTTCAGGGAAAGGGGGCCTGTGCAAAGGCCCAGAGGCAGTGTGCGCTTTGTGCATTAGAGAAACAGCATGGCAGCCAGTGAGGCTGGAGCAGTGATGAGGGCAAGAGTGGTGGGCTATATTATGGAGGGCCTGTGGACCATTGGAAAGTTGTCGGAGTGAGGTGGAAAGCCACTCGAGGGTTTTGGCTGGAGGGATGGCGCTATCTCATCCTTGTAACAGGGTCCCTGGGGAGGCTTTGTGGAGTTTACACTGTGGCGGACAGGAGCAAAAGCAGTTTAGGCTAAACTGTCCCTCCGGTGGGTGGGGATTATCCTTCCCTCTCATTTCCCAAATAGAGAAATCAGAGAGAGGTATACAAACATCAGACATTAGAGAGTAGGGACCAGGTCCTGAGTTTTCTTGGTTGTCTCTTCAGTGCTTGCTCTGTTACACAGATAAGGGTATCTAAGCTGGCAATTTCCATTTGCTAGCATGTCATTCTAGTTTGTTACTTTTAATAGTTAGATCTCTGATGAATCATTGTGAACGTGGCCCATGATGTTATATAGAATGCCTAGGGGTTCTAGCCTCATACCTCTTCTTACATGCAGTGCAGCTTCTGATCTATGACATTTTCTAAAATTCTGGGTCAGAGTGTCACCCATACATTCAGTTCCCATGTTGCCAGAGGGTATTAAGCAGTAGTTTAGGTTACCTTGGAACCACCTCTATCTTGGGTGTGCATTCATGTTAAGAGTACACTTGTCTATTGTAAGGCTGGTGAATTAGAGTTTACTTCAGCAGAAACTTATCAAGGGTCGGCTGTATGCAAAGCACCATGCGGTGACATTCTGTGAGAGCTATAATATAAATAGCAATACATACTATGCCTTTAAAGAGTTTATACTCTGTTGGGTACGATGGGGAAAAGCACTAATGTTATTACAGAGTTGCAAGATGATATGGAAATAACAGGAGATAGAGATGCATTATGAGCGGGGCTATGGAAAGGCTTCACGAATGAAGTAGCACTTGAAATGGGTATTCACGTTTGGAGAGGAGCTGAAAAGGTATTTCATGCTTAAGGGACAGCCAGAGGGGTGGCGTGGAAGGAAATGGGTTTAGGGGATGGCCTGTTACAGCTGGACTGAAGTATTTTCAACAGGAGAAACAGAGTTAGGCAGTGGTGCAGTGGGGCCCTGCCATCTCAGCCAGAACCCATACAGTTCAGGACAGTAGCCACTGGCCACATGTGCTGTCGAGCACTTGAAATGGGGCTGGTCTGAAGTGAGATTTGCTATACAGGTACAATGCACAGAGATTTCAGAGTTGGTCTGGAGAAAAATGTAAAATATCTCATCCTTAGCTGTATTTGTTTTTAATTTTTTTAAGTGAAACATATTTTACTACAAAGATTCAAAATCCACATATGGGTCTGCACTAAGAGAAAAATGAACAGGCAGCCAGCAAACACTTACCTGCATACACTAATCTTGGGACAGAGGACTCAGCAGAGCCAGGTGGTATTCAGCTGGGTCTGGTTCTTGATGCTGGTACCCAATTTTAGCATTTCACAAATGGCCATGGTAGCATAGGTAAAAGGAAGGAAAAGAAATCCATCTTCTGTACTTGCCTTCAGAAGCAAAAACTGGTGGTTGGTTTCCCTTCTAGGTTGTCCACATGTGTGTGGAAGAGTGGAATTTTTGGATCATCACATGCAATGACTTCCCAGCTGGCATTCTGAGTCCGAATAATGCTCTTTCAATAGTAGGCCTCTGATAAGGAATATGTACTCTCAAATTTTGTGTCTCGTGTTGTCAATATCAAGATTGTCTGCTGTTCATCATTAACTTTATATTGGTTACAAATTAAATGAAGATACTTTTTGGATATACTAAATTATATATTATAGTTTCACATAAGACATTGTTAAAATGTGATACACTGGTTTCTTTTTAGGGTCTACTGGTAAATTTAAAATTACATTTGTAGCTCCCATTATATTTCTATTGGTCACAGCTGATCTAGGCTACAGCTAGTAGCCCTAGAAGAGGGAGTGAAAACAGGGTGACTGGAAAGAAGAAAAGGCACAGAATCAAACAGGAAAAGGAGAGTCTCTGGGATTTACACTAGTTGGTGTGGGAGGGGTCAGAGACACCCCTACGGCTTCTGGCTTTGGTGTCGCAATCAACTTGAAGTTGTGAGCTGCTGCACGGAGGCGTTGGAGGGTGGGGGACAAAGCTGATTTCATTTTGGGCCTGTTGAGCACACGCTGTACTGTCGGGAGGTTTGGCAGCAAAATGTGGAGCTGGCAGAGGCGGGAGGTGGGGAGACCAGTTAGGTCGGGTCCCTGGTTGCTGCAGCTTCTTGGAGGGGGCAGGGTGAGAGCAGGATACACTATAGAAATAATCTGCACCATTGCTTGGTAGTTTATGCTGAATTTTACATTGGGCTTCCCAATTCTGCCTCAACCGGTCCTTGATTTTTTTTTCTTAAATTACCATATCTTTTATAGTAGGAAGAAAGGGAAGTGTGCAACTTGTGGCATGGCCAAAACTTGTAATGCAAATATGTAGACCGGTTATAACAACTTATCTTTTTACTTATTTCTGGAAGCAGATTGATTTGGTAAAGAGAAAGGAAGTATTCAAATGACATATTTGCACATATTTGCTGAGCTTTATTTCCTAGAATCAGAATGATGACTAAAAATTTTTTTTATTACGGAAGTCCTCCGTTTGGAGAGTTGTTTTCATTTATTCATTCAGTAAGTACTTACTGAACATTTACCAAGTCAGGTGGTTCATTAAAATCTGATGTAGCAAAGATGATCAAGATAAGATAAGGGTCCCTGTCTGTTTAACCAGGGAGCTAGACACGTAGATGAATTATGAAACCGTGTTAAATGCATTAACGGACATGTCAACAGTGTTACAGGATTATAGAAGGCAGTGACAGATGCTGCATAAGATCTTTCTGGAGAGAACTATGGTTATTCTGATTTTGTTTCACTTTCTTTTGGGGTCCACCCTCTTGCTTGAAGCAGTGCGATGGCAGAATTCAACTTTTTAATCAAAAGTGTGTCCTACGTAAACTTTCGAGTTTGTGTAAATGCGGTTATTTATATTAAATATATTCTTCCTGTGGCTGTTTCCCGTTATCGTTTTGGTTACTATGAAGTTGCTTTTTTCCTAAGATTTTTAAGTGCAGATGAAAGTATTGATATTGGGCAGGAAATGCCATCAAGAATTGCTAGCTTGTGATTTCTTGAAAGGATGCTATTTCTTCTAATTAACAGTATCCATATCAAATACGTTAAAGGTGAAGTATGTGAAACCACAGGAAAGTATTACTGTACACTTAAAAAGCTGGACATAATATTTTGGTCACGTGAGTTAAATTCAGAAAAGAACGTTGGCGAGTAGCAAAAAAACAGGGGTCATGATACAAAGAAGAAGCTGTCAGGCTGTGGCATAGGAGATTCTGCCAGTTTTTTCCTGGTGTCAGATTCCTGACCCTCTTTCTTTTGCCTTTGTCATGTGGATGCTATTGACATACTGCCTGGATTTTCGCAACAGGCTCCAGTTTCCTGTACCCCCAGCTAACCGCTGCCTCCTCCGATCCCCTCTATCTGCTGGAATGATCTTTCTAAAACCACAACTACTTAAGAAACTCTGCTGGATCATTGCTGTCTAAAGAAAAATACTGCAAATGTTTTTGCAGCCTGGTATGCACTCACCTCTTTAGAGCACGCCTTACTTTTCTCTTGGGCGCCCTATAGTGCAACACAAGTTTTCACTGTTTGCCCCCCAAACCCATGTCTTCCTGTGCCTCTGTGTTTCTGACCATACTGGCCCCATGCCTGGAATAGTCTTCCAACACTACTTTGTTTTCCTGGGGAAATCCTATTTATCCCACCTTAACCTTTATTTGGTTTCAGTTCAACAGACATTTATAGCGGTTTTCTCATGCACTGTGTGTTGGGGATGTAAAATACGTTAAGACAGTCTTTTTTGCAAGGAACTAACAGTAAAAAGAGGCAGATATACAAATATTTATTAATATCTCTATGGACTAGGGTTAGGTGTTGAAAATATGGCAAAACAAACGGTTAATGCTTCCCACCCCCATGAAGCATATTTTCTAGTAGGGGGGAGACAAATCAAATTTTTAAAATTGATCTGTGAGAAGTACTGTGAGAAGGAAAACAAAACCCTTTAATCTGAGAAAGCCAGTAAGTTGGGAGGGGAGGAAAGTCAATTTTAGATTTAAAAAAAGGAGGGTCAGGATTGGCCTGTCTGAGAAGGTGAAATTTTTAAAAAGACATTTAAACAAGTAACTTGAGTAAAGCGTAATAAAGGTTAATTATAGGCTAAGTGAGTATAGGAGACCTATGTGTCGAAATGTAAAGGCAAATGAATAGTTATAATACAGTGTGATAAATTCAGTGATAAAAAGGATGTGACAAAGGATACTTTGAATAGTGGGAGGGGCATAAAAATAAAGTTTTTGTTGCCATGCGGTAGAAGCATTTGGTGAGGGGTGGCTGAAGGTCTCTCCATGCAGAACCACAGTTGTTGTTGTTGTTTTTTTTTAACTATTACTTATTTTAAGTGTGTTTTTCCAGGACCCATCAGCTCCAAGTCAAGTAGTTGCTTCAATCTAGTTGTGGAGGCGCAACTCACACTGGCCCATGCGGGGATCGAACAGGCAACCCTGGTGTTACGAGCATCGCGCTCTAACCATCTGTGGTAACCGGTGGTCCCAAAAGTACTGTGGTTTTAAACAATTTGAGTTGTGTTCACAGAACTTAAAGTACCATGTTCTGCCATGTATAATGAGCTCCTGTGTGTAATGTGCACCCACGTTTTGGGCCCAAACTTTCAGGGAAATGGAATTAGTAGTACCCACATACAACGCGCATCCTTATTTTTCCCTCACAAGTTTGGGCAAAAATGTGTGCATTATACATGGCAAAATACGTGGTTCGATATTACTAAAGCTTTATAGTGCGACGAGCCCAGAGGCAGGAAATGAGGCTGAGAAAGAAGTGGGTGGTCAAGGGGGGTTCTGAAGGCAGAACTGGGTTCATGTTTCAGCCTCTAGCGTTTCCATGCCCCGCACCTTGGACAACGTTCAAAAAAAAAAAATCTTTCTGTGCCTCAGTTTCTTCATCTGTACAACAGACGGTGATAGTACCAACCTCGTGATGTTATTGTGAGGATTAAATCAGTTAATACTTAGGAAGTGTTCAGAATGGTGGGTGGCACACAGCAGGTGCCCACTGACAGCAGGCGATGGCGGTTGTGGACGTTGTGCGGCGTGGAGAGAAACGGACCTGTTGCAGACCCATGAACGTGGGTGACTTCCCGTAGAATGACGAGGGCGTGCTTCTGATTCTCAAAGGTCGTCTTTGAGGGGGAGCACGTGTGTTGGGGGCCAGGGGGCTGCAATTGCAATATTGTGGATTCTCCCACGTCACCCTGTCCCCTCAGCTCCTGCACAATTCCTGTTCCTACACCTGTGTTCCCACATCATTGTTTCTGCGTGGTGGCATCTTCCCATTGTATTTTATAGTTTATGTTTCTCACACAAGACGCAGTCCCCTCGAGGTGTTAGGGACTGTGTGTTACTCATCTTTACGTGCCGGTGCCAAGACTAGTGCCTCACTGGCACACACTGGGCTCAAGAAGTGTTTGTTGAATTTATTTGAAAGGTTTGCTAGGGAGTTGCCCTAATTTATAATTCCGGAGAAAGGTCCTCCCATGGAAAAGTCTGGGCATGTCGCTGTGGGACGATGTTTTCATTCTTTCACACACCAAGTATTTACCGAGTGCCTACTGCACATGGTGCCATGGGGGATACCAAGATGAGTCAGCCGTGGACTCAGCCCTGGGTTGTGTGGACTGTCGCCGTCGTAACTGTGGGCGTGAGGGAGAAGGTAAATGGCTGCTGACGTGTTTAATGAGCAATACGCTGTGACGTGGTTTAGTTGTATTGGGGTTTTTGTTTAGCTGGGTAATGACTTTGATCAAAGAATCTCAGAATTATTATTTTTTTTAAATGATGTCTCGTCGGTGGTAGCTTATTTCTCAGTGTTACATTGCATTTTTGCATTTTTATATCATGACAGAATCTGTATAGTAAACTGCATGGTGTAAAGTTTCACAGGAAGCCTGCTCATTGCTCAGATTTTAATCCCGAGTAGAAATGATTCTGCCCGTGTGAGAGAGGAGACATATCCATGTCCATGGACAAAATACCTGCGTGGGCTCTTTGTTCTTGCTACTCCATAATCAGTGGGTGGCATTATGTGTGATTAGAGCAACCTAGCTGTAGGTTTTTAGTATAGCTGTAGTGTTAAATTTTGGGTGGTATCTGTCTCTGCTTTTTGTATCATATTTCTCTGGCACCTGTGGCCTACCCCACTGTTTTTTGTTTTGTTTGTTTTCTTTTAATAGAAAAGGCAGACTTGTTCTGTTGTGACCATTTCTAACTCTTTACTTAGACCACCTCTAAAACCCAGGAAACACTTGCTCTTTTGGCCCAATGAACTGGTCCTTATTGAAAGTTTGCCTCGGATACTCTCAACTCCAGTGATCATCAAACTACTGGGATTCCCCACTGAACGCTTGGCATTCACACACCCCTTTGTCCTGCCTCTGTTAGCACACCAGGGGCAGGTCCTGGTGAACCAGCAGCCCTCAAATATGTGTACATGAGTTGAACTGATATGAATAAAGCCTGTGTGGGGGTGGGAGGGTATTCAAATTACTCAGATTTTTAAGGAGTGTGCTTAACAGTTTTTTTATCTTTGTGAAAACTTTTTTTGAAAACAAAACTATTATTCTAAAAGAGCAAACCTATCAAAGCAGTTACATTTTTATTTTTATTTTATTATTATTTTTTTAAGGAAGGTGCAGCTCACAGTGGCCCATGTGGGGATTGAACTGGCAAACTTGGTGCTACCAGCACCACGCTCTAACCAACTGAGCTAACGGCCACCCCAAAGCAGTTACATTTTTAAAATGTCCCTTTAATATGAAAAGATGCTCAATGATGCACACTGAGAGAGATACAAATAAAAACTAGTATACTAAGCTATCACATCTCGTCTATCAGGGTGGTAAAAATTTGACATGTTTTGTTGAGAAGACCACAGGGGGAAAAGAACCGTACTGTCATACATAGCTGGTAGGAGTGCAAAATGGTGTAACCCTATAAGGGGAATTTGGCATTAGGTAGCAAAATTACATTTTATTTATTTTTTTAATTGGGGAGTATTGGGGAACGATGTGTTTCCCCAGGGCCCATCAGCTCCAAGTCAAGTCGTTGCCCTTTGGTCTAGTTATGGAAGGCGCAGCTCAGCTCCAAGTCCAGTCGCCATTTTCAATCTTTAGTTGCAGCCCACCATCCCATGCGGGAATTGAACTGGCATCCTTGTTGTTGAGAGCTCATGCTTTGACCAACTGAGCCACCTGGCCACCCCGCAAAATTACATTTTCATTTACCCTTTCATCCATCCACCTTACTTCTAAGAATTTATTCCCAAGATACACTGACAAAAAAGAAAAAGATTACCTGCAGATTTATTCATTATAGACTATAAGTAATCACAAAAGACTGGAAATAATCCAAATGTCAATAAGAAGTTGGTTTTAAAAACATCTGATGCTTCAACACAATAGAGCATTGTACAGCTATAAAAGGAAATGAGGACCCTTTCATTCTATTGTGTGATCTTTAAGATATATTATTTTTTACAGCAAGGTGCAGAATAGTATGCATATTTATAGAATCTTTTATTTAGTAAGGGAAGAAAAATATGAAAGTGTACGTGTATTTGCTTATATTAAAAGAATAAATAATAGAAGGATAAACCAAAAATTGATGGGGGGACAAAAATAGAAGCGAGACTTTCCTGAATGTACTTTGCTTTGTGGCTCACTTTGGAGCTACTAAATGTTATACGTAATTATTAAACAAAATTAAATCAAAACAGGCAGGGTTGGGGGAGCCATCCCTTAAAAATTGAGAGCAACAATGAACAAATGAGTTTCACTGTTTCTCGAGTTGGTGGATTATATTAACCAAAAGGAATTACAGTCACTCCTTGCTTTGCACAGTACCAATACCCACAAATTTAAGTTATTGGGGTTTAAATGATACCAGTTCCCCAACACAATGATTCAAATTTCAGTTAGCATAGCAATTTCATAAAGAACAAACTTTGCTACTAGCTTATTACTTCACAAATCAGTATATAAATAACAGATGGCATCATGATCTGAGCAGCAATGAATCATGTCACTTCTTTAAAGCCAGTCGGTGATTGGTCATTGAGTTGGTCATTTAGCAAAGATAGCAAAGCACGTAACTATGTTGCCTCCTTGTCTCCCAGTGATGAACCCATGTGACATTTCCCATAAATGGATAATCTAAAGAGAAAATTGGCCCACAAAGATGAAAGTGCAGGCAAGGAACAAAAAGTGACAGTGCTGGAAGTGGAATTCTAATAGAGCCTAAATGAAGTTATAGAAGAAATAGCCGACTGTGGGGACGTGCAGCCGGAGGAACAGAGTAAAGGTGAACGTACTGACATAGAGTGATTGTGATGAAAAGGATGAAGATGCGCAGAGTAAGTGGTGCCTCAAAAACACTCACATTAAAGGAACTCTAGGAGACATTTCACCACATTAAAAGAGCAGAAGATAAAATGTGGAAAGTTGATCCATACTTAGAAAGGAATATGACAGTTTGCCAAGACATAGAAAAGATGTTTGGTTTGTGTTGTAAGTTATGTGACAAGAAGGAGGAAAGCACTGTTCACAGAACTCTTAGAAAGATTTTAATGCAGAAATAAACACTTTGTTTCTCAATGTGTCTAATGTTTTAAATCACAGCATATTAAATAAATATTAGTTTTACTATTTTTGTTCATTTCCTTATATAGAGATAACTGTGTTATTTGTATTTTATTTATAATTTATATATATATTTACATTTTATATATGTAAGTTATACATATGGTATATGAGTTTTATATGTTATTTCTCTATAAACCTATAGATTTATAACTTCAAAGCTTTTAGAGTTTTGACAAAAATTTGTAAAGGATATGGAACAATTGTAATTTCCCCCATTGATTATTAAGATTATTTTGCAGAGTTTCAGCCTGCAAAGTGCTTTTTATGGTCCTACACTTCTGCAACGTGAGGATTATCTGTATTTTAAGATAAGATTATCTGGACTTTAATGACAAACCTTAAAGTGTTCTCAGCAAACATGTTGAATAATGATATGAGTATTATTATTGTACTTGTCAGGAACTTGCTATTGTACTTGTATTTTCAGTATAAGAGCAAAGAGGTACAAACAAAAACAAAGAGTTTAAAAACACTGTAATCCTAAATTTAATTGAAAATATCAATGGAAATTAATGATGTCTATTATCTTTTTAAATATTGCATTTTCTCTTCTGTCCCTTGATACAAAACATCAAAATGGTCAGCCCATCAACAGAACAAACTCCCAGGCCCCCCGTCCCACCCCCGTGTGAATTTTACATACATTTACCACTAAAAGAACCCGGGCTCTTGGAGTAAAGACTGGTTCTAGGTCTGGATCTGGAAATGTGCAAGACAAGCCTAGATTTTTCTCATTATTACCAGAAAGCAAAGCACTATCAATTGGGGTGATAGTAAAAAGGACTCCAAAAACAACCTGAAACGTTAAAGGTCAGTCAATGGGAGCATCAAAGAATAAATATTGTAGTGGATTAAAACATCCCAAAGATTTAAAATGATCCAAAAGATTTAAAATGATACTAACACAACAAAGTCCTTTAGTCACCTGTGGAAAATGGGAGGGAACAGACTCATAATTTTAAAAGATGAAAATAAAAGAATCAAGTATTTACCCTCGTTTCCTGAACAAACTGAGTAACCAAATTATTGGTGAGGAAAAGTTATTTACAGTAAAACAATTAGCAAATGAAAGAGTGATAGCGTTGGAATATGATTCAGATACTTGCATTCTCAAAGTGGATCAATTGGTGGTGATTACAAGTAGCTAATAACATCATTAGGTTAAAAGATGGTGAGAAACTTTTTAAAGGGATAGTTTAAGGTGGCTGATAACACCGGATCCATTACTTAATGTTAAGATTTTTTTTAATACATATCTTTTTTTTATTTTTAACATTTATTTTAAGTGTGTTTTTCTAGGACCCATCAGCTCCAAGTCAAGTGGTTGTCTCTAGTTGCGGGGGTGGGGTGGGAGGGGCCCCCCTGCAGCTCACACTGGCCCATGCAGGGATCGAACTGGCAACCCTGGTGTTACGAGCATCATGCTCTAACCAACTGAGCTAACTGGCTGCCCCAAGATTCTGTTTAAGTGATAACTACTGTGCATCCTGATGTGATTCAATGGGATGTAGACAAACCACTTATGAAACAGTCTTTCCAAAAGTTTGGGCAGAAATCTGATCAAGCCAGTTTATAGGAAATACACTGAACTAAGAAACATGTAAAAGAACACTTCCTGTGTGCTATGAGCAAAATCCATAATGAGGTAACTCTACAGAAAATAATCGTTCTTCCCCCAGCAAATCTCAAGGAAAAAAAATGGATTATTATAAAACCTAAGAGACATATCAATCCTGTATGAAGGGTTCCTATTTGGATCTGAGCACACTAATTAATTCGAAGCCTAACTGGATATTTGAGCCCATTAAAGGAAAATTTTATGATTATTAAATAATAATTAGTTAATATTATAGTAATACTAAAGGGAAAAAATTAATGGAGTAATAGTTTTGTGTTTATGGTTTTTCTTTTTTAAATCTTCATCTTACAGTCTATTTAAACCTAAAAATTCCTGGTACTTGAGTCTCTTACCTATGAAATAAGGAAGAGGATTAGATGTCTTTTCTGTTTTCTCTCTGCTCCTTATGTAATAGCCACTCCCTCTTGTTTTTCTTCTCGGAATCTTATATGTACTATTACGTGCAGGCCGTGGTGTTGCTTGTGGATAAGGTTTATTTAATCAGGGCACCAGTGAGACTAAGAACTCCAGAGCTCAGGCCAAAGGACCTGATTGACCCCAGGAAGCTGCTCTGTGTTCTTTTTCTGGCCATTTGACCCCTCCTGTCCAGGTTCTCAACACAACAGTTGTGAACTTTGAGGCAAGGGTCTGCTAGCGGCTTGACAACAGTTTATAGACTGGGCTGCATCAGACTTGCCCCTCTGTTTGAAAATCCTCATTCTTCCAGAGGTGGTAACTGACTAGTGCCCACGTGGAGACCAGAGGCAGTAACCATGGTTGAGCAGTAATGATTAGTGCTTCCTTAAGGCTGCATAAGTTGTGGAGACAGCAGGAGGAGGCACCAGGACCTCTGCTTTGGTGATATCCAAAGAGTCTTGGTTAGCTGAGGACATCAAAGAGGTATGAAGAAAACACTGGGCCCAGGGGTCCATCTCCAGAGCGCCGTACACCAGAACTTCTGTACAACAAAGCTTCTTGAAACTCCAGCACCCCCCCACACTCCCCCCAGGAACAGTTTCAGATTGTCCACAGACAGGACGCCATCCACCAGTGGTGGGGAAGGAGAGCTCAAGGAGGCCTTTGCCAAAGGTGTCTCGGGTAACATGCTTCAGGCACCATCCAGGTTTATGGAAAAGCTAAGGCTGAAGTATTGACAGCAGGCAGTGTGCGGCTGTCCAAACGGTGCAGTTCCCAGGAGCTGGCTGCAACTCTGAGGATATGAACATTAGGAAAATGGTTTGGGCAGCAAATGGTTTTTTGTTTCTTATTTTATCTCAGCTGGGAGCCACATAGTTGAGGTTGTTGGAAATATATATGTAACCTACATAGATGCCCCCAGCAACTCTACACTTGTCATAGGAGAGAGAGAAATGCAGTTATTTAAAATTGTTTCAGCCAAGTTCTTATTCTAAAATCATTTAATTCATAAAATGACCCCCCTAGATGACACCACCACCAAGAACTGTGTTACTATTACCCCACATTCTCAAGAATATGATCTTACAGCTCTACAGACTTTCTGTTATCTTCTTTTCCTGAAGGACAGGCGTCTGGTATCTGAAACGGCAGATAAAAAACAGGAGTTCCATATTTATACTTCAAATTACTTTTTTTTAAAAAAGTATGTTTTTATCTTTAGTCACTGAAATATGGTAGATGCTCTCTGGTCCCAGACAGTGAATTTCTTTCAAATCCCAAACATTCCTAGAAAAAACCAAACCAACCAGCTATGACACTTCCCTGTTTGCCTTTTGCAGAAGCCAGCTAGCTGAGCTCAAAAGTAGTGTCAAATTGGGGAGTGCTAGGATGAAACAAAGCTAGATATCAGGGGAAATGATTTTCTAAATGACTGTGAAAGCAGTCTTAGGACTGCTTTCTCAAGAGCGTGACAGCAGCAGCTTCTGCGGAAAGGCAAGGCTGCACGGCTTAGTGATCAAGAGAATGACTCTGGTCATAGAGCTCAGTCCCAACACTTACCACCAGCAGTATGCCTTCGCGAAATGTATCCAACTTCATGGGCTTTTCCCTTATCTATAAGCAGGGATGGTAACACTGTACTTGGCTTAAAGGATTGTGGTGGGGATTAATTTAATACAAACAAAGCATTTAGAGCAGGGCCAGGATATTAGGGGCGTCCAGCAGAAGTGCACAATTCATATCACTCACAAGGTGATTCCCAGCTCCTCACAGGCCAGGCCTTGACATCTAAGACTTTTACTAAAGGGAACTTGAGTACGAGGCAACATTATCATATTTGGGGCAAAGTGATCTCTCTGGGAATTTCCAAGTGGCAATGTAGGGGCCCATTCAGGTGTTCAGAATTTTAAGGCAAGAGGCCAGCCTGCTTTGAGGTGTTAAGGGCACTAACAAGTCTGTCAGCTGGGTGCAGCGTTCCCGGATGAGAGTTGTCACCTTGGGAACTGTCAGCTTGAAATGGATGATTACTAATTGGATTATCTGGGGAAGTCCCTCCTTTCTGAGAACTAGGCAATACATTCTGTGAACTAAAATTGGCTGTAATTTTATTAAATGAATCCTTAAACATAATGCTGAAAATGAATTATTTAATAAGCTCAATAATTTATAGATCCTAGATCATGAAAAGGTTTAATTGGCTATTAATCAACTTTTTCTTCTGTAGATGAGTTATGTGTTCAAGATATTTAGGATTTGGAAAGTGGAGTAGCCCTTTCTCTGAGTAAGTACTTGTAAGACAAAATTCTCTCCTGTAGGATTGCACAGGGCTTTAGACATAATAGGTACTTAATAAATGTTGATTTGATTTCATGGTAATCTTGTTTGCGTTGTGACCTAGATAGGAAGCAAACCTCACAACACATAAACCGCAAATAAAAGTGCCCTGATATTTTTAGAGGAGATCCTCAGTCCTCCAGTGGAATGCAAAATTTGTACCCCAAATTCGGTTTTGAAACGTTTGGACTCAAATATTTGCTAGGAATAAAAACCGCCCATTTAGGACAGGCCTGGGTATCACAGAAATTGTTAATAATTAATGTAACCTCTTTTATATGTGGGGAGACCAGATCTTAGTGTAACTTATAGGCTGAAATTTACTGATCATTGTGGCTTGTCTGTACATTCGTATGTGATTTTCTTTTCTTTTTTTCCCCACAAAAGGAAAAAACATCCCTGCGAAGGCTGGGAAATATCTCCTCTCTTCCAGCTCTTAAATCCTTCCCCTTTTCTTATGTGTATTCTGGAAATGTTGAGGGTAGCTTGAAGGATTGGAAAAGCTCCGCAACACGTGGAGGACTGCACCAAACCGTCATTTAGAGATTAATATTTTAGGCTGGATACGGGGAGGAGGGGGGGGGGGGGGGGGGGGGGGGGGGGGGGGGGGGGAGAAGGGTCAATTGTCTTTGAGACTTTAAGGAATTCTTAAGTGGTCTGTGTGTTTATAATGCAGTGCTTCTCAGGCTTTAATGGGCAATATGAGTCATGTAGGAATTTTGTTAAAATGCCGATTATGATTTTGGTAGCTCTAGAATGGAACCTGAGATTCTGCATTTCTAACAAGCCTCCCATGGAGGGTGGCTGCTGCCACTGCTGCTGCTCTGTGGCTTTCACCTGGAGTAACAAAGCAAAAGCAGAGGTTCTCCAACCTGACTGCACATTAAATCATCTGAGGACATTTGAAAACACTGCTACATGGGCTTAATAGGCCTGGCATGTGGCCTGAGTGTCGGGAATTTATAAATTTCCCCAGGTGATTCTCCTGTGTAGGCGAAGATGTGAACCCCACTGCACAATCTGAAGGATCTGAATTATTTTCATTAGTCCACATCCATGGGGAAGTACCTGTCTTCAAAGCGATGTCCTCTGTGTGTTTATGTCTTAAATTATTATTATTATTTTTTAAATTATTATTTTCCCCTTCTTTTTTGGACCCCATGTTTTGAAAAAGTTCCTCTACTAAACAAACTACATTTAAACAACTTTGTTTTCCTGCTTTTAAATGACTCAAACCACAGGCAGTTGCCGGTTAAACTTCCTGATCAGCCTGAGCTAACTGGTGTTACCACACTGAGTTGGCATAAGCTCCAGAAAGGCCCAAAGCAGAGTCCTTCATATACTTTCCATGGGCAAATATGTGATTTTTTGGACTTTCTGAAATGTTGAAAATAGAGCACTGATCTCTGCTTGCTACATGTGTGGACCCAACTCAGAGTGCATTAATTACATAATGAGAACTCCTTAGATTGTGCTGGTTTGGGGACAGATTATCTCCGTTGAATTCATATGTAGGAGGAAGTCTTGCCAGCTGCAACTCTAGCAGCGTTCTTCACCGTTCTTTGTATCAGTAATTATCTTTTAGCTGCATTATCTTTTGGCTGCCTTCCTGTTCAAACAAGCAAACATTCCCTTAATCCAGTGCTACCTTCACTCTCTACCTGCCACAGAACTCATGGTAGGTAAAGAGTGAAGGGTAAGATACCGGAGAGTGCTTCTGAAGAGAGCTGCAATCGGTCGGGGTTTGAATAATAGTAGGTGGTCTCCAGTTTGAGAAGAGGGGAAATGATATTCCAACAAACAGCAAATATTCTGTGCAGAGATGGGTGGCATGAGAGAAGTGTCTGATGGAGGGTGTGTGTGGTGATGGGATGGGCAAGGGATAGTGGCTGGGCAAGGGATAGAAGGCTGCTGAGGTTGGACCAAGTTGGGAAGGGTGTTGGATGCCCCTGTAAGAAGTCTCCATCCTGGAGGTAGCAGGGAATGCACATTTTCTCCCTCCTTCCCTTCCCTCCCTCCCTTTCCTTCCTTCCTTCCTTCCTTCCATTCTGCTTTCCTTCCTTCCTCTGTCTTTCTTGTTTTTGGTAAGAGACTAATATTTGGTGTGTATTTTAGAAACAATGTATTCTATATTCTGATGGTAGTGTTGAAAGCTGAATGAGGACAGAGAATTGGCAAGAGAAATAATTTTTATTAAGCTATTGGAAAAACAGCATGGTGACATATGAAGAACCTGAAATAAGAGAATAGTAGGTGGTTCTAGAAAGAAAGGAAGATTTTATGATTACTTTTAATTTCAAAAGGTATTAGAAGATGGAAGTGTCAGCTGTGAATTGGTACAATATTGACTCTAAATAGAATTTGGTAAGTTAAGTTAGTCCTAGAGCAATGGTTTCTAATTTTCCCCCCCTTTCTTCCACCTCCCCTCCCACCCCCACTCTGGTTCGAGCCGTTGTTTCTCAGTCTAGTTGTGTAGGACACAGCTCCCTGGCCCATGCTGGTATTATGAGCCTTGCGCTTCCCCCGGCTGAGGCAGTCGGTCGCAGGTTGTCGGTCAGCTGCTCACAGCAGCCCAAGGCAGTTCTCGCCGACTGCCAGCCACTCACGCTGGCTGCCCGCTACTCATGCTGGCCACCAGCTGCTCACCACGACAGCCCACCGCAGCCCACGCCGACCTCCGGCTGCTCCCGGCAGCCCAGCTCCAGGGAGAGCCATTGTTCATAATCTCAGCTGCAGAGGGTGCAGCTCACTGGCCCTTGTGGGAATTGAACCAGGCGACCTCAGCATCAGGAGCTCGCATTCCAACCACCTGAGCCACCAGGCCCGCTTGGTTTCTAAATTTTAGTGTAAAACAAAATCACCTGGAGGGCTTATTGAAACTAATTGGTGGCCTCCGCCCACAGTTTCTGATTGTGTAGGTTTGGGTGGCCCCTGAAAATTTGCAAAGGAATGAAGGGAAGGAATCGCACAGGAATCAAAACCGCCAAAGGGGTAAATGAAATACAAATAACAAGTTGGTAGAACTTAAACCCAACCATATCAATAATTAAAATAAATGACTAAACATTTCAATTACAAGGCAGAGACCCAGCAGACTGGGTTTTTACCCAACACAATAATCCGCCTACAATAAATGAATTTTAAATGTAAAAACTTACATAGGGATAAGGGAAAAGGACAGAACAAGATACATCACCAAATAGTAAGCATAAGAAAGCTAGACGGCTCTATTGGAATCAAGAGGGCAGGAGTAGAACCAATGGATGAGGGTTACAGGAAAGCCAATTTTAGCTTTCTGGAGTAGAGAACTTTCTAGTGCTCGTTCACTTGTGAGCAATGGAAGGAGCTGCCCTGTAATTACAACAGATGTCCCCAGAGCTAGGCAAACAGGCCTGTCTAGATAGATAAAAAGCATTCTTGCATAGAGAAATGAATTAGATGACTTCTGTCTTCTTTCTGGAGCTAAGATTTTATTATACCATCATATGCAGCATAATGACAAACCATGGTGGTCCCGTAAGATAGTAATGGAGCTGAAAAGTTCCTATTGTCTAGTGGCATAGCCATCAAAACATGGTAATGCAGTGCATTACTCACATGTTTGTGGTGATGCTGGTGTATAAACAAGCCTACTGTGCTGCCATGTAGAAGTACAGTACATGCCAGGATGGACAGCACAGAATGCTTGATAATGATAATAAATGACTATGTTATTGGCTTATGTATTTACTATACTTTTTATCATTATTTTTTCGAGTGTACTCTTTCTACTTATAAAAAGTGTTTGCTGTAAAACTGGAGGCTGTTATGACAACAGGCTCATACATCTCGTTGTGTTCACCACGTCTCTTGATTGCATCATTTTCTCTCGTGCTGGGTTTAATATCGTGCTGTTTTGCACAGTGACCTACTGTACAGGCTTGTCGCCTAGGAGCAGTAGGCTGTGTCATACAGCCTGGTGTGTGATAGGCTAGTCCGTGTAGGTTTGTGCAAGTGCACTCTTTGATGTTCGCACAACGAAGAAATTGCCTAAAGACACATTTCTCAGAACGTATCCCCGTCGTTAAGCAGTGCGTGGCTGTAGTTCATTTTTTACAATAATTGTGATTTTTCTTACTTTTTTGTGTATGTGGATGGAAAAGGGGCTACATATTAAACCTGACAAGCTCAGGACACTGAAAATAACCACATAAGATGGCGTGAGCATAAAAATTTTCATAACTAAGTGGGCCATGGCGAGAAGTCACATCTTTAGTTTCCTTCATAAAGTTAATCTGTGCCTTCACGTGGGCCTGTCTGTTGTCTTTTTGCACCTAAGATAACATCTTTGGAATGTCAGTAATCCTTTTTCCCGACCAGAGCTGGAAACTGCAAAATTCCTCATTATTATGCTTGTCTCCTGATTACCATCTCTATAAGCTGTAAAAAGCGAACTGTTAACTATCCTGCACCCACCTATGTAAAAGAAGTACCTGTCTCTCCAATTTACTTTTATCCAATCCCAGAGGTTTTCCGGCTTGCTTTCTCCCACCCCCTTAATCTGTCACCAATGGATTTCATATAACCTTCCTCCTTTGATTTTATGTCTGAAATAAGCTGCAAACCGCCATTTCGCGGAGCATTTTCTCAATCCGTTGAGATTTTACTTCCCGGCAGTTGTCATCAGTTTGGCTCAAATAAAGCTTTCTCTTAGGCTGGATGTTTTCCATCGACATGTATCACTACAAAAAACAGGTATGTGTTCATTTTATAATATTTAGAAAAATTTTAAATGCCCAGAACAAGATAAGTCATCTGATCCTTCTAGCCAGGAATATCTGTGACTAGCATTTTGATATAGAGGCTCAGCCAATCTTTTAAACATGCATATTTAATTCAATTTTGATGAAGTGGAATCATACCAAATGCACTGTATTGAAACAGCATGTTTTTTTTTTAAAGCCTTACACTGTATTACATCTTTCCATGTCATTAAATATTTCTGTGAAACAGGAGGGTGAAAGCATATTCAACCCAGGGGTAGAAAAAGTAATTAGAGACTAGTTGTATAAATTCAAAAAAATTTCAAGTGAAGCCCTCTGCACCCCTGCACTTTTACTATCTCAAGAGCTCTCCGGGATTTTGGTGGTAATTACATGTGGAGAGAGAGCCAGGAAAAGCAGTGAGTGTGATCTTTAGTGTGGATGATGGGTAGTTAACCAAGGGACCAAGTGGAGAGGACTGGGTTGGACTGGGGCCCAGTAGATTAATTCTGGCCTTGCTGGGCTTGGGTCCATTTCTCAGGCTGACAGTGTCTCCCTCACCTACTTGCCTTTCCTTCTTCTAGGCGTCACTATTGCACACTCCCTGCGTACCCGTTATTGTGCGTACTCACTGGGCTTTGCTAGTCTAAAACCCAAGGAGACAGATCTAATTTCAGGGGGTTTATTGCTGATTATTACAGTTTAAAAAAAAATTATAAAAAAAGAAAAAATTTTTAATTTTATGTTACACAAGTCCCTCCTGATCTGCTAATGGGAATCCCACTTTGAATTTTGCGTTCTGATTTTTTCCCCAAGAATGGAACCAACTAAACACTTTCCTCCCCTCTGGTCCTTTCTCATCCTGTCTTTGGTGAAGATCTGCTCTCCTTCCTCTATGGAGAAACCACCCTTTGTGGGCCCAAGCAGTAGTGCAGGCTGAATGACAGCTGTCTCTTGGCAGTTCTAGTGTGATTCACTTTCACTCAGAAAATGATCCATTATAGACAACCGCCCAAATGTATTTTCCCAGGAAAGAGTTTTGGGGCAGCTGCAAAGAACAAACCAGGAGTTGTGGAGAGGTTTGGGCTGGAGTGACGCTTTTGGAGAGTCACTGATGATATTGTTTGTTCGGGATAGTATTTAGACTAAGAGATAACTGAAGTTTTCTAGCGTTTTATATTGGATCCTGGATGTGTGAGCAGAAAGAATTATAAAATGAATTGCTCCGCAAATAGAGTGGTATCCTAAAAGTTCACAGAGGAGAAGTTCAAGGAAGGTGGTCACTGGCTGGCATCCCAAAGGAAGCAGACTAATTTTTGTTTAGAAAGTTCAGATGTGATGGCAGAAGGAGATTGGGAAATAGCTTTTAAGGAGAGGAGACTGATAAGTGGGAGAAGTGGCTGATTCTAGAACTGGGGTAGAGAAAATAGAAGATGAGCCTGGAGCAGCTTGTAGTATCATAAACTGAGGCAGTGTTCAAGAGACAAGTCAAAGGCACAATGGGAGCAAATCAAAGGCACTAGGAGCTAACCTGAAAGAGCTCCCAATGGCCAGGCAGGCACAACTTGAGCAACAAAATAAATCATGTAGTATTGATTATAACCCAAAGTATAAAATAAATATTTATGAGTCCATACTGAGTTAAATAGCTGACTGACTAAATTAATAAATGGAGAAGAGGGAAATTTTTCTTACAGAAGAATTCCGAGTAATATATATATATATAAATACCACCCTACAGGTGAAGTGTAATTCCCTCCCTCCCTTGAAGGGAAAAACATCAGACAAACCCAGATAGGGTGACATTTTACATGTTAGCGTGGCTTGAACTCAAAACTCGAGGTCCTGAAAAACAAGGCTGAGAAACGGTCGTAGACACTGCAATGTGTGATGCCCTGAATTGGGTCTTTGAACAGAAAGGACATTAATATAAAAACTGAAGAAATGTTAAAAAGTCTGGAGTTCAGTTCATAGTTATATATATATATATATATAGATAGATAGATAGATAGATAGATAGATAGATAGATAGATAGATAGATATATACATATATATATATATACTATATTGATATTTTAGTGTGACAAATGACAAATGGTATTATAAGATGTGAAAATTGGGAAATTGGCTGGGGAAGCATATGGGAATTCTTTGCACACACCATTTTCTGTACATCTAAGAATATTCCAAAACAAAATGTTTATTGAGAGAGAGAGAGAGAGAGAGAGAGGGGGAGAGAGTGTCTCTGTGTGTGTGTGTGTGTGTGTGTGTATGCCTGTATGTGAGGTCGAGGAAACTTAAGCTTGTTTGTAGGCTGAGAATATGTTATTGGTACAGATGAGCCGAGGAGAGTAATGAGGGATGTTTTATCAGTGTACAAATAGAAGTAGATATGGAAAAGTGTAGCCCAGAAGCAGAGAAAAAGACATTGATTCAGTGAAGAAAGCGGTGCAGTTGGGCAGTACTCTTTAAACGTTGTGCTTGTGTACCCCCAACAGAATGTTGAAAAACTGCAAGTCTTCATTCTCAGACCTATCAGCTGAGTTGTAGCAGAGAAAATCTGCCTTCTGACGGCCCTATCCATCTCAAGGCGTGGGGTTACCTGGATATCTCTAATGAGAAGCCACCATTCCTATTTCCTGATTTGAGCCCAGGGACTCTCCTCCTACATAGAGAACTAACTGTTCCTTTGGGGCCATAGAGGTAGTTACAGCCTGTAGCAATTTACCCTTTTAAGATTGATTTGGAATAGGTGAAAAGCCTGCTTTCTTGTTCAAGAAGGGAAAGACAAGTGAGAAGTGAAAGGAAAGCCTGGATCCTCGTTTTAGGAAAAAGAGCCTTTGGAAATCAAGGGCCTGGAAATAGATTTATTTAAATCCTTTGTCCTCATACTTCTTGAGAATTTCCATGTACCACAATTTTGAAGACCATGGTCGAGGATCTGAGAGGTATGGAGTGAAGCATTGGAACATTGCCTGGGGAAGAAGAGAACTTTCTCAGGACTGCTTTGTGTTGAGGTCCCAGCTGAAGGGGGGGTGGGGAGCCAGTTAATTTCCAGCAATGCTTATTACACAGTTTCCCTGCTTTCTTTCCCTTCCAGGAGTATTCAATTTTTGTTCTCCTCTTTTGTCTTTCCTCCCTTTTCCTGTGTCTGATTTATTTGAGATCTTCCAGTGGCAACCTTGAGCACTCTTCTCTTGGTGAAGTGATTTTTTTGTACTGTCCTCATTAAACAACATTCCATTAAAATGAAGTAGCAATTCCTAGTGAGGAAATTTGAAGTATGTATCTTTTAGACCAAAAATCCTAGTAAAGAGTATAGAATCATTGAATGATCATCGTGGTACAAATGTATCGTTGGATGAGGTAGTTTATAGCTCTGATTAAGGCAACCTGTTTACATTTTTTTTTTTAAAAGGTTAGTTAGAAATATTTTTGCCTTTTATCTTTTAGAAAAAACTTTTAGAGTGTGAATATTTTTAAATGTATGTCTATCCATATTTTGCCACATAAATGATGGAGCACTTAAACGATTGTTCTGTTTTCACTCTAGGATAACAATATCTAGTGCACATTTGTGATTGTACTTAAGATGTGTTACATATGCTATATATATTGTTACCACTACATGTGTGCAAGTGATTTGTAAAGCTCATTAATTTAAAGAGCTAATAAAAAGGTAGGTACTCTTGTGATTCAAGAACCAACTTCAGGTAGAGTCGTCTGTCCCACTCACCTTATAAATTCTGCCCTATTTATTACAATGTGTACCTTTGTTGGTTTTAGAATATGTGATCACTGTAGGATTAATGAAATTCAGGAAATGTAGAAGACATTAGCATAGTCTCCTTGTATAGAGAAACTTGTTTATTTTATTGTATAGATGTTTTGCTATCACGTAGCATCTTTTACTATTTTCATTAGATAGACATTCTTCATTGTACTGGGCAATTACTAATACGTACAGTCTTAAGTTGTTAAAGGGGCAGTGAAGATTGACAGGTGATCTTATCCCTTATTTGTCAGGTAATTTGGGTCTATTAGCTGGTCCAGTGTGTGCATCCTCTAGGGCCCAGGAATTCTTCACCTGAAGGTTACAGAGCCTCAGGTCCTCGCTAAGTGGGTTGCCAGGGGATCATGAACCACATCAAAGTAGAACAAATGTTGTGTGTGTGGGCCTATATCCTCAAATTTCATCAGAAGGCCAAAGAATTCTGTGCTACCAAAGCATTAAGAATGTCTTTTTGTTTAGTTTCACTGCTGAACAAGTCTGTGGGTCGGATACAATGGTGTTTTCAAAACACTTGGAAATAATAATGCCCATGTTTGTATTTCAGTACTTCTTCAGCCACATACAGTATTCAGTTACAGAATTTCTCTTGCACTTTTCTCTAGTATTTTTAGATCTATTACAAATCGAGTGTAATCCCACTTCTGTTTCATATTACCCTCAGTAATTTACATTACAAACGATCTTGAGAGCCCAGGGAATCTCAGTTGTAATCCTGATCTGCTGTTGATTCCATATTTCCTTTTGTATAAATATTTGCTGTATTCTTAATGCCAGGAGAAATGACACAGTTCACAGAGGAAAAATACAATTTTAATATTAGTGATGTTAATTTCTAGCCTGTGGTAAGTGAAAAATTTCTGAGTGAATGCTATTATGAAATATTGTTTCAACTTACTTATATGTCTGATATCAATTTATTTGAAGCATAAATGATCATAGCTGATATTTAGCACAGCAAGAGAAAAATGGGGGGAAATGGCATGCAAAAAATTCTTGGGAGTAGACTTTTGCCTGAATTTATACTTTCTTTCCTTGAGGGTTTATCACTCTACTATTGCGAAAGAATATATGTGTGCAATAGTATTTTATTGCCTGATAGATCTCTTAATAGTGAAAATATTAATAAATGCTTTCCAACAATGATCCTTAAAATCATTGAGGGATTATAAACCAATATTGAATCACAAAGCTCTTACCATTATTTTCTAAATATGTATGCTCTAAGTAAGTGGTTCTCACATATAAGCAGACAAATATTAGCTGGAGAATTTGTTGAAATGCATATCCCGGGGACCTCACCCCATAAGGATTTTGACTCAGCAGTTCTGGAGTCTATTTTTAACACATGCCCCAGGTGTTTTGACCACATCTTGCCAAGGCTGATATGCGTGCTAAGACGTTATGTGGGAATAGCTATAATACAATAATATTACCTTTAATATAAGAGAAGCCATGATGATTATGGAGAGGTGAGGGAAACATTAGTAAATGACATGGATAATTTTGTGCCTCCAAATTTATTTTTATTTTTTAAAAAACTTTTTTCCAAAATTGAAAAAATTAGTAAGAGGAGTGGCATTAATTTATACTTATGCAAGTGTCTTTACTGTCCAGCTTAGTAGAAGACAGCTGGCATCTCATATCTGTTTCTGTATTCAATCTATTGCAATGGTGGTTTGGTTGAACTCTATGAAGAAGATCCAGCTTCATACAGAAAAGGAAGGAGTATTTTAATACCTTTTTTGATATTATACCCAAACTTCACCACAAGTCATAGTTTCTTAAAGCTTAGTTGGAATGTAGAATCTGAAATCACATTATCGAGCCTTTTTTTTTTAACTTTGGTACATTAAAATCCATTGATTTATCTTGCATTTTCAATGGATCTTTTTTACTCATGGGTGATTCAGAAAATATTGGTCACTACGTAATGCAGATCTTCTAAAATCATAGTCATTACTGTCCTTATCTCATCAGAAAAGTCTTTAAGTTTGGGAAGCTGTCAAGCTCACAGTGGCAGTTGTGAAGTTCTCCAAAATGCTTGAAAGCTCAAATTTTATCATTGGCAATAAATACTGTCAGTTGTTTTCCTTGAAGAAACAGACGCACTTTGTTCATTTTTGAGAAAATGACTGCCAAATACCCAAGTCAGAATAACCCACCACAGTTTGTCAATTGTTCTTTCAAGTAAAAATGGTAGTCCATGAAAAAACAGCTCGTGCAGCTTGCAACTCAATTACTCAAGTGTTTTTCTTCTAGACGCCCATTGTACTTCAGTCTGCAGCAGCCGAGTGCTTCATGTGTTCCCATTTTGTCATAAGGAATATCAAAATGACCTGTCCTCAAGGGTCAAGATTTAATCAAAGTAGTAATTCTGGCTGCTTGCTTCATTAAGGACTTTCGTTAAAGGAAACTGGCTTTTTTTTTTTTTTAATTATTGCTAATAGTGTGGTGAAGAAGAATGCGGTGACTACTACTAGTTCCACTTGCTGCGCTGTCTTGATTAGTGCTAAGGCGCCAGCACTTGCCCCACAATTGCTTTTGCACCACGAAAGCAAATGTCAGCACAGTGAAAAAGACAAATAATGTCTTTGTGTTATTCTAAAAATAGTTTGACCCCTGAGAAGGTCGTGGGGACCCCCAGGAGTCCACTAATGCCACTTTGAGAACCAGGATAGAGATGCATTTGGGCCTTCCTTCCACCCCCACCCTCCCAGCTTTGTGTTTTCTGTGCCAGACGTCAACATGTCTGTATTCCATGGCTTTTTAGCAGTACAGTCTGGAGTATCTCTTTGTGAGATGGGCAACATTGTCACGATTCTAGATAGAGTGGGGAGTCCACAGGACGGGCATTCATTCAGCATTCATTTAAGAGTTTCCAGCTGCTACAGTGTGCTCCTTCCTGGCCCCCTGAAAGCTGAAGTATCACCTCCCTCTAATTCTACCCATCGAAAGTTTCTTCCTGCTTAGCTTTAGGCACAGTTGAAATTTAAATGCCTTTCCTTAGTAGGACGCGATATCGTTTGTATGTCGTCTGCTGCTTGCGATGTTGTTGGTTTGTATTCTGATTTTTGAAAATTTTGTCAATCCCTTAATCACTTCAAAAACCAAAATGAGTTAGTTTCCTTTGTGATGTGCATGTTGTCCCCTCAAAAAGGAGGGAGGACGTTTTGTAAATATTTGTCTCAATGTAACATGAAATCAAAACTGAAAGCGAACAAGTAAAAACAAGTGTGCTAACATTTCCTGACTGTAAGCATCGGAATGATCAAAAGTAGGGAAGGTGGTTTACTGTTGTGGTTTTATTCCTTAGTCAGTGCAGCCTCTTGGGGCCCAATATTCAACAAATATTCAAATTGGAGGTGGAGTTCTGAGCGGCCGGGTACCGTGTGTTCCGGTGTGTTCCTACATTGTTGAAACCTGGCAAGAGAGCGCGAGCCAGGGAGCCCGCAGGCGGGGCTGGGCGCCTAACGTCCAAGCTGGGCTGCGTCCGCGACCCGGCTGGGCCCCCGCCCGCGCGGCGCAGCCTCGGGTCGGACCGGTGGAGCGCCGTGCCCATTTAAGGAGGCGGACCGTACCACCAGAACTTTCTTGACGGGGGAGGGGTATTCCGGCAAACTCGGACGACTTGAAGTGAGCCGAAAGACGATTT
This sequence comes from Rhinolophus ferrumequinum, assembly GCF_004115265.2. NCBI lineage: Eukaryota > Metazoa > Chordata > Mammalia > Chiroptera > Rhinolophidae > Rhinolophus > Rhinolophus ferrumequinum. Next base: position 41,159,215 of record NC_046288.1, read on the forward strand.
CTTTTCCCTTGTGACGCTGGCCCGAGTTCTAGTGCCGCTGGGAGGGAGCTGTGCACCGGGGGAGCTTTGAACGTGGGCCCCTTTCGTGTCCCTTCTCCGAAATCGCCCTGCGAGATCTCACTCGCCCCGAAGTCGGACGCGATGTTCCCCCGCGCGGCCAAAGTGTAGTTCGCCTGCAGAGGCCCCAGTGCCCGGATGTCCATCAGGATTAGTGCGAGCCAATACGGTCGGAGCCCGAGGCTGCGCTGAGGACGCCCGGGCTCTGGAGCAGGTAGTCCCGCAACCTCGGGAAGTCGCGCTGGGGAACCGTCCCCGCCCGGCCCCGGCAAATGGTGAGCGCGGCGCTGGCAGAAGGGCCGCGGGTGGAAGGCGCTCATGGACAGAAGACCCTGAGCTCTATAAACTGAATTATGGCAGCCCAGTCAAGGTAAGCCAGGCACCGAGGAAAACTTTTAAAATATGTTAGTGGCTGGGGGAATTGAAGGTTGCGGCGGGGAGGGGGGAGGGTTGGGGTGCTGCGAAGAAGACGGGCAGGAAGCAGCTTTGTCATTGCTTTCTCATCATTCCCGAGGTTGTGGCTCATTATTTAACGTCAGATAAAAAACAGTTTGGAGGACACACTAGACAGTTTCAACAGAGTGGAGCAGACGGATTGAGTTCAAGTTAGAATCACAGTTAAATTTCTTCTTTCAAAAATAATTGTTAACAGAGAAATTAAGTTGATTTAACTTGTCCGCCTTTGCCCAAATTTTCATTTCGTTTCTTTGTGCACCTCCCTGTGCTTCTCTGGGTTTGGTTTGGTTTTGTTTTTTTGCTAGTGTCTTGAGCAGAATTTCATAAACCAGCTAATGTGAAACAAAATGTGTTCACCTTGGGGAGGGTGGTTGAGAATTTGCCTGGTGGTTGAAAATTTTACTGCTAAAATGTACGATTCCACATAAAACGGCACAGCTTGAATCTGCTGAGTAGGCAAAGACCGGGAATGTACGGGGTAGGTGAAGGGGAGAGGATAATGAACTGCATGCAGTTGGTGTCAGACGAACGCTGTTGTAAGAACCTCCAGCTCTGGCTTGTCATGGTTTGTTACTTGTTTTATAATGAGCGTTAAAGACTGGTGACAAGGCACTCATAATTATTATAAAATTCAAACCGTTGTGTGATTTCATTTTAGTTGTGACAGCAGTTGGTGCTAAGAGAAACTTAGGGTACATATATATGTATATCTATACATATCTTTTATATATGGATATGTATATCTATATATCTATATATCTTTTTTAACTTTTAGTTTTACCCAAAAGCTGTTTAGTGTCACATATTTAAAATAATGTGAGGCCTCTTCAAATTGATATTTGTAGTATAGTGATTTGGGGATATCTTAGAAGGCTAACCACATTTCATTTCTGAAGATGCAGATGGATCACTGAGGGAAATAGATGCTTTGATGTTGAAGTTTGGGCTGGATAAGACTTTGAAATTTTTCCCTAAGAGATAATAACTTTCTAGGAAGCAAAAGGACTATATACCGTGTTTCCCTGAAAAAAAGAAATAGCTGGACCATCAGCTCTAATGCGTCTTTTGGAGCAAAAAATTAATATAAGACCTAGTATTATATTATAGCCAGCCTTATAATAAAATAATACTAGGTCTTATATTAATTTTTTGCTCCAGAAGACGCATTAGAGCTGATGGTCCGAATAGGTCTTATTTTCGGGGAAACATGGTAGAGCACCACATATGCTACCTGCTTTGTATATTTAATCCTCTGAACTCAGTGGTTTAATCCCTGCCCCCATTTTCTTGATTGTTTTCGAAAAGGGGTTCTTGACTTGGAGCCAAGTAGTAGAAAAACTTGGATGAGAAACAAAAGTTGAATCTTCATTTTTGCGAACCTTTATTGAAATTTAACTGCCAAAGGGGTCCGTGGCGTAAAGCCTTAGATTAAGATACCTTGATCTCAGAAATTCAGTAAATATCTAACAGAGCTCAGTAATAAAGAGCTGGGATTTGAGACCAGGTGTGAGTGATTTTGGTGCCTGAGCCCTTAAACTAATTAGGAATAAAATGATTTAATAGCTAAATTGGACACTGCTGTATGCCAGGCACAGTGACCTTAATTGGATTACCACTCTTCTCAGTCACTTAAGTAGGCAAGTAGTTTTATTTTCACTGTTAGGTTAGTTAAGGAAACTGAGGCCCAGCCAGCCTGTTTCTTGCCTGGGGATACACAGGTAGAGCAATGCCTGACTCTTGCGTGAGCTGCTCTGCAGCACTTCCTTACTCCAGGCGGCCTCTTCAATGCTGAGGGGAGGCGTTAAAAGGAAGCTGCAAGGGCCTCAGTATGAGTGTACAAAAAAGCAGTTTCTGCTCAAAGTGCTTTTTGTTCCAAGATGTAATAATCTGAGTTATTAGCGTGCTAGTTCAGCTTGCCAGCCATTGAAATAGGAGGACTGTACATATTTCATGCTACCTGGCTTTCAGACATGCCCTTGAACTAGGAACAAAGCCACAAGGCCATGATATGTGTTGTTTTCTTAGCCTGCATAATGGGAGTATATCTTAGAAGTTGTAAATGTCCATTTTCTTCAGTTACATCTGGAATGTGGTCCAAGCTCATTTAGACATTATGCTTTGTGGGAGAGTAGGGTAACCTTTGAGATCCAAAGAGAGAATGAATATATGGAGCAGATTGCAGATATTTGTGGGTTTCCGGATAACCTCACAGCTGGGCCAAGTTGCCCTTCGTAGTCTGAAGTGAAACTGAGCCATCATCTATGATGTGTAACCTGGGGTAGTAAAATCTTGCTTATGTGTCACACACAGTATCTGTGTTGTGTGCTCTTGAAACAATTAATTTGGATTGTTGGACTCATTGGACCTAAAGACTCATAGCTCAGTTTGTTCAAACCACAGTAGTTTCATTGTGCACTGTTTAAATTTTATTTTTATTTTTTTATTTTTTTGGCTAGAGGAGGTAGATGGGAACTTAGATGAAATGGAATTTTGTAGCGCTGATAATGAATACATGAGCTGACCATGGAAATTTTATTATTTGGCATTGCTGTAAGGTAATATTCTTGATTCGGTGTTGATGGATGGCATATGACTAATTTTTCATGTGAGGAGCCCAGGGAGTGCATTCTTTTTCTAAAGTCAGTTCCTTAAGGCAATACATTGTCTCACATTTGTAGTATCCCCTGCATAAGCTGGAAGTACTTTGAATGGGGGAGGGACTACCTGAGTATTTCTTGGCTTGTGAATTTTTTATAAATTGAGGTTGTATATTCCTCTTCCTCATTTTAAAACCTAAAAGTAGGAAATTGATTATTTTGTTTTGCTTTGTGGTTGAGTTCTTCTCTAGAAACGGAAGACATTTATTGAATGAGAGGTGAATTGCCCAAGTTTTAAGAATTAGAATTTGGGTCAATATTTTGAAAACACTGCACATTTGGTTTGAGTTATCAGAGTTATGGAGGAAGGCAATCACTTAGAAATGCAGCATCAGTTAAAGCAGGAGTAAGCCGTGCCTCAGCTCTCAGGGTAGGGTGTGCTTTTTTTGGAACCTGTAAGCACAACAGATACATTGACTACACTTCCTTGTGGGAATTGTAACAAACTCACTTTCTCTAATGCGAGTTAGTTACAGTCTGGCTTTTGTTTCCAAATTCTGATCAAAAGACATTAAGATTATACTTTTCTACACGTCTACAACCTGGCCTCGCCTTGTTTGAGAACCAGTAAGCCTATGATAGATGAATAGGGGTGGGCACGGAATCCCAACAATTTGTGGATCTGTCCTTTTCTATGAGGATTAGCTTTATATTGAGGAGTGTGTTGATGGACAAAGTAGAAAGGAGGGCTTTGTGTGGTTCCCCATCTCCGCTAACCCCCCCACTGAAGCAATCGCTGAAGTTTAGGAAGGAACACATACATACCTTCAACTACCATCAGGGATTAACCAGTTTTAAAATGCACCTTATGCTACATAAGAGTAAGAGTAAGAATCGTTGGCCCACCCCTACCCCGGGGGGTGAAGGTGAGGTGGGGAGGGATGTAGGGCTGGGAATTGGAGTTGAACTTGCTTCTTTAAGCGAATAGCATCTGGTGGCTGAGAACATCTTAAAAGAAAGTACTTTCAGGCAAACTGCAAAAGGAAATTAAGTTTAGTTAACTCTCCCACAGCGTTTTGGTTTGAATTTGACGAAAGTTAATGAAGTTATTTAAAAAAATAAAGCAAAGTCAGATTGTTCCCAAGATTATGATGAAGCCGGTTTTTGGTGGCTCTCTTTGATTCTGGTGAGGGAAATTTTTCCATTGCAAAAAGCAATGCTCTGAAACTGGTACAGAACTAGTTTTGCTCCACCCTCTGCCCCCACCCCTGATTTATGAACTACTGATAGATACCTTGGAAGAAAACTCCTGAAAGCAAAGGAGCTATGAGTAAATATGGGCAAACATCAAAGAAGAATGCTATGATATTTTGGAAAGTGCAGTTCAAGGAAGTGATTTCAAAAGAGAAAGAATTTCTGCAGTATTTTGACTCAGTGAATGTCCACTTTTTCCCTTGTGACACCACTGTAAACAGTGTCCTTGACAGAAGAGCAACACTGACAGGTCTTTTAAATGATTCCTTCTAGTTCATACTGAGAGCCCAGCTGAGCTTCCTGACTCACAGACTAGAACTCCTTCCGCAGTGAAGACGGAAGGAGGATTGAGTCATTTTTTTCTTGTCAGCTGGGTTATATGGGGATGTTCTTTGGCAAAATTAATACAAGTGCTCTCTTGAAAGACTTAGGGGATTCTGTATTATACTATGAAAAGGTATTCAACTGCTGTATTTAAACAATTTAAATATCAAACATACTTAATCATGGATAAGAAAAAAATCTGTTTTCTTCTTCTGGTACTGTCATTTATTTTGAGCATCCAAATCTATGTGTTATCTAATAGCTGTAAAATGGGGGCCTTAGAAAGCTGATTAGCTTCATTACTACTTTGAGGTACAACGTATAACTCGGTTGCTTCTGAATATACAAACTTAGTTTTCTATTAGCAAATTGCTCCATTTCATTTGTTTTCCAAGATTGGCAAATAAGTCCCAAATCTCCTGTCCTTGAAAAAGGAAAGTCCTCTATGTGAGATGTAGTGAGAAAGGATTGTAAGCAAACAGTGTATTCTGATTCTACCTTCGTACTTCTTGGAAATATGGTCTGCACTTTTAGGACAAAGGTTTTTGGCCCAGAATTACAAACATAGCAAGCTTGGGTATCATAATCTCTTTGTAGTGATTCAGTTACATTTTATTGGTATAGGGTGGGTGCAGATAGCTTTTACAACTTAAATGATTACCTCTCGTTTTTACTTACCTGAAACAAATTTGGGGCAGAGAGCTAAACTTTCAGTGTTTTACCTCTGCTTCAGAGGGTTCTCAGTTCATTCTACTATGAATATAATATGTATTCGTTTGCTCAAAATAATAGAATGCACGATAATGTCTTGCTCAAATATAAATGTACCAGACAAAGTTTAGTGTTAGACCTCAGGGGCAAAAATAAGATTTATAACTTTTGGTGGCAATGCCTTGGAGACCCAAATGTAAAAATTAACAGTAAAACCATCCGAGTGCTGACTTTCTGTGTCTTGGCAGTGATCAGTGTTGAGAAGCTTTCCCCGTGTGCAAACTTTTCCTTTTTCCTATCTATCCACAGTGAGTTAAAGCTTAACCCGATGGCCACACAGCCAGCCCACTTAATATCCTGAAAGTCTTTTTCTCTGGTGAATGTCTGTTGTTTTCTTGTGTTGGTTTATGGGCTTTATTTTAAATTTAACCAGATTGAAATCCTCTCAGATTCTTAAGGCTATTACTCAAAGTAGTAATTTGATGTCAGACTTAATATATAAAACAAGAAATCCCAGTAGTGAAATCTTGTCAAAAGGTACTGAAACAAAGAGGAAGGGGAAAATATATTGTATTTCTACTGACATCTAAATTGTCTTTATTTTGGTATTAGGTGTTATATTTCCAAAGGGCACCCACAGTTTGGCCACGTTCTAATAGTACCAAGAATTGTTCCTCCACAATGGCTCACGGGAACGAGTGTTTGGAGAGCTGTAGGCCGTTTCATCCTTTGCGTGGGGATGGGAAGAGTTAAGGAGGTGACTCTTGTCACTGGTTTACCTTTATTTTGCCCAAAAGGATCTTGCCTTTCTTTTCAGTTTTGCTTACTGCTAAACTGGCCACGTTCAACAAGTAAAAGTAAAAATATTTTAGGGGCAATGTGGTCGTATTAAGTACAAGGTTTTCAAAGTTGATTAGACATCAGAATCATCATGAGTGTGTATGAAAACCATGCAGTCTGCTCCGCTCACCGTCCACCCCCACTCTGATTAGGCAGGGCCTGGGTGGAGCTGGGGTGGAGCCCTGTTGGCTCTGAAGCCAGAGGTCTGCCTACCACACTGTGAAGTGGGATGTGTGTGAGAGAGGTGTATAAACTAGGGTATATATTGTGCAATGCAATTACATTTTGATTTTATATATACATATATGTATATATATGTTTACACACATACATACGCACCATATACAACATGTTTTTTTCCCCTCTATTAAAATAGTCATGAGGTTGGTAGGAAACCTAGATATCTCCCTCTCTATATTTATTACCTATTAGGAATTATACTAGTTGAAATGTCCAGATGCACCTATATTTAAAAAATAAAGGAAAAGGAAGGTATCAAGAAGTAAGTCCCAATGTTTAATCATGCACACTTTCCCAAGAATTGTTTCTTCTCAAGGATGTAGGTATTTACCCTTTCCTATCCACTCTGGGCTCCCTCCCAAAACTCCTAACTCACTCTGTACTGCACACACCCCAGTTTATCAGGTGGCAGTTGGTTTTGTTCCCAGGGAAAAGTTAAAACTGTGAATTGGTCATTTATATCTAAACTTTCTGAAACTGAAATGAAAGGTTTTTTGGTTTGTTTTAAACAAAAAACGTTGTCTAGGTAATAGTGTTGTTGAACAAATAATATTCAACAAAAATTTTTAAATGGGACTCCTACAGGGAAGTAAATGTTAAAATTATAGCAGATGTCAGTTCCTGTAACAAAATTCAGGAAACACTTTCTGGTATGTGGGTGTTGTAACTTCAATTCTTGGAACTTTCCTTCAGGAAACTGTCCTGTCAAAAGCAGAGCAATAGAAAAAATATGAAGCACAATTCACAAGCTGTGCTGAGCAGTGTAATTAAATTTTGATTTGGTGCATATGTTTTTGTGGTCGTGACAGAGCTGAGATTGTCACGTGACTTTCATCCTGGCTAATGTGCATCTGGATAACTTGTTAATCGCTGCTCTAAAAATACAGGTGTATCTGATTTACTCTGGATGTAGGTTTTTGAAAAGTGGTGTAAAATTAACCAGCTCCTTGTTTTGTACAAAAGTATGAAACCTGCTTCCTACCCAACTTTGCAGAAATTACTTAATTTTGTCTCACAACTGACAAATGAATATTTTACCTTAGACGTTTCTAAGTAAGATATCCTATCTAGTGATTTGGTAGCTCTTTGAGCCCACGATATTATAATTTCAAAAAAATTATCTAAAGGAAAACAGAACATCTCATTGAGTTAATATGCTGAGTTTTAAACAGTTTTTAAAATTCATTAAAAAGGGCTATTTATTAGTACAAAGTTCTGGAGAGTAACACAGAGCTAAAGCTCTCATTTTACGTTTTTTCCCCCCCTAGTTAACTTTGACCTTGCAATTACACTTTTAGGAATTATGTATTTCTGTTATTGTTTTACAGTCTGTATATCTCTCTTTCACCCTCAGCCCCCTTTTAGACCATACTTGGGCTAACTCTCCACTTTAAAAAAATAAAAAAGCGGTGCAAATATAAACTTTGTACCACATGGAAAAAATTAGGCAGCAATGTTTCCTAACATTAGCATAGTAAAAAAATGAAATGAAACCCAGTGTGTTACATTTGTTTCAAAATGAATTTCTGCCACCTGAAAATGTTGGAAAGTATAAGCAGATTAGTGTTGTCTGCTTGTCCTGTCACTTGGTTTTAGTGAAATTCAAAATAAACCAACTAAAACTTAAGTTTTTGTTTTTAAATGGGACCTGTGCCCAAAAGACAAAAGGCCCTAGATTGGAAGTTTTAAAAGATTGAGTTTGATAACACCTCTCATTTTGCTGATAGTATTGATAGTGAGGGATTTTTGTTTTAACCCTCATGACAGGCCTTACAAACAAACACTTTCATATATTTCATATTTTAACAGTCATGTTTTTCTAAGGATAAAGTGCAAATCATTAGATTTACTTAATCGCAAAGTTTAATTTGTAAGCTTTTAAAAAATCATGACAGTTCTCATGATAAGCCTAGAGAGAAATTTGTTTTTTGTCTGAGGTCACCTGTCTTTTGTGGTGACACTCCTGAAGTATTGGTTTAGCCATCATTTTAAAAGAGTGAAGTAGAAGCTTTATTGCTACTTGGTCTTTTGGTAGCTTGGTAAATGACCCCCACCTCCTTTTTTGATACGGTGAGGGGAGTAGTTAGTTTCAATTCACTTACATTCACTGTCGCCCAATCTTTTATCTCTTCATTTTATGCATACCATATTTTGCCATGTATAATGTGCTCCCGTGTATAATACGCACCCACATTTTTGGCCCAAACTTTCAGGGAAAAAGTCATTTAATATTTTAATTCAAATTTTTTTTGTTTACATTTAGGTACTTGTTTTTTGTAAAGGAATTTTAGTACTTATTTTTTTTAAACATATTATGGTACAAGAAATTTTATGTAGCAGTTAATTACAACACACAAGAACCGATACAAGGTACAAGCAAATTTATGTACCAGTAACAAATTTACGATATTTAGGCATCACAGAAGGCCAAGAACTCTTCGCCGACCGATTATCGTATTCCAGGGTATTATTTTGCATGTGGATATTCTTATTGATTTCTAGAGTTGCACTTTTAACTCATAAGCATAAATAAAAGAATTAAAAACATTTATATAGATGTGGAATTAGTCTACCCATGTATAATGCGCATCCTTATTTTTCCCCTCACAAATGTGGACAAAAAAGTGCGCATTATACACGGCAAAATATGGTATTTCCTCCCAGCCCTTTCCCCCCACCCCCACAACTTTGAGGTATATTTTACCTATGATAAAAGTTGCCCATTTCACGTGAACAATACAGCAATTTTTAGTTAGTGATCCAACCATTGCCATAAATCAGTTTTAGAACATTTTGTCCCTCCCATTAAAGATCTCTCATGCCTATTTATAGGTAATCCCTGTTCCCAGCCCCGTGAAACCATTAATCTACTTTCTGTGTGTAAATTTGCCTTTTGTGAACACTTGACATATATGGATCTTGTGGTTTTTTGCATCTGGCTTTTTTCACTTGTGTAATTTCTTGAGGTTTATCTATGGCGTAGCATGGGTCAATAGCTCTGTCTTTTTAATTGCTGAATAGTATTTCATTGTTTGGATATGACAGACTGGTTATTTCCAGGGAGGTGTTTTTTTGCGTTGTTTTTGTTGTTGTTTTTTGCAGGGTGGGGATGCTATTATGAATAACGCTGCGCAGTGAACATGCACGTCTTTGTGTGGACATGTTTCCTTTTTTGATTATTAGGAGATGTGATGTTTTACATTTATATATGACTTAAAAACACAACTCTCATAAATACTCCTTACAGTATTTCTTAAATTGGTTGCGCTTTTTGGTGAGGAAACTTACATCAAAGAATGTTTAAAGAAAACCAAATTAAAATTGAAAGTATCATACATGCTAATTGTTGTTTAAATAGCAAACAAAATTCCCAACCCACAACTCACAAACCTCTCCTAGCAAAAATATTAAACTGAAATCCTGCTAAATGGCCCTAGAAATTGTTCAGTGTGCTTTTTAATAAAAAACATTTTAGGCCAAAATGAGCTGTTCTCATTCACTACAGCCTCACATGTAAAGATACATTATCTATGTGAAGCTCCTGGAAATTATCATTAAAACTTGGGCCTTGCCAGGGGCCGGTGGGGGTCATGTGCCGTCAACTGGTAAACTTCAGAAAATAGATCTATTTTATGAAGAAAATTATTTCATTAAATGTTGTTGAAATTATCCTCGGTGCTTGTGTGATGGTAGTGAAAGCGAATCATCTATTGAGCACTTTGCTGGCTCTGCTGCAAAAGCAGCTGCAAGGCCCTGCGTTGCAGTTGTCTCCTCTCTGCCTGCCTGTGTGAGCCTACCCAGTGTGCTTTGAGCTTTGGGGCCCCAGTGCATTACGGCTTGTTACTGGGTATTCAGTTCCCTAGTTCAAGATTGTATCAGTAGGAATAGCTTTATGACTGTGGCCAAGTCACATGTATGCACAGTGCTTTTAATATTCTTAATCCATGTCAGTTATTGCCGACGGCCTTCATTGCTCACCAAGAGCCAGCCAGACAGTGTGTGCAGGTTTCTAAGCTGGTTAAGGAACATGCAGTGTCTCCCTCCCCACAAGGAGAGGGGCTCATAGTTTGGTTGGGGAGACAGAAAATAAGCAAACAAACTGGCCCGTTGAACAACTACAACCTGTGTTAAGTACTGTGGCAAAACAAAACAAAACAAAACACCATAAATGGGGAGCTGGAGCAGAGAATAGTGGAGTGTGGGGAACTTGGTCTCAGGTGGGCCATGAGGACATCTGAGGAAGTTGACCTGAGATGGAGAAAAAGCAAGTAAGTCATGTCATGTTAGAATTAATTGTCCTTTCAGAATATGCATGGAAATGATAAGTGATGGTCATGGGAAGGATGACATTTTTAAACAGGCCAAATATGGTTTTAGGAAATAACCATCAAGTGTCAGTTTCTCAAAATATATTTAACTGATTTTGTGGATTAGTTCTAAAACTTTTTTAATTTTAATGAAGGCAAAATGAGTTCCATAACAGTGTAACTTAAACTTTTAAAATAGAGACTATACTTTCCAAAAGTTAGCCTTAACTGATACATAACTATAAATAAGTTAAATGTATGGAAAGGAAATATGAGAGAACATTTTTCTTAGTTTGGAAGCCATCAAGTAAGGGATGTGATAGAATTAGACACGGTCCAGCTCTGTGGGTACAGTCATAAGGAAGTGAAGATATAGACAGTAAGGAGGATATTTAACCTGGTTATTAAATACAAAGGTTAATCTACAAAGAACCTGTTTCTACATGTGAAAGACCTTTATGGGAAGTGGAGTGAAAGATGGCTTCCATCTCTGCCAAAACCAAGTCTTCAAGAAATCGTTTATGTATATTAGGTTTAAACAAAGCAAGCCCAGAGTATGCTTTTCATTGAGGACAATTAAACATGAAAACACAGTAGAAGAAGGTGGTATTCTTTTGGTATATTTAGAAATAGAAAATAGATACTCTTCTACCTTGGATGGTTTAGGAAGTAGCAGATGGTTTAAGTACCTTTTTCTCAAGGGGTTCTGTGGCTTCTTGAAAAAAAATGTGATCACAATAAACTATTACCACAGGAACTAAAAGTTGCTATCTTCTCAGGCATCACAGCTATAGTTGATTATATACAGTTGCTTCAAGGACCTGCATTCATTATTACCTCATCTCTTCGTATCTCTGTTTTACAGTTATTTTCAAATAAATGTATCTGTCATAGACCTTTTGTGACAGAATATATGATAATTTTCATGGTTGTATTGTAAACGTGTAAAAGAAATTATATTCTTTATTTTTAGGGTACAGATTTAAATGTGTTTGTATGTTAGATGTATCTTGTATGTTAGACATTATTTCTATATTCTTACTTTTGTCCATTTGTGTTGTGTGCAGAGAGGTGAATAAAAGTCTTATACAATTAATAAGTTCCTATTTTTTCTAGTATCTTCTGGAGTTTTTGCTTTGTGAATGTTGATGCAATGCCTTTATGCATAGATGTTCATAATTGTTATGTCTTCATTTTAATATCCCCTGAAGATATTAGTTTATTATGTATTGTGTCAGAAGGTGTGTTTGAGTATTGGTGATTTTATTTTTTTTAAAGAAAAGATATATCTTTAAATTTTTTATCCACATGGTTTTATTTTGGTCTAGGGAGTGAGGGGGAGGGTCCCAGAACTCTCCTCTCTTCCTCCAAATCAGCTATTTTTCTGTTCTCTGTATTCAAGAGCCATCATTAAACTCAATCACTGTACCTTTGTAACATGTTTTAATAAGTGACAGAGCTAACTCCCTTCTTTGCTCTTTGTACTTTTAGAATTTTCATGGATATTTTCTCATGTCTATTTTTCAAGATCAACTTGAGTATTTTGTCAGAAAAAAACTGGTGGCGTTTTAATAGGATGACTTCCTAACAAACTTTAAAACCTCATCCTGTTTTTCAGAAGTGTAAAAGTTTCAAACAGGATTACTGTGTTCTTTGTAGATTTTCATGGAATGGAAAACAGTAAGTTAGAGTGCCAGGGACTCCTGAATCATTAGCCAGACACCACTTATTTATCTTGGAGACATTTGGGAAATAGTGTTTACCTCAGTTTCTCCAGAATGAAGTGAAAATGTGCATTTGCTCTCGTCATAGATCAGTATATTACTAATATAACTCTCTAAGAGTGAAATCATTTATGTAGGTGATTTACATCTGACTTTAGGCAGAGAGAGCATTTTGCAGTCTGTATTTCTGTGGATAGTATCTCACTTTCTAGGAGACTTTTTCCTCATTCACTATTTCTTGACCATAATAGATATAATTTAGGCTCTTCAAAATCTTTTTGTAGGTCAGTAAAATAAAAGCAACAATATATTAAAGTTGATGTAATTAAAAATGAAAGAACTATTTTCATTAATCTCAAGTTTGACCATTTTCTTTTTGTTCCTTTTCAGATTTTTCTTTACATATTAAATATTTTCACATAGTTGAATCATTCTTTGTGTATGTTTGATAAGTGATTGAGTCAACGTACAGGGGAAAGGTCAGGATTACTTTAGGCTGTTGTGATTTTTGAGATTGTCATTCTGTTTTAAATTTGAAGAGGAACAGATAAGACTTTGAGATCTTTTATGTTTAGAAATGCCATGGTAAGAATACATTTTTAAAAGCCAAAAACAGCCCAGTTAATATTGACTAATCAGGGTGGTATTTTATGCATTGTGCTAGGAGCCATGTTATGGTCTCTTCATCGATGCTGGTTATAATTTTATAAAGTATACTAAACATCCTATTTATGAGCTTCACTCACTCAATTATTTACAAGACTGTCATAGTTGAAGGGGAACTAGTGTAGCCTAATAATTGAAGACCCCTAAGATTTTTTTCTTTTCTTTTCACACATGGAAGTGTGTATACAGGCATGCTCACAGAGAATCCAAACATCGTCTCAGTAGGACAAGTTGGAATCATACGTGCAGACTGAAATTATTATTTTTAACTATGCTTTTGAATACTAGTTTAAAATTAGCTGGTGAAAAGTTGTGTCTGTTTTTTGTTTATTTTTGCTATCAGTCTCATTTAAAAACTGAGAAGGAAATAAACAGATTTTTGGCAATTGTCTTTAACTTTGTAAGTTTAATTTATGTCTGTTTAAATTATCAGGAATAGAAAGTTCAGACACTTATGTTTTTATAGAATTACATAAATTGTGGATAAACTGTAGGACCGCAAGAGTCACTGAAATTATTCATTTATTGGAGGAAAACATTTCTGATTTAATTCTAAAATGATTTTTTTTCACTATAGTTTTGTAGTTGAGCTGGGTAAGAGTGGGTGGTTATTTCAGTTGGTGTTGGGAATTTTTTTTGAAAAGGATAAATGGTTTCCTATGTACTAACTGCTTTTCTTCAAAAAAAAAAAAAAAAATGGGTTTTAGAGCACAGAAAATATTTTGCGGAAGCAGCAATAAAAAGCATGTGATGAAGATTAGAACCCAGAATGTCTCTTCACTAATGGTGCCAAACTGTCAAACATTTGAAACAATAATGAAAAACAGTGCAATTGATGAAACAAAGCATACAAACCATGCTTGAATAAGATGATTTATCCTACACTTAGGTGTTTTTGTTGTTGTTGTTGTTTTTGTTTATTTTGTTTTTTGGTGGGAGGGAAGAGTGATGTAAGGGATTTTTAGGTTTAATAGGAGGAAAGAGTAGAAAAAATGAATTTTGGGGGAGTGTTTCTATTAGTAAACTTGGGCACTGTATGTATAATTTGGATGTGATAACTGTCATGTATTGATCACTCTGTTATGTTCTGAGCCTTGAGCCAAGGACTTTGCATATTAAATATTACTGAATCTATAAGGCAGAGACTAATCACTCCCATTTTACAGGTGAAGAGACTGAGGCTCAAGGAGATTAATTGACTGAACAAGGTTACACGGTCAGCAAGTGACTGCTGACATCACAGCCTCTGCTAATCTACTCCAGAGTTTCATGTAAATGTCCTGTTTGTTCTTCTTGTACTTATCCATATGGCCAATGCTCTTTGGTTTACTAATGGAGCGAAGGAACGATGGAGAAAATGGAACATGATTGTGTGTTTATGTCTGTCTGTCTTTGAACTGAACCGTGACTGTGAAACAGGAAACGGGAGTGAGCAGGGAAGCATGGTACATGTGAAATTCCTCTCAGGGTGAAGAAAGGTGCAGAAGAAATGTGAGGTCCGTGTTTCCTAATGCCAGCCTTGGGAAGTGCCTTTTCCTCACAACTCTGTAACTGACTGTAATACATGGGGAATTAGGTGATGCAGCTACTTGAAGTTGTGGAATATTTGTAACTCAGGGACCTCCTGTACTATTTGGAAAGGAAGATAGATGTGGGTGGAACCTTCCTGGATAAACCTATAGTCAGGATGCCGCTTCCTTATGAGAAACTCGTTTTGGAATGAAACAGACATCCTTCTCCGTCATCTTTTTTAGTATGAAATGCACACACCCCTTTGCCTCTGTTGCAGGACAACACACTTTCATGCCATTTTTGGATCCTCCTGTCTTCTGCTGTTCTCTTACCCTGTTCCATATGCGGTTAGCTCTGGGGACCGTTGTACCGTGTGTAGTATTGAATTATCATGGGGAGGGGATGGGTGGGAGGAGCAGAGAGAGCATGTGGGGGGCGGTGCGGGAACCAAGGCCTGTGCTGCTTTGCCCAGCACTTGGACTCCCGCTGTGTATGGTTACTAATAGTCACAGTTGTTGAGTATGTACCTTGTGCCAGGCTCTGGGCTAAACACTGTGTATGCATGCATTAGTTAATTTAATTCTGAACTACAGTCCTAAACCTTTGGTCCAATTAGCTCCATTTTAGAGAACAGGGAACTAGAGCTTAGAGAGTTTGACTTATCCTGTTGGCTGCATAGCTAGTAGTGACAGAGTCTCGGAGGTGCCTGGCACAAATGTAGCTTAGGAAAGGTTTCAACGTGTTGGTGATGGCCGCTGTCTGAGGAGATTCCTGTCTGAGGAATATGCCCCGCTGTCTGAGGGGCATATTTCTCATTCTCTGCAGCAGTGGTTCTCAGCATGGGGGGTGGGGAAGGTATTTGACTAGAAACCTATTTGATTGTCACAGCTGGGAGGAGGCTGTGCTACCTCATCTGAGAGGTCAAGGATCCTGCTAAACAACCCACAGTGCACACAGCAGCCCTCATTACAAAGAATTCTTCGGCTCAAAAGGTCTCAGTGCCATGGCTGAGAACTCCTGCTCTGCAGGTGCCCCTAGTTCATAGGTGTGGGGCTATTGGTGCCTTAGAGAGCATCTGTGTATTGTAGTCAGACTCCAACTCAATCAGTGCTGGCCCCAGGTGATAGTTATTTAGCCTGTTAGGACACAATGTGTGCAAGACACTGCTGGGTACCGTGCATTACACAGCCCTGTGGAAAAGGGAGAAGTGGTCAGACTCCTTAGAAGTTAAGAAAATGGAAAAAAAGCACTTTATGAGTGGAGGGGTGAGGAAAGGATTTGTTGAAGCAGAGGGGACGTAGGATCAGCAAAGGTTCGGATGGATACAAACTGAATTTGGAAAGTGTAAAACCTCAGAGGAATAGATGAAGAGCTCATTATTCTCTTTAGAGCTGGAGGTGCATCTGGGGGACATTTTCAGGCTTCTCCTTTCCTACACACTAGAGTGCTCTCTGTTTACCATGAACTTTTACAGTCATTAACTCACTTAATCCTTACCTTCATCTTAAGGAATTGGTACTATTATTTATCACCACCCCTTCTTAATGGCTGGTGTAATTGAGACTCAATGACTTGGTTAAATGACTCGCTCAAAGGATCACAACCAGGAAGTAGCAGAGCCCAGGTTTGAACCTTTCACTAACTCCAGAGGCCATGCTCTTGACCGGCTTACTATGGTGGTAACCCCAGAATGTTCTGTCCTGTTGTGTGTGGTTCAGCCTCCTGTCTACCTTCCTCAAACTTAACAGAGCCATGGTAGGAGACTGACAAACAACAGTCCCCATTTGGGGACGTTGAGTGGCCATACGGTTGCTCTGTTGCAGGAGGTGATAGAGGGATAAGAAGTGAGGAGGACCCATTAGCGGAGAACTGAGTGAGCCTTCTAAAGGAGCAAAGAATTCTGAGTTGACGAGGGGCCTCAGCATATCTGGCAGGGAAGAGGTTGATTACAGCAACATTTTGAACTAGCTCAAAGGACAAAACATGTAGAGAGGGAGATTGGTAGATATCAGGTTACCACCTATTGTATTAGATTTACTTGTGTGAAACACATTTCTAAAATCTGGGCCTTTTGTATCCGAGATATCAGGTGCAACTCAAACTGGGAAAATCAGACTCATAGAGCCAGGCCGCCTTAAAGCCCGAAGCTCTCTGGCTTGGTAATTTTGAAGGGAAGGACTTGCAGGAAAAACACTTTGAAATATGAAGAAGGAAATGTGATTCTTGTAGTTCCTTTATAGGCACTAAGTCAGTACATGAAGAAATAGGACAAGAATCAGAGAAGATTATTTTTCTGAAACCTCACAAACAACCTAGTTCTCAAATAGGACAAAACAAGGATTTTTTTTTTTTTAAAAAAAAGATGAAGATTGGAGGACGGAGGAGGGAAAGGTGAATTAAGTCTTCATGGTGGCTGCTAAGGAGATTGCTCTGACAGCTTTCCAGATGGGAGCCTGAAACTTATTCCTGTAAATGTGTGTATGTATCTACTAGATCACTTGTAGTTTCTCAGCAGAGCAAAAAGCAGAAAGAAGCCAAAGCAAGAATTTGAAGGAGTGAGGTAAGGTTTTGGTTGGTGTGCACGCACAGATAATACTCCTGCAGCAGGCACGCGTGTGCTCGAGCTGCTTCAGTCCTGCCAACTGCAGATGGAATCATGTGGTTCACAAGTTCAGGGCCGCTGTTTCGTCTCTTTCCTTCCAAAGGTCCATTGTACCAATTGATAGGGGGATGTGTGCTTCCAAGTGAAGCCTTGCTGGTAGAACTTCATGTTTAACCAGCAGTCTCCAGATGTGTCTGATGGAAAGATGGGGAAGCCCGTAGTGCGTGGCCACTTCTCAGATCCTGCCCTATTTACTAGTTTATGCTTGTGGTTATTTTTTCTAACGTATTATGAACATTCTCAAACATTCAGAAAAGTTGAAGGAATTTCACAGTAAAAAGCTTTATTTCCAGATTATACTATTAACACTTTCTTATGCTTGCGTTACCATGTATCCATTCATCTCTCCATTGCTGTGTTCATCCACTAACCAGTTTTTATGCTTTCTTTGTAAGTTGCAGTTGTCAGTGTACTTTCCCCACTTCACCTTGTATGTCGTTAAAGTTAAGTATTTACAGATTTTGTTTTTTTTAATGTTGCCATAAAATTTATGTGCCACAAAATGCACGGATCTTAAGTGTATTGGTACCTTTTGACAGTGCATACATCCAAACCCCTATTAAGATATAGAAGTAATCTTAGGGTTATTTTTTTGGCGTGTGTATGGGAAGATGATTAGAAGATAAGTAAGTATGCACATTCCTATTTTGTTTTTCTTCCTTTCAAGCTGTCGTTTCTTTTTTAAAAAATTTATGAGATGAGTTATGTGTGCTTGATAATATCTCCTTTTTGTAGATTATTTAGGTAATTTTTTGAGGTCTCAGACCAAAACCTTTGAATTAAGGTACGTTTTTCTTTACCCAAGTTGTCTTTTGCTAAGAATTCTCCTGGATTCCTTTATGGAGGTTTCTGGGGTTTTTGACCCTCCTAAGATAATATTGAATATTGTTTTTAAAAAATGACTTTTTTTGTGACTGTTAGTAACTAAAATTTCGTCTGTGTCTATGACCAGGGGTATGGTGACTGCTTTCTTTAAAACAAGCAAAGCCTTCTTTACCGAGTGCTTTGAACACTTGAGTCTGACCCCCAAATCAGTAAAGATAAAAACTTTTTTGGAATTAGCTCTTCCCTCAGTAAAGACACTTTGTGGGGAGTAGAAACCCTTGTCTATTCTTGAAGACCTCCCTATTTTTGGGTAACAGTCAAATGCATATGACAGAGTGTAACTAAACCACCCCCTGCTACTTTGAGAGTGCATGTATTAGAGGAATGCTAGGAGAATTAGGTCGTGTTCTTTCAGGGTGATGCTGTGGAAGGTGGGGAGGCGGGGTCTCTTCTAAAAGCTGATGTTGGTTGTCCTGCATGGGTGGGCCCAGGGCTCTCAGAGCCTCCCTTCCTCAGCCAGGATGAGAGAAGTCTGGGGGTGATGGAAACTCTTCCCAAGTAACCTGGCATGGGACTATAGATAACCAGGGGTACCAAGCTAAGTGGGAAGTGGTAATTTGTCAATCAACTTATCTGATTGCACGTTATCTGTTTATTTCTTGTCTGAGATCCTGCATCTTTTGGTAGTCTAATGTAAATGTTCCAGCCATTTCTCCACCATTTTAATGTAAGGGAATAGTTGAGTCTGTGATTGGACCAGAGTTGTAAGGGAAACTGAAGGCAAAGTGTAGGGGTAGCAGTCTTAATTTGTGAGAGATCCCTTAGGAGCTTTTAAATCCTAAGGAATAAGACATAAATATGTGTAATATGTTCACTCTACCTCCACTTGTGGATCTTGGTTTAATTTCATCAAGACTGTCAACCTGTTTCATCACTGTCAAGCTGACAGATGTCCTTGTATTTAAATAAAGGTATTCAAATCTAGTGGTGCAGTCTCCCAGCAGACTTCTAAAGAACCAGGATATTTGAGGAACAGCAAGTTCCGACCTTTAAGAGCAGCCACTGGTTTAATTCTTGATACTTTCCAAAAACCACACCCGCCTGCTGGAGTAGATAGCTCAGGGAAGTTGGAGGGACTTACTGTGCCTTGGGAGTTTTTAATCTCGGAGCTTCTCTTAATGATTTCTTCTGCTCTGCCTTTTCCCTCGTATCCTGTTCTTTTCCATTTATTTCCTAAAATTATAAAAGTTTGTATTGTGAAGGCCATTATTTCACTGAAGATGCAGCTGGAACCAGTGACTGGAAGAGTTTTTATGCCTCGTACATCTCCCCAACTTCCACCAACACACTCTTTGTACAGCTTTGAAGCTGTTGACCATTAAGCCAGGCAAGGTATTGGAGATGGGGAAGTCGGGTATAATAGAGATATTAGATAGCATCATACAGAGAGTGGCACTAGAACCTGAAGGCTGCCAGCTTGGCACGCTTTTCACCACACCCTCCATTATGCTATCTGTTGGAATAAGAGAGTAGGGCCTTAAAATTAGATAATCATAGATACGGATTTTTTTTTTTTTTTTAATCTTCTTCCCTCAAGTCAGGAAAGCTGATAAGAGAGGAATTGGGTGTTACTAAAAGGCTGGTATAGTCCAGCAGAAATTACTTCGGTAGTCTACATGTCACTTCTTTAAAATGAAACACTTCAAAATAAACTTTAAAATTCACCCTATTTTTCTTAATAATTTAGGGTCTAGTCCAGGGTTTGACAAAGCTTTTCTGTAAAGGACCAGATGGTAAATATTTTAGGCTTCACTGCCCATGCAGTCTTTGTTGCAACTACTGAACTTTGCAATTATTCAACTTTGCTGTTCTAGTACCAAAGCGGCTGCAGATAGTATATAAACAAATGGGCAGGTCTGTGTTCCAATAAATCTTTATTTACAAAAACAGGCAGTTGGGCTATAGTTTGCCAACCCCTGGTCTGCTCCATCTTTTTGGTTTTGCTTTTTTTAACGTACATTTTGAGGTTGAAATTTATGTATTGATCAATGTTAAATAGGAATGTTTTTAGAAAAAAATTCCCTCTTTGCCATTGGTAGCCTTATTCTCCTTTAACTAATTTTACTTACCAGTCTGAAATTTCTGGGGCTAAGCATGTCGGGAAATGAAGGAACAGTTTGGAGTGGGGATGTTCAACTAAATGTTCCTTTTAAATTAACTACTGAACTTTTTTTAATAGTGGGATTTTGACTGCTCATTCAGCAAATGATACATGAAGGTCTTGAAAATAGTGTAAAATCATTTGGATGAGGAAGTCAGGCCACACCTTGCACAGCAAAAATCTGTAATGAGTACGCTGGTGCTCTGTGGGCAACAGCTCTGGGGGGCAATCAGGAGGAAAGAGGGCGTGGGAAGAGGGATCCGTTTTGCTTTTGTGCTTATCTGAGGCCACCGTTAAGTCCCTTTGCATTCTAAACTTTGACATCCCCACTGTGTTCATTTTCTAAACTTGACAGTGTTCTGTGTGCAAGTAATTTGAGATCATTGTTTCAGGCCCAGGAAAGTCCACAGCCCATTATCAGGGGATTGCTGCCCTGAAAGATCATCGAGTCCCTTAGGCCAGCCCAGTGCAGTTGATGGCTGCAAAGGCTGTCACCCCCACCAATGATCGGGGGTTTATTTGGAGAAATTTGGAGTTGGAGAATGAGGTAAATAAAATGGGTGCAAACACCCCATGGGGAATGATCACTCCTGCATGACTTAAAAGCTTTCTCAGCAGGGGTATGCGGCCTCCTTTCTTCCAAACTTCTGCTCATCCTTCAAGCTCAGATGTCACCGCTCTTAATTAAATCATCCCAGACTCCCCTGTTGGTGTTTTTCTCCTCTGATTCTGTAGCACTTGGAGCCAACCTCTACAATCACTCTTAGCGGTCCCCCCTTGTGTACTTCTCCCACTAGATTGTGGAATCTCCTTGGGTCTAGCACATAGGAGGGAGTCAGTGTTTACTGGAAACAAATAGATTTTCTGTTTTTATTCTGTGAGGCTTAAGGTCTTGCATTGGACTACTGAAAACCATAGATAAGATCATTTGTGCTCTTAAATAACTTTAAGTGGCGTACATAGTATTGAAAATGCATTTCTGTTTGAAGAAAATATTTTATAATCAAAGGCCCTGCTTAATATAAATTATGAGTGTATTTGGTAATTTGGAATGTTTCTGTTTTCTTACAATGGATATATTAGCTTCTGCTTTTCAAAGAGAGCTAAAAATAAAAATATGAAAGCATTATAAAGACAATATCTAAAAATCCCGAAGTGTGTTTTTCTTTTTTAACTAATTGAACTCTCAGATTCTAGTTGTTAGCATTGGAGGGACACTTTATTAAGTTTGATAAATACCCTTTGTTATATGCAAGTGAACTGCCTGTTGGCCGTGATGGGGAAAAGATGATATACTCTGCATATAAATGTTCATGGTTGGGCCAAAATCCAGCCCAAAGAATCTTGACAAGCTTTGTATGGCTCATAACACTGCTTAGCAGAGGTCAAAATGAAGGAAGACTCCTCCAGAAAAACAATGACTTACTGTTTAGCTTTTAGGAGATGCCAGTTATAGCGGGTGGTAGGAGGTGAGCTGGGGTTATGATGAAAATGAGAATATTTAGAAACATGTAATTGTTACTTGTTGCCATATAAAATACCCATACATGTTTCCAGTTTTCTCCTATAATAATCTCCCTGTTCTTCCTACTTGAAATGTCTGTGGAATGAAATGGTAATAGAATAATGAGACTTCCTCTACTTTTTATAGCATTAAACTTTCTGTGAAAACAAGTGTGACATACGCAGTTTAACCCAAAGGAGAGATAACTAAGTCAAGATGAAAAGAAAAAAATGCCAGTGATTCTGTAAAACACTGTTTTATGAACACTTTATTCTTAACGTTTTTGTTGTGTTTTGTATAATATGGAAATAAGGTTAGATAGCTTTGTGTTTTTATGTCCATGTGTGTGTTAGAGCCTGACAAAAACTTTGTTGTAGAAAGTTTCTCTTCGTGTGTGTGTGTCCACGGCAGCCTGTTTTTCACTAGCCTTAAAATACAGCTGGCAGTGCTTCCTAGGACTACAGTTTGTGTGTTTGGGGAATGGAGGATCCTTGAATTTGGTTTTGGATATATTCTCCCATAATGGAATGAGCTTCATTAAATGGATAGAGGAAGAGCTCTACACTATTTTGTTGTTGTTCAGTACCTGAAAAATGTGTTGATGGGTCTCTACTCATTTCAAGAGTAAATGTTTCTTAATATTTTCATCTTTAGAGAAATAAATTGCATCTTGCCAGTTTCCCTGTTATCCTGTTATTCCCCACTGTTCTTATCAATACACAGACATTGCTTTTCCTTTCATTTTCCAAGTGTAAGCCTTTTCCTGTTGCTTTTTGCTGTTGGTTAGCAAGTCTAAATGCTGAGCATTTGTTCTGGCTGAAGCTGTACTTGGTACATTGGCCCAGTTTCAAAAGGTTCTTCTTATCGTATGTGGTGCAATTGGTTCTCTGGAATGTCTGTGTTACGTTCAGTCATTGGGAGGGACTCTTCCTTTTAGAAGGCTAAGCCCTGTACAGTTTTCCAAGCTGTTCTATAGAATGTAATTCATTCAGTTTGGTGTATGTTGGGAATTACCTGGGGCTTATGTGGTTAAGGGACAAAATCCACGTAGTATGTTTGATTTCTTATGACTGTAGAATTGGTCTCATCTTTAAAAATAACAAGAAAACAACTTGCTCCTGAAAAATTTCTTGAGGGTAGAGTTGCTTTTTTTTTTTAAATCCTCTTACGGATAGTTCAGCAATCTCACGAGACAACAAGATAAATTTGGAAATATTTTTTCTTTTTTTTTTTCTGGTGTGGCATTTGAAAATTTGATGTATTAATCAGTTATTTACAGGATGCTGTCCATAAGTGCCTAATTTAAACATACTATCTTTTGAAAACGCTTCTGTTAACTTCAAATTATATGGTTAAAAACAAAAAAGAAACCACTACTTGAGACTCTGCCTCTGTATGCAGAATTCCATCCACTCAGCCAATATTCTTTTAGCTTAACGGGTTAGTGCTGCGCACACAGTGAGAAGTAAGAGAGAAAAGGGGACTGACCTGCAGTTTACATTCTTCCTGGAGCTGAGTGTGGGGAGCCAGAGAGAATTAAACAGGTAATTGAATAGACAAGATAATGCTAGATAGTGAGAAAGCAAGGTGAAGTGCTAGACAGCTCCTGCTGGTGGGGCAAAGTGGCCATTTAGATCTGAGACCTCCCTGGGGAGTGGATTTTGTTTTTTATAACCTGAGATATTAGTGACAACATCATCCTTAGCTCTAGGGACAAAACATTCACACTGGGACCGGCGGAACACAGCTTGCATGGTTCAACTTGTTCCAGGCATGGAAAGGCAAGTGGGGCTAGTATTTGAGGAAGGGCAGAGGGAGGGGAATCCATTTGGGAGGTAGCAATTAAGAGGACGTGTGCCTGGGATGGAGCCTGATAGCCCAGGCTTCCAGGTTTTCATCTCGAGTGCCTAGGGAAGCCGATGGATGGCGTGCTTTCAGCAGTGGTAGGAGCCACATAATCTGATTTGCATTTTAAAATTCTCTCTCTAGACCTTGTATTTTTGTTTGTTTGTTTGTTTTCCCCCACTATGCATTTATAGCAGCATGGAGAGACTTTTCATTGTGGGATTTTGTTGTTGAAGTTTTAATCCTAGAGACAATTTATTCATATTCTGAATCTTGTTGGTTTAAAATTAAATGTGTATTTGCTGTAAATGTTGCCCAAATATTCTTTTCTTTTTGATGTAGTATTTGTGGACTTTTATGACTAATTAAAAAATACGGCAAACTGCAGAGTAAAACCTGTAACATTAACTGATAAACATACGGTGTTATTAGCTGAGGCAGCTTTCATGGCTGATCTAGGAAAGAGTGACGTCAGCTTCCTTCTAGGTTTGAGTCATTCAATGGGCACAGCAGTCTGGTTTTAGGTATCAGACAATGAATCATATTTTGTCATCAAATAATAAATAAGACCTGCAGGATTCAGGAGAATTCTGGATTGTTTGAAATTGAGTAATGCTTGAATATTGACTTGACTTGTGAACAGTGGAAGAGGGTAAGAAGACCAACACCCTGTGCAGTTGAAAATTCTTGTATCACTTTTGACTCCCCCTGACCGTAGTTATTTCTTGGTATCCGCAGGGGATTGATTTCAGGATTTACCACCCCCCCAATACCAAAATCCATGGATGCTGAAATCTCCTATATCGAGCGGGGTAGATCAATGCATACAGTCTCTGCTTTTGCAGCCCCCTAACCTCGGATCAAAAATAGTACAGGTATTTATTGAAAAAAAAAACACAAAACTGTGTATAAGTGGACCATTCAGTTCAACCCTTTGTTGTTTAAGGGGCAACTGTAGTTATTTCAGTCAAAGATATACATTAAGCATCACTCTTTGCTGAGTGCTGTGCTCTCAGGAATAGCTCTTCGTCCTTGCCTTGAAGGAGTTCACAGCACAATAAGGAAAATCTCTAGGCCCGTGCACAGTCCATGTCACTTTTGTATATGTAAACAGGGACAGATCCACAAGGACAGACGCATCCCGGAGAAAGAAAGAAATTCACAGCAGGGATGGGAGGTGAGAGTGGAGGTTGAGGCTAGAGGCAATGATATTTTGGGAGGTTTTGAAAGTCAAGTTAGGAATTCATTAGGGAACTTGGCAGAGAGAAGAGCTGTGCTTTCGCCAGCTTCCCAGCTCCTTGTGTTCAAAGGGTCGAGAGGCGAGGCAATAAGTGGACACTCCATGATGGTTGAGCGGTAAGTGGAAGCCAGGTGGTGAAGGGCATAGCTTGGCATACGCAGTCATCAGCTTTAATCCTGTCGGCAGCAGGGAGCTCAGAAAGGTTAACAAAACTTGAAGCTTGCTTGTCTACATTCTTTCTTAGTTTGTGACCACGACATTCTTTTAATTTGTGGCCGTAATGATACAGACTTTCACCAGCCTCATTATTTCGTAGGCATGTGGTGTGGTCCTTCATGGTCAGTGGAGTGTGTAGAAAGGGTGGCCGGGCTCTGGCTGACCTGGTACACACCAGACTTGCGGGGGAAGAGCCACCAGCATCTGCCCGTGTTTCTGGTTGCTGCCAAATGTGCAGTGCTAGCAAAGCAGGCGGTCAGAGGTGGCTCCCATCAACCAGGGACCTTTGTAACTAAAGGGGGAGACGCAAATAACCACTCAGGTGGCAGATTTCTCTCTGGTGAGTCTGTTGCCTCTATAGGGGATAATTTCTGTATGTCCTTTCAATTAACTGCCAATAAGTCTTGTCAGCATTTTAGGGTCCACTTCCCAGAGATTGAGTTTTTTGGAGTCTGTCAGTAACATTAATATGTTCTAATTTTAAGTTACCGTAAAAACAAATATTTTCTTAACTCCTAGCTAGAGATTGTCAAATCACTGAGGTCCAGAGTGATTTCTTTTCACTGGTGTGCTTTATGTAATTGTGTCATTTGCATGTTGGCCTTCCTCAGTCAGTACTAGTTGTTGTTTTGAATGTGTTTGGACCACACGGGACTTGATGTACTGCACACGGGAATGCATTAGCTCATCGGAGTCCTTGCACCTCATCTTACTTTGTTGGAGCTGTGTGTCCCCACCCTCACAGTTTCCCCCATTCCGCCTTAAGACCAATTAACGAGGAACACAAGTTCTTGTGTTTTTCCATCTAGAGGGTGAAAAAATGCCTCTCAACATACATTGCTGTGATCTAGTAAGAGAAACAAAGTAGGTTAGAGTGAGACTACTCCAATTAAAAAAGAGCAGCAGCTGGCATTTGAATTTTGGAACTAGTCTCTAATGCACTGCTCCATGCAGGTGGGTCTATAATTATTATTTACTAAAAAGCTAAGCCTAGTCCAGGGCCCGGAATCAGGGCTTCCAGTGAGAGTTACCTACCGCCAAAATGATCAACACCCTGATATTCTTTACCCCTGAGCTTGAGGTCATTATATGTATATGAGGCTATTTCTTTGTTTTAAATCAGAACTTGTAATGACACAAATAATAAATGAATATCTTTTTGTGAAAAGGATGTTAGAACAGATGTTTAAATAAAATACTCCCTAAACCACTACATTACCACCTACTTCTTTCATCCTAATTTGGCACTTGCTGATAGATTTTTGTAAAGTTTATCCTTTCAGACCCTTACTGCATAGTAACAGGCAGCTTCATTTTGAAAGGAAAATTAACAAGAAATGACTTCCTTTTTGTGTGCCCACGTAGAGGCTGTCTCAATTTAGAACTCATGCTATGCCTTGAAGTTATGTAAAATATCTTAAAGATTAATTCAGTTTTGCAAAATGGAGTCACATACAACAATTTCAGTATTGTAGTGAGATTGAGCGTTCTGTGGCAAGCAGGAGTGAATAGCAGAGAGAGCTGTTACTTTGAGATGAGCTCCTGGCTGCTCCTTCAGGAAAACAACTGTGACATAATGCTCTTTTGTCATTTCACTTGGCTGATGTTTATTTCCTGTGTAAAATCAGATTCTGTCTTAGGATTAAGTCTTTAGTGTTTTTCTTTATATTTATTGTGTGTGTTAGGTGATGGGAGAGGTAATGAAGGTGAAATCATTGAAAGATTTAGCTGAGTGACTTTTATTATGAGAAAGCCAGTTGCACACTCTTTCACACACACAAAGCAAGAGGGGAGAAAGTTCTTCGTTTCTTTGAAGCAACATTTCTTCTGCCTTCAAAGATGGAGCCCCTTTGATTTCTTTTGTTTAAATTGTATTTATGAGTCATACAGCTTAATGACAAAACTAATTTTGTGCTTTGAAGTAATTGACATTTTTTTCATAAAGCCAATGTGTGAAAAATGTTCCCTGTACTCTAGGTTGTGGGAATAGAGGAACATGGAAACAAAGGGCCAGAAGCTGGACTTAAAAAGTCAACAGGTGTGGCTTCCACAATAAAGTCACTTGCACAAGTAAGAACCGAGGCCTGCTGTCATTTTGCGTCCGACACTTTGGGACACTTATACCACCACTGTTTAAGCCAGGCTCGCCCAACTTTTTTGAACAGACTTCTTGTGAGGCTTATGTTTTGTTCTCTCCTTTGTACGTTCAAATCAGAATTCCATAGTGCCTCTAAAACAGTAAAAAGAGTCATTCCTTTCCATTTAATAAATGTATTCTCTTGATTTTTAGAGTTTCCCCTTTCTTTCCTGCCAAATGTCTCTTCAAATGCCTCCGAAGATAAATACTCAGGAGAAATTACACTCTATCCTCCAAGGGAGAATTAAACTTTTAAAAGGGAGTTCTAGAGAGAGCTGGTCACGTCTCTCCGAGGAAGGTCTGTGTGAAGTGACCAGTCGAGGGTGATAAATGGGTCCTCAGCTGTGCAGAGCCTGCCCTCTGGACCGAGAGTTGCCATGGAAGTGCCCAGTGGCATTCAGCGATCCTGCATGACTAACCTAGATTTGCAGCAGGACACATGGGCTCCCGCCTGGCAGAAGGAAGGTGCTTCCCGTCAGATGATGGCGGAGCCAGCACACCACCCCACGTCTCCGTGAAGGCCCAGTGCAGGCCTTCCTGGAACTGTCTGTCCTCCTTCCACACAGACGCTCTCCTTTTTAGTGCAAGGGACAGAGAAAAAGGGGGGGGGGGGTCACTCTCACTGATCCTTACTGAGCTGTGAGTTCTTCATTTTACCACAGTGTTTTCACACATCCTCCCATACCCCCCAGGAGAAAGGTTTGAAAAGCCCGAGTAAATGTACCCTGACAGGTCCCAGCATGGGGTTGACTAAATGACTGCATTCAGGAGCTGAATGGGCAGCTCCGAATTCCTCAGCAGTTTCACCACCTCTTGGAAAGTGAGAGCACCCTGACATGTTTGAGGTTTCCAGGCTTCACTCCGACTCCTGTGCTGATACATGGAGTGGTGGAATTCTGTTTGCAGAAACGTGTGACGCAGCCACCTCAGTGGCTTGTGCACGTGTGTTCTGCAGGCTGAGTCTCACACGTCACTGCTCTCACACAGTCCTGGAGACTGAAGCCTGTGGTGTTCCACACTGGTCTTTCTGGTTCACTTAATTTTAAAAAAATGTGGTGGAGGAGGTGGTTTGATGCATTTTGCAGAGATCTTTTTGCTGCACCAGTGTTGAAACTTGCAGATGGTAGACAGTAGTGTATGATCCAAAAGCAAGAACTTGGCTACTGAAAGTTACTCTCTATCTAAAATTATTTTTGCAAACTTCTGGTGGAACTCATGGGTGTCTACCTGGTGGTCAGACTTTGCACCCTCCCCAGAGGCACATCAACACACAGACTTGTTTTGTATGCAGTCAGCTGCTTCAAATCACCAGATGTTTTTGTCTCCCCAGGTGGGGTCTCCTGGGCTAACCAGAAAGCTGGCATCGAGGCCCTAGGAACATGGCCTTTGTCAGTCGGCCAGACGTTCATGGGAGCAGAGCCCAATATCGGGCATAGAATGGCTACTTTGGGGCAAGTTTGTTTACAGCCTGTCCTTGAGAGAAATTAACGTGAAGAGCCCCTTAACACATTAGAGATGACTTGTGAATCCAGAGGGTATGGTGGGGTTGGTGACCTCAAATCTGTAAATTTAAAAAAGGTTCTAAAAGAATTGTAGCACAGTATTTATAACTCGAAGAGCAGCTTCATGCTGTCTCATGCTGTCGACCATCCCTCTCTCAGAGGGCCTGGCAAGCAAGACAGACCTGTCTGGATACATTCACCCAAACATATATTTTATGCTCTGAGATTGCTCTGCTGGCAGGGATACCTGAGTTGTTGACGTGTCCCTGTTTGAGACTAAGGAATTATAAAGAATTGTGAGTGACTACAAGTTAACACTTTAGCACACCTTTTTTCTCGTTGCCCTATTGAACACAGGCTTTGGTGCCAGGCAGACCTGCCTTTCAATTTTTAGATCTACCATTTATTACCAGGTTAATCTCTGAGTCTTATTTTTTTCACTTGGAAAGTAGAGTTAATGAACCCCCTTTCACAGAGTTGTGAAAATTAAATGGGAAATGGATTTGATGTGCCTGAATCCTTGGCTATTGCTGTTGTCTTTTGGTAATTCTAAAGTGATCTGTACGGCCCGGAAAGCGTGTGCTCTCCTGTACTTCTCAGAATCACCTAGAAACGTGTTAAAGATGCAGCTCTCAGGCCCCATAACAAAGCTACTGAATCAGAAACTTTGGGGGTGGGTCTCTGTAAACTATGTTTTAGCAAGCCCCCTGCTTCTGATGCTTGCTCAAGGGTAAGAACCGCTCATCTAACACGAAGCGCTGTGTAGAAACCCGTAAAGGAGAACTTGTAACTCTATTCTGTGTCGGAGAGCAAGAAAGTCTGACAAGGCAGGTGCTGGGAGAAGGTGACCGATCCTGTGCAAGTGACGGGGTTTTTCCCCCACACTAGAGGGAAAAGCGCCTGTAATTAAATGAAGTGGTAGTCAGCTTGCAATTATTCAAGGATAATTACAGATTTTGTGAGTCGTGGAGGATATTTATTGCTTCTAAAAATCCCCTCATTTAAAATTCTTCCATCCACCCCCTCTTTGCTTGCACCTTGTTTTAAAAACGATGTGTAGAGACTGAACAATGGTTTACTCATGCTACGAATTGTATTCAAGTTTTTTTTTTAAATTTACATTTCCCCTGGTTTCAAAAAACGGAACCAAGAAAATATTCATGAAAAAAGAAATTGCCTAGTCATTTTAACAAACCATTTCTTAAGCTATTGCAAACTTGGAATAAGTAGTGAGTGGCCAAGTAAATCAGAAAACTACCCAGTACACCTGGCAAAAACCTGTTAGTTGTAAGGAGAAGTTAGGCAACCCGGAGGAGTGAGGGCTCAAGGCCTGCCTTCTAGTCCTGGGAGCCATGGACTGGGCACTTCCTGTTTCTTCTGCCTTCCTCTGTCCTTCCTCCTTGGTGAGTGAGACCCATCAGACAGTGTGGGGGAGAGAGAGTTTCTCTCCGTGTCTAGACTATAAAATTCGTCCTGCTACTGAGCTCTTTGCTCACCTCACTATTTTTGGGTATTTCAGTTAAAGGGGGATGGTGAATAAGGGGAAGAAATATGTTCCAAGTTTGTCTCAAAATTGCTGTAGTATTCCATGTCTGCCAATAAAATCTTGGTGAGGGTTTAAAAAAATTTTTTTTTTTTGTTTAACTAAAGAGGTAAAATCTTAATTAACCAGAATCCTTAATTTAACAGGATTTCCTCCTCCCTGTGGGAGGCATGATTTTTTGAATCACATAGGAATAAGCCAGTGTTAGGAATTTTGTAAAATTGGGTTCTTGTCATTTCTGTAGCAGTTTTTATTATTTTGGAATGAACATCTAGAAGCATGGTAAAACCTAGCCGATGCTGAGCTGATCGATTTAGAAATACTTTAGTAATTTTAAACCAGTGTAGCTTTTCTTAAAGACGTGTGTGGAGTTGACAGGCAAATTAAGTGAGGACCCCGAGCATTCTGATGGTTGAGGTGCTGCTGTCCACACCCTCAGCTGTCAATCTGGAACTGAGAATGTGGCCATGGGGGTTCCCTTTTCTGAGACAAAGGTAGCAGTTACTCAGAAGTGGGCAAAACGGCCTTATAAAGCAGAACCAGAGGCCCTGGACACTGACAAGCGAGTAAAGCTAAAAGGACTCCAGTGTTGTAACCAGCAGAATCAGGAAAGGGAGAGCTCCTGTCGTGGGAGAAGAGCACAGCAGATGCGTGTGTGGTGCAGACACCAGGCAGCTTCGGAAAACAGAAGCTTAGGGGTTCAAGTTGCTTAGAGGACAGTTGTGTGCCCCACCCCTCCCTGCAAACAAAGTGGCTGTAAAGCGAGTTTGAAGGAAAAAAAGAAATTATTTCCGGATCAGCCCTTTTACTGGGCTCTCACAGTTGTATGTTAATGTTACATCAGGTTTTTTTTGAGTCAAGGAGAGCAATTACTAAAATCATAAAATAATTTAGAGAGTTCTGGATTAGTCATCACGTCCATTGTGCTACTGTCAACCAGAAGTAAGTCCGTCTGAAATGTGTGAGATTCAGACGATTAAGGACAATTCTCTGTATCCAGTATCTGGTTTAGTTTTTCCTCAACTTTTTCAGTATGTTGACTAACATAAGTTGTTCGCTTTGTAGTGTTAAACGTTTTCTTAAAATCTGATACCGAGGTATGCATCATCTAGGAAAAGTGTCCGATAAGGTTGTCTAAGCAGATAATTCTTTACCACATCCTAATAAATTCAACCAGGTAGCTTTAGCCTCTCTACACCTTTGATTAAACTATAGAAATTGCAGAAGATCAATTTTTAGATGGTTATAATTTTTAAAAGTTGTTTTTGCATATGTCTTCAAAAATTAAATTTTTAAAAATTACAAGTAAGCTTATAAAAATATACTGTAAGCAGAATGGCTGTTGTTTTAATTTAAAAATACGTATTTAATGATCAGCTTCTATACAAAGTACCGTCTTTAGCACCAGGAGAGAGAGAAACATGAGTTTTATTATGGGGCTCACTTTCTAGGGGAAAGGGGAGAAGGGGACAGAACCGCTCAGTATGTTAAGTCAGCATGCTCCCGGTGGACTTGGGGAAGCCGTTAGAGGGGATGACGGCGGAAGCACTGCAGACATTTGCTGGTAGTTGAAAATTGGGGATGTGCGTATGTAGTTGAGAGACAGGCAGAGGCAGTCTGTTTCATTACAATGAAAGCGTCCGAGTCCAGGACGTCACGGCGGAGTGGGGTGCAGGCTGCTGTGACTGGATCGTAGAGGTGCTTTACAAGAGAATCATCCTTCCTGGTCAGCTGGGCCTCGTGGCCTTTCAGTAAAAGGGGGTCCTGGGGTAGAGATGAGAACGCTGCAGTTGTTATATAGGGTATGTGTGGGGAATACTGTCAAGTGGAATGCATGTGGCAGGCCTGCAGGGAGATAGTGGGATCATTTGTAGAGTAGGTCTGCAGCAGATTATGGGGGCATTTAAATGCCAAACAAGGATTTAGAGTTTATTCTGCAGCAGTAAAGAGCCATCAAATGCTTGTTATTTTAAAATATTGAACCAGGGCCTTGGATCGGATTTCTTTCCATGGGCAGGCTAAATTAGAGGGACAAGATGTGGAGGAGGCAAGGGAGACCAGTAAGGAAGCTCTTGTTAGGGGAAATAGGAGAAGTCGTGAGAGCAGAGAGGCCAGGATATGGGGTAAGTGTGTGTGGTGTGTGTCTGACATCACAGCTAGAATTTCTAAAGGTACTTACAGTCTCGGCAAGACAGTTGAATATTTTCCTACTTATTTATTCAAACGACATTGGGGAAAAAGGTTTAGTAGATAGATACCCTAGAAGCAAGTCTCTGAGGACAGAAGTCTTCTATAGTTATTTTCATTACTGTGTTAATATGTCACATGTGCGTGTGCTGGTTGGCAGGGAGAAGCCTGTGTTGCTGACGTGAGGCAAGGCCACGCTTGGGTTAGATGTTCGCTAAATCTGTGCTCTTTCTGGTTTCCATCTCTGTGTTTTGTTTATGAATGCATTTTAACCCTCTTGGTGCTAGGGCTCATGATTTGGGGTACATTTTTATGTGGTTCAAGTGGGGCAATCGGATTATAAGACTTATCAGTAGGTCGAGCTTACCTCTAAAATTGGATTTTCCCATCCTTGGCATTTGAAATAAGAAATAAAAGTGATCTTCTCAAGTTTACATTCCAGGACACTCCCAGTAGAGTAGGCTGAGAATAAAGTAAATGCTGTTTTGGGTGTCTGGTAATCTTTTAATTATGAAATAAGCCTTTTGATTTTAATCTTCCAAAATGTGTAGTACTGATCCAGGAAAACAGCTTTTTTTAAAGTTCACATCCTGCTGACTTTCAGATGAAAAGCTTCCACCTCTACTCCATATTTTGCAAGCCGAAAGTAAAAATACCAGTAATCTTGTCTCCCTTCCACCACTGCCTATAAAAGACTGTTCCTGTTGGAGTCAGTCCCGAGCCACCAAGACAGGAGCCCAGAGTGGATGCTTAGGTTTCTGGAGCAAGAACCGGGGCTGGGGGGTCACAGCCCATTGACAGAGCCTTAATCCAGCAGCGAGTTGAGGGCTTTATGCTTTCTTTAAATCACCTCCCTTGCCATCGCTTCCTCTTGACTTGCCCTTGCCTCCCTCACACATGTACATACACACAGCAAAACTTGGATACTGATCAGTGTTATTGTTCTTGTTCTTTTGTGGCATCTGAAATAGCTTGTACAATGAAGACAGGAACCTGCTTCGAATTAGAGAGAAGGAAAGACGCAATCAGGAAGCTCACCAAGAGAAGGAGGCATTTCCTGAAAAGATTCCCCTTTTTGGAGAGCCCTACAAGGTATTTATTTTATACTTAGAAAGTCTGATTTATCACAGTATTTAACTCTGTAATGAAAATGAGTTTGTCCAAGGGCCACAACTGTGAAAATAAGACAACTTATTCTAGAGATTGTTTCTGAAAACAAAATACGAAAATTCTCTGAAGCTTGTTGTAGTCAAAATTACCTCAATTTGTGGATTTCTTTTGTAATCCTTATCTCCTGTATGTAGTAATATTTGTCCACGACAGCCTTCTCCATGGCGAGTTTAGATTACACGTTAAATTCTGTGTTACACATTAAATCAAGGTGTTTCTTTCTTAATGATGTTATGTAACATGGTGTATTTAAATGTTGGATTTCCTTATGGTGTTTTGTTTTTTTAGGTATCTAACTTTGCTGTCTTATTTTTCTTTTTTCAGACAGAAAAAGGTGATGAGCTATCCAGCCGGATACAGAACATGCTGGGAAACTATGAAGAAGTGAAGGAGTTGCTTAGCACTCAGTCCCACACTCATCGCGTGGATGCTTCTGAAAATAGGTTGGGAAAGCCAAGATATCCTTTATTTCCTGAGAAGGGGAGCAGCATTCCATCGCACTCCTTCAACACGAGTGTTCATCACCAGCCTATGAGCACTCCTGCCCCCGGACCACTGTCTGTTGGTAACGTCAGCCACAATCCAAAGATGGCACAGCCAAGAATGGAACCAGTGCCAAGTCTCCATGTCAAAAGCTATGGCCCCGTGGACAGCCAGCACCTGACAGCACCTGAGGGGTACGGGTCCAGTCACCACAAAAACGGTGAGCGCAGGGCAGATGGAGACTCCTGTGCTTCGATGACAGACTGCGCTCCAGAGAGGGAGCTTTGTCCCTTACTCTCCTCTTTACCGTCCCCCGTACCACCTTTGTCCCCTATACATTCCAACCAGCAAACTCTTCCCAGGATGCAAGAAAGCAGCAAGGTTCACAGCAGTAACAGTAAGAAAAGCTACTGCCCTGCCAAATCTCCCAAGGACCTGGCAGTGAAGGTCCGTGACAAAGAGACTCCTCAGGACACTTTAGTGGCAGTTGCTAGCCTTGGTGTAGCCCCTCCCCAACCACCTTCTCAGACTTTCCCTCCACCCTCACTCCCCTCCAAAAGCATTGCAATGCAGCAGAAGCCCACGGCTTATGTCCGCCCCATGGATGGTCAAGACCAGGCTCCTAGTGAGTCTCCTGAACTGAAACCACTGCCGGAGGCCTACCGGCAACAGACCTTTGAAAAAACCGACTTAAAAGTGCCTGCCAAAGCTAAGCTCACCAAGCTGAAAATGCCTTCTCAGTCAGTGGAGGTGAGTGGAATTTCATATCTGGGGCAATTCCAGCATGAAGAAAGATTCGAGATGGGAGTTTATGGAGAGTTGGGGGCAGGGATGTCATTAGCTTTTGGGTAGGGCAATTCCTTTTTGGCCTCAGGGTCTTGTTGACCTACAGAAAATTCACATCTGAGATGGATTACCGATGGCAGATACTGAAATGTGTTTTGTAGAGAGATTTAAAAATTTTTTATTAAGCCATAATTTACACGTAGTAAAAATATAGAGATCATAAGAGTATGGTTTGCTGTGTTTTGAAAAGTGCGTGCACCTGTATAAACCACAACCCAATAAGGTAGAGGACATTTCTGTCATGAGAAAGTTTCAAGGAAGGTTTTGAGCTGTCTTGTTTTTGTTTTGTTTGTTTGGGGGAACACTGGCTTCTTTAACATTGTGAAGAAAATAATTTCTTTGGTTAATAGTTCATCAGCCCCAGTTAGTTTTTCTTGAGATCCAAACCATAAAAAAGTGAAACCAACGTCAAAATGTTGAGGCAAAGGATTAATTTTTTAAATATTTGATCCTTGTAAATTGTAAGAAACATTGAAACTAAAGTTCTGTTGTAATATTTTTTTATTTACCACCTAAGAAAGAAGAGTGGGCATGTGGTGACATTTGAGAGTGTCACAAATAAAATACAGAATGTTATTCAACTATGGCTGTTTCAAGTAACCAAAATACTGTATCTTTTGAAAGAAATTCCTTTTTCTGTCCTTTTGATAAATGGCAGCATTGTGTTTGAATGAGGAGAATCAGAGAACATATCCTATCACTGAAATTCTCAATTAGCACCAGTGACTCCAAAATTCCAATTAGTAGTGTAAAGTAAAATGTTTGAAGTGAAATTTTAAAGCTTATCTGTTAAGGTAAAGTCTGTGGTTTTGTTTCATCCATTGTGTAAACATTCTAATGTCCATATCCATTGCTCAAAGACTTGTGTGTACTTAGATATCAGTCTTACATAGTGCTAGAAGGTAAAATTCCTTAAGGAGATTCCAGGATCCTAACTGAAAGACAGCTCTTATCTTTAAGAAGAAAAATTTGTTCCTTGGTGATGTCAGCTTTTGGTTTAGAAGAGGGTAGGGTTCTATCCATAGTCAGCTCTTGAGCTGGAGTGTTTCCGGATGTCTTCAGAATGTGAATGTGACTTGTTTGGAGGTTGAGGAAAAAGGAGAAAGGGGCGAATAAAGCAAATGGTAGAAACGACCAAGTCAGCAGGGCTCTACCTTTAACCCCAAGTTATGAAGATTCATCACAATGAGCCATTTATTGAACATTTTGTGCTGTGATTGGCATTAGGGAGAGGGAGCAGAATGAAGGCCAGGAATATAAAGTGAGCTCTGCCCTCCTTGAAAGGGTCAGTCGGCAGCCTACTTTATAATTAAGACAGTAAAGAACTTAATGGGATTTGCTCTGCTTTATTTATCAAATAGGGTCAGTTCTGTTTTCCACCTTTAAAAAAAAAAGAAAAGGGGACAATTTAACATTCATTTCATTCTTTTCGTAAAAACTAAGCAACTAAAAATTGCTGTAGAACAATTTTAAGACAAAATAGCAAATATTTGCATGGTCCACCAAATGGCCAACCATATGCTTAAGTGCTGGGTGGGATGCCAGAGAAGGATTAGTCTGCCCCAGGAGAGATGACAATCTAGT
The DNA here is from genome assembly GCF_004115265.2 of Rhinolophus ferrumequinum. Lineage (NCBI taxonomy): Eukaryota > Metazoa > Chordata > Mammalia > Chiroptera > Rhinolophidae > Rhinolophus > Rhinolophus ferrumequinum. The sequence continues at coordinate 41,195,808 of NC_046288.1, forward strand.
GGGGAGATCAGCCTACACACGTGAAACAGAGGACAACTGCGTACAAACTATCTGCTACTAGGTGCTTGGAGAAAGTTTTAAGTGTCAGCTTTCAGACAGTGAGCCTAGGTAAATTCAGTCGGTAGGTTTCTCACTAGCCCATCAGGAGAGAGGATTCTAGTTAACTTTTTGCTTTCTTGGTGGGGGAAAAAAAAAAAAAAGATAAGCTGAGATGAGATTTCTCCAGGTCTTATTTAATATACAACTTCAAACATAGACCTGTGTGAGATGGCCCTTGCGTATTTTCTGGATGGACATTTGACATTAACAAAATCCTCTGTAAGTTTGGTGATTGGAGAAGGGGGTTTTCTTGGCACCGATGCCCCTGCTGTCAACAACTGAGTAGACAGAAACTTTTTGTCTTTGGCCTGTGTTTGCAGTCATCATTCATTTTGATTCTGTGGCTCTCTCTGGTTTCTGCTCAGCATTCTCTGCCAGTGACAGATGCAGTGGCAACCCCCTTGGAGCCCCCTGGGCAGTGAAACTGAGGGGTCAGGCAGATGGAGGGCTCAGGGTGTCCTTTGTTGGGGGAATCAGGAGCTGAGAGCTTGGAACGAAAGGGAGTATATCTGGGAAGCAGTGATACTGGTACCGTCTGGCTGGGTTTTGGACTTGATGAATTAACAGCTCTGCTGACAAAGATCTCACATTTCACAGGCTTACCATTAACTTTCACACACCCAGTACAATGGGTACGTTTTTATGTTTTTAAGAAAATGTAGATTGAATTTAAAATCTCATATATTTTGGTGAATCCAAGGAAAGCATAGAGATGGGGGACAGAAAAAGCAGGGTGTTAACCCCAGAGCGGGTGAACTCTGAATATAGAAGCAGAATCTGAGCGATATCCTGGGCTCCTTGTGCTACTGGCGCAGAGGATGGAGAAGGAGAGGCAGAGGAGGAAGCTGGCTGTTGGTAGAGCTGTGAGAAGGGAAATGCGAGGGGGTAGCTCAGTGGTTTCCCTTTATTTGCTTAATTTGTCCTAAGGCAAGTCAGGGGAGGTTTTCTTTCCCAGTTTTCTGAGTGTGAGGGTTTTGTGGTTTGTTTCACTGCTCTCCCCTCCCCACTGCCTCCATGAAGCAGTATTTTAAAAAGTGAGCCAAAATGGGAAAGTCATTTTGTCTGCTTGGTGTGTCTTCATACTCAAGCCATATACATGTGGATTCCTTACTCTACTTTCTATCCTTTCACTTCATGGGAAATACTTGATTTGTATATTATAGTTGGTTCTCCTGAAATACGGTATTTTATGGGATAAGTCATTCTCACAGTTAAAACTTAATTGTTTTCTTCTAGGATAGTAGGAAAGATTATCAACAGGTCAACCCTCCGACTGTGTAGAGGCCTGGACCGCAAGAATCTGCACTTGGTTTTCTCTGGGTGTGTCAGTTTTAGTTTTGTGTCAACTGGAACATGTAGCAGCTTAAAATGTGCCATCTGAGGCCACAGCCAGTACTGACTGATCTCATGTGGATGACTTCCAGCTGCAGAGTTGCACATCAGAGATGGGCCCTGCTCAAGTGGAAGGTTGAGATCCCTTTCTGTTTTTCTTTTCTGTCTAAAGGTGGCAAAGGAAAGTGAGAAAAACCATGGCATCTGTGTGTGTGTGCACTGGTAGAGTTCTTAGATACAGGATTTGTGAAATGGGCAGTTTATTGAAAAGGTGAAATGAAATAAGCCATAATGGGCATATCAAACTGTATACTGGACTTAGAATATTAGGATTTTAAAGCTAAACATAACAGTTTTTTTTATTTATTTATTTTTTTATTTTGCAAATAAGGCCTAGGAGGGTGAAGTCACTTGATTTTGCTGAAATTTATATAATTAGTAGCAGAGCCAGAGTTAGAACTCTCAGTTCTATGATCTTTGTACGTTGGCGTGTTGTTAAGTTGAATGGGGACCACTGGAGGGTTTTGAGCAGAGGAGTGAATATATTTACTTTGTTTTTTGAGAAAGATTGTTCTAGCTCCTTGGTGGGGCAAGGTTAGAAGCAGGAAGAATAGTTAGGGGGTGAGAAAGATAATGTCTTGGAGTAGGATGGTAGCAGTGGACACAGTGAGAAGTGGACAAATTCCAGCTATGGTTGACAGGGGAACAGATAAGGCTTTGTGGTTGATTGGAGATGGGAGAGGGCCTGAGGTGAGGGAAGGTGAGGCATCAGGGGAGGCTTGATTTTGTTGTTGAAAGGTAGGGATGGTGGGATGATACCAGCTAATGAGATGGAGTTGATGTGGGTGGAACAGGTTTGGAAGGAAAACCAACAGCTTTGGATAGATACTGTATTAAGTTGCAGATACCACTATTATATCCAGGTAAGACATGATGAGTTGGCAGTTATAAATAGTAGACCAGCTCAGAGAAAATGTTAAGACTGGAAATAATAAATTTGGGATGTGTTTGCGTATAGTTAGTATTTAAGGCTTTGGGACTAGGCACGTGTACCTGAGAAGGCTCTTAATCAGACCCTTCCTGCCTCAGCTTTACCTATGGCAAGAGGCAGTGGGTGGAAAGAAATACGGACGGACCTGCTAGGTTTTCAGAAGCAAACACTGAAGATTATCTTGGAAGCTTGAGCATCTGCTTATAGGTTAGTGGAAATTACAGGTTTCTGTTTTCTTCACTTAGGATTTGGAGTACACATGGAAATGGTTCAGTTATCTTAATTTATATCCCAGATAACTCCCAGGAACCTATCAGAATTTTCTATCAATTTAGTTTGTCACTACTTCTGTCTCCTTATATGGTCCTGCTCCGTTCTGCTCCACGTAAACCTGGCTTTGACCCTGCTGGCCTCTGATTTCCACAAAGCACTGCTCTCTTCCCTGTGGCCTCTCATGACATCATTTAGGAACTGTTCCTGTCACCAAATGCTTCCACCTAATGTCTAAGACTGAAGTGTCACCTGCAGCTGGGAGTTCATTGTTGGATCACTTTGACTCATGCCACCTCTTAAAATGAGCCTTCCATTTTCAATAAACTGCCAGCCTGCCTGAAATAATCCCCAGTGGAAAACTGTGGCGGTGATTCACTTTGCATTTATATGTGCAAACAGTCGTTCCTACTTCCATATTTAGCTCTCTTATTATCTTAAATGTGGAAAAGAGGAACTTCCCTATTATGAAATGATCTCACCCTCAGGCAGTTAACTTGTGGTGTGTCAGTGGTGTATCCTGCTGGATACACAATACAATTAAGTACAATTAAGACGCTCACTCTCTTACATACGTTGTCAGTTTCGCGCCTTTTTAACTCACGTGTCTTGAGTACCTCCTGTGTGTCAGGCCTAGTGCTGGGACTGGGGTTACAGTAGTGGACCAAGCCAGGTGGTTTCGGTCCTCTTGGACTTGAACTATCTAGGTAGTTAAAAACGGACATTATTCAAATAACCACTCAGACCAATGTGTAAGAACTTTGGCAAGTGCTATAAAAGAATTTATAAACTATTATGAGATTGATAAAGTAGGCCTGTGACTTAGCATGAAGGCGCTCAGCCAATTCTTCTCTAAGGAAGTACTGTTTGAGCAAGACCTGAGCGGTGAGGTGATGAAGTGAAGGGTTGTCTTAGTCCGTCCAGGTTGCCCTCACAGAATATCACAGACTGGGCGGCTCAGACACAACAGAAATGTGTTTCTCACAGTTCTGGAGGCTGGAAGTCCAAGATCAAGGTGCTAGCATGGCCGCGTTGTCATGAGGATCCGCTTTCTGGCTCCTCCTCACTGTGTCTTCACAGGGCTGAAGGGTAGGGGTCCCTCTGGAACTTCTTTTATGAGGCACTGACCCCATTCATGAGGACTCTACCCTCATGACTTAAGAATCTCCCCGAAGCCCCACCTCCTACTATCATTACCTTTGGGGTTTAGGATTTCAGCCTGAGTTTTGGGAGCACACAAACATTCAGACCATAGCATAGCAGGTGTGTTAGGAGTTAATTTAGCAGCATCCGTATTCCCAAGAGAGAGAACAAGATGTGCCAGTGGCTTATGCCACGTGATGTAGAGACCATTACAAGTGCTCTTGTGTTATAGGCCCAGTACTGTAGATCAAAGGGAAAATTTTCATTCATTCTGAAACTTGGCGGCACATCAGTATCACCTGGGGGAAGCCTGTTAAAAGTACAAAATGTTAAAAATAAAAATTCCCAGGCCCCACCCTGGGAGATTGATTGGCAGGCGGAGAGGTAGGCTCAAGAATCTTTATCTGTGATTCTCATGAGATCTGTTCTACTGCCTGGAAATTAAAACTATTTCAGAAGAGCTGATAACAGAGCACAGGGACTTAGAGCAGGGCCCCCTTCCCAGTGGTTCAGTCTCGCGTGTGGGCCTCGGCAGAAGGCTCCCACTGGATTCTGAATTCGTGGAGCTTTTTGTCCTACATAGGACGGGAGAGTAGCCTTAGGGAAGAAACAAGGAAGTGGGATCCCAAAACGACACTCTCCTCCAGTTAGGTTTTCCTTTCGTGTGTCCTCACCACTTTCAAGCTTTTAAGTGGGTAAAGTTAAGATTCTGATAACCACCTCACCTAGCTTTCTTGGGTTCTCTGAAAATGTTTTTATTATAGTAATTCCTTTATCGCAAATTTAGAGTCGATTCCATGAGCTAGCTCTCAGTGAATTTGGGCAGACCGACATGACTTAAATGTTAGGAAAATGATAGCAAAGAGAGAAGGTTATTTGTGTACACAGTTACCTGATGAAGCAGGGTGTCCAGAGCAGAACACTTTTAATCTATGAGCAATAATGAATAGTAAGTAACCTGTATCTGCTTACAAGCTGACTACATTTTTAGACTCCCCAAAATGTAAATACAGAAGTTAAAAAGTAGTAGCAAGTGACTGACAATTTGACAGCAGAGGCTGCGAACAGCCTGAGCACTAGATTGGGCCTGTAGATTATTTTGTTTTGCCTATATAATAATGTGGTGGTGTTGTTTTCCCCCCTTGAGACAATTTTTACAAACTGGAGAAGGCTGGTGAAAATTCAAATTTTCAGTTCCACCAGCTAAAGCTGAGTAGAAACTGCCACCTTTAATTTCCTGACCCTGGCAATTTTTGGAGTTTGAAGGAGCACTTTAAACTTTGAAGGAAACATTTAAAATAAAATAAGCCAAATATTGTTGAAAAGCTCTAAAACTGCTAGAAATGAGTTAGTGCAAAGAATAGGATTGCTTATAGTAGCCCAAAAAGAAAGAAAGCCTACAGCTGAACCTTAAATCTTTTTGGGTGGTATTAATTAGAGTTGTTTTCCTTTCTAGTCCTTCTAAAAATGCCAGAAGTACATTTGGTACCAGGATAAGAAATTCCTGTTCCTCCTTGTTGTTTTCACACTTGAGATGTTTGTGGAGGGTTATTGGATCCCCCTGGGTCTCTCATGTTGTGCCTTTGCCAAGCTGCAAGACATTCAACTCTTCAGAATTTTTCCAGGCTGTGCGCTCTCCCAGGCTCTCACGTAGCCACCCGAGTCATTTTAGCTCTTTTCCAGATTAATTGTGTTTTATTTTGAGCCAACTGATAATCTTCGGGGACAGAAAACCAGATATTCCAACGGGAGTCCTGTTGATGGCTGAGTTAATGGTTTTGATTTGGGCTGTTTTGGTGATGGTGGGGGTGCGGGGGGAGTGACCGGTACTCATGAGATATTTAAGCAGAATTCCTTTTCAGAGAGGATCCTGGATCATGTTATCATAACAAGCTTATTTTTTGGCCTTGTATCTCTCCTCTGCAGTTTGCCAAGGTCTATTTGAAAATCATTATTTTCCAAGGTTAACTTTGCTGCATGTTCACATTTTCCAAGAACTTTATAAGCAGCTATTTTTATAGTGATATTGTTCCGTTCTTTAATTGTTGAAACCACTAGGTTGACAGTTCTCCTCTCCTCCCCACCACAGAGGTTCAGTGACCATACACACCATTAGTTTTCTCTTGAACTTCATTTAATTCCCTCTTTAAGCTTGACCTACTTTCTCTCCACATTTTTCCCCCCTAACCCTGTGGTAATTTGTCAAGCCCGTTCTAATCTCCTTAATCCCTTGGTTGAAGGGTTTTGAGGTTTAATGTTTTAATCTAGGGGCCTCAGTATTTAAGTAATTAGAAGTCCTATTTCTAGCTTTGTCCCGTAGATAAATCGCCTTAGTGTTTTTTGTTGTTGTTCCAATGTACAAATAATAGAACTCTGAAAATTCATATTGGGCAAGACTAAATTGAACTGCATGAATTAAGAAAGGAAAGCATCCTGTGTTATTCAGATTTCTTGCAGTCATTCTTAGAAAGTCAAGCTTTATGGTTTCTCCTTTTCCTTACAGCTCGATTTTTTTAAATACTCCACCCCAAAGCAAATATTTGCTATTGTGTTTTAGAAAAAAAATTACAGAATTTTATGCTGTAATTAGTGTTTCTTATGGTATTATGTTTCCAACATTTTTTTCATGCTTGAGAACGAACATGTTAACTGGTGAAAAAATTCTTTCTCCTATTATCAAATAATCTGGGCATTCTTATGAAATGTTAAAACCAATGGTTCCTGTCGGGAACAATTTGGTCATAGAAAAATTCACATTTTTACATTTTGGGTTCCTGCCTTTCTAAAAATCAACAAATATTTGAGCATCCACTATTATATAGGGAGCTAATGGGAGAGAAAGACACTTGCACAGTAAATTTATTACATAGTGTAAAAATTACAAAGTATAATGGGTACGGAACTATTGGTTATAGAATGATCCCACCGTGTTCCAGGTCACGGTATGGTGGGAACTGTTCTCCGTGCTTTGTCTGTATTAATTCCCTCACCCCCACACGCCTCCCTTGTGATAGCCATTTTACCGAGAGTCCCACACAGGTGCAGAGACCTTCATGTGGCCAAGCGTATTGAGGCCAGAACTGCCGGATAAATCAGATCCAGGTATTCTGGCTCCAGTCCACACCCTCTCCATTGGTGCCTTTCAAAACAGGAAGATTTTTATTTTTTTATTTATTTATTTTTTTTTTAGAGTTGACTTTTGAAGTACTTGGGTATTGGCGAGAGGAGTAGGGAAAGAAGAGACATGGAGGCAAGACATGGTGAGAAGCCTGGTAGGAGTAGTTAGGCCTGTGGTTCAAGGAGATCATCGGGTAGAGGCAGAGCAGAGCAGTGGGGAGATGCGCCTGCATGGCGAGAAGGGAACCATGTTTGAAGTTCTTTCGTTGCTTACTGGGTGCTTGATCCAAGACCCAGAGTCTTTCCTGCAAAGGAGAAATTATTCTGGCTGCATGGCAGGCAGTACGTACACCATGGTGATACAGCTCGGTGAGATCTTGGGCAAGGAACTTAACCTTGCTGTGTCATCCGTTTCTTCCCCTGTACGGAGAGGCTACTCGATTGAGATGGTCTGCAGTGCTTGGAACAGTGCTTGGTCCATAAGAAGAGCCCAGTAGGTGGTGGTAGGAGTGATCACAGTTCAAATTTGAACTGGGCTTTAAGGAAAAAGGATTTAGACCCAGGGTTATCAAAATGAGGAATTCGTGGTGCTGATGAAGTAGAAAGACTGAACGTACTCGAAACTTGTTTATTGGAGTAGACGTGAGGAATGTAGGTGGGATCAGATCCCAGGGACCAGGAATCCCCAGTTAACATGTTCTAGGAGAATAAAGCCCTAAACATGATTTTTAAGTGTTTAAAAAAACACCAGTGAAAAGCCTGGGGAAAGAAAGCATTTGCTTCGGGGTAATCAAGCTTTTAGAAACTGGTTTACCAAGATGAGGGCATCACTGCCCTCAGCAGTTTCCGCTGCCACCCCGGCCTGAGGGCATCCGGGCTGTAGGCTCCCTCCTGAGGAGCGGCATTCCCACAGTTTGGCAATCGCTGGTGTAAATATTTCGCTTTATAGAGACGTGCACTGGGAAATATGTTACTGCCTCTCCCACCCCCTTTTAATTTCCAAAACACATGCTTATTTGTTTCTCTCTCGATTGTCACAGAAACCTTGTGAGTTGGGCAGGGTAGTTGGCATGAATCATCATTTTACGTGCCATGGAACTGAGTCTTTAAGAAGTTGAATGGTTTAAGCTCATTAGTGGCAGAGATGGGGGACACAGAACCAGGACTCTTGGCTGCTACTTCTGGTACTCGACCACAAAACATGGTTTCTGTGGATTCATGCTTATTTCTGTAACACTTGTTTAAAGCGTCAGGAGCTCTGTTGTGTTTCCTTCATGGCCTCATGTCAGCACCTGATAAATCATGCAGGTGTTAGGTGGTACAGGTGGTTCAGATGAGAGGATGATTGAAACTCAGCTTTGCTTGCACTGGCCGTGTGCTTGCTCGGAGGCCTTTTGCTTTGCTTTTACTCTGTAAAAGAGAAGGAGGTCACCAAGTATTTAACTTCTCCATTCTGTCCACCTATGACGACTCAAAAAAAAAAAAAAATCCTGTCTGCACACCTTTTTTGCTTACCTTAAGCCTTTTCCCATCACTTGGCTCCTTCCTAACAGTCAGTACTTATGGTCAGGCCTTTCCTAGCTAAGAGGGCAAAACAAACCCTGCCCCACTCCTGTGTATTACCTTAAGCACTTCTCGTTCCCTTCACAGCTGAAGCTCTGGAGACAGGAGGTAAAGGTTCTGTGCATGCTTCCTCTCCTCCATCCGCTTTCGGAACCTCCACCACTCCACTGCGCTGCCCCCAGTGGACTCCTGTTGGACCACGGCAAGGAATGTTCTGGAGTGTAGCCTGCTTGACCTCTCAGTGGCATTTGCCACTGTTGCCTACCATCCCCTAAACACTGCCCTCCTTTGTTGTCTGGGTTTTCTCCGACCCCTTCGACATGCCTTAATCTCCTTTGGAGGCGGCCCCTCCCGCCCCTTTCCCAAGGCTTTGCCCTCAACCATCTTTGCAGCCTTTCGCTGCTGATCTCCTCTGCTCAATTTGATGATTACCAAATTTGTTTTTCTAGTCTAAAGCGCCAAAGTTTTCTGAGCTCTAGATCCTTCTATCCAGCTGCCATTGTACTGCCCTTGTGGATGTTGCACAGGCATCTCAACTCTGTCTTGTTTATAACAGATTTCATTACGTCTGCCTTTCCCTGTCCCTCTTCACACACACACAACATTCTGTTTCTTCCTCCTGGTCACCAGCTCAATTCCTTTCTGTCCCCTACTTCACCCATTTGACAACCCTATCCTATGAATATTACTTTGTAAATATCTGTGGAAAGCTGCTTTTTTCTGTTTCTCACTGCCGCTCCTTTAGTTCAGATGTTTAACGCTTTCCTGAACAATTACAGCTTTTTTCTAACTCGGCTGCCTCCCTTTTTCTTTCCCTTCCCACAATCTCCACACTGTTCCACAAGGGAGTGATTTTACTGTACGAAAACCAGATCAAGGTATCCTAGTTTAAGACCCTTCAGTCCCTTTTCATCACCTTCACGATCAAAATCCAGGTATCTTCAGTTGTCTTCTTGATGGGTTAACTGTCTCTCCAGTTGTGGGTCGTGGGCCTCCTGCTGATGTTTTCTAGGCTCCCTTGCAGCCACTCACACTCTTTAGAGCTGACTTTGTCCTCTGTGTACCTGTAGTCTTAGCACGTCTCCGTGGTATCATCCTGTGTCTCTCTCCAGGTGGTAACATTTCGAAGGCAGGATCATTTGTCTCATACGCTCGTTTGTCCTGTTTGGCTCAAGTGAGGGCTGGGGCAAAGCGGGGATTTTCCTGCACGGTGCTCAGCTCGAGGACCTCTTACAAATTCACTTTGATCTGGAGTCTGAAAGATAATCTCCTACAACTGTCGGAGCAGATGGAGGAAAACTATTTGCTATGGGAGTGAATTTCCTACTTAGGACACTTAGGTGGTAAGCAGGCAGTAAGTTCAGCAGTTTTTTGAAGGAATTGTTTGACTTACCATTTCCAGCCTAAGTGTTTTTCAGGTCATTTTAGGCATTCTTGCCTGTGGATTTGAAAATAAGCAGCCTACTCTGATCATTAGGTGTTCTTAGTAGAGTTTCAGCCTCATAATTGCTGTACTTTTCAATGTTGAGTTTAGAGACTAATCAGGTGGTTTTATGTCTATAAAAATTGAAAAGTAATGTAGCTGTCATGTATATATATAGGTGCTTTCTTCTGTATTAAATAAGACACTAGATTTCCTTTAGTATATTTTTGATTTTTTAAAATACAAGTGGTAGGTATAATACAATTGCTGTGAATCTCAAAGGATTCTCAATTTTAAACTTTTGGCCATTGAATGAATCACCTTTTGTGGAATGAGCTAACCATTTTGGGTTTAACTCTTCTAGACCACTTGGGTGTCATTCATTTATATCCTAATAACTTAAGAATTATTGACCCTGCAAAAGCCCATCTGGCAACCTGGGTTTAACTTTCTAGTAAGATTAATTATCTTTTAGTAAAGAGTAAAACAGAGATGAAACAACAGAGTCCTTTATGTCCCTTATATTGACTCAAGATTCCAGTGAACTACTTGCTAAGACAAGGAAAAACACGGGTGTGCTGTTTGAAACCTAATTGAGTCCTTTATTGTGTTATGACTCACCTATAGTTAACAGATTTCTTCCATGGAAGTCATGTAAAATAACTGCACTGTGGTTTGTTTTGCTTACTTGGTTCATGTTTCTAGTGATCTGTCAGGCAGCATTTGTCAGGCAGCGTTTGCCAGGCGCTGAAGCAGGCTTTGGCAGGAGCTGGTGTGGCAAAAAGACCATCGTAGTACAGCAGTGAAGTTGCCTCCTACTTTGTTCCCCCCTGGCTCACTGAGGCAGAGGGCCTTTTCAGAATCTCTCAGAGGGGACTGAAGATGTCCATGGGGCTATGTTGAGCGGAAAAAGAGACTCTTCTCTTTCAATCTCTCATTCCCCCATTTGGAGGAGAAGGAAGATTAACGCCAGCACTGGCGAGCGCTAACCCATGGAGGGCCAGTGTCTTGTATGTTGTGTTGATTTAGTTGACAGCATCGAAAAGTAGTCGATTTCACATAGAAATCTGCATTTTGATTTTTCTTAAACACCTGGAAGCACTGGCAACATAGGACTTGTACTTCTGCGAGTAACAATTGGCTGCCGCCTTAGGGCGCACACTGTGCTGCCGCAGTTCTCACCGGGCTCTTTGTAGCCCCTCCTGAGCCTGTAGCTGCTGGTGGTCTCTCCCTGGGAATTATCTGCGGGAACTTCTGTACCTTTGTGATGATTTCTCTCTCTGGGCAGATCCAGACATGCCAAAGACGTAGTGTTTTCCAGGAGGATTTATACCAGAATGCGTTTAATGGTATCTAAAATAAAACTTGATTTTCAAACTTTAAAAGAAATTATGTAAAGTAGGTCCTACTCTGCGTCTTTATCTTTTGCCCTTAAATCCTGATATGAAGGTATTTTCCCCATAAGCCTTTGAATATGTGTGATGAGGCACTTGTTCATATTTTATCACGTATAGTTAAAGAAAACCCCACAGTGTTACCCTACATAACATCTTCATGGTTTCTAGAGTTTGCCACACCAAACACCATGGAACGTGGATTCTTACCTCCTTGTCACCAAGTAGAAATGTGCTTGCTTTTCCTGTATGTGTAACGGGAGGGGGCTAGTCATTCATGCTCTTTTCAGCTCTCAATATTATGGTTCTTTTTGAAAAAGGAGTTTGAATTGTGGCAGTTGGACTCTGCTGCTGTTTATACCTACTCTAGTAGCATATCCTATAATACCTTTAATTCTAAATCACTTTTCTTGTTTTTATAGTGAATAATAGAGAGTTGGTTGTCAACACCCAATCAGCATACGAGAGCTGCCTTCCTTCCTTCCTTTTTCTTAGCAACATAGTGCAGGTCCTCAAACAAGGTTGTTTCATTCGGTATCGTTTTGTTATAACGTCAATGGGAAAAAAAAATCGATTCCCAGCAGGGGCCAGTGTCTGTGTGGAGTTTGTACATTCTCTCCATGTCTATGTGGGTTTTCTCTGGGGAATTCCAATTTCTTTCCACGTCCCAAGGATGTGTGTGCGCTGAGGTGATTTGGTGTGTCTAATGGTCCCAGGCTTAGTGTGTGTGCGTGCGTGTGCGTGCCCTCCGTGATGGAAGGGCGTCCTGTCCAGGTTGGGTGCCTGCCTTTCACTCTGAGCTGCTGGGAGGACTCTGGCCACCTGCGACCCTGAACTGACTGGAAAATAATCAGCTGATTGGAAAATAATCATCTTCCTTGTGTTTTGAATCTTTCTTAAATGTATCTACCGATCACATTTATTTCAATGTTTAGTATTAGACGTGTCTTGGGTCTTTATTTAGAAGTTTGGTGATGTTTTGGTGACCAGAAATATGCCATAGGAACTTAACTCTTGTTCATATCAATTAGCCTATGATAACACTGATTTCGTTGCACATCATTTCACTTGAAGTCACAGTTTCCAAGAACCTATCAACAATGTTAAGTGTGGGCTTACTGCGTGTGTGTGTGTGTGTGTGGTTTTGTTTTTTACTGTATGAACAACCTTCATAGGTTTCAAATGGAAATGGAAGAGAGGAGGGAATACGACAGCACAGCTCTGGCTCCTGGGGTGGCTCCAGAAACTCCAACCCCACCCTCAAAAATAAACTGATTTTGGTAATATTGATTCTGTAGTTATATAGTCAGCTCATGTTTGTTTGTATGAAGTATAACTTTCTACACAAGGATACTTAATTAGTATAGGGTACTATTTAAGAACTCTGGGGTATGATTGTTCCGGAGAATTTCCAAACTACTATTTTTCTCTTGGGTGTCATTTTTATCTCTAGTGATATCATTGCTGAAAATTTTGATGTTTTAATACTTATTTATAATTAGGGATGAATAATAAGTATATAATCGACCATATGATCCATAGACTGCTACAAACTCTTTGGATGTTGTTGGAGGGAAGGAAAATATACTTTATTTATTTTCCCCTTCTAATTAGACGGCCCTTTTATGCGTTACGGGTAGTAGCTAAGAGCATGGATTTTGACTTAAGAAAACTTGGCTTTCAATCTTGTCTTTAACTTGAATTAGCTGTTAGAGTACAGGCAAAGTACTTACATGTTAAGATATACTGCTCAAACCTCAATTTCTTATCTGTGAAACAGAATTAGTAGACTCTCCCTCGTAAAGTAGCTATTAGATTTAAGTAAGAAAATGTGCATGAGACTTTTAGGTCAGTGACTTGCATATAGTAAATACTGTATTTAATAAATAGCTGCATCATCATCATCATCATTCTAACACTGTCTAAATGTATGAGTAATTGTAGTAGATTCACTTCTTTGCCTTGGCTGAGAATCTGAGATTCGGGTCATTTTGAATGTTAAGGCTTTAAAGAAATATAAGTGGGAGGTAATGTTCCTAATGGATGATGCTGTGGAGTCAGAATACCTGGGTTCATTTTCCTCCCCCTGTAAATGAGACAGTTCCACCTGAGCTACAGGGCTGTGTCAAAATGAAACGGGATATATGTGCCCAGCATATAGGAGACTGAAGGTGGGATGTCCCACCTTCCCTTGTCATGTATAACATGAAGAGCAAATTCACACAGTATGAAAATTGTGTGTTACCTATCTACAAGTGGTATTTATTGACTTTATAGCTATGTTTAGAAGTCACTAGGATATTAAGAAGTGTGCTGTTTTGGGTTGCTTTGATGGTGTTTCTCAGTTGTTTCGGTGAACTCATGAAATTTTATGTCATGGGTTTAATTTCACTCAAGTTTTGAAACATGCTTTTCTAAACAAGAGACGTAAATGAATATTTTATACCACTAATAAAGTATTGAATACCTGCTATATTTTCAGGATTCTAGAATTGTATTAGTTGTCATAAGAACTACATGGGGGTAGTTCCAGCTTTCAGTTGTATTTGGACATCATGACACATATAGAAAAACATACGGTTCCAAACCACAGATCATACAGCGTTAATTTTGGGGTCTGGGTCACAAACCCAGGAAGGATAGGGCTGAGTAGGCATATTTTCATGTCATTTGTGAAGGCTTCCTCAATCTGGTGCAGAGGATGGGTGACCCTTGTAAAAGCTAATTAAGCAACTGGTTTCATATTTCATGAGGCAGGGGAGTCATTATGTCCCGAGACATCCACTCAGCTGTTGGCTCCTGTAGTGTTGATTAGTATGCGAACTTCCAAAAGAATATAGGGACACTAGTCTTTGTTTTATGTAACTTAATGTGAATTAGAAAAAAATTGTGTATAAATAAATACACACACACACACACACACACATTCATGAAATCCAGGATTTCATAAATTTTGTTACTTAGGATGAGGCCAAGTCAAAAAGGGAGTTGATCATAGGTTGATTTAAATAAAACAGTACAGGTAGTATTACAATATGGTATTACTGTGAAGACAGTGTGACAGTGACTGAAGTTTGAAGTTTAGACTATATTTTGAGTCCTGGAGGAAAAAATTTGTCAAGTTCAATGAGAGATGGAGCAGTGTCATAGAAGAAAAATAAGCTTGAGGCCTGAGATGACTTCAAACTTTTCCTTCCCTTCACCAGTGAAGAACCTCTTCATGCTTCAAGAATTTTCTTGAGTTCAGAACAACATTTTGTCCATTATTTTCTTTCCCCCTTCCTCTACCCACTCCATCCAACTGGTTCTTAATACGTGTTTCTACGGACAGCTGCTACTGCTACTACTACCATGCTGTGGAAACTTGTCTTGAGTGAGGAATATATTTTAGAAGGCTTTTATGACAATACTGTTTGAAATTCATTTCTGAGTGTGCCAGCAGGTTGTCCTGCAAGTTATTAGGTATGTAGGATTTGAAAGAGACTGGGGCTGGACACCATTTGAACATTTTCAGAGTTTGTGAAAACAGTACAGGGACCCTCGACTTCTTTTTCCGGATCTCAGAGTAGTTCTAGTATCACTATATGTATAGTAATGAAGTTATAGCTCATTTTGATAAGAGTATTACAGCCTGTGTTTTATTTCCCTTGCTTGCAGACCTAATAATTAATTATTAGTTGGCACTGTGGGACAGCTCATGGCATTCATCCTTAAGAGCCGGTCTCATCCCTCAGAATGGAGAAATTCTCAATAATACTCGGGTAGCTGGTTAAGTAACCAACCCCCACGCCCACCCCCACTGTGGTTTGGCTTTCTAGTGGCCCATCATTGCCCTGTAGACGGTACAGGGACAGTCCTGGAGAAGGGCTGTGCTGACATGACCAGTCCTTGCTTCCCCCTTCCAGCCCTGGAACTCTTCTCAGGGGAAGCTTTTTTGTACTTTCTCCTTGTCCAACAAATGGCTTGATGGCTGGACGTGAGGATAATTCGGAGACTGTCTAAATAGAACCCTCAAGGTTTATCAATAGAACCCTCAAGGTGTATCAGCACTTGCCTGGTGGACAGCACCACAGCTTTGGCCCTGGCTCCCCCCATCACCCTCGTCCCCAGGGCCCAGGATCCCAGCCTCTACAAATTCCCATATTTTCCTCACATTAACTCAGAATTTATTAAAAACATATTGCAGACACAAGTGTTCAGTAGGTGATGGCTTCTTCAGACCCGGAGAGACTTTGGATGTTTAAAGGATAAATCAGAGGTGCAAGCGAGGATTGCACTAGACAGTTATTAAAAGATACAAAGTTGTTGTCGTTCATTACTTCAGCATTTCCTTCCCCATTCCAGAGGAAGGTTTCATAGACCTTCATTAAGTAAAAGTTGTGTTTCGGTGATGGTGTGGAGAAGTGGGAAAGTTTAGTAAATTGGAAGAAAGACAAAAACTGAGACTGTTGTGTCATGGTAGGATAGTATAATAATGAAAACAGTGTCTGTATTTTGAGAATTTACTGTGTACCAGACACTGTGCTTAAGCCCTTTCCATGCAGTGAGCTTGATAGTTGGTCCCTGGCAGAGCCATGTCTGGAAGCTGCTGTGTTCGACCCTGTCAGTTCAGAACCACCGAGGATGACTTCGAGGAGCTGAAATTTTTGAGAATTTGCCAATTTGCAAAATCTACTCAAGTTTCTCCCATAAATTGCAGTAAAAAGCCTTAACTTCATAAGAATCACTGTGTGCATCTGGGCAAGTACTGAGTGATGAGCTACAGTGAGAAGTGGGTTCTAGGGTGTTGAGTGCACATTTGTGGCTAAGCAGGATTACGAATCCATGCATGTTATAGAATTTCAGGGCGATTGTTAAATCCAGAGAGTCAAGGACCTTTTGCATGTGTTTTTAGTTGCCATAAGTATCACGCAGTCTCTTCTGCTTCTATAAGCTCTAGGTAGAGACTTGATGAAAGCAGTAGGTCAGCCTGCCCTTTGTAGCTGGAGCTCAGTTCCGCTAGAATGTCTTTGAAAACATGTGTTTCTAATATGTCAAAACTGGCCCAAAAGAACAAAAATATCTACACACTAAAGTTTGAACGCACAGAACGTGGTTCAATACTTAGTTGACTTTTATGCTTTTTTATTACTCTGATTTTTATTTCCCGTTAATGTGCTAGATAAAAAGTAATATTATATGCACAACACATATACTGCCCATAAAAAGTTTTATATTTTTATGATAGGTTTTCTTTTTTTAATGTAAAAATTATAGCATCATGACCTTCTTTAGTGTTAATGAGTCACCTCAGTAAAATACTAAGGTGACTATGTTGAGGGGTAAATCAAAAAAACTTAGGGAATTTAAGATCATTTACTTTGAAAGTCATAATGTTGGAATTACTTAAATGAACTATTTTTCCTCTAGATTTTTTTAGGTTCTTTTGTCATTTATCCGCGTGTGCGCATATGTCTTTATATTTTTATGAATTTGGGCTAAAATGTAAGCATAAAAATTCCATGAATAGATTGCCTTTATATCTTGTCTTACTAATACGTATTTACACAGAATACCTGGTGATAGAATTAGTTGTATAGAAAACGGTGAACTAAATGGGGTTTTCAGTTCAGATACATCCTCAGGTGTAATTGTGCAGACAGACTGACTACTTATTAGGTGGGGTTCAATAGGAACTCCCACTGGTGGCTTCAGTATTTTGCTTATGTACTATTAGCATCCTTAAATTCTGTAGATTTTTTTGTTTTTTGCTTCTCCATCTACCTGGAGAAGCAAAGATTAAACCATTTGGGGGTTTTGCGGGGAGATGGAAAGAGAGGAGGATTACTCATTTCATAAGGCCGTGTGTTTTTAAACTATGAGCGTGGTGCTTTGCACAAGTCAAAACTGCCAAAGGGACAGATGTTGCCAATTTCAAATGTACAGGGGGAAGGCAAATATTGCTAAGCAACGGTGTACTTCAGAGAGCATTTTTAGGAGCAGAGCCAGGGGAGTTGAGCCTGGGAGCACTCACTGCTTCTTATGGCTCAGTACTAGGGAAGAGATTCAAAGTTCCTTCCTGTCAGGGCCGCCATTGCAGCTGCCAGCACAAAAGACACTGACCTAGTGGTCCCGCTTAGGGCTGCCCAGGGAATGTATGGAAACAGGAAAGCTTGTTTGCCATGTAGGAAGGCAGTAAGACATGTTCACAAAGGTAAGTGCCCCACAGTGCCCAGCTGCCCCACAGTAAGTACGAGGAAGTGCAAGCCTGAGATTCAGGTGCGGAAGAAGGAGGCAGGAGAGAGGCCTCCAAAGGAAAACCTCTTTCCCCCTCTCTTTGTGGACTTCTTTTTCTCTCTCTCCCCTTCTCCCCATCCCTTCCTTCATTTCTCCCTTCTTCCCTCTTTGTCTTCTTTGTTTGTCTCCTCCGTTAGGGACTAACATCAAAGAAGGATCAGTGTAACCTCTGTAGTTCAGTGCTGCTGTGTGCGTGACCTTATAAACAAGGTAAATAAGCTTTCCAGCCACAGGTATTCAGCCCCTCCCATGTCCCCTCCCTTGGTATACACTTGATAGCTAGCAGACAGGTGGTGTGGCTTTTTTTTTTCTTCCCTCTCTTTCAGTTGCCACTAGAGACTTGGAATATCTCCTGAGGTTTGCATGTTTGGTTTGGATTATGGATTTTCCTTTCTCTCCCTTTCTCTTTCTTTCTAATGAAATGATGGTGTTAGAGTGGAGGAAGTATGTTACAGTGTAGTTTCTGTACAAAATAACAGCATATTTTGGAAATGTGTTTTAAAGAAATTAAAAGCATTTTTAAATAAGCAGTTCCTTACCACTCAGGTTTTTTTGTCCATCTTTCAAGTTCTGGTTTTGAACTTTTGGATCACGTGGCAAATGTTCATAATTTCTTTTATCTTCTTAAAGATATAAATGGAAGATATTGGCAGTTTAAAAGCTTAAATATGGGTTTGTATACCTGTGTGCATTCTCCCCCATCTCCTGTTTCCCCCACCCTTCCCTCGCCCGCTCCCTCCCTCCCACCCCCTCACCTTCCTCCCTCACCTTCACCACCACCCTCCCCACCTGCCTCCTCTCTCCCTCTCTCCCTCCCCACCTTTTTCCCTCCCTCTCAGCTTTTATTGCTTTATTTTGTTGTTTAGCAGACAAATGAAATTTAAGACAAATTTAAGAGATTGTGAAGCTCCTACCCAAATATGAGTAGTATTGATTTCAACTGGTCTAGGAATATTTCAAAGTAATCATGCTTAAGTGCAGGCAGGTGTAGTAGATACATTTTAATGTTCTTGTAGCGTTGTGGTTCTCATTAATTTATTCATCATAGTTTGTGATCATATAGTCTGTGTTTATGTGGCGTGTAAATTTATGCAATGAAAGTCTAGTTAGAGAAGATGACAGTGTTTCCATTTTCCCCCTAGAAGATGCAATTTACTTGTTTTAAGGTTAAGCAGTAGTGAATCTTCCATGAACCGCCCGAGAGCTGAGAAATTGGGTGGCGATAATGAGAAAGGGGGGAGAACCCTCAAGTTATTAGAATGCAAACTCGTCCTTGATTGATTTGAATTCTGGTTATACCTTTTGGCTTTTTTTAAAAGTAGGAATTATGTCATAAAATGAGTTGGAGAACCTGTTGCTCCCAGACTTAGGGAGCAATAGAGTTTTCTAGTAACTGAAGTCCCTCACGAGTAATTTCTTTTAAAGACAGTGTTCTAGTTCAGTCCAGAAGAAGCTGGTTTATTTTGTCCTACAAAAAGCTTTTGAGAGAATTTTATTAAGCAAACAACTTTTTGACATTGAGATGCCTCTTAAAATTTTACCTAAAAGATAATGAAACAGATAAGACTTACCTGCTAAAGAGCCAGTCTAAACTTTTCAGGTTCATTTAATGCTGCGTAGTAGACACCATTATTTTGGTGTTATTTGTAATACTGCTTATTTTTACAGGGAATTTGGCTATATACCAATTAACCTTCAGGATGAAAGAAGGATTTTTTTTGGTGTGTGTGTGTAATACTCCTTCTGCAGACTCACAATGTGATTATGATAATGTCAGGAAAGAAGTGAAGGCAGCTGGCTCCAGGAGCATTTTCCCAACGGGCGGTGTGCCAGGTGTGTGGGACAGTCAGAAGGGCCACAGTTGGATTTATGTACAACTGAGATACAATTACTTCTGCTGGTTTGACCCTCCTCTCCTTTAAAGGCAATTTCAAGGGGAGTTGCTTTTGTTGTTACTATTAGAGTGGTTGCCAGTTTTTTCATGTTATCTCTTCTCTGGCACCTAGATTCTGTATACTAGAAAAGTTTAGAAGTGAAGAGAAAACAGGAATGACAGTCAACGCGAGAATATTGGCAGTTACGACAAATGTGGTTGAGTGACACTGTGCCTTAAAACACTCAAAAAAATTGGAGTCTTGGGCTAGGACTCTGGATTAAAGTCAAAGGAGTCCTTTTAAAACTTCTTCGTTGCATATGTGTGTCAGTGTGAGGGGATGAGAAGAGAGGGTCTGGAGACAGAGAAATGTGTTGAGATGGATGGAGCAGTCACTGACTGCTTCATGTCTTCAAAAGGGGCAGTTACCTATTCCCTCCTGTAGCCACTAGAATTGTTCTCATCTATGCTCGGACTGCTTGCATGCTTTCCATTCAGTACGTATTAGGGTACATTTATTTTACAAGCAAAAACATTTTTCTTTTGGGCGCATATTAAATACCTATTTAAAATAAATTGAAGACTGATTTTTTAGATATGTTTACCCTACCCTCAAGTAGCGGTGCTTATTGAGTGACTAAATATTTGTTCAAAACTTTGTTAAACGTGTTTTCACTTCTCTCAAGTTCAGCAAATCAGTTTATCAGATGAGTTTTGCTGGAAGTGTGATGTAATTTGTCTATACTTGGAGTCTACACTTACAGAGATACCTATAGGAAAAGGAAAAGGTTATTAAGCCTATCAGAGATTCAGTGGAATTAATAAGCTTTTTTTTTCCTAAAAAGAATGACTGAATCTGGTTTTCAATAGATTATAGAAAAAAATAGTCAATTAAATTTAGGTGCTCTTTGATGATAATAAATGATTTAAAACCATTTATAACATTATAGTATTAAATGTGTTGTACTTTCCCACCTTTGGTCCTTTTCTACATCCTAACAAGTTACCTGGTTGTTTGTTACCCAACATTAAAGCAAAAAAAGAAAAATAACCCAAACAAACAAACAAAAAAACCAAAATTTATTTGTTTAGAATTAAGATGTAAAGGGCAAGGCCATTTTTATTTGCCTTCTCTCTTCTGTGTTTATTATAGTATCAGTAATCCCCAGGGTAGTTTGAAGCTCAGATTGTTTCCTCAGAGTATACATGCCTCTGGCCTTACTGCTTCAGTAATTTTCTTTATTTTTTCCCCCACTCTGGGTTCTGGTTTTTGTTTTTAAAAACCATCGATGCCAGGAGACAGACAACCAGCACCTAGCCCAGAGGGTACTGTTGAGATTACTGCTGGAATAAACCCAGGATAAAAATCTTTATGTTTTTTCAGACAAAGCATGGATTAAATGGTTTATCTTATTCATATGATTTCAGTTTCTTTCAACCTCATCCAGAAAGTGATGGAAAGTTTTCTTCTGGTGCCTCTGTGGTCTTAGTTTATGCCCAGTTATGGAAAAAAAAAAAAAAAAAAGTCCAGCCACACTCTGAAACACAGAATTAGACATGGTTCCTGAACGTTGTTTGCCGTTTAACTTTGATAGACACATGCCCTCAAAGAAGGGCAGTATTACAGGTTTATGTGTCTATTAATCTGGTCCCAGTTGACAAAGTAATTGTTGTTTTAGACTCAGAACTATTAGTTAATATGATTTTCAAGAGAGCACTGTATATGTGGGCGTGAGTGTGTGTGTGTGTGTAGGGCGGGATGGAAGGGCTGGATGGGGATGGACTAAGTAAGCATGGTGACAAAACACCATCACACTGCAGTTTAACACCCTCCGTGAGGTGATATATTTTAATTAAAAGGGCACTTGTGCTTTGCAAATTAATGTACTCACTCAAAAATCAAAATTAAATCCCTCTTTAAAAAACTCTAGAGGTTGTTTTAGTATGAAAGTGGAGATAAATTATATAGTTTGAGCCATTTGAAAGAACTTGTCAGTTTATCATCACTGGAATAAAACCGATGTCTAGACTTGTTTTTTGTGGTGCCTTTTTTGTTTTTTTCAAACAGTGCTTTTTAGCCAGTCTCTTACTAAATCATTCATGGTTGCTATGCCCACAGTGGGCTTCATGGAGTCTTCTGTGATCTTTCATCAAAGACACAGCATTTTAGAGCCTTAGAGCATTGAGGATTTCTGAGTCCTTATTTCATAGTGAGTGGTAATGGGTCACAGTCAAAAGTTAAAAAGCTGAATAACTGAGATGAAGCATATTTACTGTCAAACAATGGTAAGCATTTCACATTTTTCATCCAGGTACTTTGTGTTTGTCAGTTTAAACCTGTCTCAGGTGTACTCCACCCCTTTTTGACACCAAGAAGCCAGTTGATATATTATCAATAAATAATAACAACTGAAAACATTAAAGTGTGTATGCACCAGCTCTAAGTAGTAGTAGTTTTACAAATAGGAACTGATTCATGTGACTCTGCAGCTTTACAGACATATTAAAATTTACACATGTGATCTCAGGAAATATAATAGTAATAAAATAAATGAAACCAGCCCTTTTATTACTCCCCTCATATTTATTTGTGTATTTATATCAACTGTTTACAATTATATAGGTGGATAATAGCTACTCATTGTCCTGATTTTTTATTTATTTAAACCAGATCTTAAGAACTCGATCCTAGATTTCATAATTAAAAGATGCCTTCTTTTAATAAGAGATTGAAACAGAATTTCCAGAATATTTTAATTAGTTTAGTTAATACAAATTATGAGCTATTATAAGTATATACATTAGAAAAATAATCTGTGACACTAATTAAAGCAAATCACTGATACCGTGTTTCCCCGAAAGTAAAACCTAGCTGGACCATCAGCTCTAATGCGTCTTTGGAGCAAAAATTAATATAAGACCCAGTCTTGTTTCAATGTAAGGCTGGCTATAGTATAGTATAGTATGATATGATATGATATAATACCAGGTTTTGTATTAATTTTTGCTCCAAAAGACGCATTAGAGCTGATGGTCCAGCTAGGTCTTATTTTCGGGGAAACACTGTATAATCAAAATGACTGGAAAGGAACAGACTCTATTTATATTAATCTTTAAAGTTCAAAATGCTTATTTCTGTACAGTTTTGTAAGTTTCAGCAATGATGTTTGGGGTTTGTTTTTTTTAAGACTGTTTTTGCTCTAGTTGGTGGAAAACAGACAAGGAAGTGATATATAGTTTGCCTATAAAAGAGTAGTTTACCTAAAGGTGAACTTTAAAAATATTAGGGATAATTAGCTCTCATTTAATAAGTGAATTGGAATTCTAGCACATCTTCCAAACTTCCGTTTTCTTTCTGTGTTTATCCGGGAGTATTTCTTGATCTCCTGTCTCAAGGAGACATATACCCTTCCTTTACCACCCAACCGTGCCTCATGTACCCTCTCTTCCACCAGTCATGTTCTCATTTTACTGTCACATCTGAAACTTCACTCTCTGAGAAATTCATAGCCCCAGGTTGCTCTTGGGCAACTACTCCTTGGGTCAAAAACATCTGATTGGGTTGGTGGTGGTGATAGAATTTAGTTATAATAAGTAGTACTTTTTTTTTTTTCTCGGATTCAAGATGTCTTTATCTTAAACAATATCATTGTTCAGTGAAGTCTGGCGTTTTACAAATGTGAGCAAACATTGCTTCCAAAATATAGAAAAAAATTCAGAATTCACTTACTCCATAATTACTTTTCGACAAGCTCATGTTTCTGAATTTTGTTGGAGATGAAAAAAATCAAAGTTATTCATTTCACAAATATTACTTGCGTATCTGTATCAGTCCAGAATTATGCTAAGGCCCTAGAAGATACAGAGATGAATCACCTCAGTCCCCACCTGCAGCAAGCCAGTATGGAGGAGACAGACTAGAACACCATGGGCTGCCATTCAGAATTGAGGGAGGCTGGGCAGTCAGGTGAAGGAAGACTTCCAGAAACAGGCAGCCGGTGTTTGTGACACCTCTGCTTCCACACTATCTGCTCATTTCTAGATGCTTCTGTATGAGTAGAGTTGCTTGGTCTGCGGTAAGTTTTTGTTGGGTATTAACTGTAGGTAACCTATAGATTGCTTGTCATCTTAAAAAATAATTTTTAAATTCATTTTGTTTATTATCAATTTCTTTCCTCCTCTCCTTGAAAATTTTATTTGGAGGACTATGGGGATTTCTCCAGTCCGCATAACACTAATTTTGTTAGCCTCTACGTCTGGCAGACAGCTTGGTGTTAAAAAGAGGCTTCCAGGAACTGTGTGACTAATTCTTTGCTACATATTGGGAATTCATCACCTTTGAAAAGCTACGCAAAACCTTTCCATTATTTGAAAATATTTGGGAAGAGCTGGAGGGCATTTACTTTTTTGAAGGGATAATTTAACAAAGTTGGTTTGCAATTTATATAATACTATTTATTTACTATTCTTTAAGAAAACTGTTAAGAGCACCTTATTTTCTGTCTTCTAACCTATTATCCCTCCTTCCATGTTAACAACTTTTCGCTTGTAAAAAAAAATGTGCAGTATGAGTGCGCCCATGAATCTGTCTAGGGATTTTAAAACTTCTCCTCCTGAAATTCTGGGTGTGGATAGTATCATGCCCCAAAGGGCATGATACTTCTGAAGTAACACTGCTAGCACCTTTGTATTTTTTCCACTGAAGTAGGCACACCCAGGCAGGATGAGTGTGTTCTTGGAATAGGCCTAGTTTAGGTAATTTACTGTGCGTTCACAGAATAAAGTTAAATGTCAAAACCTTGTTGAGGCAGGCCTTCTGCTTTCCTCCTCTAATCTGTCTCTTGGAAATACTGATTATGACATCTTAATGATAAATGCTTGAATTTATTTGTATGGCATTAGCCTTAACGTGTATTGTCTTCTTTCTTTCTCAAAACAATCCTGTGAGGCTTTGTGTGTTTCAGATGTGTCTGCTCCGTATATAAGTGTGATTGATCAAACGAGAATTCCCCCCTCCTCCCAAATAACCCTCTTTTAAGGACTGTGTCCTTTAGTTTGAGAAGCAAGAGTGAACTAGCCAGCAAACACTGGGTCAGGCCTTGACAGCAGGCCCTGGGTTTCCCCAGGAGCACCTCACAGTCCGTTAGGGCAGGTTGACTGTAAGTAATTCTGTGAACAGTTCGGTGTGCTAAGTGTTAGGTGGGACAGGCCCAGAGCCCTGAGGGGGATTCTGGGGGCACATTCATACAAGTGTGTGTTGGGGAGAAGGAAGTTACATAGAGGAAGGCTAATAAAAAATAGAAGCAAATGTGGCAGAAGATATTTAGGTATATTTTGAGAAAGTTTTTATCCCCATTTTTAGCTCTAATTTTTGCTTTTATTGATGAATAGATCATGTATTTCAGATTCAGAATTTAAAAGGTAAAAAAGATACATAGTGAAGACCTTCCTCCCCCCACTCCATTCCCCAGCCACCTGGTTCTCCTTTCTAGCAGTAATTGATATGGGTTTCTTGTATTTTGTGCATATTAAGTAACTCTACATATATGTTCTTTTCTCACTATCATCTTTTCATTTATACAAGTCCTGGCATATACAGCATCTTTTTTTTTTTTTTTAAGATTTTATTGGGGAAAGGGAACAGGACTTTATTGGGGAACAGTGTGTACTTCCAGGACTTTTTTCCAAGTCAAGTTGTTGTCTTTTCAATCTTAGCTGTGCAGGGCGCAGCTCAGCTCCAGGTCCAGTTGCCGTTTCTAGTTGCAGGGGGCACAGCCCACCATCTCTTTGGGGGACTTGAGGAATCGAACTGGCAACCTTGTGGTTGAGAGCCCACTGGCCCATGTGGGAATCGAACCGGCAGCCTTCGGAGTTAGGAGCACAGAACTCCAACCGCCTGAGCCACTAGGCTGGCCCTCTTTTTTTTTTTCTTTTTTCTTTTTTTTTAACTTCTGCTTACCAATATGTCTTAGAGATGGTCCCAAACCAGTATAGGAAGAGCTTCCTCATTCTTTGTCATAGCTGCATAGTGTTTCTGTGTAAGCACCATATACCACACTCCTCTTAGCCTGTTACCTACAGGTGGGCATTTACAGGTTTCCAGGACCTTCCTGTTTGCACACTAGGCTGAATAACTTGCACATATGTCTTTTTGTACATGTAGGAGTTGGTGCTGAAGTCAGGTTGCTGGGTCAGAGTGGTAAATTGGCATTTGGCGGCTGTAGCCAAATCGCTGTCTTCAGTAGTTACACTACTGTGCCCGCCCGCCACGCACAGCACTCGCGTGCCTGTTTCCCCTCACCTGTCTCACAGTCACGGGACTACTGTCAGCCCTTCGTTTTGCAATCTGACACATGGACAAAGTTTCTAAGAGGAAGGAGAAAACAATGCAAAATGATTTCCTTTTTTGTCCCTAGTATGTTTATTTCCGTGTAGTTTGTTAATTAAGATGTTGACTTTTAATTCAGACAAGCTTCAGTGTTTACTAAGTCTCTGAAGTTCTAAAAATTGGAATTGGAAACTTATTTTCATATTCTGAGTTGTGAGACTGAACACGTACCTGCAAGCAAAGTGTGACTGGTGATTCAGCGAGGTAGAACTGGCCCCCGCTTTCAGAGAACTTGTAATCTAGAAGCAACAGAGATGATCAAACATGCGGGCTTTGACAGGAAAAGTACAGACAGCTGTGGGAGCACAGGCACAGTTTCGGGGGTGAGGGAATCAGGGAATGTTAAAGTTTCACATCTGACCTTCATACCCACCCTGTGAAGCAGTCTGGATTGGTAATATTATCCCTTTATCACCATGAGGAAATAGTCCCAAACAAGT
Organism: Rhinolophus ferrumequinum; assembly: GCF_004115265.2. NCBI lineage: Eukaryota > Metazoa > Chordata > Mammalia > Chiroptera > Rhinolophidae > Rhinolophus > Rhinolophus ferrumequinum. Next base: position 41,222,117 of record NC_046288.1, read on the forward strand.
TGAATCTTATCCAGGATTGCAAAACCAGTCCTGAGCAGAACAAGAACTAGAATCCAAGATTTTTGGCTTCCTTCCTCAGCATGCCGCCTTCGTGCTCCCTGCAGTTCCTGGTGAGCGATAACTAAGCCTTTTTGAGAATCGCATTGTTACAGAAGTGCTGCTCTGGTGAAACTTGAGAGATTTAAAACACAATATTGCGAGACCCTCCTGGTCTCAGTGGTGAGGTATATTTTTTCCATCCAGCTCTTTTTTAGCTTATTAAAACAAACTGTGTGTCATGCTTAGAAGACATTTACTAACATATTTTATTTTGGTATCAGTGCATTTCCTTGTGATTACACAATGTCATTCCAAGAGGAGTGAGAAAGCAGACCAAGGCCAGCTTCGCTGCCTTTTCTGGTCTGAAGCGCCACAGTAGTAAGAGGCCGTTACATCTGAATACAAAAGTGCTTCTTGTACAATCAGAAGGAAAAAATTGCTCTTTAGTCATGCATCAAACAATTGGGATCATGTTCCTTCCCTCATATGCTGCCTCTTGCCTGAAGGTTGAGGGTAGTCTGACAGTATCATGAAGCCAGATTTAGTCATTTCAGAGCATTGTGTGACCTTGGACATGTAACTGAATTTCTCTAGAATCCAGTCTCAGTCTCATTTTAAAAATTGGGGTAATACCTACCATAAAGGTTGATGTGAGAATTAAATACAGTGTTATACAGAATTTCTTCAGAGATTTTCATTTCATTGTTAAGTTTCTGTAGTAAGGGATATATCTACAGTCTATGGGTGCATTTAGTGCAGTTGCCACACTTCCCCCGCCCCCACCAAGCTAATGATGGTGCATCTTGCAATAGATGGTATCAAATGGAGGAAATAATAGTATGTAAGAAATTTAATGCAATGCCAAGTACAATATGTATTCAATAAGTGGTTGCTATCATCTTAAAAAATGGAATCGAGTGAAGGCTATACCCCAGTGGGGAAGTGTGGTCTCTGCTGGGAGGTCTGTCTGTTAGGTTGGTGCAAAAATAATTGCGGTTTAAAAAGTTAAAAATAATTGCAAAAACCGCCATTACTTTTGCACCAACCTAATACATACAGGACTTGGACTTGTGAGGGAGCCACAGGAGGCAGGAGGGGAGCACTGTCTCCTCTAGGAACCCAGATGTTGAGAGTGGGAGACAACCGTGAGGTTTGTGGTTGTAAGTGCTGAAGTCAGTGTCTGCACCATTGAAGGAGAGCTAGACAGGGAAGGACCTGCAAACCAGAGCGTCTCGAGCCATGCAAGTAGCAGAGTTTGGCGGTTGCTTTTTTATCATCTCTTGTTCTTTGAGTTAGTCTTACCTGAAGAGCTTCAGCCTTAACTCAGCTGTGCTTTAGAGAAGCTGATTGTTTACCCTTTCGCCAGTGTTCAAGGGAGGGCCTGTGGGGGGAAAGTGGATTTTAAGGAACGGATTAGGCCATAATGGTTTGTTGAACTACCCCTCCCTTTTTGGAAAGTCCAGTGGCAGACTTGAAGGTGCCAAGTTGTACTTTATTAAACAAGGCAGCCTGTCCTTCCAGATCTTTCTCTGCAAACACACCTGTAATGCCTGTACTCTAGTTTCAGAGTCTAATTATTTGGGTTGGGGGAAGAGTGGAAATAAGAATCCCAGGTAGATGGGGCATGGGCGCCTACTATACATTCTCCTAACTGCCCCTCTTTTAAATGCAGTTTTAAAACGTATCCTGGGACACCCAGAAGTGTTAGGGGTAAAGAGGCATTAACACTAATTCTCTTACTTTCAAACAGTCCAGTGTAGATGGGGGAGGAGGTGAGAGAGAAAATATAAAGAATATGTAGAATGCTAACATTTGGGAAATCTGAGTGAAGGGTTCGTGGGAATTCCTTGTATTATTTTTGTAATTTTTCTGTAAGTATGAAATTCTTTCTAAAGAAAAACTTGAAAATACATATTTCAAGCATTTCTCCATGCAAACACATATATTTACATTATTAAGTCTGCACAGCATACTGCTTTGTGGAGGTGCTGTAAGGTCTTACCTAGATTCCCGTTGTTGGTCATTTGATCGTTCTCAGCTCTTTGCCATGAGAAACAGGCTACTGAGAGATCTTTAAACATGATAGATTCTCACGTATTTGGAATGGAAGCCCCACACTCCTTTGAAATACTCATACTCCCATAATGGACTTCATATGGAAAGTTCACAGTAATTTAACCAATTAATGCTTGAACTTAAGACCCCATTTTGAATTTTTAATACATTAAATGGTGACTGTTTACCGTGTTTCCCTGAAAATAAGACCTAGCCGGACCATCAGCTCTCATGCGTTTTTGGAGCAAAAATTAATATAAGACCCAGTCTTATTTTAACATAAGACCGGGTGTAATATAATATATATAATATAATCGGCTCTTATTTTAATATAATATAAAACCGGGTCTAATATAATATAATACCAGGTCTTATATTAATTTTTGCTCCAAAGGACGCATTAGAGCTGATGGTCTGGCTGGGTCTTATTTTTGAGGAAACACTGTAGCGATATTTATCTTACCCTGATACTAATAAACAATAAACTGTAGAAAAATTTCTTCAGTCCTGGTTCATTTCATGTAATAAAAATTTAGGGAAAAAAAGAATCTTTTAGTGATAGGAAACATCTTGACTGCTTGAGGAATTAGGAAGATCAGAAAGTCTTTTTTAGTGTCCTGAAGTTGCATCTTTCTGACCTCATTCTGTTGGAAGCAGTGGGCAAATCTTTTTTTGCCCTCATTCCAAAATGCTTCACTTTTTCACTGATTGCTAGGTGTTTTAATTAGATTTCCCTCCTCATTCCAGCAGCAGATAGGATGAAGGGACTATTTGACCTGAGTGAGTAGTCATATGCTCTGTTCTAGTGATTTACCTTCAGCTTCTAATTGTTATTTTTCCTAATGCATGTGAAAAATTGAAACCATAGAATATGATTACGTATTCAAAACAGCATTCATTTCTGTTTCTGATGTTCCTGCTAAAATATTTGGTTATTAATGTTTGGTTCAGTTTTTTGGTATCCCTTTGTGGCTTTGGAAACTAAAAGTGGGTAAGCAGGTCTAGCTGTTGACATGCGTAATAATACCTAAAGGCAGTTCCGGTGGGGACAGTAGATAAAAGGGATATCTTTGATTCTTTGGTCATACCTCCTAACTTCCAGGTCCTACCTCAAAAATAACAAACTGTAGACATTTCAATAAAAACGTTTCTAAGAGATTCACATGTTCTAAAACTGGACCCCGGCAGGCCTAATTTCATTTGAATTTTGACATGTCCATTAGATTCAGGTAGAGGACAGTGTGACTGTTGTATATTCTTTACTTTTTCCTTCTTCCTTAGAATAAACTGGAATGAGGGAAATAGTGGATTTTAAAACCCTAATTCAGGAATTAGCTGAGTGCTGTATTAAATTGCACTTAAATTAGAAACAAGAGCCAGGAAAAGAACCCTTTCCATCTGCTGTGTAGCTGTGAGGCAGCTATTGCACCAAACTGCCCAGCTCTTCATGAACAGTGGTTTTAACGGGAGGGGGTGTTGTGTAGAACTTGCCCAGGGCACTTGGCTTATGAACTGACACACAGCAGAAGCTGCTGTTCCATTGAAAACTATGAAATCCGTGGGTTTTGTTTCATGTCTCTAGTTAAGGAAAAGTGATTTCTTTCTTTCTTTTTCTTTTTTAAGATTTAACATTTCCTTCTTTTGCACTATAAAATGACATTTCCTAGACACTGTGTGGTGATACTAGCAGCAGCAACCGCCATTTGTTTAGCTGGGGATAAGGAAGAGGTATAAATAGTGGATCTTTCCTCTAAGACATTAGGTAATCTCTCTCCTTAGGGCCTTTCTCGGGGGAAATATTTTGTGTGTGTACATATATGTGTGAATAGTGTGTGTATGTGTGTATGTAATCAAAATGCTGACCTGAAAGAAGCTAGAGACATTTAACTTTAAAATGAATTTTGGCAGGCTAAAATATTACCAAAAATAAAATATCTATCCTTGATTGGGTGTTGGCCTCTTTACTGTGGGCTTACTAAGTGTTTGGGCGATCTTTGTGTTCGTGTAACTTGGCTCAATGATCTCTGAAGCAGCAGACTGTGACATTGGTTTTATCTCCTTCTGCTTCCACTTTTGTTACATTCTTTTTCCCCTAGATTGACAAATGTATTAATTTTCTTTTTTCCCCCTTCATCCACCACCCCCCGCCACTCCGGTTCAATCCGTTGTTTCTCAGTCTAGTTGTTTAGGACACAGCTCCCTGGCCAATGCTGGTATTAAGAACCCTGCGCTCCTCCCAGCTGAGGTAGTCGGTTGCCAGTGGTTGGTCGGCCGCTCACAGTAGCTCATGGCAGCTCTCGCCGGCTGCTGGCCACTTATGCTGGCCACTGGACGCTGATGGCAGACCACGGCAGCCCACAGCAGCTCACGGCAACCCAGCTCCAGGGAGAGCCATTGTTTACAATATTAGCTGTAGAGGGCGCAGCTCACTGGCTCATGTGGGAATCGAACTGGCAACCTCGGCATTAGGAGCACAGTGCTCCAACCACCTGAGCCACCGGGCCAGCTTTAATTTTCTTTAATGTACACATTTTCCATTGAAAACTTCTGACCTGGGTCATAATTAGTCTGTTGTTGCTTTCCCTCACGATGAAGTCAAGTGAATGTCTTTGTCTTGTTTCATCCAGAAAGTGAAGTTCCTAACACTTAGCTAGTAAAAGGTAGGCCCTGAGGTGATTTACTTATGAGTGTTGCTGTACTAACACCAGCATCTACTATCACTATCACTCTAGGATTTTTTGTTTGTGTGCTAAGTTTTTCTTCCTTTTCATTTTCAGCAGACCTACTCCAATGAAGTGCATTGTGTTGAAGAGATTCTGAAGGTGAGTTCATTGTTACTGTTTCTCCCTTGAAGAAATATTTAAGTAAGCAGACACATATCCATTTACTTTGACTTTAATGAACAGTTGCCATTCCAAACCCCTTTAAGCAGTGCCCCCCAAACACCTCCAAAAGCGAGATAAACCAGAACAGTAACAAAGGGAGTCTAAGATCATTATTGAACTCGCTGATAGATTTTATTAAAATGAAGGCTACAAACTACAAGGCCTTTGGACCAGCGTTTTAAGACCTGTCTCTCTCAGGTTTTTCTGGTTGTCCATAAAGACTCAGGAGAGTTGCTCACTTCCTCGAATGGACACTTCCTGCATGGATTTGGTTAGGGAGACAGCAGGGGTTAAATAGTGCTTGATGTTTTGTAAGTGACACCTCACATGTATGGCCTTAGCATCAATGAGCCCATGAATTTTTAAAGGGGTAAAAAAAGTAAATGGGCATCTTTAGACTGATGTAAAAGGGTTATTTTTTGCTCTTGTTTAGTGAGAGTGTGCCATGCACATTTGTCCTGCTTCTACAAATACATCATTGAATCCATTATCCATTTGTTCAAGTTTTCTTGCAGAAGGATGATAAATTCCTTCTAGAATTTAGTTCTGGGGGTGGGGATGGGGGGTGGGGCTTCTCCTCATGAACCAGCATGCTTTCTTTTTATCAGAAGATTTATATAAACGGTTATGTTTTCCCATTTTGGCTTTAATTTCCAGGAAATCTAAAGCTAAATTTAATGCTCAAATATAGTAATTATAATAATTGAGGGTTTTATTTCTCATTCCTCTTCTATGGTTTTTAATTTTCTTCCATGTCAGTTTTAATGGTATTCTTGCTTTTATCTTTTACTATAAGGTTTCTGATACACACACACACACACACACACACACACACACTGTTTTTTGGAAGTAGGAGATATATATATATATATATATATATATATATATATATATATATAAAACACATGTACCTATTAATTTATGTCTCTGCTGCTCACTTTTTTCCCTCAAAATATATGCTTGCGCAGTTCTTTCTTTAATTTTTCATTGTAAAGTATTAAGTGAGGTGGCGCTGAAATCAGTAATTAAGTATATTGGTTTTCTTCTCACTTGTGAAATTTTGATAAAAGTGATGTCTAACCAGATGTTTGGAAAATAATTCCATTATTTTTGTTTTACAATCTTCCGTCCCCTACTTTTTTAGTTAGGATTTTCTGAGAAAGATATCCGTCTAAGGAAACATACTTTGTCTTGTTAACAAGAAATTTTTCTCAAACAGCAAGTAAGATTAATAATAAACAAAACTAATAATTAACAAGTTATCTCGATCAAGTTTTGTTTTATTGTCTCCCTCTGCTATTTCTGAAATTCTTTGGTATGTTAAGTCATAAAAATAGCAAATGACTTAGTTAGAAAATACGACCTTAGCATTTTTTCTAAAGTGTTATGTTCTATAGTTACTTCAAATATAAATCCAACAATATAGATTAGTTGTCTTCTGCGTATGTCAGATGCTTCTCTTAGGTTTTGATGTATGTTTATATATGACTGTCAAATCCTTTACTTAGAATGATGGTATTGAGGCATCAGACAAGCATTTTTAATTTAATAAACCCATCCATCCCTCCTCTCCTCTCACCCAACAACACAGTACTCAGTTCTGACTTACCTGGGAATGTTTGGATGTAAATGGTTAATAAACAAGAGGTGAGTATTTTCACGTGGAAATCATGAACAGGGAGACTGAAATAGAAGGATGTCCTGGACTGCAGAGGGCAGAGGCCTGTGCATAGTGGAGACTTAATTTCTGTCCCCTTCTCTTCTCTGTGGCCTCAGCTAAGATGCGTGTTCTCCCTTGGCCTCAGTTTCCCCATTGCTAAAATGAAATCCATGGGCTAGTCGATGGTCTCTAGAGTCCATTCCTGTTCTCATTCTCAGATGTCGAGCCAGTTAGTTTCCTTTTCCTCGTGGTTCCTGCTTTTACCCTGTACCAGCAATTTACGAAGATTGCCAGGAATCCTAACACAACTCTTTCTGATGGGCAATAAAGGCAGGAAATAGTTGTCTAACAGAGAAAATCAATCATGGAAGATATTATTTGTTTCTCTAGGGGAAATATTAGGGGTGGAAGTATTTTAATGAAGGGGAAGTGGTAGCCTGTAAGTCCTCCAGGCTGATGGAGTAAGAAGGTGACAGACAGACATTGCTAGACACCCGGAATTTGTCACCCATGAGGGTCCAGGTAGGGCAGTGCCCTCAGTGGGAGAGTGGAAACAGCTCAGGTTTTCTACTTAAGTGGCATAGCCTCCAGGGGAACAATGCAGGACTTGGAGACGTTACCTCAGTGCAGCATGCCAGCGACACTGGTACAGTGAGTGGTAGCGTTAGTATTTGTTCATTCATTCATTTACTCAACAAGTACCCAGTAAGCCTCGAATGTCTTTCTAGGCACTGGGGGTGCCATATGATTAGAATTCTTGCTCTCATGGAGGTCATAGATATGTAATAAAACATCCGATATTGATACGTGGTGTGAGTCATACAGCAGGCTAGTGAACAGAGGACCAGGCAGAGGAAAGCGTGTAAACCCTTCCAGGTGGCAGCAGGTTGGTGTGTTAGAGGGACAGCAAAAACTAGACAGTGGGTCTAGAGCAAAGTGAGTGAAGGGGAGCGGGGAGTGCAGCCGTGGCACCCAGAGACCAGGCCTGAGGCAGGTACCAAGGCGTGTTCCCCACTGACGTGGTAAGTCACTGTGAGGTCAGGAGCAAGCTCTTGGCCTTGCAATTCAGGGCAACCTCTTCTCCTTAGGGCTCCAATTCTCTTAAGGCCCAAGTCCCTGTCCTAAGCTGGGCATTTAGGGAAGTACTTAAATTCTTTCAGACTGCTAGCCAACCCTCAGGGCCTGAAAGACTTTATGCACATTCCGACTGTCTAATTGAATACCCCGATAGTCTTAGGCACTGAGAGTACAATGGACATTTTCTGGGAATATTCGGTGACTAAAAGTCATAGATATCATTGGAATTATACAGAAATTCTTAGAAAACATAAGGGTGGTGTTTTCAAACACCTTCTCGGTTACGTGATTATGTTTTTACATCATAGCATTATAATGGTCCCATACCTTCAAGTATCGTGAAATAAATAAAACAGCAGGGAGCTCTCTAGAAGCTATCAAAGTTCTAGATTTTTAATTAAAAATGATAATGCTTTTAAGTTTTAAGTGCTTTCTGTGCACCGTGTATCCAAGCACTTGACGTAAATTACCCCTAAACACTTAGGAAAATAAGTGGTCTTAGTCTGCCTGTTACTGAGAACTGAGGCTCAGAGAGCTCAGACAGCTAGGCTGGTGAGGGTCAGAGTCAGGATACAAGTCTGGATCTCTGGCTCCAAAGTGCTTAATTAACTCTTTCCTTTACATTTTAGTCCAGAACTTCATCTGAACCAAGCACATGGCTAGACATGGGGATGCTTTGACCTTTAACAAAAATTTCTCAAGAAAGCCGGCATCAGTTATTTTGCTTGTCTCTGTGCCAGGTCTTTTATGTAGATCTTGGGGCTGTAGCAGCCCAGAGAGTGGCTGTGGGGACAGGCAAGGGAAGATGCAAACCGAGGTTGGGAGTAGAAATACTTGCCAGAGCTCCATTTCCAGTTGTTGCAAGGATCACATGGCATTTCTGTGGTAATAGAGACTTTGGTCAGCACTTTGAAAAGAATGAAGTGTAATAATACACAGTGTTACACAGGTGAGGTAATACAGCGTGGTCTGGGGTTGTCAGCTTGCTGGTAGCGAGTTGCCTGTTGATCTTTCATCCAGTTCGCCATGCAAGTCTTACTCACAGAATGGATTTCTTTCTCTTAGACTGGGAAGGCAAGTGGCCCATGCTCTGTGCTCTCAGCCACTGGCTTCTTGGGGCATCCAGTCCAGTCATTTTGGAACTCAGTTTTCTTATCTGTGAAATGGAAGAGTAGGAGTTAATGATCTCCATTTTAGCTTTTTAACAAGTTGTGCTTGTACACGTGTGTGTTAGACACCTTCAATCTGACATTCTGTTTTCCACTGATATTTTTTAGCAAAGCAAAATACAATTCATGAATACGCTTAGGAAAAAAAGAATTCATGTCAAGATAAATATATGAATTTGTAATATTTAGAAACCTTGTCTCCATGAAGAGTGAATAGAAATGAAACGTCTGCTAATGGAAAGGGAAGGTAGTTTTTTAAGGCCTCGTCCTCCAAAAAGTTCTTACATGCTAATAGTGTGTATCAGGGAAGGGTCAAATCCATTAAAACTCTCCCAAGAGGAACAAGTGACCTGAATTACTTGTTTGCTTAAGTCAAACAGGAAAGTTCTTCTTCCTTTGAACTTAAATAATTCCAGGAAACGCAATAAAGAAGCTGAGGGAGAAAGAAAGCATTGAGTAGAGACTCAGTTTTCACAGTTACATAAGCTCTAGTAAATACCTACGACCATTTGTTTAGACGCTTTATAATATTCAGAGTGTTAAGACCATTCCTGTTCTAGCTCTTGTTTTTCTTCTTCAAACTGAGTTTTTTTCAGTTTTGTAAGTTGGAGATCTTCAGCTTTTGGACATAGCCCGTTAAGTGGGAATTTTTAAAAAAGTAAATGAAATAACTTTTAAGGTTTCACTTTTCATTTACCATCAATCTGCTCCACATTGTTTAAAAAGTTAAGTAACAATAAATGTTCTATTTATAATTTACCTTTTCTTCCCTTTCCAAATCTCTTTTCAGGAAATGACCCATTCATGGCCTCCTCCTTTGACAGCAATACATACGCCTAGTACAGCTGAGCCCTCCAAATTTCCTTTTCCCACCAAGGTAATTCCTTAGAAGTATAAAGTATAGCAGGCACTGCATCCACATTGAGAGGTCTGAGGTATTGCTGTAAGCCAGATTAATCAAACACTACTTGTTGAAATCGTTGATGGCTAGATTAAAATTTCAGCTAACTGAGCTTCTAAAGGGCTTCACAAGATATACCTACATCTTATACTTCTTACACGTCTTGAATTTTCTTAGAGTTTAACGTGTCATCAGCTACGTTTGTGCTGGTTTTAATAACAAGTGAATTAATTGATGACATGCACATTTCTGTATTTGTGAACAATGCATTAAAAATAAAAACACTGCCATTTCCTCGTCTTTTTTTTTTTTGAGGAGCGGTGTGCTTTGGGATAGCCTTCAAAATGTAGAAGTAGCACCGTCACATCTGTGTGCTGTCCAGCCTGGCGTGCATGCACATCATTAACATATTATAGCTATTCCTTTCCATGATACTGTTTTCACAATAGGTTATGTCTACCCAAACCAGAATTTGCCACATTAGATACTTTACATTAGCTACTTTTCTAAAGTAGTTTTTTTTAAAAAAGGATGATTCATTATTACTGGTTTTAAGGCAAAACATTATCCTTTGTTAAAAGAAAATCGTTGCTCATTGCCAAAGGAAAATAAACTCTAAGAAAGAATGGAAGCAATGAATCCTATTTTATGTAAAAATTAGATTTATTTGTGTTTAACAGATTTAGCTATGATGTAGTCTTAGATTTATAAAGCTTAATAACTAGAGATTTTTATTACTTTTTTCCCTAGGATTCTCAGCACATCAGTTCTGCAACCCAAAACCAAAGTAAGTAAATATATGGAACAGATTATTGCATTGGAGAACAAAGTGTGGTTTTTACTGTTTTAATATAAAAAACATGAACGACAAATGCCCCAGTGGAGATGAGGGCTTCCTATGTTGAAACAATAGGAAGGAGGGCAGATATAAAGCTGTTCTTTAGGTGGAATTTCAGATGGTTGCAAAGAGTTCATGAAGCTGTCTTACTAAAGTACTTAACAAATGTAATTTGGTATAGCCTGACACGTGATAAGGATCTTGAATGCGACTCTCAAAGCATTGTAACCCAGGAATTGTATATAAGAATGGGTTAGGATATTTCATGCGGTTCTTGTATTTTTTTACACAAAAGTAAGAAATTTTTATAGAGAATGCAACACACAACTTCCTTAAACCCTCTATATGTATTTGCCTTGTAATTCTTTTTTTGGACCCCTTTTATGGATTGTAAATAGTTGAAAATTCAGGGGGAAACAGAAGAAAGCTAACTAGATCTGGCTTTTGTCTTCATCAGTAACCCTTTAGGTCAGTACATTCTTTGTGTCTCAACTACATGCAAGGCATTTCAAGCTTGGCAAAAATGGCTAGGGTATTTGCAGTTATTTAGTTCATCAATACTATGTGGTAAGTACTCAAGTTACGAAGTATTAGTCGTCAAAGGACGGGGAGACCAAAACAGGGTGTGTGTTACGTGTCGGGAGAGGGAGCTCATAGATAGATATTCCACGGAGGTGGCTCTTCCTTCAAATCTCCCCACCTCATTCTTTCCCCTCATTTACATTTTTCCTTAGATTATTCTCTTATTTAAATTGTAAGGATGTGAGGAAAGTATAAAAAAGATGAGAAAAGCAAGAAACAGAACATCCTTCCTCTAGAGCAGGGGTGGGCAAACCTACAGCCTGAGAGCCCAATCTATCCGTTCAGCTAGTTTTGTGAAGAAGTTTTTATTAGGTACAGCCATGCCCATTCGTTTATTATTATGTTACAAGGTACAGCTGCAAAGTCTAAAATATTTACTATGTGACTTTTATAGAAAAGGTAGCCACCCCCTGCTCTAGAGATACTGAATAAGAGCTTGCAAAGAACTCATATCTAAATTACCCCCAAATGCCGAGAAATAAGCCTGACTGTCTTGCCACCCTGTTGTGTAAGTAACCAAGTAAAAGTAACAGAAATGGACTGTTGCTTGGAGAGATTGGGAAATATTTTTTCTCGGCATTTTGACAGCCTATCCGAAGCTAGATACCAGCTGGAGTAGCTAGCGCGCCTGCAGGTTGACCGCCAGCCTGGCTGTGTCCAGGATTGCTGGGGCTCCTTTGCCTCCACTTGCTGGAGCGGCCAGCCACGCAGAATGTGTGCCTTCCCCTGGGTTACTCACAGCTTGTACGATGGCTAACTCCTGGTTTAGGAAGACCCTTAAGTCCTTTAAACTGATTTCCCTATGTAGCAAAGGGTAGTTGAAGATGGGCTGGCAGGTCAGTGCATTCTTGTCCCGGCATGGGCGGTCCTCTCGGCCCGTGCAGTAGTGTGGGCCCATTCCCCGTCGGTCTGGGGAGAAGTCGTCAGATGCCCGCAGATCTCCCTAGGTCTTGGCTCACTAGATGTTTATCCTGGGGTCTTACATGCTGCTGCCAATTTGTCTGTCGGTGTTCTCAGGACCCTTGTTTGTTTACCTTTGTGAGAATGTGGCCTGCGACCCTAAAGCGCTCTAGTTGTATGTTGCATGAAGAGGGAGTGGAGTGTATGCAGATATAGCTTTCCGAAAAGTAGAGCTTGACATGTATTTCTCAAAATATGCCCAACAAGAGAATTCTGATTTCTTGAAGAGCGATCTCACGGTATTGGAGCCTGTAGAAAGTCTAGAGAATGAAGGATAGTGATTTTGCTTGCACGTCCCAGTGTTCATGTCCACATGTGCGAAAACATGGCTGTCTGAGAGTAACCTCCCTGTGGCGCTTAGGGCCCAGTCACCATGTCGGTAGGAGAGTCCCCGTGAGTGGTCAGAAGAGTGATTTTAACCCCTCTAATTTGTAGTCCTGGCCCTAGCTTTCTAGCCAGAAAGGGAAGCAATATATAAAAATATGAAATCTTAAACATACATAAGAGGTGCTGCCACCGTGAGGATAAAGTGATTAATTGCAAATACTCAAGGGTCTCTACATGACATTGATGGGAAATATCACTCACTCTGGCCTGAAAGGCACCCCTATTTCCATTCCACTTCAAGTTCTGTTTCAGGTCTCAATTACCTCATACCCATATAAAACCTGCAGCCTCCCAGCTGGTTTGTTGCTCCACATTTAACGTTTCCTGCTCCCTTTTGGGTTATACCAGGCTGCACCTCCTGAATAATCTTTCTGAGGAATCGCTCTATCAAGTCCCTGTTTAGACCGTTGGTGGTGTCTCATTGCCCAACAAATAAAGTTATCACTTCCCATCCTGGCATTCAGAGCCCTCTAAAGTCTGACTTTTGCCGTCTTCCCAGGCCATCCACCAGGGACTCTGTACCCAGCCTTACCTTTTCCACTCTGTGCCACTTTCACTCTCGCATGTCTCTACCTTTGTTCACACTCTCTCTTCTGCCTGAAAATCTTCCTCACCCTCCTGCCAGCAGTCATTCTGTCAAAATCTCATCCATCCTTTGTGACACAGTTCATTTTGTTCCTTTTCTAATTTGCCTTCTTTGGTCATTACCAACAGAGGGACCATTCTCTAGATTCCTGGGAGGGTTAGTTTGTATGACAGATTTGTGTACCTACTCTCACACAGCCTAGGATTGTAGGTATTTGCGTGCCTGTTTGATGTCCCTCAGTCAACTGTAAGCTCATTGAAGACAGGGTCAAATGCCTTGAACATCTTGTTATCTACGAGGCAGTCTGTGAATAGCTGTTGAATAATTGATCGGAGAGGGTGCTGAATAATGGAGGGGCCAGGTGGGAGGGAGAGCACTGCTGGCCGAGGACAGAAGCTAGCAGGTTACTGAGATATACGAGGTCAAACCAGGTGGGGGATGAGAGCAGCCCTGTCCCAGTGCCTTTATTTGAGCCCCTACCAACTGACATCGAGGGAAGGAAAGTCTCCAGCACATAGGAAAGTTGCCAGCAGTGTGGTGGGGCCCGCTGTAAGCAGTGCTTAAGTGTTTTTGTTGTTAAGGGTTTTAATTCTGAGCAAGCCCTCTCTCTCTAGAAGTAACACAAATGTTACTGTATAATGGTGAGATTATACCAAGTCCAGTGCATAGCCCTCTGGGTGACAGCATTGAAGTACTATACTGTGGAGGTGAAAAAGGTGAGGGTGGGGGACAGCAAAAAGGAATTTGTAACTAAGAGTCTCATGAACATACGTCACTGTGCTGCTCTAATTATTTCCCCATCCTCCACAGAACAATATGATACATCTTCAAAAACGCACCCTAATTCGCAGCAGGGAACATCGTAAGTAAAATGTTTTTGTTTATTAAGTTTGTAATACAGTTACAATTACATTCTAATTTCCCACGTAAATCTATTGCTTAGATTTTTACCCCTGCTTTCAAGTAGGATTTTCATAAAATACTGCTGCATTGTAGAGGGAAGACGCGACCTACATTTGTATTTGGATTAAGTTCTTTTGAAGGTTTCAAAGGTACCATAGAGTTTGCTAAGGGGTTTTCTCAAAAGAAAGGCATTTGAGCCATTATTTACATATTAAATGTGGAAAATAGAAGGTTTTAGCTTTATAAATTTCAGTCTTAAATAGCTTTAGCTTTTGGAGACAAATTTTGGGGGATGTGCATAATTTAAGATTTTCTGCCACTTTTTTGGCCTAGTTTTAACTAATAAAAAAATGAGGCGTGTTGCCCAGCTGTTCTTTATTAAGGCCAAGTAAGTCTAGATATATTTTGGGTTTTTGGAACAGTTTAAACTACATAATAAAGATTTTAAGATCAGCATTTTGACCCAATTTGTCGTTTCTTGGTGGTATTGAACTAATACTGCTTTCACACAACCAGAAGTGCTTCAGGGACTAAGTGACGCAGACTTTCTCTGCTTCGGTATCTAATCACTTACTAACATGAGTTTGCTAGTCTTGGGATTTCACATTCAAGCTCTAGCTTTCTCCTATTTTCTAGGGATACTATTTATTCCATGTATTTTGGAAGGAAGGATTGGAGGGGATTGACTATTTTAAAAACTGTATAGTTGACGTGAAGAGGTAATTTTATCTCCTACCACGACTGAATGTGGAACCAGGCTAAATCGTCGTTCCCTTGATGCAATTTGTTTTCATTTCACTATAACAAAATAAGAATAAAAGAACAATATAATGAGATTTTTTTTTAAAGGTTAATTAATTGTAGCTTAAGGGATAGATTATTTTAGTGTAATAAAAATGTTTCATTTGTGGTACTGGCAAATGGTGAATTTTTGTTTGTTTTTATCGTCTTTTACTAGAAAAAAATTAACTGTATGTCAGTTATACTCTCTCTGTCTCTTTTTTTTTTTTTTTTTTTTTTTTTCAAATTTACTGGCTCCTGAATTTGGAAAGTCTAGAATCACCGACTTAGACTTAAAGAAGGAAGAGGTTTTTAAACCACTTGATAGCTGGTAGATCCAAGAACCACAATTGTAATACTCTGCTGAAGCCCTGTAACTTCCCCAAGGTTTTGTACCTCGTATTCTTTATAGTGGTTGGTAGTAAAGCCCTTTAGACCATAAAAGGCCCTGGCCAGTATCTTTTGGGGGCAGGGAGGACCGGAGAGTTGACGAGCTCTCCTCCCCCTTGGCAGTAAGAATAGAGGGGAGGAGCTTTCCAAAGAGCCCAGTGGGTGGCGGCAGCAGCACCAGAAGGAAGCAGCTGTTTCCCGAGGCCTGTGGGTAGACCGAGAAAGGCAACTGGGTCTGACCTGGGCCTCTGAAGTAGCTTCAGAGCGAGCAGCTCAAAGTTACACCCTCCCACACCAATTGCCATCAGCTTTCAGGCTTAGGTAGGTGGTAGGGACTGAGACTGTTTTCTACGACAATTTTGCTACTCAGAGAAAAAGGTAGTTCTCCTGATAAGTGAGTGAAACCACTGAAATCAGAGGTGCCTGAAAGTTTCTAACAGGTACACTTATATCTTGTGACATGTGTAGTGTTTTCTTTATGGAAACAATTTGCTACATATAAAATTACCCAGAAAAGAATTTTGTTATGATCCTAGTGGATTTAGGGGACGGATGAAAGGAGGGCCTAGTGGAGGTGAAGAGGGAAGGGAAGAGTGGTAGAGGAGAGAAAGTAATACTGAGCCTGGGTAGGTAACAAGGGCTGTATGGTTGTGGTTGTATGGCAGTGGCGTTGGTGATATTGATAAGTGCCAAAATGAAATGTACCTCTAGGAAAAAGGAATCACTTTTATGGAGACTGGATGAAAGCGGTGTCCCAATTAATTTGTGAAGTGCAGTCATTGTTTCAGATTTAGTACGGTAAATCTCTTCGTTCTTACAGGTTAATTTGATCTAGTGTCGTTAGGGTTCTTTGACATGCACTTACACCACTTCGGTGACACACACGGTGCCAGGGAGATAGTCTAATGTACTTTGAATGTCAGGAAAAGAATGTTAATTATGGGGTCATTTGTACTTTGGTTTTAAAAATCAATGTAGGTCATAATGCGTTTTGTTTCAGAGTTACTAGTACTTGGGAATCCTTAGGAAAGTAGAGGAATACATACAAAGGAAAAAAGGGGGGCCTTGAACTAGAGAATAAACTTGTGAAGAGTCTGTATTAATTTTTATATCTGTCCAGACTTGGGGGTGGGGAGTAGCAGTTAGCCAGGTGGTAGAAGGATGTAGATGTGAAAGAAATATGTGCTGAATCTGTTGCTTTTAATTTCTGTTGTTGAAGTTCTAGTTAGTTCTCAAATAATGAATTGCTTCTGCCAAGCTTTGTGGGGAAGTGATTAGCTAGGATGTAAGTGCTATTTGTCCCTAAGTTTAGGGGAGGGGATGTTGCTTTAAGGGCTCCTGGATTTGGAATCCTTTTCCTTTCCAAGGCTTATATCTGCTGAATTCTGAAGGCAAAGTGTAAAGTATTTCCTTTTTTAATGTAGTTATTATATCCTTTATGTAATCGTGGATAGTTCTTTTGAGCATCCAGATGCAGTTTGCTGGTGTCAATTCTTCTGTCAGCCTTCCAAAAGGGAAAATCTGTTAATGTTTTGGAAACTATAAGGCAGTTGATAGGTATACTATTGTGGATGACTTTCTTCTCCCTTCCCACTCCGTACCCTGAAATTGCCAGATCCTTACTAGATGGTGCCCTCTTTTATTTTTCTTGTGTGTTTCTCAGAAATTATCAGTACTTATTTAGAGACAGAAATTAGCCTACAATAAAATTGTTATAATACAATTTGAAATTTTTATTATGTGGAAAGTTTCTTTTGAAATGAGGGACATATCTGGATGTAGAGGCTGGGGTTGGGATTGTCCCAGAAGGAAGTTTGATGGGAAGAAATGGTAAAGTTGATAAAGGCTGGGAAGAGTCTGATACCTTTTTAAGTGAGCTTGAATGTTCAACTTTTACAATAGTATTTGTTTTTAAATATCTTGGCAAAGAACTAAGAAAGCCCCATTCTTTCAGTTTATTGCATTATAAAATCATCACAGCAGGACACATGTCAGCTGAAATGTTCTAGAACTAAATCTGAAGAAGTGGCTTACTTGGACCAGTTCATTTAAATCATATTTAGCCTGAGGAAATTACCTTTCTCCTTTTTAAGACACTTCTTTTTTGTGTTATCTTTAAATGTTAGATTATATTATGTGAAAATGTTTTGCCTGGATCCTTTAATGACAACTCTAACTTAAGAGTGCTATTTGCTGATACATACTATGGAAGGAGTGGTAGAAATCACCCGAATGTGTAAAGCTTACATAAATGATTTGTCACTGAGATCATACCCCTGTTTCCTGAAAAAAAGGAACAGATATTTGTGCTGGTCAGTTATACCATGGTTTAACTACATTAAGCCTTTATCACATTATGTAATTGGAGATCCCATTCTTGACAATAATTCCCAGTACTCAATACCAGGCATTGCTGGGGAAGGATACATTTCTTTCCCCCACTCCCAGCTTATCTGATCAGGTGATCAGAATCCAAGGTTACTGGTGTTCATGATTATTTTGGTAACCTAGATATATTAGGAAATGTTTTGTTTGTTTTCAGGAGAAAAGGTAGAGGTGTAAAATAAAAGGAAGAAAGCAGATACAGCTTTTTTTTTTTTTTGAGTTAATCTTAGCCATGCTATAGAGAAATGAGAATTTGTAAGATTGAGTGTTGAAGAATTTCTGTTCTTAAGTGAAAGCAAGCAAAAAGAATCATTCTGTACAATGTTTTAAAAAATCTGCTCATTTCAGAATTGTAGTCACTAGGGAACATTAAACCAATATTTAGAAAGTACTGCAACTCCCAAATGTATAATCACCTCTTTTCCTAATCTGCACTGTGCTGTGAAAGGCTCATTGTAGAATTACAGTCTCTTGGAATAGTCAGTTTGACTCTTGGACTTCCAACTTGAATAGACAATATTCTAGGATCTCTTGCAGCACAACTTTTGACTTAACATTGTGTACAGGTTCATGCTGGAAACTTGCATAATGTTGAAGGGATATTCTGTTAAGACTGTGAAATGAAGCATATTTTGAATAATTATAAAAATACTGCCACGGTTCTGGAAGATCGTTCTCTCAAAATATTCACCTCGGAGCCATACTTTCTCAAATGATACAGCCATGCTGTGAACTACTTTGGGAGCAAGCCTTTAGGATGATATCCACTACTGTACTTGGTCTTAGACCAAAGGTCAAATAAAATGGACAAGAAGGATAAATTTATCAAGTGTGTATTGTAGAAATAGGTAAGTGCTAAGTAAATGAGTCCGTGTTTTACAAAAGAAAAATTGTTCTCACCATTCTTTAATTTGCTTTTGACTCCAATTATATACATTTTTCTCTGGGCTTGGCTCCAGGTGACTTGGAGATATTTCCAAAAATTGTCATTCATCCGTTCAGTGCGTAAAAACTGAACACATGCTGTGTTCCTGGGCTGCTTTAGGTACTTGGGGAAACAGTGGCCTGTAAGAGAAAATTCTTGTTTTCCACGACTTGTAACTAAATGAGGTGGCTCGTAATACAAACTAGGTGACACGATAGTGACAGGTTCGCTTGGGGGAAGAGTTTTTTTTGGGTGATGGTTGATACTACTGGGCAGGAGGTCAGGAAAGGTCTCTCAGAGGAGGTGACATTTGATCTGGAGCCTGAATGGTGAGAGGGAGGCGGGGAGTGCTTGCCACCTTTAAAAGGGCGTAATAATTTATGCTGCAGGCTCTGAAGGCATTTGAAGACATCAAAGAATAATCCTTATTGGAAGTGACTACTTTGGAGTAGTTCATTTGCATATGCAAAATGCGATTTTAATGGAAAATTAACGGTCCAGTGAAGTCTCATTTTTAATCATAACTGTTAATTTACTGCAATAAGTGACCCTAGACTAATTTAAACATGGATTGAAAGACTGAATAAAATATATTTTAAATCGCTAAGTGTCTATGAGCCCTACACTCATTTGTACCTTGCACCCACTCTGGGATGCTGGGCTATGAAACCAACGAGATGTGGTCCACTTCTCTGTCTCGTCTCCCGTCCTCCCACCTCCCCCCTGCAGAGGCCTCCAAGGCCCTCCATAACCTCCCTCTCTGCCTCTCGCCTCCTACCCTCCCTTCCCCCGTATACCAGTACATGGTCCATTTTGGCCACCTTGGCCTCTTGGCTGTTTTTTGTGCCTTGATTATTCTTCCCCCCAATTCCTCCTTTCAGGTCTCCCCTTGTATGTCATCCCCTTAGCAACATGGCCTTCCCTTACCCCACGGGGAAGAGTAACTCACACCCATCCTTTCTCTTTTATACTTTTGCCCTTTCTTAAGCGTCTTACCCATTGAGAAAGTATGTATTTTAGTTGTTTATCTCCCTCCTCTAGTCTGTAAGTGCCACAAGAGCAGGGATTTTTGTTTGCTTAGGGTGATATCCATAGAGTCTAAAACAGAGCTTGGCATATAATAAGTACTCAGAATAAATGTGGAAGAAAAAGTATTACCTATGAGCAATACTTAGTGGACATGATTCTCAGCAATAATTTTTCTAGATTTTGTCTCTAGTCTAGTATGTCACTCTTGCACTATTATTTTGTCATACTTATTGATTTAATCTTATTTATTAACTTTAAATTTCCCCTCGTTTATACTCATGTTTTTATCTCATGTCATTATTTTACCGCAGATAATTTTCACTTCATCCATGGTGTTTAAATAATCTTTTGCACCTTTGGGAACAGTTTTTACCTTACCCACCGTTAGCTCGAATACCACAGTAAATCATGTGCGGAATCACTTTCCCCTCTGTTTTGTTAGTCCATAATCTCCCATAAACAGTCGCTCCATAAATTTGAGTTCTGCCAACTACTGTCACCATTTGGAGATTTCTCTTTATACAAGGTGTGATCAAAAGACATAGTGGATGTTTAAATTAAAAAAAAAAATTATTACAGTAAAAGACACATTGCCATTAATCCCCCTCAAAATGCTCCCCCTCACTTCGAACACACTTATCCCATCATTCTTGCACTTTCTGAAGCAGTTCTGGAAGTCCTCTTTTGTGAGTGTCTTTACTCCTCCTCCAGGATGACAATACTCCATATTGCACATCGCTTCTGGTATGTGGCAATTTCTGTCAAATAAAAACATTACAGTGTGTCCTCATCCACCTTATTCACCGGATCTGGCTCTGTGTGACTTCTCGCTCTTCCCCAAAGTCAAAATGACCATGAAAGGTAAATGTTTTGAATCGATTCAGGACATCAAGGCAGTATGACAACGTAATTAAAGACACTCACAATAGAGGACTTCCAGAAATGCTTCACAAAGTGGCAAGAAGGACAGAATAAGTGTGTTCAAAGCGAGGGAGAGTACTTTGAGGGGGATTCATGGCAATGTGTCTTTTACTGTAAATTTTTAAAATTTAAACATTCACCATATTTTTTTTATCACATCTCATATGTTGTGTCACAACCCTTTAAGATCTGCTTTTTCATTTTATCACTTCTTGTATATGGAGTCCTCTTCATAATTTGTAGCCTTCCATCATCTTATAAAAAGCATTTGTAGTCCTTGCTTCATCGTTTGTCAAAAATGAATCAAAGCCTGATTGAATTTAAAATTTGGGGGATTATGTATATGCCTTGGAGCCCAACTTCTTTCTCTTTCCCTGCACTCTGTTGCCCATTCTGCCCCCAAATCAATTTTAAGTTTATGAGATTGTGCAAGTTTATACATTTTGACATGTTCATTAGCCATTTCTGAAAAGCATTACTTACCACTTTAAGCACACCTAATACCAGGGTTGTGACTTATTAATTGCAAATAACTGCTGTGAGCTTGCTTGCTTTCACTTACTCTTTCCCAAATAAAATGTATGGCCTGATCATAGGAAAGGTGAAGCCAAGAAATCAGGTCATTTAAATGGGTTTTGGGTTCTGAATTGAGCTGTTACAGAATATTGGCAATGAACTCTTTGGCAAGCCCAGGACCACGGCATGGAAAAGGCATAAAGGCTTGTCTGTGTGTCCTCACACAGTAACAGTTGGACTCTTGAGTCGTTGAAG
The DNA here is from genome assembly GCF_004115265.2 of Rhinolophus ferrumequinum. Lineage (NCBI taxonomy): Eukaryota > Metazoa > Chordata > Mammalia > Chiroptera > Rhinolophidae > Rhinolophus > Rhinolophus ferrumequinum. Next base: position 41,243,360 of record NC_046288.1, read on the forward strand.
CATGCCTGCCGGAACCTGTATGCGGCTCTTTAAGCTTTGCAGAACAGCTGCCTGAAGAATGCATTTGTATAAAGGGGTTTGAGGATTGTTTGTAACCTTTAAGTAAAAAGTTTACCTAACAGTAGTGTAAAATGTGGTTAAACCTACATGGTAGTTCAAAGAGTTGTTTTCCCTGAGCATTCGGCTTCTTTTGAACAGTGCCAGGGTAGGCCATATGGTGCCATATGCTTTGAAATAACTGCTCTGTCTTTGGCGTTTGAAAGTAAAATTCATTATTTGACCACTTTAAAAAGTATACAAGGTTTAAAGTTCATTGATTTTCATCAGGGAAAAATAGTATGTTCATTCTATACCAATAAGATAGTTTTCTTTTAAATGAAAGTCTTTCAGTGGCTTCTGAAATTTATATTTCATTCCGTCGGTTAGATTTTCTAGCCCTTGTGTCCAGAGCAAGAGGATCATATCAGATGGAATGGCTTTGGTGTCGTGGCTCCAGCATATTCCAGCTTGATGACCTTAGGCAAGTCAGGTGGCCGTTCTGAGACCATATGCTCATTTTTGGAATGTGAGGAGATGGTCAGAGCTGGCCCCTAGGGCTGTGAGGAAGGGAATGCCTGTAACCTTCCCAGAGTGGGTGCAGCTGTGTAGTACTGCTACTTATTCAGCAAAAGGGGTGCTGCTATGCATTCAGCTAGCTTTTTAGCATAGCTGCCAAGTTTTAGATATAGATGCTGTGAAGGTGAAAATGACTTGATCCTGCCCCAGAAAAGCTTACAATTGAGTACATCCCTTGGGCCCTATGTTCTCTTGTCCTAGATTTTATTGGTATGAATGAGACTGGGTCTAAGAGATTTGATTCTCTTTTAGTGGGTGGAAAGGTGCTCCCCCAGATGGGCTGTAGTTAACTTTGTCATTCTTCACATTCAATGGCCAGGTCTTTCACATACAATATGTGAGGTATAGTGTGTTTTACTCTCATGTGCTTGGCCTCAAATGTAATTGTTTGTGGGACAAGTAGAGTATTTTAGCAGCTGATTCCTTTAATTTTTCACTTTATCACTATAAATAAAACCTTTACCTGTCATCAGGTTGACATTTTCCCAACTATATAGATTCTTTTTTAAAAAAAAAATCACAATGGCATTCATGATTAATTTTCTATATAAGCAAAACTTCGTTATGGTTTTTAAATAACTTTTTATCTTAATAGAGATGCAATAAATGTTCGTTATAAAAAAACTTAGGAAGTATTTCTTTTCTCCATTAAGAGCATATTGTTTTATGTTAAGTTACTCATCAATGGTGATATGATTAACTGTGGTTTCTGGAAGATTCTGTGGTTACTGTTGGCTGGGTTGGCAGACACTGACAATACACTGTGTCTCCGGATTCTCATGTCAAATAAATTACACACATGAATTTTGATGAAACGAATTACCACGTGTAAATCTCTAGTACATCCTACGTAAGTGGTAGATATTGTTTGACCCTATTGGTTTATCATTGCTTTTGAGTGAGTGTGTCTTTGGAGATGTCTTTAGCAATCCTCCTTCAGAGGTAACTGGCCTTCAACCCCTTCTAGGTCCTGAATAAGTTTCGTACCTGCAGGCTTGTTTTGTTATTGTCTACCTAACACTCTGAAAGGGAAATTTGCAGAATCTGAAATGCATTTTTACAGTCCCTTTTATTCCTGAACAGCCAGTAGAACTGAAGTCAGAACATACTGGCTTTCTCACTTACTGACCATGTCTTAAATATACTTTCTGGCTGACTTTTGGAGAATGTTTTCATGGAAGCTAGGCATTCAGTAGCTAGGCAAACAACTTACAAGGTATTTAGTCCTCCTCTAACAACAGGAAGCGTCGGTGGATTACATGGTCATTGATATTTTAGGAAATCAAGGCAAATCAGTTTTATACAAAACAAACCCAATGACTAAGAAACAAAGAGGTCCATTTACTGTGGTTTTGTTGGTGATGGTTAATACTGAACACACTTCGTCAGAGTTTTTTGTTGTTTTTTGTTTTTTTCTCCTTACATTTATTCCAAAGATACATCTTTTATCTTTTGCTTGTGTTACCCAGGCCAAGACACCATTCAGCAGTAAACCTGTTGAGTGACTTTTATACCATTATGATTGCTACTGCCAAGCCCTACATCTGAGGCTGTGTTTTCTAGCCTGGCTAAAATAGGACCTTAGCTTTCATTAGATAAATATTGAGTAAGATCTACATTTACAAGTAGCTAACAGTTTTCATATTTTTTAGAAACTTATCACGATGTTTTTACTACATTTGTTGGTGGAAATACCTCCTTGGCAAAATAATAGTATTGCATGTAGGTAGTCATTATGAGAGCGCCAAGTTTTAGAAAATACAGTGATTTTACCAAGGACTCCCAAAATAATCATGCCTGCTTACTTCAGTGGCAGGTAGTGGATTTGCACTAAAAATTGTTGGTCAGATTATTGAAGAAGTATTTTTGGAAGTACTGAAGGATTATAACCTCCAATATAATTTGGTTTTTGGAGCATCAGTAATACTCAAGCAGACTTTTTCCCCCCCACTTATAACATTTCCTCAAATAGTCATGCTCATAAATTTTGGAGGAAGTGGGACAAAGCAATTACTGATTCATTCCTTTGATTTTGGGTATCTCCATGGAAGAAGGTAAAAGGGAAGAGATAGGGAAGGGCCTAAGATTTGAGTAAACATATACAGATTGAAAAATGTTTGCTTTTAATATTTAGGTTTCATAACCAGACTACCTAGAGATGAGTATTAATATAACTTTGAGGAAGTGAACTAAGTTTTTATTTTTACCAGAATGATAGCAGTGAGGTGACACGTATTTTCTAGAAAACAATATTATTTATATTACTACCCTTTCCACTGATCAATGTTCAAACAGACAAAAGAGAATGTTTTTGTGTGTATGGAAAATAAAGTTCAATTTTATTAATGTCCTTTCGACAAAAAGGTAAGGTAAGTGCACTTTTTGGTGACACTTGCCTTGATAGGTAAATCCGACTTACTATGTATTTATTTAATTCATAGCACTTTTTAAGTGTTTGGCACTGTTCTAAGCACTTTACAAATATTCATTTCTCCAGTATTAAATCATTTAATGCTCAATCATTTATTCTACTTGTTAGAGACTATAGAAGGAAATAATTTGAGTGTAGTGTATCTTCCTTTCTCTTTCCTTTCCCCTTCCACTTCCCCTTTCCTCTCCCCTCCCCTCCTTTCTTTTTTTTTTTTAATTAAAATTTATTGGGGTGACAATGGTTAGTCAAGTTACATAGGTTTCAAATGTACACTTCTGTAATATAGTATCTATATATCACGTTGTGTGTTCACCACCCAGTCAGTTCTTCCATCACCATATATTTCACCCCGCTTACCCTCATCTACCACCCCTGCCCCTCTTACCCTCTGGTAACCACTAAACTATTGTCTGTGTCTATGGGATTTTGTTTGTCTTATTCCTTTGTTGCTTTCAGTTTTATATCCCACATACCGACTTTTTCTGTCTTATTTCGCTTAGCATAATAATCTCCAGATTCATCCTTTTTGTTGCAAGTGACACCATTTCATCTTTTCTTATGGCAGAGTAGTATTCCATTGTGTATATATACCACATCTTCTTTATCCAATTATCTATCTAAGGACACTTTGGTTTCCATCTCTTGGGCACCGTAAATAAAGCTGCAACGAACATCGGAGCACATATATCTTTACGGAAAAATGTTTTCAGATTTTTTGATTATATACCCAAGAAAGGGATTCCTGGGTCATATGTTAATTCTATTTTTAATTTTTTGAGGAACCTCCACACTGCCTTCCATAGCAGCTGCACCAATCTGCATTCCCACCAACAGTGTACGAGGGTTCCTTTTTCTCCACAGCCTCTCCAACACTTGTTGCTATTTGTCTTGTTGATGATAGCCATTCTAACTGGGGTGAGGTGGTATTTCGTTGTGGTTTTTATTTGCATTTCTCTCATGATTAGTGATGTTGAGCATCTTTTCATATGTCTATTGGCCATCTGTATGTCTTCTTTGGAGAAATGTATATTCAGGTCTTCTGCCCATTTTTTAATTGGATTGTTTTTTTGTTGTTGTTGAGTTGTATGAGTTCCTTATATATCTTGGATATTAGCCTCTTATCGGAGGCGTTGTTTGCAAATATCTTCTCCCATTCTGTTGGTTGCCTCTTTATTTTGTCGATGGCTTCTTTTGCTGTGCAGAAGCTTTTTAGTTTGATATAGTCCCATTCATTTATTTTAGCTTTTACTTTCCTTGTCTTTGAGGTCAAATTCATAAAATCCTCTTTGAACCCATGGTCAGTAAGTTTAGTAACTGTTTTCTTCTATGCAGTTTATTGTGTCAGGTCTTATGCTTAAGTCTTTGATTCATTTTGAATTAATTTTGGTACATGGTGACAGAGAGCAGTCTAGACTGCAATCCCTCCTCTCCTCCTTTCGTGGACCTAGTTACTTTAGTCTTGAGGCTGGCAGCAAATCCCTGTCTCATAGTATTTCTGCTTTCAGTGCTCACATGTGTGAAGGATTCAATTGTGAGATAGTAAGGAGCTTGGACCGAACTAGTTTCTGTGTTATAATTGTAAAACTTACATTTCCAGGAAATAAAGCATTTAATGAATAAATAAAACCTATACCTAGTCCATCCCCTTTTTAAAATCATTAAGCGTATCTTCTGTTGATATGCTAAAGAAGTTATTGAAATGATGATAAATTCTGCAGTGTCTCTGTCCCTGTCCTTTCTAGCATGCTTGAAGATGACCTTCAGCTTAGTGACAGTGAGGACAGTGAGAGCGAACAAGTAAGTTCTGTATTCCCCGTGACACCAGGAATCCTTTTTAAATCCGTTTAACCTTCCAGAACTGTTTATCCTAACCTGTATTTTGTTCTTTTCCTGGTCCTTCTTCCCCTTACTGTGAATGCCTAGACCCCAGAGAAGCCTCCTTCCACATCTGCACCTCCAAGGTACTGTGTACTGCTCTCTCCCCATCTGTACAAAACGTTTGCGTTTCTCTACCAACTGGGGAAAATACAACCTTATGTAGTACTTTCATCGCTTCTTCATGGGGAAGGATATGGAGCTTCACAGTTAAAAGAAAGCACCTGTTTAATCTTTTGGAAGCTTCAATCAAACATAGGTTGTTAACTCTCTAAAAGAGAAGGAGCCCCTGCACCCACCCAAATCATCAGTTTGGGTGATAAATATTTTTGAGAGTTTAAAATAAGCTAAATCACTTCCATCAGTATTATGTAACCAGTATTTGAGAAGTTATGCTGAAGAGTCCAGTGTTATTAGAAAGTGACCGATTTGCAGTGTTTTCAAAAATTATAAAGCTGAATTTTCCATGGTGCCTTTTTTCTTTGTTATGTGAATTTTCTAATTGTTTCAGTTGCTCTTAAAAAATGACCTGCAGTACATTTTAGTGTGATAGAAAATGGCACTGTTTTCACTTTGTCACCAGCTAGCTATGTTTTAAAAAAACATGATGCTTTAATTCTGGAAATGGGAACGATCTGCACCGTCTTTCTGTTTCCCTTTGGTACTGAATTTAATGATTTAGTATGCCAGCACCTGACCTCCATGGTCAGAGTGAAATTACGCCGTAGCTGTTTTACTCCCTTGAGATGTTGTCTTCCATTCCAAGCCAAACTCAGCAGTAAGAACCTTCCTCACATACATGTGATGTCACAGCTATTGTGGGGGGAGCTCGAGTAATTGTAAAAGGTCCTGTGGATTCATAAGCCCTGCTCCTTTATTTATATCCTATTTTGTTCAGTAATTTCTGGTGGCTTATAGTGACTCATAAAATATGACAAAGTACCTATCTTAAAAGTGGAGGAGAAGAAAAATAGAAAAAAACAAAGTGGGGATAAGTCAGAAGCAGGAGTCACACAGAAGGTGTCTCTCATTCTGATCATCACTGGCTTAAGCTACCTGAGTGACAGTGATCGCAGACCTGACGCGACATTTCATATGAGGAAGTTATGTCCTAGGCTAGTGTTTTTGTTTTAAAATTACCTCAACTAGTGGTTTTACTGGTTTTATCATCGAATAATTTTTTTCTGCTTATTCTCGTGTAATTTATTTAATTTATTTATCACTTAATATTTTAGGCAGATATGGAGGCTTTCAAGATTCTAGTTGATTTATTGCTTCGGCTAATGCCATCAAGGCAAGGTTTTAAGATCCCGCTTTGAAATTCTGTGTATGCCCAGCAGTGTGATCAGTACGTGTTTTCTCACTGACCTAGAGTTACTGCCCTGTTCTTAAAACTTGTGGTACTTAATCTCTACTTTCGCTGCTATTTGGGATCATCCTAAGCCACTCGTAAAGAATGGCCTATTTTATAATTCTGCCCACGCGTGTGACTGGATTGCCTTTGAGGTCACTGTCCAAGGAACACCGTTTGTATGCAGGAGTCTTTGCCATACAGTTATTTCTCGTATAGAGCATAGAGGGAGCTTTTAACGTATTGGCTTATTTCATAAATTAACTGCTTTGGGTTATAGATAGCAGGGGTCGGCAAAAGTAAAGTATCAGAAAGTAAATATTTTATTTAAATATTGGTGGGCCATAGAGTCTGTGTTGAAACTAGTTAACTCTGCTTTTGTACTATAAAAGCAGACATAGACAACACACAGAATAATGGGTGTGGATATGTTCCAATAAAACTTTATTTAGAAAAAGAGGCAGCTAGCCCCTGCCATGGTTTACCAACCCCTGACGTGAAGCACCCGGCATCTGTATAGTTCAAAATGTTCATTATGAGCAAAATTCCACAGGCTCCTTCTTTATGTAGTTATCTGGTGAGCTATTTTAAGAGTTTTTGCTGATTTTTGCGTGACTGTGGGCCTTTCTCTCAACTGGATGGTATGGTATTTTAGTAAGATTAGATAATATTGAGGCCCTTCTTTCAAGTTGCAGAAAAATGAGCAAAGCAGGAAATGAATAAAGAGGGGGAAAAAATCCACCTTGCGTGGTGTCTTCAGATGATCTCTTTCGGTTGCTTTGCAGCGCTCCGCAGTCGCTTCCAGAAGCAGCGGCCTCAGCACATTCCAGTGGTGCCGAGTCAGAGAGCACCACTGACTCAGACAGCTCCTCGGACTCCGAGAGCGAGAGCAGCTCAAGTGACAGCGACGAGAATGAACCCCATGAAACTGCAGCTCCTGAGGTACCGTGTCCCCTCCAGGAGGCAATCTAAGATGGCAGCGTTCTGTCTTTTGGGGCTAGCGTGCTGGGGCCAGACCCAGACCGTGGGACTGAGTAGTTTTTTTCCCCTGGGGCAATGCTTTTCTGCTCCTACCCTGTGGAACCAGCTGTTTCTAGTTATTTCTTACCAAACATTTGGCAGTGGAGGTTTGAGAGAGAGGTCTTCTCTCCCCTGATAGGTTCTTCTCCGTAGTTGCTAGTGTTGTTTTGAAGAGCAACTCTTTAAGAATGTTTGCACACCATTTTCTTTTCCCTGCTTTTGAAAAAGTGAATGCGTTTTTAGTAGGCTGCTGTTTTCATATTAATGAGAATTCTTTTTGAAATTTCAGGAATGCATGAATTAAGGAAATCAGAAGTAGATAGCCTGATTTAGCAAAGGTCAGGAACATGAACTAGAAATAAGTTATCAGAGATTCTATTTTTGAATCACTGAAAGCAAGGCATTAAATTGATGGCGAAGTGATTTTGCCAGGGCTGTGTTTCTTGCACGCTCTGATCCACGTAAAACAGCGATAATTGTGTTTGCCTGTCACCCGCCCTTGGGACATATTGTAAAGATAACCAGATGGGATTGAAAATCTCAAGCACTGCATTTAGAGGATTTAGGCTATGTACTGGGTTGTGGAGCACAAGAAATTTAGTAACAACTAAAACGGTTGCCAAATGCCCTCAAACTTGGAGTAGCAGTGTAAAAATTATGCTGGAGAAGGATACTTAGTGAAAAGGGAAGGCATTTTTGGTGAACTACACCAGCTTGTATAGAGAAAATTGTTTTGCATGTTTAACATGGGAATGCTGGGAAATGAGACTTTCTGATTAAGAAAGTGTTAAAATTTTTATATTTGCCTCTGCTGTTTAGAAAGCAAGGCAGTTCCACTAGAGCATTAACCAAATCCATCTGGAGATTATATAGTGAGACTTAAGAACCATGTCTGAGGGCAAGGGAGGCTGAGAAAATAACTGAGTGTCATTTTTTGTTAGATATGAGTTTATGTCTGGCACAGAGTAAGTGCTCAATAAACATTTTTTTGGAGTGAATTAACATAGATCAGCCTTAACTGCACTTGAAGTGCCTTTCAGATTTTAGAAACTACTCTGTGTTTCTGGGCGTTCTCTGTTTCCTTGTGTGATGCTAATTGCTGTTGAAATAATTTTTCTGTTCCTCAGGGAAAAAGATTGAATATGCTCTACAGAGGAATTATGTGATTGTTCACTGTTAATGTTTATAAAATCTTTGCTTTGTGTCTCACCTTATTCAGTCAAAAAAGTCTGCACGCTTCCTTCTACTCATAGAAGGAAGAGAATTTAATTAAATAGTAAAATTCAATTCCGATGAAATGGTAATGGTACAGATTGGCTGAATGATTGAAACTTGAAAGAAAGATTTAATCTGGTGTTTGATTTAATGAAACAATTATATCTTGTTGCTCAAGAGGTTACTGGAATAAAATTAGAGACTGTTGGATAAAAAATAAATGTTCCCATCCTACTTTATTTTTTCAAATTGCCTTACTGAATAGGGTCATATTTGTACCTTTCAGTGTTGCTGTGCAAATCTAGACTTGGGTATGGTTTGTATGTTATATACTGAGGTTCAGAAATATTTTGTCTTTGTCTAGATTTTAAACCTTTAATTTTCCCAAGGTATCTATCTACTCTTCTTTCCTCTTAAAATAATACGTTCATTATTGTAAATCTCCTGTGTTAGTTGAGAGTAACATGAATTCCATACATAATATAGGCCATAGTTACTAATTATAACTTTCTCAACCTTTTCTTTATTCTATTTTTAATGCTGAGAAATTTTCCTCTGTGTCTCCATTTTAAATTCATTTGACAAGTTTAGAGATCTTAAGACAACCTGAAATGTTATATGCACGCCAGATGAGCTGGTGGTGAACTTGGGAAAAAGCAGATTTCAGTGTTTGCTTTAATAGTGGGGACCAAATGTAAACTTCAGCTTTTCTAAATATATGGGACACCTCGCCTTTTTCACTGTTTGAGTAAAGTTCAGAAAAAACCGATTCTGTTCTCGATTATTCAGGGATCTGCTTAGTTGTCTAATCATTCGTTGTCCATTTCTTTGGTAGTAAACTACCGTGGTTGATTGCTAACGAGGCTATTGGTACTTTTTCCTGAGTTACTTGATTAAACCACCCCTCAGTCCTAACAGGTTGGTAGCTTTCCTTTCACCTGTAAGTAAAATAGCAACACTGAAGATTCAGACCCATATCCCATTACTTCTGGAGCCCTTTTATTTCCTACTACACCGTGTTGCTTCTCTCCTTCCTCCTTTCTTTCAAGTTTTGGATTCATACTACCCCACAGGTATGATATTTTACTGGCAAAGTAGGCATGTGTTGTGTCTAGCTTAAAATTTTTTATTCAAAATCATAATTCACTCTAAAATACATAAATTTTTGCCAATTTTAGAAGTTAGGAGAGGTAAAAGGACATATGGTCAAACATTTATGAAAATGCTTAATGGAAACTAATCATGTATTTTTTCACTTCCCGTATGCAGTGTTTGGCTTGCTCCAATGTTGGAAGGCAGGGGGAGGGGCATGAGCAAAGGCAGAAGAAGAAATGAAAGTTCGAACCTTGATCCTATCCAGCACTTACACTTTTAAAATTCATTTTAAAATCTATTTTTAACCAATCCCTCATGGGAAAGCTTTCCCCAACACCTAAATAACATCTGACTAAAAGGAATTCCATCCATTTTACGTCTTTATAGTAGGTACACAAAAAGAATCGTCCCTACCCTTGCCCCTCCTTCTGGGCACACCAGCTCAATTTTACCCAGCAATTGGGCCATATGCCTCCCTTCTGGACATTTTTAGGGCTGCAGCAGAAGAAAATGTGATTTATTTCTGTAACCAGGACATTCCTTTAGGGACTACTAAATGTATCTTATACTGCCCTGCTTGGGGAGGGAAAAGGCAGGTGCTACCTAGACCAGGGATGATACTTGTTTCTGGTTCACGCATACGTGCTCTTCTATACATCTTCTGTAGTGACTGGAGTACAGTTGTCTCCAACACAGCCCTGGTGAGATATACCCTTACCTTTCCTGAGAAAGGGTTTGAAGGGTTTGCCGGGTTTGGTTCCTGAAGTGATTGGCAAGTGGTATATCCTAATGCTTTGTCCCCAGTTAACCTCTAGTATTAGCACACCCTCAAGTCTTTGCAGGAAATAATGTTTGACAAGAAGGTGTTCTGTGCTAATCTTTTCTCTACCCTTAACAATCATCCTGACTTGTTAGAATATTGAATACAGTTTTAGATTACATGTGACAAAATGCCTGGCACTTAAGAGTAGTTTCCTCTTCCCTCCCTCCCTGCTCTGAAATTCAAATGTGAGCCCGGATATAGAGTTGATGTAAGTAAAAGGAACTGTAAAGAAGTTATTCTAGGCAGCAATATAGGGTAAGCAAAAAAAAAAGATTATGCAGCCATCTTTCTGGCCAAAGTATGGTCCTATCGAATTCCTTAAAGTTCCTCTTAGTTCTATTCTGTTTCAATCGCACTAAGTCCAAACGACCTACCTGATCATTTTATTACCTAACCTTTTTCCAGCCAAAAAGCCTTTACATTATATCCACATATCTTTCATGCATTAAGTTTGCATGTTTTTATAGAGTTGAATTACTTGGGATATTCCACTTGGGAAACTTGTTCGCAATCTTCCCTGTAAAATATTGTCCACCTACTGGAGTGATCTCCTTAACCCATAATTTAATCAGTTAAATCTGTGTGGAATATCTTTCAGTTAACTTCCTAGTGCATTGTGCATATGATTTAGTCATTCATACAAACCGCCTGTCAGATGGATCTTAAGAAAAACATGTAGCATGCCAGTGATGTACCTCCCTTTAAAAAAGTATAATATTATTTACTCTAATAGATCCTAGTGTTTTTCTATATGGTATAATATTTGTAGGTATAGTAATATACCTACAGGAATGCTCAAATAAATATCTCATGTACACCACTGTATGCAAGACATAATAGTGGAACTTGGAGATACAAAAGTCTCTGTCATTCTGTTAATAAGATTTAATAATCTAGTTAGAGATGGTTAGATACATCAATCATCAGTTAGCAACAAAGATTTAAACAACAGTTGAGGTAACAGGAGATATCAAGAACGTCGGCTTATTTGCCGTATCAGTTGCACAGATAATCAGTATAATATCATTGCTCTGAAATGTGTGTTCTGGAGCCTCCCTTTGTGTCTTAGAAAAATAGGTGCTATTTCAGACCCGATTGCCTGTAACAAGAGAATTAATGCTTGATTTTTAAAGACTTCAAGTGGGACTCATGCTTGGCTAACATGACCGCACTTTATTCTTTCTATCAAGGTGTAAAATTTGAAAATGAGGGTGTATCTGTGATACACTGAAAACCTTGTCACATAAGTGTTTATGATGTTTTAAATAAATAAGATAAGTGATATCAAATCTTGAAGTAATTTTCAGTTGAAAAGTATGTCAAAAGATAAATCATGAAGCCCGTAGGTAATCACCAAGACTTACTTTATTCATTAGCCTTCTTCTGAAAATCCTTGATAAAGGACTCTTTTTATTCTTCAGTTCTCCCTATTATAGAATAGTTTACAAGTGAAATGTGTCAATTCTGTTTAAGTTAATACTGTAACATTAGAACAACATATTTATATCACAAAGATTTCTTAGCAGTTGTCAGTGGTTACGTTGGTTCAGCATTTAATGGTCTATTATTAGTCGATATCTGCTTCAGCAAAATTCCCATAGCACAAGAGAATTGGAAGATTGTTTTAAGGGTTAACTGTTACAGAATTTGACCTGTAATTAGAGGAAGTTACAAAGGACCTGAAGTCTTAGGTTTGGAATGATGACACCTCCCCAGGACAGTCCTGCAGGAGCGGGAGCAACACAAAAGAAGAGTCGATCACCATTGTCAGTTAACGCTTTTCTCTTTTTTCTTCATTTTAGCCCGAGCCTCCTACAACAAATAAATGGCAGCTGGACAACTGGCTGAGCAAAGTCAGCCAGCCGGCTGTGCCACCAGAGGCCCTGGGGAGCGCAGAGCCCTCTCCTCGGCACCCGGACGGGAAGGGCAAGGCTGGTGACGGTGGCACCACGAGTCACGAGCACTCGGAATCCAAAGATCCTCCCCCGAAAAGCTCCAGCAAAGGCCCTCGGGTCCCTCCGGAAGGCCCCCACGCTGGCAAGAGGAGCTGTCAGAAGTCCCCTGCCCAGCAGGAGCCACCGCAGAGGCAAACCACTGGAACCAAACAACCCAAAAAACCCATCAAGGCATCTGCCCCAGCAGACTCTCGGGCCAGCTTGCAGGTGGAGAGTGAGCTGGGACTTCTTCCCCATGGCTCCAAGGACCAGCCTTCCAAAGATAAGCCCAAGGTGAAGACGAAAGGGAGGCCCCGTGCTGGAGACGCCAGAGAGCCCAAGCCAGCCGTGCCCACCCCCAGCGAGAGGAAGAAGCACAGGGCCGCACCCCCAGCCCCCTCAAAGGCGCTCTCGGGCCCGGAGCCCACGAAGGACAATGTGGAGAACAAGAGCCCTGAGCACTTTGCCCTCGTTCCCCTGACTCAGAGCCAGGGCCCCCTGCACAGCGGTGACAGTGGTGGCAGGACTAGTGGCTGTCGCCGCGCTGTGGTGGTACAGGAGGACCGCCGGAAGGACAAACTGCAGGTGCCTTTGAGAGACACCAAGCTGCTCTCCCCGCTCAGGGACACGCCTCCCCCACAAAGCTTAATGGTGAAGATAACCCTCGACCTCCTGTCTTGGGTACCCCAGCCGCCTGGGAAGGGAAGCCACCAGAAGAAACCGGAAGACAAACAGCCACTGGCTGGGAAGAAGCTGGATTCTGAGAAGAGAAACTCAGACAACTCAAGCAAGTTGGCCAAAAAGAGAAAGGTGAGTGAGGGGGCCTGGGCTCCCTCGCCGGTGTGGCGTGTGCCTGCTGTTGGCTTAGGGCTGTCCTTGGCACTAGGTTAGAGCCCCGAGTTGTCTTAGAAGAGACGGGAAGCCTGTTTGGATTCGATCCAGCCTTTGCTCCTAAACCAGAAGTTATTCTTTCATTGCAGACTTGGATGCTTCCCACTCTGCAGACAGGCATTGCGAAGCGCCAGGTTCCTTCAGTGGTCTTGCGAGTTTGAAAAAAGATGAGGCAGTCCCGAGAAAGGATAGCTTGTTTTAGAATAATGGCACATCTGGGGGTACTTTTTTATTTATTCTGATAACATATTTACCACCTGGCCCATTAGCTTTTGCCCTAGAAATTAAATATTAATTAATGTAAGTTAATTAAAAGTAAATTAAATGAATTGAAATGTTAATTAGTATTCTGAATTCCTGAAAGAACTTCTATACACTGAAATTGAGTAAATTGCTCATGGCTGCCTAGTACCTCATTAATTTGAACCCTCCAGATTTAGAATGTGTGACCTCTGTTGTTGACTTTTATTAATAAGCAGAACAGAACGTTATAAAAAGTTTTAGAGCTATTAAACTTATGGTTAGGACATTTTGTTGACTAATATCGGCTGGTATGGTATACTGTAAAGTATTGAAAATCTGTCATTTATTAAGAATTATGGGAGTTTTTACTTAGTGGATGAACATAAAAAAGGAAAAATAAATCCCTGCATTACTTAAGAACCTCAGTTAACACAAACATACCACTATTTTGGACAGTTTCCTTCCTTCCTTTATTTTGAATCATTGAGCTTCTCGTAGGCGTTTTTGCTGCTTCTTGTTGATGAAAGATGAGTGGGTTTCTCCCCAGCAGCATTCCCAAGCCAATCTGCCCAAGATTCAGAGTGAGAGGCACCAGAAGAGCCAACTCTTCCCTGCTGAGGACGAGGAAAAGTTTTAACACTCTCATAACTACACAAAAAACTTCTTACTCATTTGTGGAAGCTGATCTAAGAATAACAAAGGACAGAAAGAGCACTGAAGCCTGTTGTCATGTCTTTGATTCAACTGATTACTCCACCAGGTTAAAAATATAACATGACTTTACAAAATAGTTGAGGGTGACTGTTTCCTTCAGAACCTTGTTGCATGAGACATGCAGGCATTGTCACCATAAGAGCCCTGGGGGCAAGTCAGCTGGGGTGGGATCCAGTGCTAATTGATCATGCAGCTTCAGCTAGCAGAGGGAGTATTTTCCCTCATGCCAGGTGTTTGTGTGTTAAAGGTGTAAACCTTAACGGAGGAAAACCGTGATGGACCTGGGTAGGAAAATGGTACCTGCATCCAATATGCCTGAAAAGACTTCAAAGATATACTCATTTACCTCCTCCTCCTGGGAAATCACTTTTTCACCTGTCCCTCCAGCTACCATGGTGGTGTCTAGTGAACAGTGCTCACCTTCTGCATTAGCTGGAGTGGGGAGACGGATTAGCTTCTAAAATGCTTTTACTACCGTGTTTCTCTGAAATCTTATCGGAAAGACCTAACCGGAAAATAAGCCCTAGCATGATTTTTCAGGAGGACATCCCCTGAACAGAAGCCCTAATGCATCTTTTGGAGCAAAAATTGATATAAGACCTGGTCTTATTTTCAGAGAAACACAGTAACCAGGGGGAAATGTTAGACATTGGAGGCTCTCCCTGGCAGTTCTCAGCCCAGCCCCCACTCTATTGCAAATCTGGAAGTGTTGCTTGCAGCTCCCCAAAGGGAAACTCAACTCTCCCTGTTGAGTATATGAACTGTGCCCTCCAAAAGCCATTCCCGGCTCTTGGCTGAGCCCGTTTATCTTTCTGTTTAGAGGAATGGAGAAATACTAACGACCCCCTCGTATTAGTCAACTGTGCTTTCTTTAAAGCTCTGGCAAGCAGCAGAGGGCTCTGGGCCCGGGAACAGTCTGCCTCTCTGCGTGGCACTGACAGGATCCGGGTCTGAATCAGTGGTTCCAAACCCTGGCCGCGCTCGTACAGTCACCCGGGGAGCCGTTAGTACTGGTGGCAAGGTGTGCACCCGCAAAACCCCACCCCCAGTGCTATTCTTAAAAGTCTCAGTTAATCCGAATACGTAGTGGGGGGCTGGGAGCCCATGCAGCAGAGTCTTACCCCAGGGCCAAGATTGTACAAAGCTAGTTCCTTGGATCAAGCAATCCAGTGTGCTGTGTTGTAGACACCATGGATCTCAGCAACCAGGAGTTCCTTGCTTGAAGTATGTCACTAGTTAGAAACATTACTTAGAAGCTTTCAGATAAATCGATAAAAAATCAGCCCCCCAAGTACATATTCCATGATCAGAGAATCGTGTGTCAGTTGGTTTTCCTTCCTGCTGGGTCCCAGATACTATTAATACCGAACATGACTAGCCTCAGCTCCTGCCCTGCGTGAAGCGGGCTTCCTCTCTTCGTGTCCTGACCCCGACTCCTTCGGGTCAGGGCGTCAGCTGCTCCCGTGGGCAGCCCAGCACAGAAGGAGGGCCGGCCTCCTTTTAAGCTTGGGCCCCTTGCCCCAAATTGGGGTAGTGGAGACTTACTCGTATTCTTCATTTTACGTGTGATCACAAGAAGCAGTTCGCAAAGGGTTTAGTGAGAAAGTTAAAGAATGTTCCTGATATTTCCTATCAGTGGAATTTAGAGTTTTTATTTAAAGGCCCTTTAGGGTCTGTCTCTCTCCTGGTGCGAATTTAGCAAATGTTTTCAGAGGGTGAACAGATTCTTGAAGCTATTTTAGATTTAAAAGGATGAGAAGATGCTCATGAAGAGTTAGCAGCTGTGAGGAAGCCATCGGGTGTGGCTCCTGTGGCAACGTACACGTATTATGTGTACAGAGCATTTCACTACAAGGTGTGGGCAGGAAGCAATTCACGGCGAAAGTGGAGAGACTTGTGAGGGTAAGCAGGCATGACCACACACAGTGCTGTTTACATAACCTACAGAAGTTCAGACTGATCAGAATTTAAAATAGTTCAGAATTTAAAATACAACTTATGTTTTCTTTTAAATAATTTTTAAACCAAGGTTATGTTATGGTTTTTAGATTTGGAAGAAAAATTGAAGTTGAAAGCACAAGATAGTGTACAGTCAGGCTGGTTGCAGTTGAGAGTATTCTAAACGCACACCTGATATGCATAGAGCTCCATGTGTGAGCTAAGCGTTGGTCTGGGCACCTTTATAGCTACTATCTCATTTAATTCAATCATTTATAGGTTGCCATTCAAACAAATACCAGACTGTCTTTATAGCCACTTAGGTAAATGACGGGGACAGGGAGGTACATTCATTCATTTTTCAGAATAATTCCTTTACTGATCGAGAAGCTATGACATTTTTTGAAGCAAATTTCAGTGCTATCACTTATGTGTTTTGAAGCATGAGGAAGGGAAGTCATGAGATATGTTGGGGAAATGTGCATTTTTCATTCCTTGAGGATGGTTGTTGGTTCAGTCCTTCCCTACTGTCTAAGATCTGTCTTTTCTTGGGTTGTTTCTCCAGATCAACATTCCCAGTCATTATCCTTCAAAATCAAGGGCGTTTGAAAAGTCATTCCTTATAATTTTCTGAGGTCACTTTAACCTAATTTCTTGATACTTGTTAGTTATCCTAAGAAGAACACTGTAACCATATGCATGTTAAGACTGTTTTAAGCCATTTTAATGCTTGTGTATTCCCTCACCAAAAAGAAACAATTAGTGACTTAATTTAACTTTTCTGTAGTACTTATCCCAGTGACTATAACCTGTCTTCTCGGTAAGTCCCGCCCTCATTCTTGGTAACTTGGACGTGGTGTCTGCTGTGTCATTTTCTTAAATTTAATTTATTGGGGTGACATTCGTTAATAAGATTATATAAGTTCCAAATAGACAATTCTATAATACATCATTTCTGTGTTGCATTGTGTGTTCACCACCCAAAGTCTAGTCTCATTCTGTCCCCATATACCTGACCCCCTTTACTCTCTCCATCCTCCCCCCACCCTCCCTCCATTTGGTAACCACCATACTGCTGCTCTTTGTGTCTGTGAGTTTTTTGTTTTATTTGTTGCTTTCTGTTTCATATCCCAGATATGAGTGAAATCACATGACTCTTGTCCTGTTCCATCTGTTTGTCATTTTCTTATTGAATCTCCCGCAGAGGCACATGCCAGACAAGTCCCTGGATTTCCCAAAAGGCTGCTTCTCTACTTTTCCCATGCTCCTTGTGCTACCACGCTCCTTTGCTTCCCTGTGGGGGAAGCAGACAGTCTTAGAATTTGAGTGCCGAGACCTTCCAGGTCACTTGTTCAGCTGCTACCTTATATAGAGGAGATCCAGTAAGGCGCTGACGTCACTTGGCTGCTCAGTCAAAGCAGGTCTGGAGCTCAGGTGTGGTGACTCCTCCCTGTGCAGTGGTCTTTCTTTTCTTTCACACGTTTTTTTGGTTTGTTTGTTTGTCTGTTTTCCCCACACATGTCTGGTAGAGGAGATTCTTGGAGTCACAAGCTCATAGTTCAAGATCAGTGTACTGATTCTGGCAGTTCCGGTATCAGCCCTGGCTCGATCCCTCC
This sequence comes from Rhinolophus ferrumequinum, assembly GCF_004115265.2. NCBI lineage: Eukaryota > Metazoa > Chordata > Mammalia > Chiroptera > Rhinolophidae > Rhinolophus > Rhinolophus ferrumequinum. The sequence continues at coordinate 41,261,121 of NC_046288.1, forward strand.
ATTGCCCACACTCCTGCCACCCCAGTACCCCACACACCCCTACTCCGTCGCCGTTTCAGTTTCCCTTTCAGACATCCCTCATCTCTCCCCGTCACAGACAAGCTCCTAGGACACTACCTTAACACCTCTTAGAAGCAACTGTGGTCCAAAGTGAGTGTCATTTCTGAAAAAGCCACCTCATTTCCCTGCTACCTACAGGTACGTGGATGGTGAGCCAGAAGCCAGGCGGGCACCAGGCTGCCCTGCAGTCCTCTCTTCCAGAAGCCACCGTGGTCTAGCACAGGCCCTGCGCTTCCTTTTATGGGCTTCGTCTTGGCCCTTTGCTCCACTCTGTGGGTGGAGTGGCATTTGGCAGATAATCGACCCAGCAGGTTAGGAAAGCAAACAAGTCAGTTAGGACAAGGTTGTCAGCCAGCAGCCTCCTTTTGTTGTAGGTGCAGCACCATTGAGACACTTATTCTTCTGGGGAAAGGGAACACCCAGTCCTCAGACAGGATTCTCTGAAATGGGGGGTGGTCTGTGGGTAAGCCACAGCGCAGAGGAGACTTATGGAAGAAAGAGAGAGTACGTCACTCTCGTGGCTTCTTGATCCAGGAAAATCTCAAAAACTCTTTCCCTCCTGTTCTCCAGTCTTGAAATTCAGGTCTGACTTTCTTGCCACCCAGTATGGCGAGGCTCCCTCTTCCTAAATCCATCCACTTAAAGTTGTAGTGCAGCCCTGTTTCCAGGGACCTCACTGTTTCCAGGGACCTCAGCGGTGCCCCTGAGCTGCTCAGCTTAATTTCCATGCCAGTTAACAAATACTTCCTGAGTGCCTCCGCTGGGGAAGCCTCTGTGACAGTTCCAGACAAAGTGACAGGATTCCAAGTACACAGTGGGCAAAAACAACCTCAAACCCATAGGCTTGAACTCAGTCAAGCAAGCAAAATGAGCAGAAGGGGACTTTTGCTTTATTTTGTTTAATACCTAACTTTCTGCCAGCTTACAGAATATTATCAGCTTCTAAGTTGCTACGTGTCACTATAAAGCACATTATTCCAGTTAAGTGCCAACACAGTTATTAATGCTGGCCTGGAAATCAGGATTTGGTAATTTCTTGTTTTTTTGGCTGTTCTCTTGAGTCACTGATTGGCACAAGCCAGGGTTATAACCAGCTTGTGAGGACTGACTCACTAGGAGCCTTATTTTCATATGCGGTTTAGAAGGTCTGCCACCTTGGTGCATAGTCATAACTAGCATGTCCTAAGCAGCATGAAAACATACAAACAAAAATTAACTCTCATTCCACCTCTGGGGTCTGGTGTTTTCTTTAGGAAGTAAACTTGTGGACGGTTTATGCTTGGTTTTGCCTCGGGGACTTATGTGTCATTAACTGCCTAGAAATACGTTTGACTGAAAAATGTATTTATTATTCAGTACCTCATGTGCAATATCTGTCTGGATATTTTAACAAATTCTGTGACCTTTCCCAAAGATAAATTTCCCACTTTCATGCACTGCTTGCTAGGCCCGCTTTGCAGCCTTTTGCAGAATCTAAAGTTCAAGAGAATTCATTAGGCCCATTGGTGGCGGAGCCCCTGGGGCACAGTAGGTTAAGATACAAGGAAGATGCCCTCAGTCGTTGGATCCTCTCTTAACCCAGTTGTTTCCAGTTTATTCTTTTTTCTCTGCCAACATTGACTAACTCAAGTGTTCCCATTATGGATTGTTTAATGGAGGCCCGTGTGTTGTGCAAAGTCCTAGCAGGCTTTCATTTCTCTCGAACTGTGGTTCAGGATTCTGCTGGCCCGCGCTGAATGCCACGTGAGAAATAGCTGGGTGACATTTCCTGCTACATTTCAGTTGTACCTTTAGGATGGGCTTATTTATGTCACGTTATTTCCTTCTTTGGTCTCTCAAGATACTTTTCCTCCAGTCTTCTGTAATGAATGATTATATTTCTGAGCAACTGATTGGTTTTTATCTCGCCTCACATTTTATAATTCCTTCTTTGCATTGGCTAAAGGGAGGTTCAGAGCCCAGTTTGCAGATTACCTCTGGAAAAGAGTGTGGAACAGTGCTGTCCACCAGAGATGTAATCATGTGAGCCACGTACATGCTTTAACATCTTCTAGTGGCCTCATTACAAATATAAAAAGGGGGAAAGAGAAAACCAGTTAAAATAATTTTATCTAAATTTAATATATCTAAAATATTATCACTTCAACATTTAATCAATGTACGAATTACTGCATTTTCCTGTTTCGCACTAAATCTCTGAAGTCACTGCGGACTGGCTGTGTCCAAGGCTCCCTGTGTGAGGCTGTCACACAGGAGTGTGCAGGACGGCAGGCCACCAGTGATGGCCTGCAGAGGTGCAGCAGCCTTCCCTGCGGTCTCATGTCTGTCCTGTACCCATAGTTTCCCTCCTTCTTCATGTTCTCACATGTGCGCACACCTAGAGCTTAAAAACAAGTGTCTTTATAAGCCGCCTAAAAGTATCCATTTTGAAACAAGAAATAAAATGTTTTCCCAAGGAGCTGATGAAGGAAGTGCACACTTGGCACATTTGTTGGCAGAAGGATAGCATGGTTTTTTTTTCTATATCCCCATCTTTTGAGCAGGGCCAGGCTGCTTATTAGTGTCTGGGCAGAGCTTGAGTCTACACGTCTTAATGTATTCATTTTTCTTGGGGGAAGTTCAGGGAAGGGGGGCGGAGGGAAGGAGAGAGGGAGGAACAGGTGTGAAAACCAGGGCCTCCTACAGTTAATTTGAAGGCTGTTTTCTTCCTTTAAGGCTGGCTTTAAGGGAGGATTTTAGGTTTTTAAGGGATTGTCCTAGATTGACTGGTGGTGTCCCAGATTTCTGTCTCAGTGAACTGACAGTTGGAGCAGCTTAATTCTAAATGTGCATCAGAATTAATTGAATGACTCCCACCAATCACCTCACTGTCACTTGCTGGAGAGGTGGTGGCTCCTTCCCATGGGTGTTACCTGAGCCCAGACCAGTGGGAAGGAGGCCACCATGAAGTTGTTGGGTTTGTGTGTTAGGCTTTTTGTAAACTTGGTGCACATGTTGACACAAGAGCACAAAAACATGGAAGACTTTCACCATGAAGAATCTTTGTTCTCTTAATGATTTCACACATTTGTCTCACTTCAATTTGGTAGAAGTAGATGCTTTTGTGGTACTTAACTTTTGTAGAATTTAATACCCCTTCTTCTCTCAGTCCTCTCACACTAAAATCATATTTAACAATCCTTCATTTTCTGTCAAATTTCTTGGAATACAAAATATGACTCCATATATGTAGAGAATGATATAGATGAATTTTTTTAAAAAAAACAAAAATGTATCAATGAAGAAAGAAAAAAAAGTTAGGCAGAATGCATAAGCAACTATTCTTATTTTGTTGTACGTCTTTCTAGTCCATCTGTAAGATAAATAGGCAGAAGTTTTGTAGCCTGTTTCATTTTCAACTATATACTTATTTATTTATTAGAAGAAAAGCTAAGCTTTAAGTACTCCACTCCTAATTTTATATGAATATTAAATTAGTAGTTGTAAGTGGATGATTCTTTTGAAAGAAGAGGGGAACCTTATTCAAAATCATTTGTTGTTACTTCATGTGAATATGCATGTTTTATTGATTCTTTTATATTTAGAAAATACAATGTGTTGAAGTCTACTGCTTATTCTTCTTGTTGTCAGCTATTAGATAGATATCCTCCCTTTCCTGGGTGTGAAGAATAGTCCTTCCTCATGCAAAACTTGGTTTCCATATAGATCACATTAAATCTAGATTGTCTGCCTTCCCCACACCGCTCCCAAACTCACACACACACACACACACACACACACACAGTATAGGTACTTAGAAGGTTGCTGTGTGTGTATACATAGATGTCTCCAAAAGTCTAATTATTTTTGTTGCCTTTGCTGTCTGTTTTTGCCTGTACAACTATGTTTGTGACAATTTATTTTGTTATACTACAATATTAGGGTGAAGTAGAAAGAGACCACGATAGCAAGAAAGTCAGGCTGGAGAAAGAAATCAAATCACAGTCGTCATCTTCGTCCTTGCACAAAGAATCTTCTAAAGCAAAGTGAGTATAGAGATTAGGAATGGCCTAAGAACGTGATCGAGTCTTCTGGCTGTTGACACAGCAAAACATTTTTCTTCTGCAGAATGAGTGGATTGACAGGCTTGTCCTGGCTCATTGCAATGATCTGCTGAGCTTGTTTCCTGGGGCTTTCATCCATGAGGACCTTATAGGAATTAGTAACTTATTTGGCAGCAAACTTGGATTTATCAAAAGCATTTTAAGAGTAGAAAATTTTCTAAACACCTGGAATTAATATCTTTCTAATGGAATTTTTATGTAAAGATAAGAAAGGTGCTTTGCAGAATTAGAGACCAAGGCACAGAGAGATTAAATTGACCTGTCCAAAGTTACAAAAAGTCACTATTATTCATGCTCTGATTTGTTCAAGAAATCGCTTCACAAAATGTGGCAAAAACAAGTGTAGAGTATCACATGGAAGGATTTGAGAGTGACAGAGTCAGATGTGAAGGTGGCGGTCTGCTTATAAAGGGACAGGCTGGGGGGCAGCTAATGCAGACTGGCTTGGTTAGGGAGAGCTAGGACCACTGGCAGACGCTGCCGGCTTAGTGACAAATCATACAACTTGACTTACTACTCATCAGTAGGACTAGATTTTTCAAAGGCATCGAAGTCCCTGAAATTTGGCCTTTCTGCAAAATGGATTTCACACTTTGTGGTATCATGGTCTTTTGCATCAGCAGCTAGGTGTCCTTTTAACTAAAGAACTAAGGTATGTGGTCCATGTTCTCCCGTAACTTAGTTTTGTGTGCTGTTTGACTCCAGAATACCTAAGCCCTCCTCTGAGCCCTCAAAAAAGGATATGCTTCCCCCTGCACACGTGTCGTCCTCGTCTTCATCATCCCAGAAGCCAGCCAAGCCTACACAGAAGAGGCCAAGGCGGGAAGCACAGCCCTGTGGCCAGGACCCTCCCAAAAGTGCCAGCAGTACCAAGGCCAACCACAAGGACTCGCCCGTTCCCAAGCGCAGAAAAGCAGAGGGAAAGAGTTCTGGAAGCTCCGCAGAACACAAAGTAAGTCGGGGAGGCCACTCTTTACCAACTGGGATATATGGGTGTATCTTTAAGTTCCCAAATAAGATAAGTTCCTAATGATGGTACTTCAGAGCTAGTCATCATTCTTAAATAAGGCAATAATGAGTTGTTTGTGGTTCAAGTTCTCTTTAGAGGGAGAGTAAAAGATAGTTAATAGAGCATGAACATTTAGGTGGCAGTTTATTTTTAAAGTGATCTAGAGGTGAAAAATCAGAATAGATGTTTTGTGTTAATTTTTTATCAGACGTTTTGTAGAAAAGAAACCCTGTTTTGTTCTTGGTTTGGATGTGTGACCTCATACTTTTGTTACTGATTATAATGGGAAGAAATTATCCACTTTTCTCAAATACATGTTCCTATCTTCCTGTTAACGTGTGTATATATGTATGTATGTATGTACGTATGTATATGTATTGACTAAAAGAAAGTGTTACATTTGGTTTTGTTGATTATCTGTTCTCTTGAACAGTTTGTCCTATATCTTTTTGAATCCCCACTACAATCAGAAGCTATAGTTTCAGTTAAATCTAGCTGGAAAAGTGCTTGACCAAGCTGAATTGTTCAGTGTTTGATTTCCTCTCTTTTGAACTACTGTTTTGGGCTAATTTAAAGGGATTGTACATTTAGGTCAGTGATAGAGTGTGATCTGTATAATGATTTTTTTAAAGGGATCTTCTGGAGATACTGCAAATCCTTTTCCAGTGCCTTCTTTGCCAAATGGTAACTCGAAACCAGGGAAGCCTCAAGTGAAGTTTGACAAGTAAGATTTTGGATGCTTACTTCGTATCCCTTATTTGCCCAATTCTTCCTCCTTCCCCCTCCTCATTTCTTCTTACCCTTTGCTTACTCCCTCTTCTTTGCCCTCCTTCTCCTCCCATCCTTTTTCACCTTCTCAGCCTTCTTCAGTCCCCTTGCCTCAGTGTAGTAATTTCAGGTTCATATGACTCACCCCTGATCTCTTCTTCTTTCAGACAAGCAGATCTTCACATGAAGGAGGTGAAAAAGTTGAAGCAAAAAGCAGAGTTAATGGTCAGTCTTAGCTCTTTATCCTTTTGGTAGAAAGCTTTCTGATAAAATATTTCTAATCTCCTTCCACAGTGTTACATACCACTGAATATATTGGGGGGGGTGCAGGGGAGCAGCAGTAGGAGGGGGTGTGTGCAGCGTTGGCCATCATGTCAGGACCAGCAGCACCTTAAGGTGCAAGGGGTAAGGGATTCGTAGTGAAATTCTTTTCTTTGACTCCATTGATTGATCATGGGTGAATATACAAAGTACCTAGTCCCAAGTTTTATATCTAAACGAATGAAAGTTGATCTGCCTGGTAGTGTTTTATTTAATACATGAGTGCTTCCTTGTCCCATTGAATCAACTCTTTGGATGTGTAAAACGGGTCCTGCTGGTGAAAGTGGATCTATTAGTGTTCACCCTGAAATATTTTGAAAGTTGAGGTAGCCTATTTGCAATTCCAGAATTACCTTAAAGCCCTTGAGGGACGAACCTGAGGGGACAGTAGACCAAAGCCATCAGATGACATAGTAAGATGAAGGCAGTGATTGTCCTGTTGGTAAAAACATGCTTGAAAAAATGAACTTTCTCTGCCTGGTGTCTGTGGACGTTGTGGAAAGGGAGGGTTTTGTTCTTAATTGCATACATAACTAAATATGCTTTTCCATCTCTGGTGCAGTATAATTAGTGTTTGCCCTTTGTCATATTTAATCATCTAAACTTAATGTGTTCCCCAAACCTCAACCTCGGCAAGTACCATACGCTGAACTTTGTGCCACAGGAGCAGAGTGTGGTGGCCTTCCTTCTTCCCCATGCACACCTAACCACACACTCGAGAGGCCCACAGGGATCCGAATCAGATGAATCCATGGCGCTGTCAAGCTCCTGGCCTGGTGCTCGCTGTGTGATGTCAGTGTGTCGGCTGACCTCTGTTCTCAAACAGGCTAGGGAGGGCGGGGTCCCCATTCATTAGGACAGAATGTTTATTGAGTCCTTACCATGCTGGATGCTGAAAGGGGGTCAAAGACAAGCCCCCTTAGTCCTATCTCTAAAGTGACCCTATAACCCGGATGACCTGGGTCAGAGGAAGTGGACTAAGACAGTGCCAGACAATGGTGTCTTCTCAGCCCTCTTCCTTTGACCTTTTTAAGGCTGTTGCTAGGACTGTATGAATCTTTCGAGATTTGAAAAAGTAAATATTCAGTACTTAGCCAGTTATCTAAAACTTATCTTGACATTGGATGCTTTCCGCACTAGATTCCCTCATTAGTCAAACAAGTAAGTATTCTACATGGAACTTTGTTTTCGTTTTGCTTTGGATCTATACACAGGCACATCTTCTTTCTCCCTACCTAAGCCGACCACACATCCCAGTGTGCGTAGGACAGGCCTGATCTATGCCCGCTGCACCCCATTTTAACAAATAATGATGTCTCATTTCAAGTCTCAAAATAGGCCAGTTTGGACAAAAACCCGAATGGCCATCCTCTTTGAATTATTGTCCTTTAATTGCACAGTGTCTCAAAGATGTCCATTCTGCATACCAAGTAGTTAAGCGCACAGCTGAATATAGAAGAGTGTATTTCATCTCTGCATTATATTCATTGTTGAGTAGGGAAATAAGGATTCTAGTATTTGAACACTGTCTCAGGAGATAAATGGAGAGTTTATTATAGATATATTTACATTATTAGCCTTACAAAATACTTAAGGAGGTGGATATTAACATATTGCGTTACTGTCGTTTCTTCTGTTTATATCCTCAGGCCATTACAAATTCTGGAAATTCCATGAAAGATATGGTATTGAATAAATAAGTTAAATTCCCACCAGTGAAGCAGACCAATGAGACACTGTACTGCTGATTAATTGGGCCATGCCAATTTAAATTTTATTCTTTCTGTCACTAATTTTCTGAGCCTAGGTTCTCTAGGAAAAAAAAATACTTAAGTCAGGTTATTTAAAAAAATTAAAATTAGCAGCGCTAAACCACCTTTCTTTGCCGATATGTCACTATCTTTTCATACTCCACTTGCATCTTTACTGTTGTCATTCTTTCTTTTTGAACATGATCAAAATGAAAGTACTAGCAGAAACTACAAACTTGCAGATGTGATAGTCTCTCTTACAGCTTGTGGTGCTCACGCACATGTAGTCTAAGCTGAGTGGCCTTTTTGCCTGTATCCCACCGAGTGAGAAGAGCATGAACGGATAAAATGTGTCTTCAGGGTTAGGTGACCACCAGTATCTGATTTCATTTTTATTTCTACATTTCCTTTAAGCGACTCTGCAGTGTTATCCCTGTTCGCCCAGGGGACAGCCTGGTACATTTAACCCAGACTTCGAAATGAGATGAGACAGTCTGTTGGGCTCTGAGATAACAAAACGATTATTGTTTGACATAATATCTACGATGCTCATTACTCGTACTGTTTTCTACTTATAAGATAACCTTCAACACCTACAAAGAAACTTGTGTGTGTTCTAGAGGTATAGAATAATCAATTTATCAGGAAAATGATATAATGAGTAATTGCATACTAATAACAGAGGGACTGTGTACTCCTGGCCTTAGTTTGAATATGTACTTTAATGAGGTTTTGAGAGCATAGTCTTATCACAGGATTATTTTCTTTTTCCTACTGAATTTGTGCTAAAAGAACATTTTCTGTTGGTCAGGGCCAAAAGGCTGCAGCAATTATTTTGATTTGGTTTGTTCTCACACTTCTCTGTGGCCATAATTAAACTATGACAGAGGAGGGAAGTTACAGTAAAGAATGTGGGTGAGAAACTAAATAAAAGTCTGGCTCAGGCCTCACAATGACCATTTTCTCTTCCGACAGACGGACAAGGTCGGGAAGGCTTTTAAGTACTTGGAAGCTGCCTTGTCCCTCATTGAGTGTGGGATTGCCGTGGAGTCGGAAAGCCCGGCGTCCAAGTCGGCTTACTCGGTGTACTCTGAAGCCGAAGTCCTCATTAAGTAAGTGCCAAGTCAATTTGCCATCCTCTTAAGTACTTCTCTTTCCTCACCTTTATTGCCTTTATCCATTTGAACCTTAGTGTGAAGACAGCTTCATAAAGGGGAGCCTTCAAACAAGTTACTGATCCAGGAAATTTTTTTTTTTTTTTTTTTTTTTGTCCTGAACTAAAATTATATTCTAGATGAATGCTAGAACAGAAAAGCTGGATCCAACTACATTATTTGCCAAGTGCAGTGTGAAATGCCAAACCTTTCAGAGAGAGGTTGGTTTTTCCAGTTTGGCTTTCTTATCAGATGCCCTCTCAGCTCACTTTTAGCTTCCTTCTTTATTATCTGCATTTCAACAGGGGACTCAGTCAGGACACAAGTCTACTTGGGTTCAAGTCAATGGACAGGCCAGAGCAGAGACACGTCCTCACCTAGTTTTCTGAATGGCCTGAATTGTTGCTGCAAAGCCTCATTTTTTCTATATTGCGCTTGTCTCCACAGCTTCAGGAAAAATCAATGTAAAACCGAGACAAACATAATAAGATGTCACTGTGTCAAGGATTTTCCAACTGCTTTTGTTTAACATGATCTGTTTTTATATTTTCCTACAGATTCATAATGTCATTGAAATCCTTCTCAGACTCCACAGCACCAACACAAGAGAAAATATTTGCTGTTTTATGGTGAGTACTTTTTCTAAAAAGTATTACATTTGCTTTTGTATCTTTTGATGTACAAAAAGATCTTGAAATGTGTTTACTTAGCATGAAAATTACAGTGAAAATTGAATCAATAAAATATTAAGGTAAAGGGGTTATTCCCAGTGGTAGTTAAATATTATGAAATGGCACCTACTGCCATTTTACTGATGACTCCATAAATGCTTTCGTCTCGTGACTTAAATTATATCCTTGTATATTTGTGTTTTACTACTACATCATTGATGACAATGAAGAGTGCAGTAAGCAAGATTCTTAACAAGTTCTTCCTCAAGCAGATGAGTGTGTTCGTTAGGCTGTAAAAGATTAGATGGCTGTCTTTCTGTAATAGTGACACTCAATATCTACAAGGTAACACTTGAACTTCTGTTTATGTTCATAGCATGCGTTGTCAGTCCATTTTGAACATGGCGATGTTTCGTTGTAAAAAAGATAGAGCAATAAAGTATTCTCGTACTCTTAATGAACACTTCCAGAGTTCTTCCAAAGTTGCCCGGGCGCCTTCTCCATGCATTGCAAGGTAATGATAAGCTAATTTAAATAAATTTGAATATTGGGTCATTAGTTACCTCCTGCTTTTGCAAACATTTGCGTACATGTGACTTTGGCTTTTCAAAAATTGTACACATCTAAAAAAAAAAAATTGTACACATCTATGTGCTTATTTGCTCCTTAAACTTAAATTATTTGTGTATTTCTACCTTTTTGTAATAGTCATAAATCAAGGTGTTTGCTGATTTAACATAAAAAGATAATTGCAAAGGATATAAGGTCAAAACGTTGGAGCTTTGAGGATCTATAGATCTGCCTAATAACACAAAACAACTAGAGGCCAAGCCAACAGAACCAGAGCCAAAACCTTTTCTCTATATATACACATCATCTTGGTGTTTCAGTAAACAAGAACTTTCCTGAACAGTATGCCCTCCATTTTCTCCAGGATCCATAACAGTGATATTAAGAACAAAAATGATTATCTCTAGTTAAATTTTTTCCCCACTTTGTGAACTGAAGTTGTTCATCGACATCATAAGATGTCGAAAAACAAACTTCTGCAAGTGTTTTTAAGGTGAAGATAGAATTTTCTTCCCTGTAATACTTGCCTAGTCTTTTTTTAATTTGGTTATACTCCTTGACAAGTTCTCAGTTCTGATAGGTTTTGCTATTTTAAGAATATCACTTAGAAGATTGCCCCATTTCCAGCACATTCAAAGGAAGAGATTCCCATATGGCCTCTCTTAAAAAAAAAGACAGTCTGGATTGAGAAGTAACTTTCCACCTCTGAAAATGTTCATGACTCCCACCTCTGAGATACTATTCTAAGTTAGTATGTTGTCAGTCACATTATTTGAGAGAACTCCTCTACCATTTTTCCAGCTGATATAGACTGAGCACCTTCCTTGTACCAAACCTTGTTTTAGATACAGGGGACACAACAGTGAATAAAGCAGATGAGATTCACTACCCTCATGGAGCTTCCACTCTAGTCCTTCAAAATATACCTTCTGCTGGGAACACTTAGGGTGCATGCAACCAAAGAGCAGGTGTAACCACATTATGAGGTTACTGCTGCCGACCCATCTTTCTATTTTATATCCGTTAGGTCTGTGATTTATTTCATTTGTGTTTCTCATTTGATCCATATCAAGGCACTTGTTAACTTGCACGTATAGGTATATAGTCAAGAGGAGAGGAAAGAGAAAATCATGAACCCCCTGATTCGTGATACTTCTGTGTCCGGTCTCCTTGTTGGCTGTCCCACTGTCATGCATCAATGCAGCGGGTATTTATCAAGGGCCTCTGCTTAGCACTTACTCTGCTAAGTGCTAGAAATGCAAAGATTAATAAGAAATGGTGCTTTCAAGGTGCTTGTGACTCAGGGAAAGGCATAAATAGGAAAGTATAATGGAATGTGAGAAATGCAATAGGTAAGTTAATAAATGCAAAGAAACAAGTTCAGTGGAAGAAAGGAAGCCTGGATATATCCCCAGTGTCTAGAAGAGTGCCAGGAACAGAGTAGGTGCTCAGTTAATGGGGATGAAAGAATGAACATACGGGAGACTAGGGCTTTTTTCACAGGGCAGTGTGTCTTACTAGGAGAAGTTGGGATGGGGGTGGGAGAGGCAGGGACTCCAGGCCTAGGGAGCAGATGATATAAAGGGCGTGGGAAAACAGGTTTGGAACACAGACCTGCCCACGTCCAGTGAAGAACACCTGGCCTCCATCGAGTTACTCTTTCCATTTGGTGGGTCCCATCCCACTGTATTTTATGGAATAAGTTCCCAAAATACTGAAAGTGGACAGTGTCTCTTTGGCCTTATCGAACTGATTCTCATTTTGGCTGGTGCACACTGAAACTTCATGACTTGGCCTGCAGTTCCAGAGACAGGAAACCTGTAATCTGGGGGTGTAGGTGATTAAGCAGTTCTCTCTTTTTTCACCTTCCAGAAGCACAGGCACGCCATCCCCTCTCTCTCCAATGCCTTCTGCTGCCAGCTGCATAGGATCTCAGTCAAGTGCTGGCAGTGTGGGGAGCGGTGGGATGCCTGCCGCCATCCAAAACATGACATCTTCCTATATCACTATCACTTCCCACATCCTTACCGCCTTCGATCTTTGGGAACAGGCTGAGGTCCTTACCAGGAAGAATAAAGGTAAATGGCTCTGTGGTGGTGATTACTGGGGCAGGGGCACTGGGAGGGAATAGCATTGTTTGTATTTTACATTCATTTCTTTGAAGAAAAGGAAATGTGTAGCTTACGTACTCTTAAGTGTTCTCCATCCTGCCTCATAACCTAGTCCCAATGCTTTCTTGAGCTCTGTGACGTGGAGCTGGATTTCTGTGGCTAGATCTTAGCAAAATTAGAAGTGGCCTCAGCACCTTCAGAAGTTCTGGCATCATCATTTCAGCCTGAACTGAAATGCTAGCTAAAGGGCAGAGCAAATGAAAAAGGAAAGTCACTGGCTGTCCCTAGGCACAGCAAGTTTGAGATATGAAGTAGCATCACCTAAATACTGAGTCTGTTTTCAGTATATGTTAAGAAAGCTGGTTAGTGGCAGTACAAGAAATGTGGCATAAGTAAGATTTCTTGAAACTTGTGTGAGAAGACGACCCTTGGAGAAATCCAAGGTGTAGGAGATGGTAGAGCATGTCAGTGCCAGTGACCACTAAGTAAATGCTCATGTAAATACCAGATTCACGCCATGACATGTTTTTTTCCTGGCTGTAGCCACATAATTTCCTCACAGCCTCTTAGAACTTCTTAACAAACTAATGATGCTTTTTTTAAACATGTTGGGTTTTTGTTTTTTTCTTTCATGCATCCATTGATCCAAAAGTATAAACTAGGTATTCTCCAGTGCCAGTCACTGTGTTAGGCATTATAGCTCACCCCTAAATAAAATGAAAGCCAGTTCCTACCCTTCTAGTCTAGTGGAGGGACGTGGAGAATTAGCAAGCCGTAGCAGTAGAAGGTGATTCTTTGCTGTAATAGATGAAATGCAGAATATTATGGGGATCGGCTTCTAGAACCTTGACTTTTTGTTTCCATTTTATTTTTGTGCGTGCACGTGTGTTTACTTGGTTTTGGTTTTGCTTTGTTTACAGAGTTTTTTGCTCAGCTCAGCACAAGTGTGTGCACCTTGGCCCTCAACAGCAGTTTGATGGATCTGGTGCATTACACAAGACAGGGTTTTCAGTGGCTAAAACAAGGAACCAAAACACCTTAATGGAGCCCCAAGTTGATTTGACGCCTTGGGAACTTTTTTGCACATTGGAAGCCTCAAAAACAGTCCAGACATCTGTCTCATCAGGACACCGAACTTGAGAAGCACCATGAGATGGCCAGGACATGTGTCCACCTAAACTCTGAAGAACCTTGTGATCATTGGTTGGGCACGATGGCTGTGCAGAAGCAGAAACGAGGAGGCTGGCTTCAGAGATGATCTTGCCTTTCCTGACTAAAGGACAGAAGTGCAATGTAGCCTCAGAGGGGTGTATGAATGGTCTAGAAACATTTCCGTATTTTTTAAACCAGCAGGATGCAAGTCACAAATGAAATGAAAGGAGAAGCAATTTCAACTCTGAAAGCAAATTCACGTCATCCCAGTAGTCACACTAGTCCATTCCCAGAAGGCAATATTTTTAACAATGAATTTTGGTGTAGGGTTTTTTGGATGATTTTTTTTTTCTTTTAAGTTTTTTTTGGGGAAATATTTGTTTGATAAATGCTAACAGTCATCCATAAAACATAAATTGTGAAGGACTCCACTGTACCCCACTTTCTGCCATTGAACAGTGGCTTTGATAATACCAAGTATTGTCATAATTTATAGACTCGAGGGCGACCCTCCACGGCCTGGAGTACTGCACGTTCACCCCAGCCCTGATTTCTTCGTTACTGTGCTGGAAGGCAGCCCGAGTCCAAGCAGCACACGGGAAGCCATCGAGGACGTGGCGCTGCCATTCCCACCCCACCCCCGCTTCAGCGAAAGGCAGTCACCATTGACTATATTCTGGATTTTCTACCTTGGAAAGAAGGGAACCAACATTTATACATGACCAGTTGGCTAAAGGGCTTTTTAATTTTTGTTTAAGTAGAGCTGGAATTTGAGGTGCTGATCTGTGGTCTACAGTTATGTGGTAACTCATGTTGTCTAACAAACTCAGAGTTTTGTCAGTGAACAAAGAAAAATGGAATCTACTTCTTAGAGAGGCTGTATTTTTCTGCTACAAATTATATTTATAGCAAAACTAGACTTTTCAGAGCCCTTGATTGTCTGGGGGAAATTAATTCCCTGAGAGGATGTGGAGATTTGGGGTGGTGAATTAGATTTAAAGAAAAAAAATCGTCACCACATGCCTTCACTCTAGAGTGTTCTCAGTGAACTAGGTTGAGGAACTGTGGCCTTTCCATAAATTATTATTGCCGTATTATATACATGAAACCAAGTTCATTTTGAATGATCTAAAATGAAAGAACACATCAGAATTCCCACATACCCATAAGCATGGATTTTCTTTTTCATTGACACTTTGAAGGTTATTATTGGAAGCATTATTTTGAGGGTAGTGTTTTTAAAAGCCAATTCTTTTTATCCCTTTTAGAAGTAGAATTTGCACGTATTAAAATTGAGGCGTAGTGTCTCTACAATTGGTTTATTTTTCTTCCTTCACCCTGTTCTGCCCCTCTCCACGTTGTTTGCTACCAAGCATGTTTGCCATTTTTATTTATTAGTGAAGAAAGGAGTCTCATCTTTATTTATAATGAAGCAGTCTAAGGTCCATATGATGAATGTAACAACTTTCTTGGTAATTTGGCAGATATATGAAGGGATGTGTAGAAGTTGGGAGTGATGCTTCTTTTTCACAGTATGAACTGTCTGAAGTTGTTCCTTCAGCGTCTTAGCCCGTTCTTTTGCCATCACTAGCTGGAGCAAAGGTCTGTCACCTCATATTTAGGTTAAAGCCACAGAATTAAGCAGTAGTAATATCTGAGCATCAAAACTTCATGTTGGAAGTTTTGCTATCTTCAGATATCTTGATGGACCGACTTTATGCATTGATATTCTAAAGCAAAACCATGGTCCTTTTTAAATTATTTAAAAAGCAACCTTGTGGCATTGTGTGTAGGAGACATGACACCACCAAAAGGCTGATGTAGTTATTTAACATCTTTTTTCTTTCTCCTTTCTTGGCCAGTTCTGCCCCCTTTACCCTATCACTTCCCCACGTAAGCCACCTGTTATTTTGGAAGGATGTGTTCTTTGGGACAGGTTCTGATCTATGCAGACTGCGCTGGGGTGGGAGCGTGTGTCCTGCCAGCAAGCCACTGTGCTCGCTTGACTGAGGACCTCTCTGCCTCCATTTCTCAGCCGATTCTAAAAGGAGTGACTGCTTTTTCAGTGGCCTTATTCTTCCCCCTCCCCCGCCCCCTGACCTTTATATTAAAATTTTATTTATCCCTTGAAAAACTAAAGAATTTGCAGAGATCAGTTTGTACTATTTTGATCAAGGACTATTTCTGATTCTTACTGCCACATGAATTGTACCTAAAAGAGAATTCCTAATGCCTACTTTTTAAATAGAATATGTAAAAGGCAGTGGCTGGTGAATCTTTAATGTTCATAAGCTCTTTTTGCTGTTACAGTTGTATATAGAAATCAAAAGGCTTTTAAATCATTTGCACTTTTTCACTGCATGCTTAAAATCCCAAAGGCAAAATTTGTACTGAGGTAGATAATTGGAAGGACTCGATTATAAAATTACCTTTGAATCTGTGAAGTTCTTAATAACAATAATAGTACACACTTCACAGTGAGACAAATACAAAACATCTTGTGAAAATGGAGTGTAAAATCTTGCCTTTGGCACTACAGTTTCGTGTGTGTCTGTGGGTGTGTCTGTGTGTCTTTACTAGGAAATGGAAGAACACTGTTTTACTTTAAAAAATGTTGAATGTGTCTGTCCTTTCTTGAGATAATTAAAATGTGAATCCCTGAACTTGAGATTTTAGCCAGACTAAGGCCCCTGCTAAAGAAAAACACTTTACTGAAATTTACCAAATTACACTGGGTTAAGAATGTGAAAACATAGGTCACATACGAGCTGTGGTGGCGAGTTGGAGGGTCCAGTAGGCATATCGTCAGGAGTAGAACTACAATAGAATGACTTATCTGATACTATGATTTAGTCACAATACCAAATGCGGAAAGCATCTGATCTCTTGGAACAAAAGGACCTTTATTTTATAGATCTGTTTTGACCAAAATATATTAGCTATTTCCCTTAGACAAATTGGACCACACTTATCTCCTTTGCTCTATATCCTTTAATTCCAGATCTCAGGATGTTTAGAAGCTAAAAAAAAACTCGACCCCTTTCTGGCTAAAAACTTGCCTTAATTGGTACTTTAAATGTTAATGTTAGTAAGAGCAGGAGTTTACTACTTTGATTCCTGTTCAGTAATTTTTGGCAGTAGAAAGAAACCATTGTGCCCTCCGAAATGAACAAAACTTTTAGCTCTGAGATATGAAAGGAGACGTGTGTACGTGTACACACACACACACACAGAAGAAGAAGCTGGTTGAATTGGATATATTTATTGTGCCTTTTGCTGATCAAACCTAATTTTGGAAAAATGCTGTATTATTTTGCCATGGCTTTAATTAAGAGATGTTAGGTGGGTCTTGCCCCTTTTGCTCTTCTGCTTCACGAAGTTGGAGCTGTATTTGTGCCTCTTCAGGTAAATGAATCCAGTGAGGCTTGATCTCCCACCTCCCACCACACTCTTTTTTTCTTAAGAATTTATTTTCCCAGACACTACACAAAATCTTTGAAAAACTTTGCCACTTCATCTAGTACACTCTTTATCACTGGTTAGCAGTATTTAAATCTTGCAAGACTCTTTGAGTTTCTTTGAGAAACACAGATACGGAGATTTGCTCACCGGAAGTGAGTTTTGCATGTGGCTGTGGAGGGGTGTCCGGCTTGTGGCGGTACTTGCTCCTTTTTCCCCTTTCTCTAATGGGTTGCCTCTTTGTTTTTGGTCCTATTTAGATTTTATGGATGTAAGGTTTTTCCTGTGCCTTTTTTATCTTTTGTCATTTGGTTGCCGGAGGTGGAGTGGCAGAAGTATGTGGTGTTGGAGATTTTCCTTCAAACATTGCAAGTGGTATTTCTACCATATGAATCTCACGTATGCAATCAGTTGTGTTGGTTTCTCAGTGATCGACAGTGAGCTGTGACTGGCCACGTTCTTGAGTTTTTACGATGAGTTCACAGGCACCACCTGCCACCTTTCCTAAGGTGGCTGTAAATTTCCTATTGTCCTGGGGAAAATATCACACTATATTCTGTTCCGCTGTGTGTCGGCTGTCAACAGGTACTGTGATGAGGAAAGAAGTGCCTGTATTTCTCTACCTAAGAGAGCAGCAAGGAAATATGCAGCTCCCTGGGAGCCCGGATATTACTGTATCGGCCTGGAAGGATGAGGGAATAAGACCACTGACAGTGCGGCTGGCCGAGCTGCACTGGGCGACCCGGCAGTGGCTGACCTAAGATAACCTGCTTTGCTTAAAAGTAGATGTTTAAGTGACGCTTAACACAGGCAGTATTATCTTCGCCTTTCGTTCAGGCCGTCAACATGTATTGTTAAAATTACTGCACATCCCCCCAGATACCAAGTATACACTGTTGATGTTGGTGTGTGTGTGTGTGTGTGTGTGTGTCCCAAATCTTGTTTTGTTTCTGAATGTGATCGTTTTGGATGATACCTGAGCAGGGTTGCCATTTTTTTATTTATTACCATTATATATTATATTATATTATATATTTTTTGCTTTCTTATAACTTTAGAGGAAAGTCAAATCCTGGTATTATTAAAATTGTTTTAAAAAGGAAAAAAATTGTCCAGTTGATAAATGAAGATCACTGGTCTATCTCTAAAATAATATGAATTTTCCTTTAGTTATTGTGGAATAACGTGCCAGCTCTCTGGTCCACACAGTGACTCTGTCTGTAGGATAGGGAAGCAGCGAGGCTCTCAGTGGGGAGATGTGCAACAGAGATAAAGGGGACTCCGTGTATTTTATCTACTTGAGCAGTGGAACTGAAACCTGGGGCTTTTGTGAATAAAATTTAGCTGCCTTGTATAGTCCTTTGAAAGAGACATGTGGTCTGTGAGAATTATATAGTTTGTTTTCTTTTTTTAGAAGAAAAATTTGCAAAAGATCTTTCCAAAGAGAATGTGCCACAGATCTTTTGTTGTTCTCTGTAATGAGGATTAATTGCTGTAAAAAAAATGTAATTGATTTGTTCACCTTCAAATTCTTTCCTTTTCACAAGAGGATAGAGCTGTAAAAAAAAAAAAAATTAATAAAAATTTAGAGACATCACTGGAGTTGAGTCATGCTTCCATTTTGCCTGAATTAAAAAAAAAAAGAATCCTAAAATTGCTCTATGTAATGACCATTTACAGCCAAGGAGAATGTCACATGGAATAATGTACCCTCATTCACAATAGGTATTTATTGTTGAAATGGGAAAAGTGCGGGCAGAGGGTAACTCATCCCGCTCAGTTTATCTTCAAGATCTTATACATTAGCTTGGTATCACCAGTGGGGCTTTTTATCCTTCTAACATCAACTGCTAGGTGCAACAGTGACCAAGTTTGCCTATTTTCAGTTTGCTGCATTGACAGATTTGTAGAATGTTGGTATTGAAAAGAATCCACAGGCCGTCTGGTCTCTCCTCCCGTTGCTACTCTGAAAGAAAACACTCTACCTCAGTGGTTTTAGGAAATTAAAAGGGACCTAACTTCTTGAATTTGAATCCTGGCTCTCCATTTTGCTATGACCTGAGTTTATTTTCTCATAAACTTTGTTGATTTGTTATCTACCATGTAAAAGCAAGCGTTAGATGATGTATGGAGAGTGCTCAGCCTAGTGTCTGGCATAAACACTCAGAAACGGGGGACTATTCTAATTCCCTCCCCTCACTGCACGACAAAATCCCAACACCTGCCCCTCCAGCCTCTGACTGAACTCTGATGAAGACCTCACAACCCACCTCTTCCTCTTTAACTTTTTGTTCTTCCTTTCATTAGGGTGACCTCTACTTACATTGACCTTAATGAACAAACGGACCCAGCCTTGGCAAGCTTGCGGTAAGTTGACAAGTCGGCAGTCACTGGTAAGCATGCAATGGCAAGGTGGGATAAAGGGTTTTAGATGAGGAGAAGCTATAGGGAAGAGGTCTTATTTGAAAGATGGATCATAACAATCTCTTCTGGGCTTTCATATTTTTCACAAAAACATTCGTCATATCTTGTCTATTACAAATTATCAGAAGTAGTTATCCAACACCCTTGTTAGACATTATTTCTAATTTGGGGATATTGTAAAGAATGCATCCATGACCATCCCTGAAGCAAACTGGGCAGATTCAACAATTATTTTACCCTATTTTCTTTATGTGTGTGCATGTATATATATATATGCTGAATTTGATTTCACCCCTGAATACTTCAGCGTACATTTCCTAGGACATTTTCCAATGTAACCACAATACCATTACGTCATCTAAGAAAGTTTCTCAACACCTAATATTCAGTCCATATTCAAATTTCTGCAGCTGTCCTCCAAAGATCTTATAGTTTATTTTTTGAATCAGGTTCTTTCATTACATTTGATTATGTCTCTTTAAGTTTCATGCATTACATTTGGTTATGTCTCTTTAAGAGTATTAATTCAGAATTACAACTTTTTTTTTTATTTCCTACATCTTGGATTTGTGTTTTCCTAAATGTCCTTCAATTTACTCCTCTACCTCCTGTATTTCCTGCAGACGGGGTGAGGTCTAGATGCTCAATTATATTTGACAAGGGGGATTCTGTGTATTTCATATTGCATCACACCAGGAGGCACCTGAAATCATCCTGTTAAATGATGCTAACTCTGACTCTTTGGTTAAGATCTGATCACCAGAACTCGGATGTAAACATGGGCTTTTCCCTTTCATTCAGTGATTTTAGCATGCCCTGAAAAATCTCCCTTTACCAGACCTTGGTGGTGTTTGGAAAATGCAAAGGGGAAAAGTCACAAATTTTGATTGATGGGAAATGGTCTCTTCTGATGTTTTCACTTACATTTTTAGTATTGTGGTACTATTTTTGCATCACATATTAAATTGCCATTTGCAGTGCATGGGTTATGTGGACGATCTATTGACCCACTTCAAGTGCCCAACTTGCTAGATGTGGGGAAGGTTTTCACTTAATCCCATGGTACGAGTTCACCACTAGGAGGGGCTCTGTTAATGAAGGAAAGGGATGCTGACAATAAAACAGGTGATCCCTCCAGGTTACTCGTCTTTTTCCTTTCGACTTCCATAGTCAGAATATTAACCTCTTACTATGTTGTAAACTTTTCTCTCCAAATTCTTTCGGTTTTTAGTTTTTATTATAGCACTTTTTGACAGTCTTTCTAAAGTAGTCGACGTCTTCTAATATCTTTGCAGTTTTTGCTTTGGCGTCTCAAGTACGAATGAGTAGGTAAGGGCTGTTCCCAGACCTTGTATGAGGCAGTTTTACTATCACTGGTACAACTCTCAAGTAAGTAGTGATTTCCGTGTCCTTCTTAGTCTTTTTATGAGCAAGTATTTAGGTACTTGTGGAGCCTGAATTTAAGTAGATACTTGTTCACTGTTTGCCAGGAGGTTGGGAATATAAATTGTCACCATCCCAGGCTACGTTTAATCAGGACATCTAGAGGGTGTTTAGTACCCTCCAGTCCATTCCAAACAGCCTTGATGCCCAACGGGTCTTAAGAGGTTTCTCTGCTGCTACTTTGGTTGTGATTAGATAACTATATCCGGCTAGTCTGTTTCGTCTTAGGACCATTTCAGTGTTTGTGGTTTCCCTGTAGACCAGGACTCTGATAATAAAGACCTGTGCCCTTCTAACAGACTGGAGGGGTGGGCCTTGAAATACTTTTTAAACAGACAGTTCTATTTTAGCTTTAAAAGACCGTGTGCCTGCCCTGGATAAGTGCTTTAAATCACCTTTCTCTATCACTGGGGCCCAGTCCTAACATCTCATTTACCTTATTTCATGTGTAGGAGGCAGAAACAATTACGGATTTGCATCTGTCCACTGCTGAATATTCCTGTAAATCATCTGAGCAACAACACACACACAAGCAGGTACATGCACACGTTTCTACATCTACATATGCTACTGAACACGGAGAACCAATTGTACTCATTGCGTGGGCTTTAGAAAAATGACTTTAGTTAATGACCCATCTCCCTGTTTTTCCACCTTCGAAAAAGCAGGTAGGACTTGGTACCCAGGACTGCAACTGAGAGGGACTTTACAAGCATCTTAAGGGAGTACCTGACCTGGTAGGGTGGTTTTGCAGAGCTTCTCAAGCCTACATATGCATGAGAGTCATTATGGAATTAAGAAAAAAAAAAAATACTGTTTTCAAACTGATTTACAAATAGATTCGTTTAAAAATCAAATGACGCAAAAGCATATAGAGCAAAAAGTACAAGGGCCAGTGTACTTCATCCCTTCCTCCCCAGAGTTAATAGCCATTACGTTTGGTGCATCTTCTTCGAGAACTTTTTTTGCGCACTTACAAATTATTTTTAAACAAGTTTGGATATACTACATTCTTCAGTTGATATCAGTCTTATTTCTGTCAATATTTTGGCTGCAAAATACTGTGTCATAAGGATATATTTATTTATATCCTTGTTTGTTTAAACATTCTCCCATTATGCACATAAGCCTCCCTTGGTCCCTCAGTTAGTCTGCTGTGGCAAACAGTGCATTATGGAGGAATCTTGGTATACACAGCATCATGCATTCTTACAAGTATTTCTACGTGATAAGTTTCCGAAAGCAGGGGCTGCCTGGGTCAAAAGATGAGCCAAATTAAAAAAATTAAATTTAAAAAGAGCTTTTTCTCCCAAAAAGCTCTTATACCAAAATGGAAAACCTTATTATTACTGCAGTTTGCATTTCTCTGACGACTGAAATTAATCATTCTGCCACAAAGTGACGGGCTGTGTTTCTGAGGAATGCCTGTCCCTGTACTTAGCTCCTTTGCCGTCAGGTTGTCTTTTTCCTTCTAATTTGTAAATTAGAAACTTGCATTATTAGGGTGATTGCCTCACTGCATGTCTCTTCCCGAGCTTAATTGCCTGCACCTCAGAAGACATCAGCCAGGAGCAGTTGACATTTCCCACCTGGTAGGAGGCAGTGATCAACCCCTAAGTGACTGAAACTCTATGGACATCATTGACATGGGTCTTCAGGATGTGAAGCTCCCTTAATCTTTAAAACTTAGTAATTTGTCCAAGAAACTGACATTCATCCTGGATAACTTGAAAGCTGTAAAGTATTGGCAGTTTTGACACCCACTGAGTGTACAGAATGAATTTCACCATAGGGTTCTCTATGGCCCATCGAGAGCCAATCTAATATTTGTCACCTGTCAGTCCTGAGCCTTACTTGAGTATAGTCCTATTAACCTGAAATTTGCGTATTTTAAATGAAGGTTAAAAAAAAGCAAGGGAGGGCTGATTTCTCATCCCTGTTAGATTTACTCATATCCATTTAATAGTTTAGTGATTGCTTTGTGAGTAACACTTCAGAATGTGCTGGCATGAAGCCTGCCTCAGGGAGCCCAGCTTTTGGACAGCATGTCTCTTTTCCATCCAGGTGACAGGCAACTTCAGAGCCCGTATTTTTCCATTCAAATAGCTACTTCCATCCTTGCCTTCAGCCAGTCCGGTCTAACACAGATGCTATTCCAAAGCCCTGTGGATACACTGTTCAGACTGAATTATTCCAAGCTGGAGAGCATGGCATACGCCACCTTATCTGTTAGGCAGAGGATAGCGCTCCTCTTGTGCTGATGTATTTGTCCTGAATTCCCCACGCAGCCCTCCCTCTTTCATTACTACATGCATGATACATTCCCTGTGGCACAACAGACCTAGAAAGTGAATATGGAGAAGGGGAAAGGAATGTATGTTAGCCACGTGTGCTGTGTACTTTGTAAAACCACTTTCTTTGTAAAACCACGTTTCAAATCAGTCATTATCATCATGCTTCTAGATGATGAAAGTTATGCTAAAGAGAGTTTGTCCATAGTCAAGCAGCTACCGTGTTTCCCCGAAAATAAGACTTAACCTGAAAATAAGCCCTAGATGACATCCCCTGAACATAAGCCCTAAAGTGTCTTTTGGAGCAAAAATTAATATAAGACCCAGTATTATTTTTGGGGAAACACGGTAGTAAAAGGTGAAACCCAGATTATGATATACATTTGTCTGATTTCAAGTTATAAAGGGGATTTCATTTATGAGAATGAACTAGAGGAAATGTGGCTTTTATAAGCTAAGCGTCATCCACACCAGTATCCTAGCACTGTTAACATTTAACCATTTTTGGAGGGCGGGTCCAACATGACACTGTAGGTGGAGCTTGTCCCCTCCCCAAAACACATTGACTGTACCCTACATTTAAAGCAGTTCCTCCTAAGACAACTGGAGCTGATTGAATAGCTTCTGCACAACGGAAGAGGGACCACATAGAGAATGTCAGGGAACCACGGGAGCTCTTTGGGAGCTGAGGAAACAACCCAGGACCAGAGGACTGGGTGAGCGCCACTGTTTACATTTGCCTGGTACGTGCATAGCAGGCAGGAGCTCCATCCGGGTTCTCTGGCTGACCTGCAGGGCGCTGTAGTGTGTCCCCAGCCACCCCTCCTGGAGCTAGATCCAGTAGACACAGGAGGACACCACAGTGCGCACACAAGAGGCCCCTCCACCCGGAGATGGGTACAGCAGGGTGCTTCACGCACCTACTGGTCTGCACACACCTGGGGCTCCCCACCTGGACAGAGTACGGAGCTAACAAAATGCTGTGGTAGCCACCTGCAGGGCTACCTTGTCTGAAGATTGTGGTGGTGCTACCATGTGCTCATGTCAGGCTGACACTTCTAGAGCGAGTACAGAGCTAGTGGGGAACACTACTGCACACTCACATGCAGGGCTGCCCACCTACAGTGTGCAACCAAAAACACTTAATGGTACTCACATGCCGGGCTGCAACCTAGAATGCTATATCCAGCAAGGTTATCATTCAGATTTGAGGGACATAGTTTCCCAGACAAGCAAAAACTAAAGGAGTTCACAACAACTAAATTGGCCTTATAAGAAATGTTAAAGGGTCTTCTTTATGCAGAAAAGAACATGCCCTAACCAGGAATAAGAAAATACACAAAAGAAAAAATCTTACTGGTAAAGGCAAATTACAATAATTACAGTAATCAACTTAAAGCTAATATTAAGGTTAAAAGACAATAGCAAAATTAAAACTACAATCAGGATACACAAAACAAAAAGATATAAAACATGTCAAAAACAAAGAGTGGAAGGGGGAAAATAAATGCAGTGCTTTTAGAATGCAATTGAACTTAAATGCCTATCAGCTTAAAATAGACTGCTATATATATAGATGGATATTTATGAACCTCATGGTAACCATAACCAAAAATACACAAAAAAATGAAGAGAAACAAAGCCAATGAAAACACTAAAGAAAACAAAAGGAAAGAGATCAAAAGAAGAAAGGAATAGTGAAGAACCAAAACAAGCAAAAAATAAAATACCAATAAGCACATACCTATCAATAGTTATGTTAAATGTGAATGGACTAAATGCTTCAATAAAAAGGCAGGGTGGCAGAATGGGTAAGAAAACATGACCCATCTATATGCTGATTATGAGAGACTCACTTTACATCGAAAGACACAGACTGAAAAGGGCTGGATAAAAGGTACTCCATGCAAATAGAAACGATTAGCTGGCGTAGCAATACTTATACCTGACAAAATAGACTTTAAAACAAAGAATGTAAAATGAGACAAAGACATTATGTAATGTTAAAGGTGTCAATCCACAAAGAGGATATAACACAATTGTAAATATCAACACATCCAAATATATAAAGCAAATGTTAATGAACATAAAGGCAGAAATTAATATTATAATAATTGGGGACATTAATGCTTAATGTCAATGGATAGATCATCCAGACAGAAAATTAATAAATGGCTTTAAATGCTACCTTAGACTAGTCCAACTTGATATCTATAAAGCATTTCATCCAAAAACTGTAGATTATACATTTTTCTCAGGTGCACATACAACATTTTCCAGGATAGATTACATACTAGGCCACAAAAGAAGCCTCAATAAATTCAAGATTGAAATTATGTCAAGCAATATACTGTCTGGCCACAATGGCATGAAACTATAGAAATCAGCTACAGGAAGAAAACTGGAAAAAACAAATACATGGAGATTAAACATGCTTCTAAACCACCAATGGATCAAAGAGAAAATCAAACAGGAAATAAACTACCTTCAGACAATGAAAATGAAAACACAACCTTACAAAATTTATGGGATGCAGCAAAAGCAGTTGTAAGAGGAAAATTTATAGTCATACAGGCTTACCTCATGAAGCAAAAAAAAAAAAAATCCCAAATACACAATCTAAATCTACAACTAAAAAAATTAGGCAAAGAAGAACAAACAAAACCCAAATAAGAACAAACAAAACTCAAAGTAAGTAGAATAATAAAGAGCAGAAATACATGAAATAGAAAAAAACAGAAAAGATTAAAGAAACTAAGAGCTCATTTTTTGAAAAAAATTGGCAAGACTACAGCAAGTCTCATCAAGCAAAAAAATATGAAAGATCATTAAAGAATAATATGAACAATACATGCCAACAAATTGGACACGCAAGAAGAATTGGATACATTTCTAGAAACATACAACATTCCAAGACTAAACGAGGAAGAAACAGAGAATATGAACAGAAGAATTAATAGCAATGAAATTCAAGCAGCAATAAAATAATTCCAAACAAAACCCCAGGATCAGACAGCTTCGCAGGTGAATTCTACCAGACTTTTAAAGAATTAGTACCTGCCCTTTTCAAACGATTCTATCGATAGATGGATAAAGAAGATGTGGTATACATATACAATGGAATATTACACAGCAGTAAAAAAGAACGAAATCTTGGCATTTGCAACATGGATGGACCTAAAGGGTATGATGCTAAATGAAATTGAAACAGAAGGACAAATACAGTATGGTTTCACTTATTTGTGGCATCTAAAAAAATAGACTCATAGAAACAGACCAAAGGGATGGCTGCCATAGGTGAGGGTGGGGGGACGGGTGCTAAAGGTGAAGGGGAATATAGTCAATACTACTGGTAAGTTTGCACAGTGACATGATTACTCGAGTTAGTGCAGTGATCACACTGTAATGTATAAAAATGTCAAATCACTACTGTATACCTGAAACTATTGTGTATCAACTATAAATAAAATTTCTAAAAACATTTAACCATTCTTTGATTGTGGTAGAGACAATTAGTAAAACTGGATTGTCAGTAGGAATTAGAGAGGTTTTATAAAACAGGTTGACAAGTCCTGAGAACCTGCAAGAACTAGAAACTTCGTGATTAGCACAGTTTGCCGGGGGTGGGGAGGTGGGGAGATCCTTATCTGATGTTGCTTAACATGTTGCCTTGTAGATTTTCACCCATATGAATGAAGATACTAGTTCCCTCTAGTGATTGCTGAAATTGACAGTTTTTTTATTTGTATTTTCTTCATGAACACATGTATTTAATAAAGAAAAGTTTAATAAAAGTTAAATTTAGCGTGATAATCCTTTAAAGAACCTAGCATAAAACAATGTTTAAAGTCACGAACAATGTAAAGTAACCATTAAAGGTTAAATTCCCAACACATACAAAATAACTAAACAGGCAACAGCATGAATTTCCCCGGGTCCTCCAAGTTTGAGTAGAGGGATGGAACAAAACCTTAGCTCAGAAACTGGTGACGTTGAAGACTGAATGCCTTGGCCCCGGCTGGACACTCCTCACTTTTGCCATACAGTGTCTAGGCAGTACAACCAGAAGCCAAAACAAGAATCATCTTCTGCCTTGTGCAAGTTACCTGAATGTCTGGTACTGCATTGCCTCACCTGTACCAAAAAAGGAAGGATATATGATATCCTGAAGTCTGTATAGTGAAAATACTAGTAATCAAATATTTCCTTATTAAACATGATGTGTTATAGAGATACATAGAACTTACTAAAAAGGACCACTGTCCTTCAAAATCACCATCCTGGGAAGCAGGGGGTTCTACATTTGTTACCATTGTTCAGAACAAATTTATAATGTTTTTTTCAAATCTGTTTGCAGAATTAGATGGGCAAGCATACACACTCCCTACTTACTTTATGGTAGTTTTTCTATTTTTCTTGTATTGTTTGTATTAAACAATACAAACAACTCACCAGACTTGGTTCCAAAACACACGAAGATAACAATTTGTCCCTATAAAATAATTCCAGTATCTCCCTAAATTGGTTTTGTTTTGGCAATGATGGCAGCATAATTGGATTAATCAAAATCGCCATATTCTTTAATCAGCAATATTCATTATATAAGCAGTATGATATATCAACATTTCTGAAGTTCTGATACATGTTTAAAAATTACTTTATCCTAGAATGTTTCCATTTTTTCTCATATCCAATGCTTATCCTGAAGTTGAATAAACTTTCTCTCCTAAATCTTATACCTCTTTACCCACCCAACTGATAACATAAATGGATTAAGCCATATTACTATAGAGTAGAATTACTGTGTACCAAATGTCACACAGAGATGAATGGTTGGGCCTCTCTTCTTCCTCTTGCCTCCGTATGACAAGCAGGAAATCATCCATCAGGCTCTCTATTCTGTGTTTAAGCATTTGTGTGCATATGTATTTTTGTGTATGGGTACACATACATATACGCATGGGCATTTTATAGACATGTCAGGATAGTAAAATGCACTGTTAGGTAAATGAATTGTGCTATGGCACAGGAGGTTACGGAAACTTCACACATGTATATTCTCTCCACTTTGTAAAAAAATAAGTGAGATATCCTGTATAAAGCAAAACTTGTAATTTCTGACTTGAAACCATTAAATATTTGGTTTTACTACCCTAATTTCCTAAAGCCACATCTTTCTTTACTTACCAAATACGCATTTCATAAGCAAGTAAATCACTGGCCAGATTCCTTCTTAGCTCAATTTCTTTACTATTTTTAATGTACATAGTGTTCTCTCCTTTCAGCAGAGCTCCAGGAGCCCGGGGGCAGGTAAGACCCATTCTCCTAAATTTTTACAGCTCTCTACAGGCATATTTACAAAGTGTTACCAGGAATACCAAGGAGCCACCAGACATTCCATTTATGTGCAATTCATTAAAAAAGTATTTACATTTCATTCCACTAGTAAGAATTATTTACACTTCTAGCTCTGGTTTGAAAGGATGTGATAGGTTTGAGTAAAAAGAAACCCAAAACCCATCTCTGGCCTTGTCCCCATTCTTCGCAGGCATTAGCCACTGTACAGGTGTAAATCCTTACACCAGAAGATCTGGGTGCACAAAGGAGGTGACAGCTGAAGCACAAAAGCTTAGTATTGACTATGATGCATCTCCAGGGATTAAATAAAAGCCCCAATGAACCAGCCAGCTCCTGAGGATTGTTACCAGTGGTAATAAGGAAAACATTTGGAACCTGGAACTCAAACTGCACCCTGTGTGCTAAACAAGGCAGACACAACCTGGAATGAATGTAACTTGTAATTTAACAAGTTTTAGCTTTAGGATGATTAGTGCCCTTTTCCAAGTGCAATGTGCAGAATGCACCACTAGAGAGCAACCATTCCTTTAAGGAAAAAGTGCTGTAGAAAATACATTGGTTTAACTACAGCACGATGCCACTTCACAACCAGGAGAAAGGCTGTAATAAAAAAAATCCAACATGTTGGAGAGGATGAAGAGAAGGCAGAAACCTCATACTGTACTGACAGGAATCTAATATAGTACAGCCACTGTAGATAACATTTGGGTCTTAAGAACTGTTACAACCCAGCAATCGCACTTTTATGAACCTACCGAAGATAAATGAAAACGTGGTCACATTAGTTCCTGAACATTCATGGCGGCATTAGGTATAACCAGCCAAAACTTGGAAGCAATCGCAATGACCAGCTGGTGAATGGATAAACAAAATGTGGTTTATGCATAAAATGGAATACTAGTCAGCAATAAAAATGCAACAGTCTGGATGAAATGAACCTCAAAACGCCAAGTGAAAGCAGCTAGACGCAAGACTCTCTAGAGTATGATTTCACTTATGAATACCTACCCAGGAAAGGCAAATTTATAGACAGAAAGCACATCAGTGGTTGCCTGGGGTGAGAGGCAGAGAGCGGAGAAGTGGACACTGACAGGACTCACGAGAATTTTGGTAGGATGATGAAAATGTTCTAAATCTGGATTATGGTGATGCTGCACAACTATAAACTTACTAAATTATGCACTATAAACACAGTGAGTGAATTTTATATAAATTATACCTCTAACTAAAGGTGACTTACAAAAAAAAGCACACTGATTTAGTATTACATTAGGATAGGTATTGAGAAATGAAATGAAACAAGTAGAAGGAGGAAAACTACAGCCCTGTGTTAGAATACAAATAGCCACTGTGTCACTCAGTCCTGAGCTCTGGTTTCCAGACGGGAGAAAAGATCATTGTTTTCAGACCAATAGGGGAAAATCAGGGAATTTATGGTCAGGTAAAAATTTTATTACTTTTGGCCAAAGGCCAAAACAGTAACATTAACAAAAAAGATTGCAAAGTTTCAGGCAGAACACAATTATTTTTTTCTGCATCTACATCAGTACCTGAGAGTCATAGTTATGAAGGGATTTATTACATTAACATGCTAAGGGACTGGTGTATATAACTGACATTTTGAGACATTCAGGGCAAAGAGATGCAAAGTGACTGACACATGTATGCCAAGTAATCTTATATTTCATGAATTATCCTTTTATAAACTCCTAAATTTACTCAAGGCTTCAGGTATGACATAAATACATGTATCCAAAAAGCTCATTCAGTTAAGGTCTACTACGACACCAAATTTTATAGAGATCTAGTAGTACATAAATAAGAGAGAGCTTAAGTGACGATCAGTTAAAACAAAACTGCCCCTGTTTTGGCTGTGGAATGGTAGTGGCAACGTCCTGCTGGTGGGGGTTATGAGAGACTAGATAACCTGAGAGGCTCTCCCTTACTACCGTGTTTCCCCAAAAATAAGACGGGGTCTTACATTAAGGTTTGCTCCAAAAGACGCATTCAGGCTTATGTTCAGGGGATGTCATCCTGAAAAATCATGCTAGGGCTTATTTTCCGGTTAGGTCTTATTTTCGGGGAAACATGGTATTCTCAGATATATTAGAAACAACATACATTTTAAATGGTTTACTGGCTTCTCAGGAAAGCAGAGAAACCTCCAAAGCCGATACCGTGTTTCCCCCAAAATAAGAGCGGGTCTTACATTAATTTTGCTCCAAAAGACGCATTAGGGCGTATTGTCAGGGGAGGTCTTATTTTTTCATGTACAATAATCTACATTTATTCAAATATAGTCATGTCATCGTCTTCTGGAACATCGTCATAATGTACTAAATGCATCCATCTGGCTGACGATCTTAACTGGGGCTTATTTTCGGGGAAACACAGCATGTAAGCTGGACCCTGAGCAGGAGTAGTAAGTAAACAGAAAAGCCACGGTTGCTCTGAGGTCCAATGCCATTTCCAGTGCAGGCATCATGAGACTAAGCTCTGGACCCACAGTAAGGGGCGGAGCTAAGCCTGAGCACCCTGAGTTAGGCCAGGAAAGAGCACAAATGTCCCAGGGGCAGTTCCTGGCCTAGAGACGCACAGACAGAGAACATGGCCATTTTAGAACCTCTGCATTCCCACAGGCTCAACTAAGTATGTGTTTACAAAGTACGATCACGAAACAGGGAGGAATAGCACCGTAAGGAAAAATCCAGAGACAAAAAAAAATAGATTTAGACCCCCAAGACTTCAGACACTGGATTTATCAACCACGGGATATAATGTATGAAAATGCCCAAAGAAAGAAAAAGAATAAAAATCCATCAACATGACTGAGCTTATCTAAAAGAGAATGAAATAGGACTCTTGGAAATGAAAAACACAGTAACTGCAATTTAAAATTCATGGTTTAATAGCAGATTGTATAGAAGTGAAGTGAAATTTAGTAAATAGGAGATAAAGTCCCTGAAAAAGAAGTAATATTCAAAGAGTCCATGGCAGATTTTTCATAGAAGAAAAATATACATCACAACGTAAGAATTACAATGTATACTAGCAGGACAAATATAAAGACACATCTATTAATAGATGGCCTTATAGTGAAATTACGGAACAGGTGAAGAGATGTTAAAAGCGGCAGAGAGAAAAAGGAGATCCCATAGGAAAGAAACATAATTAAGTAGCAGCTGACTTGAAGTACAAAGGAAACCCTGACTGGGATAATAACTTCAAAATATTGAGAGAAAACTAACTAGAACTGTATCTAGCAAAACTATCAAGATAACAGTAAGTGCCGTGTACTTGAAATTTATTGAGAGTAACATTGAAGCATTCTAACCACACAAAGAAAGGTAACTGTGAGGTGAAGAATGTTTTAATTAACCTGATTTCACAAAGTATTCATATGTCAAACTGTACAATTTAAATATGTATAATTTTGTCAATTATACTTTAATAAAGCTAAAAAATACATATAAAAAAGAATGACAGTAAAATAAGGATATTTTCAAATGTAAATATAATTCACATTACCAGATTAAAGTAGAAAAAAACATGTTTACCTCCTGATGAAAAAAAAGTGTTTTATAAAATTCAACCCCTATAGTAAAAGTTTAGCAAACTAGAAATAGAAGGAAACTTCCTTGCCCTGGTAAAAGTAGCAAAACCCAGGAAGATTCAATATTGTACAGCTGTCAATACTTGCTAATTAATCTATGTTAAATGTGATTCTAGTTTTTTAAAAAAATTCTGGAGTTCTTCCCCCACCCGCCAAATCTGACAAACTGATTCTAATATTTAATAAAAAAGCAAAATACTGAGAACATTCATTAAGAAAAAAAGGAAGGAACACTTGCTCTACCAGGTATTAAGACCTTTAATCTAGTTACAGCAATTAGAATAATGTGTCATTTGGCCTTGAATAGACAAACTGAATAGAACCAATGGAACAGAACAGAAAGTCCCAAAATAGACGTATACTTACATGGGAATTGACCATGTAGATAAAGTCCCTGAGAAAGGATGAACTTAGTCACTAAACCAGTGCGAAGGAAACTGGTTACCTACATGGTAAAAAGTTAATTTTTTCTTATCGCACACATTCACAAATTAATTCCAGGTGTATGGAGGTTTCCCAAAGAATTAAAAGTAAAACTACCTTATGACCCAGCAATTCCACTCCTGGGTATTTAAATCTCAAACAAATATTCGAAAAGATACATGCACCCCTATGTTTACTGCAGCACTAGTCACAATAGCCAAGATATGAAAACAACTGAAATCCCCATCAGTAGATAATCAGATAAAGAAATAGTGGTACATTTATACAATGGAATATTACTCAGCCATAAAAAAGAATGAAATCTTACCATTTGTGACAACATGGATGGACTTAGAGGGTATTATGCTAAGTGAAATAAGTCAGACTGAGACAAATACCATATGACCTCACTTACATGTGGAATCTAAAGAACAAGATAAAACAGAAACAGACTCAGATACAGAGAACTTATGGTTACTAGATAGGAGGGGGATTGGGGGTCTGGGTTAGAAAGGTAAAAGGATGTAGAAATACAAATTGGTAGTTACAAAATAGTCGGGATATAAAATACAGTATGGGGAATATAGTCAATAATATTGTAAAAACTACAGAAAAATAACTAGTGTCAGATGGGTATACCCACTTAAGGGGGGGATAACCTCAGAAATTATATAAATGTCTAACCACTAAGCTATACACCTTAAACTAATATAAATATTGAATGTAAACTACAATTAAAAAATAGTCACAGGTATATAAAGTACAGCATAGGTAATATAGTCATTAATATTATAATGATTATGTACAGTGGCAGATGGGTAATAGACTTATTGGGATTATCACTTTGTGAGGTATATAAATGGCTAGTCATCATGTTGTTTTGTGTACCTAA
Source organism: Rhinolophus ferrumequinum (assembly GCF_004115265.2). NCBI lineage: Eukaryota > Metazoa > Chordata > Mammalia > Chiroptera > Rhinolophidae > Rhinolophus > Rhinolophus ferrumequinum. The sequence continues at coordinate 41,294,694 of NC_046288.1, forward strand.
AACTAATTAAAAAAAAGAATTTTCTTAAGACACAAAAAGAACTACATTTGAATGTTAAAATTTTCTTTACAAAAAAATTAAAAGCCACAAACCTGATGAAGATATGTGCAATACAAATAAATAGAAATATTAGTATACTATTCAGAAACTCTTAAGTAAATTTAAATAGTAGAAAAATGGACAAAAGACATCAAGAAGTATTTCACAGAAGAAACAGGAATGACTAATAATCATGGAAATATGTTCAATCAATAATCTGGAAAATGCAAATTAAAGCCACAATAAAATACCATTTTACACCTACACCATTGGCAAGAATTAGGTCTTACAACAGTAAGTAAATGATAAACCATACTGTAAACTGGCACAACTATTTTGGAAAAAAACTTTGCATTATGTTATAAAACTATTATAAAGCTGATCAGGTACGTGCCTACAACCAACTCTGCTTCTAGGTATCTAAGAAAAACCTTTTCACATGTGTACCAAGAAACTGTACATGAATGTTCATTTTAGTAGTGTTAAAAGCAAAAAAATACATATACCCAACATACTATAAAAACGAACCTGTTGAATGATCAAATTACATGAGACTACAAACAGGATGATACTATTTTTTATAATGCTCACCAACAAAAGTAAACATTATGTAATTAGGGATATATGTATGAAAACAAAAGGAAAAAAAGCAAAGGAATGATTGATTCAGGGTAGTACTTACCTCTTGGGGAGAAGGGTAGGCTGGGGATTGAGAAGGAATACAAATGTAGAGTGAATCCTACCAGAAATGTTCTAGTTCTTAATTAGGGAGTGGGTGCATATGTGTTTTCTAGTATGCTTGATAACTTCCATGTTGCATATATTTTTATATATGTACGAAACACCCATACAGAAATACAGTGACCAGTGGTTGTCAGAGGCAGGGTGAAATGGGCGAAGGGAGTCAAAAGGTACAAACTTCCAGTTATCAGTCCTGGGGATGTAATGTACAGCATAGTGACTACAGTAATACTTGTATTATATATCTGAAAGTTGCTAAGAGAGATCTTAAAACTTCTCATTACAAGAAAAACAGTTTAACTATGGGTGATGATGGGTGTTAACCAGGCTGATTGTGATCATTTCACAACATACGCATATATCGAATCACACTGTACACCTGAAACTAGTATGTTACATATCAGTTATATCGCAATGAAAGGAAAGAAGTGACAAAAGAAGAAGTACAGTGACCAGAAATACTTTTATAATGCTAGCAAGAAAATCATCTCCTCTTAAGTGTATATACTATCTTGTGAAAGTAGAGGTATGGCTTGGTTAGGTGGAACAGTGGAAGTTTTCAGTCACAAAGAACACTGGTCCACTACTGATTAGTTGTGGATCTTGGCCAAGTTACTTTAATGTCTTTGAATCTATTTTTTAACTGTAAAGTGAAGAATTATTATAGAAATTATAATGTTATTATAAACTGACTGGTACAGACTACACACTTAAAAAATTGTTCTTATTTAATATTCTCCATGACTACTATCGTGTTTCCCCGAAAATAAGACCTAGCTGGACCATCGGCACTAATGCGTCTTTTGGAGCAAAAATTAATATAAGACCCGGTATTATGTTATATTATATTACACCCGGTCTTATATTATAAAGACCTGGTCTTATATTAAAATAAGACCGGGTCTTGTATTAATTTTTGCTCCAAAAGACGCATTAGAGCTGATGGTATGGATAGATCTTATTTTCGGGGAAACATGGTACCCACATTTAAGAAACCCCTTATATTGTGTAAAGTTTGTTCAGTTAGACTGAATATAGCCTCAACCATTAAGATAATGGAAGAGTGCTTTGTTAAAACAACAACAAAAAACGACCAGAATTTTTGCACTCAAATAATGTTGCTCCTTAAAGAAGCTATATACTTCTTTCACTGAAGTTTACTACTGCTCAGGGTTATTTTAGAAAGCTTTCACTGGACAGTTTTTTTGCAGTGGAGGAAAACCTTAATTCTTTGAGGGTAGATTTCACCTGTGATAGTCATAAAATATTTTGAATCAAGTCTGATGAATAAAGTACACAGGGCCAATAATCAAGTAAGACCCTGCTCAAAATTAACGTAAGACAATCATGAGACCAATTCTCTTGGATTACTTACAAGTAGACTTTTCAGGATATTTTCAAAGAGGAGTTTCAGGAAAGTTTTTAGCACAGTGGCAACATAGCTAAAAAACCCCAAAATTACAGCTTCACAGGGTTACTACTTGGAAGGATAACATTCTATCTTAACGCATAAAGAACCTCCTTTCGATGTAGTACAAGTCTACAATTGCTGAAGAGATAATTGCTTAATCAGTCACTAAAATTAGTGCAACTACTGATATTAATTGCCTTTAACTTTTCTAAGTTAGACAGAAAGATCTTTTTTATGAGAAGAATATTACAGCCAACCTACTAAATTGATCTATATTTGAGGGATGGAGAATAAACAATTAATTACATCATTCTGATTCTATAAAAGCAATCAAACACTGATAATGAACACAACTCTTTCAACTCCGTACTTGGGAGCATGATATGATAATGATAATGATAATTTATTATCATAATAAATATGTTATATTTATCACTTATTATTTTGATTTGAGGGAGTATTACTATACAAATTTATATATGGTTTTAAGAAAATACTATATTGAAGTTTTATTGCCACTGTAACTCCACATAAAGGGAAAAAGAAACAGAGCCAATGACATCCCAATAATTTCTTTAAAAGTCTGATATGAGAAACCATAGAAAACATTCTTAACTGATAAGACATGAATTAGATTCTAAATGCATTCTGTATCATATAACACATGGAGAAGAAAAGGAACAAAAAAATTCTCACATTTACCATTTGCAGGAGTAGTTTATACAACTTCAATAATCTCTTATCTAGGCATTTAACAGCATTTTAAGTTCAAAATACATTGTGAATTAATAACACTCCTTAGACGGAGTACAAAGTTTATTCAAACATTTAAAAAATGACCAATTAATTACACAGAATATAGTGAAATTAATCAAAAACAATATCAAGTAATTCATTTTTAAAGTGGCAGTGCAATATAGTAAAGCAGTGGCTTTAATGACAATATGGGAGAATTAAACAAAAGCACCTAAAAATATATCTTGAAGAATATGCAAATTTTCACCTTTTACTTTTTTCATTTACAACTTCAAAATTTTAGCTCTATGTTATATCACTTTTAGGAAGGCGCTATTAACAACTGAGATTAAAGTAACAGGCCTCTCAAGTAGCCACCTTCTTTGAATATTTCATCTCTTTATACCTATGCATACAATCATCTTTCGAATGCATGATTCCTTCAGCCCAATTCTCATTTCATACCTCAAAGAGTGTGTATTTAATAGAGACTGTGCATATCAATTCTGCTATTTATCTTTTCAGGTCCTTCAAAGCTATGCTTCTGACTGCCCATACATAATAATGTAACAGATACATGTTCCATTTGCTTCACTTCTCTTAAGAGCAGTTCATATTTTGGGTAGCTAGGGTACCAACTTAGTATGTTAGAAGACTACTGTATAATAAAAAGCAGAAATGGAAATGTAACAACTTTATACTCCTAAACTCTATATAGATGACCAAGACAGAAATATGCCAAAGAACAAAACATTTTGAATCATCTTCGAAACAATAAAATCAAAATCCCCTTCACCACAAAAATAAATATAAGAAACATACTAATAATCATAGCTAACAAGCACTGGAATACAAAAATTTCATTAGATATGAGAAATACACAGTTGAAGCCAGAAATACACAGTTGAGTCTTATTCTCTACATCCAGCCAGTTGTAGCCAGTCTAGTAAGTGAGATAGAATTCAGTGCTTTTGGGATTGACTGAAATATGGCTATAGTCATACAAGAGAACACTGGTTCTGATCTAGCAATGACATATGAAGTTGCCCATAGGCTGATAGCAAAAAAATGGCATAATCGGGGAACTTTTCAATCTACTTCACAAAAGACCTCTTATCTGCGAGCCTGAGCCCTCTTACATTTTTTTTTTCTTTTTCTTTTTTTGGGTCTAATATACCCAAGAGGCACTGGCTTTTGTAATGTGGCCTTTTATCCTACTGCACTGACAAGCCCAGACTGCCATTGAATGAGGAGGTACTAGGCAATGAACTTCAGGGAAGGCTGGAAGGGGTTAATATTCTTCACTGCCCAGCTTCCTTGTAAAGCAGATGACTGGCCAGCAGTGAAGAACATACTGAATTCTACAGAAAAATTTAGAAACCTTTAAATGAGAGAGGTTCCAAGCTGCGGTGCAAATATTTTAATATTTTAATAGAATATTTTAATATTCATAAATATTTATAAAAAATATATACATATAATGAATAGACCATTTTATAATGCTGGTTAAAACCATGAAGAGCTCTTAAGTCAGTAAGTGTATCAATATCCTGGCTTCAAATTAATATATATTTTCAATTAAAGTTCAATAAATATACTGGAGGGTATTAAATAAAACAGGAAAAATAGTAGTTTCAATTGTTCTCTATTTTTACCAACAATATATTTTATTGGCAATGGACTTGAACTAATCAAACTACAATCTATAAAGGGTTTTTGTAAAAATGCATTCATTTTCTGATAGTGAATTAATCCATATTCTGTATAATTAGAAAACCCATGATGGTGGCAAACAGCAAAATAGAAAGATAACAAATCTTGGGTTCAAAATCAAATGATTACATCAAACAAGAGAGTTAAACATATTTTCAGATTCCCATCATCAGGGAGTATGTAATCAGTACAATTCCTTCTCAAGGTCTTGTGGCTAGATTAACATCAACTCTAAAGCCTTCCTGTAATATTTCTTCTGGTTCAAGTTTTGCTTATTATATAAAAAAAATTTTTTGCATGGGATGAAAAAATAAAAGTGTACATTTGTTCAGATGGAATGTACTAGGTCTTTTGGTGTCCTAACGATTCAAACTGAAATTAAGATCTTACAACACTCCTATTAGCTTCTGAAAATGCAGCCAAGTGGCACTCAGAAAGATGAAACATTTTTTTCTATTTTTGTAAATATCCAAGAAATTGAAAAACCAACACCTAGAAAAAAAACAAGGCATAAATTCATCAGCACCAAGTAGAAATGCTCTTCAAAAGGAGCAGGTCTCTTTATGTATCCTGATATCCTTGGCTTGGTGATTAGGTTCTAATCTTCCCTCTGGGAAAAATCCACTGCCTAAGGCTAACACCGTTAGGCAAAAGAAACGGTAAAACTCAGCAAAGAACTCCATTTTACACTCTGATTCATCCACATGTTTTTAAAAGGGATTTCAAGGTTTTGGCACTACTTTAAACATTTTTCAGAGGAGGTATGGTTTCGGGTTAAAATGTCTTCCTTCCCTACTCAAGTACTTATTTGCTAAAGTGGGAAGTATCAAATTTAACTTTATTACTAATAATTCTTTAGCTACCATTCCAAAAGTTGCACTTAGTCACAATACAACAGTTTACATTTAAATAAGACTCTAGTAAGTAGTTAAAACTGTTCAAAAATGGTCGTACAAAATCCTGCTTGTCTCTCCTGCCTATCAGATACGACTAAATTGTTGGTGGCTGGACCTCAAATCACATACAATCAACCACATTATTGGACCCATGACCTACATCTCGAATTTGGCTAGTTAAACAGGCACACACAGCTACACCTGCTCCAGCTCTGCAGTGAGACACAGATCCAACAAGCTCCCACCTGAAAAGATAAAGAGTGTTATCTTAGAACAAAACAAGGCATGATTGACTTTACTCAAAATAGCAATGAAGACAAAAACTCCCTATTATGTGACTGGTTTTGAAAGATGCCAGCTTCCTGAGGAAGGTAAGATATCCCAAATGTTCTATGTTAACTACATCTGGCAGCATTTTACCACTCTGGAGTAACCTGTTACTGGAAGATCCCTTTAAAACACAGAGAAAACATAAAAATTACCTATTCAGCACTGGATCAAATGCTTCCACTGTATTTAAGTAGGCGTTGCCGTTGTGACCACCAACTGCAAAGATTTTGCCCATCACTGTTGCGATCCCCACTCCACCCCGGGGAGTGGTAAGTGACGCTACATAATCCCACTTGTTACTTCGAGGGTCATACCGCTCAACTGAACTCAGAGGAGAATTATCATCAAAGCCACCTATACAAAGAAAGATTTTTAAAAAGCATTACATTTCATAGAAATTAACTACTAAATCTCAATTCAATAGCTTCTACACACCCAATCTTTTAAAAACATCTGAGAAAACACGCACAATCAGGAAAAAAAATCATCTCAACACCTATCACCAACTACCAATTCCCAATAGACATTTTGTGTAACTCAAGATCATTGAAATAGTATTTTACTTCAATACTAGGATTAAAAATCTTAAAGTGGGAAAAACTAGAGTCCTTGTATCTAAGCAGATAAGAGAAAAAAAACACAGACTTCATATAATTTTTCCTTAGCGTCTTACGGGCAAGCAAGACAGCACTGAGATTCTTTTTCTCTGTGTGTACATGTATGTATTGTATTTTTAAACAGTTATAGAGCTTGAGAAGAGAAGAAACTACATTAATTCATTTGACTCATTTAGATGTAAGTTAAAGTTTTCCAGCTGTTTCCCTTAAAACTGTAATTGCCATCATAATTATAGCGATGGTAAACTACGACTGAATTCTTACCAATTTTTGCCAAAACTACATCTTCATGCTACATACTCTAGATAATGACAATCCTCTCTATAGATCATTCTAACAGTGTTACTTATAATATTCCTCGGAGTTAAACATAGACTGTTATTTTAACAGTGCTCTTTCCTTTAAAAAGAAATGTCTCTTTTTAGGCTCCATCTCAGTCTACATGACTAATAGGTCTCTTTGGTGACTAAGCCTGTTTTCCTGAGGACAGGAAGTGTCTATTTAGAAACAAGGTCAGTAAAAAGAATCAACAGAGTCAACTTCTCTAATGGATTTAAATTTATTTAGTCAACTTAAATGAGGTAAAATTCACTGATTATATGTGCAAAATGTGATGAATTTTAACAAATGTATACAGTTGTGTCATAATCAAAACCACGATCTAAAACATTTTTTTCATTATAATAAAGGGTTTAGTTTTATCGTGCTAATGTAGAAGATTAAGTTTTTAATAATTACCTTTTCCATAGCCTTTTCCACTGGCTCCCTATCACTTCCCTAGGTAATGCATGTAAATTTATAATAAAGAATTCAAAGCAGAGGAATAGAAAAGGCAGGATACAATTAGCTTGTGAGGTATGTGCACTCATTCACCTTTTCTGATTTAAATCAGTTGTACCTGTTTTAAGATTTGAATGACCACCAGGGTTTTTTTTAACGTTCAACCTGAGTCAATCTTATTTTTACCATCACTGTTCTAAACTACAAGGGCCCAGAAGATTTAGCAAGTAACGGCCACAATGATAAGTCCTATTGCCACAGTACAGGTCAGTACCTATGCTAGATGGTGAGCTGTGCGAGGGAGCCACTGTGCTGTAAACTCGGGTTTCTCAGAGACCCGAGTGCAAATTCCACCTTTGTTACTTGTTTAGGTACGTGACTATGAGTAACTCGTTCGCTCTCTCTGAGCCTCTGACTACTTCACAGAACTGCTGTGGTGATCAGGCACGATCTACAGGTAAATTATGTTATTTCTCTTCTGTAACACACTTGAGCACTGGAAGATTCAGCATTATTTCTATTACTTGAAGGTATTTAAACGCTAACAATATCCCACTCTCTTATCAAAAACTCAAAGTTATGTAACGTCAAACAATTTACATCAACCTAAGTGTGACACGTGCTAGGGACAATTTCTCTATACTCATTTCCTCCTCTGCAAAGTAAGGGATCACAAGACAGGTACCCACTTATTGGGTAACTACAAAGTGCCAGACACTGTTTGAGATACTTAACATATATTACCTCTAATTCTTAAAACAATTCGGAAAGATAGGTGTTATTATTCCTGTCTCATAGTCCTTTGAAGCCTTCCTATTATTGGAAGTGTGTTGAGTAGACCAGAAGTAGCATTATCACTTAGGAGCTGTCAGAAATACAGAATCGGAGCCTCTCCCTTGCAGTTTAACAATGTCTCCATATTAGTCATATGCATATTAGAGTTTGAGAAAGCATTGATTGCCCTGTGGTTCCTTCCAAGTCTGCAATTCAGTAAGTCAAAAGGCAATATAAAGATGCCAACACCCATTATGCATATGAAGTACCTATTGCTTTGCTTAAAGTAGTCAACCTAATTCCTTTGAAATGAGACAAGGAAAACATGTCTTAAATCTTTAAAGATTTTAGCAAAGCATATTCAATTTGTGTCCTTATGTTAAAAATATATATCTTATTTAAATGTAATCCCTTACTTTAGATATTCTTGCTACTCCCTGTAAAAATATGGAGGTACAAGTTTTAAACATGAAAGAGGAAGACAAAAAAGCATGGAATGTGAACTCTAAGGATTCAAAAGCAAATCTTAGGACTGATGCCACTTGAACCAAAATGTAGTATAATTTGCGTTGCTATGTTGTTTATAACATTGTCCTCGTACGTCCTATAATAAATTAGACCAGAGAAAATACCATCCACTCACCAACAACATATAAACAACCATGGAGCTCACTAACTCCATTGCCTGCTCTTCGTTGACCCATTTCTTTAACTTCTATCCACTTATCCAGATGTGGATCATACCTCTCCACACTAGATAGAGAAGCTACTCCATCATTGCCACCTACGGCATAAACATGGTTCTAAATAAAGAGAAAATAGAAACACATGACATTAGATTTTGAACTTATTTATATATTGTCCTAATGAGAGATCAGAATGTGAAAGCAGTATTTCATGAAATAATACGGTGTGTAATCCATATCTACATACTGAAGATATGAATATACCAGATGTTTCCTTATTTGGTTAGGGATGTGATGTATTGCAATGCAAGGAGCAAGCCAACATATAACTTACTACTAGAGCCACCGAGCCAACTCCTCCACGAGGAGTATTCATTGGTGCCACTGTACTCCACTGGTCAGATTCTATGTCATATCTCTCCACATCGTTGAAGCAAGTGTTGTCATCTAACCCTCCAATTGCATAAATTGGGCCTCCTAAAGAGGCCAAGGCAATCCCTCGCCTGCAAAGGTAATAAAACACACTTGAGCATTTGGGATTGTTTCCAGAAAACAAAGTAGCAAAAAAACTGCTAATGCAAGTCATTCATCATGTTAAACTTCAGTGTGGTTTCCTGCCCCCCTGCCCATTTTCAGATTAATCAAAGCTTCTGAATAGATGGCTACAGGGTTGCAAAATCACGCAAGTCTATGAACAGTGCTCCCTGCAGTTTTATAATACATAGCCGACACAGAATACTTGAAACTCAAATGAAATAACGAAGTAAAACCCAACAAAGTACTATAAATGGCGTCCAAAACATTCACTCAGTAAAACACACAGTTGAATAATTGAGAGGGTGACACACTGACAGTTTGCTATGGAGGTGAGAAGGCAATCTCATTTCTAAATTCATGTCATTGCAGAGCATGTTTTGTTGCAGGGTTTCATTATACCACACAAAAGAATGTCAATTTTAATATTACAAGCTTTATATCACATTGCTTTCTTTCTGAAGGGCATTTATTTCTCTTCTTGGAATGAACGAGACTTAGTCCATGTTAAAAGCTAATTCACTGTAATGGTGATCAGAAGAAAAATTACATCAATTTCTTAGAAAACATTGCAGCAATCAAAAGTCACACTATTCTAAAACTATTACCTGTCACTGACGTGGTATGTATTTTGGATAAAGTAGTGTATTTTATGAACCTCTACTACCTTGCTTCTTCATCGGTAACCCATTTGAGACAGGAGTAGACACAGCTGATACTAATGAATATAGGGAAAGCGCTAAGAACAGTGGCTGGCCCATATTTCGTGCTATGTATTGGCTATTACTACTAAAGAGAGTAGCTGCTCTATCACTGAGATGCTAACTCTAAATTTATCAAAAGAGTATCCTAGGAAAGAATTCTTAAGGATAATGTCATTTCAGTCACCTTAACCTCTGTCCTGAGTATAAAGCAATGACTTACAAAATACTGTGGTTATAAAAATTTGCAGGTGTGTGTGAACACAGGTGCCCTCTAGAATGTAAGAGTGTTACCTCATGGCAGAAATAAGTGTGCCTAATAATTCTCCCTCCCCCTTCACACCCCAAACCGCAAGAGTATACGACATTATTGGCTATTTCCTACTCCTTAAAACTCTTCTCTTGATTTTCATGACATGGCAAGTTGGAGTTCCCTCCTACGTCTCTGGCTGGTGCTTTTCAGCTTCCTTCATCAGTGCCTTCTTTTTCTACCATATCATTAACTTACGAAATTCCCTGAAGGCCTCTTACCACCCTATACTTTCTCTCTCTGTAAGCAGTCTCATTCTTTCCACAAATTTATTATAACTCTCATACATATTTCAAGACACATATCCAACTTCTACCTCAAATCTGTCTTGCTGGCTCTTTAATCTGAAATGAAACTCAGTCTGCCCTGGGATAGGCAGAATTTTAAGATGTCCCTGCCAGAATATTCACCCTCTAGTTTTACTCCTATTCTTATGATATGCTACATTATATAGCAAAGGGAGATTATCTGAACGGGCCTACTCTAATCACGTGAGCCCTATAAAAGCAGAGATGTTTCCAGCTGGTAGCAGAAGACAGGTCAGAAACTCAGAGAATGAGGTGAATTGCATGCTGCTGCTGGTTTAACAATAGAGGGAAACATATGGAAAGGACCTGAGAGTGGCCTCTTGGCGCTGAGAGTAACCCCTGGCCAACAGCCAGTAAAAAAAAAAAGAGAAACCCAGTCCTACAATCACAAGGTCCAGAATTCTACCAATAACCTAAATGACCTTGGAAACAGTCTCTTCCCCAGAGCCTACAGGTATAAGCCTAGCCCAGCCTACACCTTGATTGTGACCTTGTTAAGACCCTCTGTGGAAAGTCCAGTCAAACCTGCTGGAACCATGAGCTAATAAATGGATGTTGTTTTAAGGTGCTGAGTTTGAGTTAATTGGTTACACAGCAAGAGAAAACTAATAACCTATCACAAGACAAACAAAATTTTTATTCTGTTCATCACCTTGTTTTTCCTAATGCAGAAAATTGCTGTATTGGCAAAATGACTATCCACATCTAGTTGTTTACGCCAGGAACTGAAGGATCATCCTCGCCTCTACCTTATTACTCTCTACCTCCCACACCTAATTATCACTAAATCTTGCTGATTGTACTCTTTTGAACTACCTCCCAAGTATGTCTTCTTTTCTCTATCCCAACTTCTACTACTTTAGCCCAAGCCACCATTATTTTTTTGACTGAAATGCTATACAATAACCCTTTTGGTCTCCAGACTGTTTTCACTCTGGTCCTGCTCAAATCCCTGGTCCATTTCATAGGCAGAGGATCTTTGAAATGAGAAATCTGATTCTATCACTTACCTGCTATTAAAAAAAAATAGTATGTGTGTGTGTGTGTGTGTGTGTGTGTGTGTGTACATGTCAAAGCTCACCACATAAAATAAGAAATCTTGGCTAACCAGGAAGGCCCTCATTGTTTACTGTTTCAGCCTTATTTCTTGACACTATTCCCTTTGATCTCTCAGCCATACTGGACTTCTTTCATGCACTCTGCTCTCATTCACCTCCAGATTTTCGAAGACTCTTCATCTCTTTCCATCCACCACCACTTAACTGGACTAAATTATTCTATTCCTTCAGATCTTAGATCTATTGGGACTTCATTAAAATCTTCTCCACTTTCAAGCAGCCTTTACTTACCCTGTGCTGACACTATTGCCCTTGTAATCATATCTTTATTTGTATCTTCCCTTCTAGAATGTAAGCTCTACAGAGGTAGGGACTTCAGCTGTCTTATTTTTTGCTGTGTCTTTAGCAGTTGGTATGCCTTGCAATGGGCACTTAACCAGTATTTGTTGACTAAATAATGAAACCGCTAGAGATACTCTGTTAGGATGGTAGGTTTCAATAAAAGCACAGGTTAAACAACTACCAGTGTCCATTTTTTAGTGGAAAGATGAAAAAGGGGGAAAATAAAGAAAACCAAATATTTTACATGTGAAAATGATCTTGGAATGCATACTGAAAAAATGATTTGGAGGAATACAATTGTAAGCAAATAATGACAAAATAATTATAGTTCTATTATTTTTTTATACAGTTAGATAGCTATTGTAAAGTGGTCAGGAGATATTTTAAAAGATTAAAGAAATCCAACTGCTATTTTGCTAAAGAAGTTTCACTCACTTGCTAAAAACTAGCTTAGCATGATAAAGAGACAAGGGTATAAAAATTAAAAATGTACTTTAGGATTTTCTCCTCATTTTAATTCATGCACTAGAATTTAAACTATTTGTACTTATCCTGTAGCATAAACCAAACCCTATTAAAGTATTAAAATGTCATGTGTAGATAAGTGGGAGGTAACAGCAAATTTTAAGATAAGCTTTTTTCCCCCTAGGATTCTTTCTCCTCGTGAGGAAAAAAAGGCTAAAAATCTCCTTTTAGCGGAACTCTCTTCACATTTCCCTCTAATCTTTCAGACTAACACATGAAAACACCTAGTCAAAAACACTTTATGTTAAATTAATACAGAATAGAAAATTAGACAGCAGTGCCTCCCATGTGCAGTTCAACTTAAAATTCTTGTTTGGTAACAAGTCATTTTTAACTCTTACAGAATGTTGCTACAGTTTATAAGCCATACAAGCCACAATGTTTTAAGTTTTGTTTTGTTGGTTTGTCTGGGTTTGTTTTTTAAAATAAAATTGCAATACAGACGTTTTAATTTTTGTTCTCTATACAGAGCTACTTTTAAGCAGTATTTTCAATATTTATTCAGATAGCCCTCTTTTTCTTCCCACGATTACATGTTCACTCTGAAACAAAGAGGCAGAATTACTGTAGTATCTAGTGTTTATGTAAATTATTAAGCTCAGTCTTTGAATTCCTCACCCTATTTGCTGAATTTTAAATTTGAAAAAGGAATAGAATAGGTAATCTAATCTCCCATTTGCTGCAAAAATATATGTTTCCTTTCTGACCTCGGCCTACATAATCCCCATCATTGGGAGGTATTACAGTGTGCTCCATTATCATTATGGTGAAATATAAATAACTATTTATTCCTTCCTTCTAAGCCCTATACATCTCTTAAAATAGCTAGATAACCTTTAAATCCTCATGTCTCCAGACCAAAACCCTTCAATAATTTTTTCTATGACATGGCTTTCAGATCTCTTACTAACCTACTAGTCCATACTTATATGCAGCCCAGGTTATTACTCTCACATTTGTAACAATTTTTTGTGGACCCCATATACCATAATTACTGTTAAATTATAAACATAATACTATACTAACAGGTTATGTTCATTATAAAACATCCACTCAAAATTAATATAAAAGGATAAAATTTTAAAATGCAGTCTAATTTTTTGTTTGCACGCCCCAACTCATGTTGCACAGCCTACTTTGAGAAAACAGCTATAGATATGGACAAATCCGCATAAAGAGGAGTACAACTACAATCTGCCTTGATCTAAAGGCTTCCTGTCTCTTAATGTAGAGAAGTTCTTTTAATGCTTTTCTCCTTTTTTTTTTTAAGAGCTGTGCTTCACATTGGTTCAGGTACTTTTCCCAAATGAAACACACTCACAAACCTGACTTCCACTAAGTTGTTGTGGTGTAACTGAATTTTTTAAAATATAGAAAGCAAGTTTTAACCTATAACTCTAATTTTAATATTTTTAGGTTTTGCCTCTAGATGTAGAGTATGTTTGGTCAACTATGCTTTTGAATTTTGATTTGGTCACATATTAGCTATCCTTCCGCTTTAGGATCTCTAAAAATTTGGAAATCGAGTCATTTGAAACATTCTGAACAGGATAGTCAACATTTACTAAGTCACATTAGTAAAAAAATCTTCCTCTCCTTAAGACTGAGCTATCTACGACATGTATTTCAATTTATTGTAGATGAAAACTTTAAATATTAATGCTCATAATGATAAAAAGGTAATGAACAGAAATTGAGGGATATTTTCTTCACATGTTACATATACCTTAATTCTAAAGCCAATATCTTAGTAGGGAAACACCAGAGACATTCCATTAATATCAGGAAAAAGACAGAAACACCTATCTCTGTTATTAGTCACACTGTATTAGATCATTAGCCAATACAGTTAGGCAAGAAAAACCAATTAGACGCATAAGAATGTGTGGAAAAGTTGGCATAAGTTGAACAAGGTCTACAGATTAATTAATTAATAGCTTTGTATCAATGTTAATTTCCTGGTTTCAATAACTGTACTGCAGTGGTGTAAGATGTCATCTTATGGGAGCTGGGTGAAGAGTATACAGCAGGATTTCTCCATCTCAGAACTATTGACATTTAGGGCTAGATGATTCTTCGCTGTGGGAGAATGCCTTGTGCATTACCAGGTCTTTAGGAGCATCCTTGGCCTCTCCCAACTGCTAGATGTCAGCAGCAATTCCACCAATCTCCCTGCCCCCAACCCAAGCAAAAGGCCTCCAGACATTGCCAAGTGTTTCACAGAGGGAATAAAATCACCTCCAGGTGAGAACCACAGATACACAGGAATTCTACTATTTTTGTAACTTCTCTAAAAATCTAAAATTTCAAAGTAAAAAGTTAAAAAAAAAATCAACACTCATGTATAAGTGAAAACAATGAACTTTATAATTCGCAGACATGATTCCATCTATTTCTCAAGAAAATATAAAAAGTTATAACAAAGCATCATACTGGACACTTTAACAAAATGTGTTTAAGAAGACATTTAAAATTTCTAAAAGTGTAAAAAATTGGCCCTTTCAGTTAGAGGAAGCTTTCTTAATTTTCTACCAACCAATCAAAAATGTCCATGCTGATCTACCTCTTTGTGTTCATTGATGCCTTCATCATCCATTTATTTGTCAGAGGATCAAACATCTCCATGCTACCTAAATGTTCATTTCCATCATGTCCACCCACTGCATACACTTTACCTGTCAAACAGAGAAGTATTTTCATTTGATTCCAAATAAATTGATAGTTATATTTATAATCAATATATAATTAGAATAGCATAATAATTAACAAGTATTCTTCTGTTCAACATTATGATTAATGTCACCTCCATAGTCCAATGAAAATAAGTATAAACTTCTACTTAATAAAATGCCTGGAACATGTCCTTCTACATGAAGTTATTTAAATGCTCAAACACTATCCCTCCCTTAGGTTTCCCAACTTTTTACTTACTTAGTAGATGAAATCACTAATCATGCATCCAAACAATGTTTGGTAAAATGAAAACTGCTCTTATGTTAGTTACATAATGAAAATATAAAACTTAATACAATATGATCAAACTTTTTGTAAATAAAATAAAACATAAAAAATTAGAAAGATTACACACCAAAATGTTAACTGTGACAATTTCTGGATGTTTGGGATACAGATGATTTTTATTTTTATTAAAATGTTTTCATATTTTCCCCAAAAAGCATTTATACATTTATATTCAGAAAAAAAAATTTTAAACAGTCTCCTACAAATTTCACCATGGTGCCGCAATTAATCGTTTTCAGTAAGCAGTAAAAAACCCTCATTTCAATAACAATACATAGATGGAAAATCTTATTTCAATAACAATGAGTAGACAGGAAAAAAAGCAGATATATACTTATTATTTGGGTTCAATAGACATGCTTCTTTAGTTTGATTTTTTTTTTTTTTTTTTTTTTTTAGTTTAAAGCTGTCTTTTATTTATTGTTATTATTTAGGCAGTATGCTATATTGACTCTAAATAGAAGTGAATTTTTTCAACTGATTTTAAAGAGATTAAATAGCAACTAATGAGCTTACTGCTGTACTCAAAACTGTTTACGTTTATGGTAGGACTCTGCCAACAGAAAGGCGTTGCTCTAAATCGTGAATGGTATTACGGAGAGCTGCAATCTCCTTGTTTTTTTCTTCTTGAAGATGTTGAAGCTTCCTTCTGTAGATACTCTGTGGCAAAACAGTAGAATCTGGATATGATTTTGGTTTAGTTTGAACTCTTGCTAGTTTGGCATCAAACTCTAGCTGTAGTTTATTTCATTTTGCCTTTCTTTTTCTTGAGTTCTTAACTTTGCATTTAACTCTGAAATTTCTACCTCTTTTTTCTCTATCAGTTCTTTATTCTTTTCTTCACTTAATTCAACTTTTTTCTGCATATCCTGATAAAGTTTCCTTACTTCTATTTTATGTCCCTCCGCTTTGATTTTTATTTCACTCATAAGTTTGCCAATATTATTTTTATATTCCTGTTGATGAGATTTTAACTTTTCTTTCATATGATCAGCATTTCTTTTCAGTTGTTCATTTTCACCTTTCAAATTATGTTGATATTCAATGGTCTGTTGTAGCCCCTTTATCATATTATGAAGAGTAGCACATTCTTCTTTAAGTGAGACCTCCTTTGTTTGCATTCCTTTTAATAAGTAGTTAGTTTTTTCCAACTGAATATCCAGTATATTGTTCTTTCCACTAATTTCTATCATTTTCTGCTGTTCCTCAGGTTCCCTACGGTCTCCCCAGGTCTCCCCAGTCACGTCCTCCTGGTGCCTGGTCCGCCCCTCTAGTTTGATTCTTTTGCAAATATAATTCAGAGTAGTTTAACTCCCTTTTATCTGATACTCAGCTCCTGTAAAGCTCCTATTAGCAAGAGATTGTACACTGAGTGTCAATGGGCATAAAGTAACTAAATAATTACCACTGAAATATTTTATTGATACATTGAAACATTTTATAATTTAGCAATTTTCTTATAGAAAGAATTCCCAAAGTTCAAATATTTAAAAAGAGCATTATCATCATGTGATGTGATTTAAGACAACAGTGAACCCACCTTTCACAGAGATTACACCCACATGTCGCCTTCGACTATTCATTTCTGGTCCAAAGAACCAACTGTTTTTGTTGATAGAATAGCATTCAATACTGCGAAAAGGGTCTCCGGATCCACCTCGACCACCGACACAGAACAGCACACCTAATGGTAAAGCCACAAAACAGAGGTCAAAAATCACAGCTCCCTAATTTTTTTTAAATTAGTATGGAAAAAATGTTTAGGAAGTTAAAATTTTGATTAATAGCAAAAGAATGAGTTGCATGGATAGCATTAATGTCATTACTAGAAATCTAATTTTCTTTTTTTCTTCCTCATTTGAATTACTCAAAGAATAGGCTACGTTAGCTATCCCTGCTTGCTAACATCCCATGCCAACATGGTTCAGATCCTCACCCACTATGTAAAATTGCTCTTGCTGAGGTCATAACAGGATCCAATAACCTCGTCATTTCTTACTGAACACAACTGCAATATTTGATATGTTGCTCACTCTGTGATTTTGGGGGGACACTCCTTAGCTCTCTTGATTTTCCTAATATCAAGTCTCCTTCTGTCTCAGATCATTTCTCCTTTTCTTATGTTTTCCATGTTTCATCCCTAGCCTACTTCTCACACACTTCATGCTCTTCCAGGAAAAGTTCATTCCTTTATTTTAAATTCCATGGTGTCACAATGCCTTCCAACCTATATTTCTAAGCCACATTTCCACGTGGTTTCCCACAGGCACTCAAACCCAACATGTTCAAAAGGTTCTCCCTTCCTCGCCTTCCTAAACCACCTCTTCCTTCCCTGAGCTGTTCGTCCTCTCCCTTGCAATTCCCAGTGCACTGCCCGAGTGCAGGCCCTCATCAGCTATTACTTAGTAGGCTATCTGCTTTCAGACTGTCAACAGAGTAATCTAATTAAAAGGCTCTTTCAACAGCTTTCCATTAGGTACCCCCGTACTCATTTTTAAAAATAACTTAGCAATGCCCCAAAACTGTACATTTAAAAATGGCAATTTTTATGTTATACAGACATACTTCGGAGATATTGTGGGTTGGGTTCCAGACTACCGCAATAAAGTGAGTATCATAAAAACGCCAGTCGCACGAATTTTTTAGTTTCCCAATGCATATAAAAGTTACGTTTACACTATACTGTAGTCTATAAAATGTGCAGTAGCATTATGTCTAACGAAACAATGTACACATCTTAATTAAAAAATACTTTATTGCTAAAAAATGCTAACCATCATCTGAGCCTTCAGCAAGTCATAATCATCTTTTCTGGTGGACGGTCTTACCTTTAATTTGTGAAAAATTCATTATCAGCGAAGTGTAATAAAATGGCATATACCTACATATATTTTACCGCAACTAACAACAACAAAATTTAGTGTGGTTCAGAATCACCCAAGAGGCATAAAACACTGATTGTGGGGCCCGAGTTTCTGATCCAGCAGGTTTGTGGCAGGTCCAAGAATTTGTATTTCTAACCAATTCCTGAGTAAAGGCCGATTCCTGGTCCAGGGCGCCAGCACTTCCTTCCCACCATGAGAACCACTGGCCTGCCTACAAGGAAAAGCCGTAGCGCAGTGTAAAGGCCTTGCAGCTTCTAACCGACCTTCTCCCTCTCCTTAACACTTCATGCTCCTGCAACATGCATAGTTAGTGCTCATCCTCGACGTTCTCATAGCAACTTGTGGTAACTCTCATTCACTTCCTACATAGTATTGAAACGGTCTATTATTCTGATGTCTGTCACCAGAGCTAAGCTAGGTTAAGACTGTGTGTTAAGAATTTGTGCCCTAATAAGGACCAGCACAGTGCTGGCATGTACTAGGCATTCAATAAATGTCAAATGAACAGAAGAGCCCTTTCCCTAAATGGTACCCAGAAAAACATGTCCTTATTACAAAAAATTAAGACCGAGGTTTGCTTTCTCTATAAAACCTTTCCTGACCCTTGCAAGGTAAAAATAACCACTCTTTCGTGCTTCCCACTGTACCTTATGATTACATCTAAGTACTTGTAATACTTTATTGCTTTTATTTATTCACATGTCTATTTCCCTAGGTCAGACTGCAAGTTCTCTCAAAACAGGGATGGCTATATTTTATTTATGTTTGCATTTCTAACACTTACCCCAGAATCTGGCATGTGGTAGGCACTTGATAAATGTTTACCGAATGACGGCATGAATGAATGACCAGAACTGCTTGTGCTATCTTTTCCAACCAATTCAATATTTTAAGTCAGCTAAAATTTAAAGTTCGAAGAGACTTTAAAAATCAGGCAGTCAGAATTGTTTATAAATAAACCGAGGCCTTCAGAGTTTATGAAATCTGCCCAAACTACAGATGTTTAATGGCACCACTGGAATTATAATCCCAGGATGTAACTAACCCCAATCACCAATTAGATTTTCTTTAAATGGAAAGCAGTATTTCAGCTATATAGGGTACCTAGGAACATGATATGGAAGAAAAGAAACCTAAGAATGAAGTAAAAAGATAAGGATGCAAATCCTCTCTCTGCTATTTCTCTGTGTGGCCTTGGGCGTAATTTCACTCTGATTCTTCATTTCCTCATCCATAAAATGGAGTAACACCAACTAACCCATACTGAGGATCGCATCCTTCACCAAAACCTATTTCATAAAGTTCTTGCAATCATGTAAAGGATCATGTATATGAGGGTCTGGTATATGTTTGGCATATAACTTAGACTGCCAAGATATTGTTTAAATTGAAATATGAATCTGAAAAATTTCATTATATACCTTGACTTCCTGAAACAGGATTCACAACTAAAAAAAGCTTCTACACTTCAAAAAAAATTAATTCTTGAAATCAATCTATAAAAAAAGGAAAATATATCAGCAGCTTTTCATGTTAAACTAATCATTTAGAGCTACTTCTTCCTGGGCAGATCTATGACATTCAAGTTTTCTTTATGCTGCCTAGATAAAATCCCACTGTACATAACAAGTATTGCCTTTTGTTGTTTTTAGGCTATTCCAAAGATCTCTTTTTTGATAACTACGAGTATATCAGGTAGCAGCAAATGTAGAGGAAGTCTCTGTTCAGAGTACCGATGCCTGAATTCCTGGACCTTCTTTATTTTCCCTCCTCCCTCATATATTCTTTGTAAAGAGTAATCATGAACTATTTCCTTCAGAAAATATAAAGTCTGAAAATTGTGGCAAATAAAGGCGAAACTGCATACATCCTCAAAAATAAGAGTTTTAGATTCTAAGTCTAATGTAGCCTGTTATACAAATGTGAGATTTAGTGCCTTTCTTTTGATTTGATAAAATATAAAAACAAGTATTTAAACATGTAATATGTGTCAAGCTCCAAGCTTGACACTACAGATACAAAACTAAGATACTTACCTGTCTTTGTAGGGCTCAAAACATGTCAAACAAATTTCAATGCAACATAGTAAAAAATAAAACAAGTGTAAATAAAGTGCTCTAAAAACACAGATGACAGAACTAATTCTGCCCAGAACAATGAGAAAGACGTCAAAATAAGAGTACTCAGCAGGCTCGTTTTGGGCTTATTCGTAAAACTATCTGAATCACGTACAGTAAGAATTCAGATATAACCTCATTTACCAATTATTACTTTAAGACAGTCAGATACTAATCAACTTACAATTAAGTTTGGGCACATAACCAACCTCAAACATAACAAAGATCCTTCCAACAGAGTTGATAAGTGAGTAATTTAATTACCAGCAGTATGCTTCCTTGGTGTAGTCCGAACGGAATATTCAAAGTCAGGTACTGCTCTGCTACTCAAGTGAAGGTGGTAATTTCTTGCTTCATCCAGTAAATCTCTACATTTTAGATTTTGCTTGACAATCTGTTCTTTTGCCACAACGCCCATAAGAAAATCAACCGGCAACAGCGGCAAACGAACCTAAGATTATGAACAGTTGCAGATGTAAACTTGAAGTTGTAACTGGATAGTTCATTCTCTTTCACTGCAGTATATTCTCTTTTTAAAACTGATTTACTTCATAAAGCCTTAAAGCTCAATGTGCCAAGTTCTAAAGCAATTTCCAGTAATGGTCTGCACTAATGAAATCAATATATCGTCCCCTTTTAAATTTAAGTAGGCTGGATAACATAATTCAATGGTCTTCATTCAAGTTTCTTACTCACTTCCAAAAATGGTATTGTCATAATCACAAGGCTCCTTGCTGATAAAGAAACAGCACAATCAAAACAAAACTGTTGTGCTTTGTTCGTCTGTACTTTAAAACTAAGACTGAACATATGGACATGCAATTTATTTCTTACATAAATATGTAAACATTCAGATGTGAAACAAATAGGTGTTGTTTTCTTCAAATCAGTTACCTTGGAAGGTTATATTCTAACTCAAGGATGCATCGCCTCTTTCAGCAGAGGCACTCACCATTCCTCTCTTAAAGATGCACTGATTTTCTAGTGGATTAAATGGGATGATCAAACCAGGTCAGATGATTTTGAGTTAAAAGCATGCGTATGTATACACACACACACACACACACACACACACACACACGATATAGCTGCAAGGTAATGAAACTTTTTATTTTTGTTGACAAACTTATTTTCAAAGTAATTCCAAGGCCTATTTATTACCTCCCTATCCAAGTAACACCTGTTGACAGTAAAAACAAATAAAAAATTAAAAAGGGACACATTTCTGAGAATTTAAAAAGTAAAACTGTGGGGAGGGAAGAAAACGGAAAGTGATGTCTTGTAGTTCTTTCCAAAATAAATCTACATCCATTAAGAATAAATGTACTTTCATTAGCAAAGTAATTCAATAAAATTTAAAAACTTCACTAAAAAGCAATAGCCATAAATCAATTTTGAGGTGTTTCCTCAGAACCATTTTCTACTAGCACTAAATAAATCATTCATTACTACTTTCTCAAAGGAATACCTTAAATATTCAGGTCAAAAAGCAGAGAATATATCTAATTCAAATGTAACAAATTCGCATTTATCCTTAAATAGTACAGTGAGTAAACAGGAAAATAGAGTCAAAGCCATTTTCATATTGTATTACATCAATTGATAATTTACACTTTTCATAAGTGAAACGTGTTGATTGGCTTCCACATCGTTCACTTCTATACACAAACTTATTTCAGCCCCTACCTGTGCAAGGGTTTCATCCAACCATTTGGAATGATGCTGAGGATTGGCAAGTAGCCACTTGATGGCTGCATTATAGACCTGCTTTTCATTATCAATCTTGAGGTCACTGGAGGACAAAAGCTTATGGAGGTGCTGGGGTGACACACTTACAAAGTCTTCACACTCCACTACCTCGGTAAAATGCTCACAGGCATACTGATCCGCCATGTCCATTAAGTCGATTCGATTGTGACTTTCTGCAAAGGCTCTTACTGCCAGGCAATTGGAGGGATGAAAATGTAATTTCATGTATTCACAACAAGCTCGAGCCACCAGTTCAACCTGTAGAATACAGGCTGCATATAAGAGAGGCTGGACGTTGTCAACAGTCAAAGTGAGCCGTGAAGAATAGACAAACTTTACCAGGTCTTCTATTGCATCACCATCAAAATCTCTGATCTCAATCACGGTTTGCTTGGCTTCAGCCATTTCAGAGAGAAACATGGCTCTGAAGTAGGGAATAACACAAGCCAGTACCAGTTTGTGACAAGAGATTAACTTTGAGCCAACCTGTTCGAAACAAAGAGAGACTCAGTTTAATATCAAAATTAGTTTTAGATCAGCATGGGACATGTGTTATAGCAGGGACAAAATCTCCAGACAAATGTAGTGTATTTGTTTTAACAGTACTATAAAATAGGGTTCTATGATTCCCAGGTAAACATTATTTTAACAGACTTCTCATCCAAGCTGTACAAATCAGTGGCCCACAAGTTATTTTCGTGTTGTTCATAATAAGGTTCTGTCCCCTCTCTAATTCTATTTTAATTTCTTGATCCAAATAAACAAAAATATGGATATTTAACACACACACACACACACACACACACAATCACACACCTATGTACTTTTTAGAATAAATACCCATTATAACTTTAAAGAGAGCTTTGAGCCACATGTATGAAACAGGAACATCAAAGATTTGGGCTTTTTAATTCATTAATTATCCTTTGATACTATACAGTCTCATTATATTCTTAAAAGTTATTCCTACATTTTTCTTCTCTGTACATAAAAAACAGTTCATCAGAAATTTAGAAATGAAAGAAATCAAAGTCTAAAAGACTAAATGTTTTAAATTGGATAAAAAATACACAAAATACGGACATTACTATACAATTTAAATTACATAAATACTGCAGTATTTGTCCTGGATACTAGTGAAATTTCTAATTTACATTCTTTTTTATCCGATTAGTGAACACTGGAGTAATTCAAGATGCTCCAGGACATATGCCAAGCTGAAACTTTAGTGAAATATGTAGAATATCAACATTAATAAAATGATCCCTTATTTTTTTAAAAAAAAGCTTGAAATACAAACTGGTAATTAAAACCTTGAGTAATCTTCCATGGATTAGCCAATGGGTATCAAAATACAATGAAACAAAGGCTTTCCTATTGGTAAAGCACTTCACTTTCCACACGGGGAGAGGAGAACAAGGAAAAGCCAAACAACCTAACTTTTAATTGAGGTCCAACCAGAAAAACTATGTGATTCATTATGTAGAACTCTGTTTGAAAATAATAAATGATTGGCTGAATGATGAGTTAAAAGGAACTAAAAGGGATATAAAAAGAACATTAACTAAATGAAGAACATAAAAAAAAATTCCATTAACTATGAGGTTTGACTCACAAAATGAACCTATCTTACATTAAAGGGCACTTAACTTTTCAAGTATTCTCCCTCCTCCCCTCGAGTGCAGCATTCAATGTGTAAAATCAAGACAGCACAGAAAAATAGCACGGAAAAACTTTACTCACAATTCAATAAACACTGTCAACCTTTTGGTATATTTCCTTCCAACGTTTTATGCATTTCTATGCATACCTCAGATTGTCCTGAACTTTGTTTCCAAAGTTTCCTTTTCCTAAGTTTCTGAAAACTTTCGTAACCTTCATGTTTATTGGCTATATGCTGTTCTATACAGTGGATGTAACAATTTCTTTAACCATTCTGATATCAGTCATTTAGATAACATTTTCATATTTTAAATTGAAACAGTACTTTAAAGTTTTTTTCAGCATTTCAGAATATGTCCTTGAGATAAAAATCTGAAAAGCAGAATTAATCAATTTAAACCTATAAGCTTTTTATAGCTCTTGATAATACTACCAAACTGTCCATGAAAAACAATGTGCCAATTTACATATCCACAGGCAGCTTGAGAATACCCCTTCATCAAAATTTCAAAAGCCAACATGTTTTAAATATTCAATATGTTGATAAGCAAACAACTTTTAACTGATTTAAATTTTACTTCTTAGCTATGTTTAATATTTTAAAAAATTTGGCTATCCTGTGAACTATTCTTTTGCAAACCAGTTGTTCTTACATAGGTTCACTTCATTTCTAAGTATTAAGTGTACAATCCCATTTACAGAGATGGTTAAAAAATCACTCACAAACATACTAAACTTTTAAAAAATGATTAAAACAAAAAGCAAAGTACATTAGGTTGACATGTTTATAATTATGCCACTTAACAGAAACTCAAGCTAAGTGGTTCAGAACTGCATTGAAATAAAAGTGCTGAAGACACATAGTGAAATAGAAATGAAGACTGGAGGGGAAGAAAACCCTATATAATCAAGGTTTCTTTTATGTACGTTTACAAACTGTATTCTAAGTTTTCAGTTTGACCGGTGTAATTTTGCCCCTTTAAGTCAAATAACTACTCTTTTCAATAATTCACGAATTTTAATCAGTTTGAGTAACCAAAAAAGTGTTACATTGCCCAGGTCAAGAAGGCGTTAAATGTAGAAGACTCAAGATAATATTTTGGTTTATAGTGAATTACCACATCACACTATCTAGCCACATTCACTGTTCTACAATCTTAACTAATCTTACTACATTCATTTAAAAAACCTGTACAATGGAAATAATTTAGATAGCATTTTGGGGGTCAAATAAACGAGGATCTAGGAATATAAATAAGCACTCCCTCTTCTTAGCAACATGAAAAAATAAAAAGATTGACTTACTAGTTGAATGGATAAAAGTAAAAGTGATAATCATTTTATTTACACTACTTTACACTTCTTAACATAGAATGCTTAAGTGTTAAATATAGGATCACTTCCTCCTTTATCATTTCTCTTTTATTATGTCTGTTTTCTGATCAGGAGTTAGCTGTTTCATTTATAAGGGTAATAATGTTATCATTTCTACCTCTTAGAAGCATACTATTACAATGTAGTCCACATATTTTGTTTTCTTGCCATCTTTCAGAGCACTTATTCTTACCTTGTTGGTTGGAAGATTTGACAGCAAATAATTTTAACACTTAGGGCCTTGAAAATGTGTATTAGAATCCCATAAACATTTGTTTGAAAAATCACAGAAACATTCACTTTCAAAAAGAAGGGAAGCCAAATAATATGAATAAAACATATTCACTGGTTGCATCAGAAGGTGATATAAGGGGTTGTCTCCCCTCATAATCTCTATTAACTTCCTGAAGCAAAATTATGACCCTCTTAAGGACAATGACATTTCCTCAAACTACGTAAAGCACGAATAAAAGCATCTTTGTAAATGCCACTCTTACTGATCTATACCATAAAATCTAAATATTATGAGTGCTATGCAGTACCTCTTCAGGACAATTTCCTCCTGCTCTTTCCCCAGCTAAATGTTGCCCTTAAGAAGTTTCCTCTATATATAATGTTAGAGCCGCCACTGGATATATGAAAATATTTTCATTAATAAACATATTATATAAACCAGTTTTACCTCTCCTTGGAGTGACCTTAAAATAATATATATAATCTTCTATGTGAAACTTTTCCAATCACCTCTCAGACATAATTACTGGATCCTCTCTTACACTTCCATAAAAATAACACAAAAAATGGCAATCACTAAATTGTATTATAGTTAGCTGTGTATGTGTCTATCTCTGGCTAAACTTCAAATTCCCTCAAGGCAAGTACAGGATATTATTCAAATTCATTTATGTTCTCCATGTACTAGAGTAAGACCGTAGGAAATATTTTGCTAAATGAATTTATTTGTTTATAATATAGGTGCTCACTTTGGAATTTTAAAACAGGCTAATGACGTTATGCATGAGCAATAAAACAAATTTTGGTAATTGTTTTCCTAAAATGTTCATCCTATAAGCAATAATAATCAAAGGAAACATACTAATAAAAGGAGATGAATTTATATCAAGGGAAAATTTTCAAGGTAATATGAATATAAAAAGTGAAGTTTATGTTGAATAGGGCATTATAAATTATCCATCATCCAATGTGATTTAGTTGTTCTGTGATAGTTAAATTCTGCAAGTGAAAAAATGTTAAACTCAAATTAAGAAACCAATCAACGGCAGACCTACTAAAATATTAAGTTGTAATTCATTCTAATGAATAGAAACGGAACATACCATACCAGAATTATCTATTACACTTGGAACAACACTAATAGTACATATAATGAGCTTAATAGCTGATATGTATTGATTATTATGTACCAAGCACTGTCATAAGGACTTTACAAGTATCAGTTGTCTCATTCTTCAAAATCCTAATCATCATCGTAATTTTACAGTTGAGGAAATAAAAATGATAGTCCCTTTACATTAGTGAAGTTTCTTATTCCTAAATGACTTCTGTCACTGCCTGATACTATTTTTAGTTTTCCACTACAGATTCTCCTGAAGTTTTCATTTCAACCTGTTGCTGAAATTACCCAATAAACAAAGAAAAGTTATGAGTTTAGTTATCACTTGTCCTAAAATGGCTGTATCCTTATTTTTCAGTTAAGAAAATTTATATGCAGTACCTTGCAAAAATTATCCTAAAATCTAATTATAAAACTTATATAATCAGTAATCTGTTTTCCATGAATACAGTGATGTGCTAATTGCTAAATGATTAAATTCAAATAATTTATTTTACATTTTTTTTATTTTTGCCAAAACCAGTGTAGGTCACTGAATTTCACAATAGGGTTGAAAATTAGAACAATGGCATGAGATCAAACATAATATACCATATGGATCAAAGTATTCCTTCATTAAAATATATGCATGACTAAATTTCACACAGAGCTAGTATAATTTCATAATGGTTTTGTTCTCAGTATCTTAGAACTTAGAAATATGTAAGAGCACTAAAAGTTTAAGTAAATAGCATATAGGCCATTTATTTACAGTGTAACACTATACTCCTGGACATTCTGGGCCTGGCACTCAAAGCTTATGCTTTCAGTTTATGGACTTTGGCTGAGTGTCCCCTGATCTGATTCTCCAAGTATGCCTTCAATCATTACAACCACGAGCTCTAAGAAACTGTCTGATCGGGAATAGGAAGCAGAATCTAGAAAGAGATCCCAAAGTGGCAAATCTCATGTGGAAAGTGCTGCATGGGTACATATGAATCACTAGAAAAACACTGAGAAGTAAGAATAACAAGAAAGTACTTTAAACGAATAATGAAAAACAATTAGAATACAGGCTCTCTCACACTACTTGATCACTTTTTCAATTTTTTTTTTAAAGCTGCCTTTTGTAGCAGAACAACATAGACCATAAAGTTTACTAAAGACCTTTCCACTCAAGTTTAAATAGACTCTACTTCACTATCAGGTATAGATAAACAACCTCACTTAACAGAGAAGAGGAACATAAATAAGTAAAACACTATTGCAGTTGAAGAAACAGCCAAGAATTCCTGACTTCTAACTTAAATCAAGTGTAAGTGAATATATCAGTATTTTTAAATTCACAAGTTAAAAGCCTATCTAATCAACTGCGACTTATTAATCTGACTAATAATTACTGTTTTAGGGTTGTAGAACTTTCTGAAGTTAAATTAAGAAGTAACGAATATCAACATTTAATTAGTATGAGAATTTTATCTTACGTTAATCTCCGTTTATTTACCCTCCCTTATGTCCCTTCCCCTCCAATAAGAAAGATTAATATGAAAATCATTCTGATTATAAATAAGTACAGCACCAAAAATTTGCCTTGTGTGGTTATAGAAACCCTCATTTTTCATAATACACTGTAGAGGTTGAGAAAAGTAAGAAAAAAAGACGGTCTTACCTTTAGTGTTATATCACAGAGTTCTCCATTTTCATAAAACCGAAGAAGAGACTCATGAAAATCTTTCCAAGCTTCATGTGCTTCGAAGATAAAGGAGTCTTCTCCATCACCATCACTAACTGAAGATCTGTTCTTTATTTGCTGGTGCTGTTGCCTTTTCCCTTTTGCGCACTGATTCCTAGCTTGTTTTGCATTCATAGATTCTGAAGCCATTTGCAACACTCTTCTTTTAATAGAGCTGTCTTCTCAAACATCCCATTTATTCTGTTGTAAAGGGTGGGGAGAAGGTAGATGCAGCCCACTAAACTTCAGACATTTTCAAAACCCACTCAACTGACATTGTCCAGTTTGCTGAGACTGAAAAATCAACAAAACACACATAGAAAGAGACAAAAAAAGAAAAACAAATCAGTAATTATAGTTAAAACTATAAAACTATCAATAATTACATAGTACTGACTATATATATAAAAGGGCCATATAAATCAATTGAAAAAAGAACAAGTAACTTGGTAGTTTTTACGCTAAATGTCACATAAGTTACCTACCTCAACAAAATACAGGTGATCCTTGAAGAAGCAGGGGTTAGAGGCACCACCTCCCATGTGCAGTTGAAAATCTATGTATAACTCTAAAGTTGGCCCTTCACACCTGTGGATTCAGTCTACCACAGATCAAAAACTGTATTTTTGAATTGCAGCTGGGAATCCACAGTTGGGAATGAGAAACTACTGTTTTTGATCTATGGTTGCTTGAATACACAGATGTGAAATCCGTGGATACAAAAGGCCAACTATATTTATTGAAAAAATCCACATATAAGTGGATCAACCCAGAACAAACCCATGTTGTTCAAGGGTCAGCTGTATTTTATATTAGTGAAGGAACTCCTTTAAAATCTAATTTGAAAATTCTGGGGAGATGGCAAAATAGGAAGCACCAGGAATTTGTCTCCCTACCATGACAGCAACTGCACTGGCAGAATCTGTCTGGTGTAATTATTTTGGAACTCTGAAGCCTGCTGAAGGCTTGCAACTTTTCCAGAAGATTTGGATGGTAAATTACAGTTAATTTTGGTCAATTTTAGCTCTTAGAAAAGTAGCAGCTGCCCATTCCACACCCCCAGCCATGTGACAAGCAACTGTGCATATGTTCCTAGAGCAGCTTGCAGTTTGCAGGAGCCATGGTGGGCCAAAAAGATCCTATTCTTCAAATGTCAAGGATCTCTGCTCTGACTGCTGACTCCTGTTTCTGATCACAAAGGTGTAAACAAAGATGTGGGCAGCCATTTTTTTGCACCTACTCCCACTGTTGCAAGCCCCTCCCTCTCAGCTGAAGTTACTTTCTAGGGGATTTAAAAGGCTGGTGTCATTCACTCCCTTCATTTTATGCTTTTTCCTCTTTAGGGAGCAAGACATTGAAGACTAAGACATTTATAAAACAACTGCATATATAAGGAATACTAGAAAGTGACAGTGCATGCCCAGGGAAAGACTTAGAAAAGACCTGAGAACACCTTAAGCTGACATCTCAGGCTTACCTTCAGCATAGAGATAGCCTACAATTTTTTTAAAAAGCAAAAATAACAAAAAACAGCAAATCTTAAGGAAGAGGAAGAATCTGATTTCTAAACTGTCCCTTAAAAAGAACAAATGACATTTATACTAGACAAAAACTTTAAAGAGATCTATCTTAAAGATGTTCAAAGAACTAAAGAAAGTGTGGAGAAAATCATTTGTGTCAACAAAGTAAATCAATAAAGAGATAACCTAAAAAGGAATCAAAATGAAATTCTGGAACTGAAAAGTACAATAACTGAAATAAAAAAATTCATTAGAGGGATTCAATGGCAAATTTGAGCAGGCAAAGAATTGGCAAAATTGAAGACAGGACAATGACAATTATCAAGTGAGGAACAGAAAGAAAAGACTGAATAAACATGAACAGAGCCTAAGAGACCTGTAGGATATCATCAAACAGACCAACATATGCATCATGGGAGTCCTAGAAGAATAGGAAAGAAAGGGGGAGAGAGAATATTTGAAAAAATAATGGCTGAGAACTTCCCTAATTTGATGAAAGGTATGAATATAAAATCCAAGGTCCAAGAATGATAAACTCAAAGAGACCCACACCTAGGCACATTATAATCAAACTTTCAAAAGCCAATGATAGACAATGTTGAAATCAAGAAAAGTAAATCTTCACATACAAGGGATCCTGAATAATAATGTCAGCAGATTTCCCATCAGAAACTTTGGAGGCCAGAAGACACTGGGCAGAAATGTTCAAAATATTAAAAGACAAAATTTGTCATCTAAGAATCTCATAGCCAGCAAAACTCCTTCAAAAGTGAGGAAGAAATTAAGAATTCGAGATAAACAAAAGTTGAGGGAGTTCATGACCACTAGACGTGATCTGCAAGTAACACTCAAGTGAGTCCTATAAGGTGAAATGAAAGAACACTAGACAGCAACTCAAAGCCATATGGAGAAATAAACATCTCGGTAAAAGTAAATACACAGGTAATTACAAAAGGTAGTATTATTGTAACAACGGTTTATAACCGTATTTTTTTCCTCTATGTGATTTAAAAAGCTAATACATTTAAAGAAAAAAGTTAATGTAAAAGCTATTACTAACTGTAACTTTAGTTTGTAACACCAAGTCTTGTTTCCTACATAAGTTAAGAGGATAATTTAAAATAATAAGTGGAAAAAAATTAATTTAAAAGTAATTTTAAAATAATAATGTAAAAGAATTTTTAATTTATGTTTTGGAAGACACAATGTATAAAAATGTAACTGTGACATCAACAACTGAAAAGGGGTGGAGATGGAGCTGTAAAGGGTCAGTTTTTGTTTATTATTGAAGATAAGCTGGTATAAAATTTAAATTAGAGTATTATAATTTTAGGATGTTAAATGTAATCATCATGACAACCACAAAGAAAATACCTATAAAATATACACAAAAGGAAATAAAATAATTTAAATATTTCACTACAAGAAAAAAATCTAAACACAAAAAAAGACAGTAATGCAGGGAATGAGGGCCCAAAAAGGTGTATTACAAGGTGTATAAATAACAAATAGCTCAATGACAGAAGCTCTTCATTATTAGTAATTACTTTAAACATAAATGGATTAAATTCTCCAATCAAAAGACAGATTGGCAGAATGAATAAAAACACATGATCCAACCATATGCAGTCTGTTTACAAGGGACTCACACTCCCACATACACAAACAAGTTGAAATGAAAATAGAAAAAATAATTCCATGCTAATAGTAACCAAAAGAAAGTAGAAATGGCTAAACTAGTATCAGACAAAATAAGACTTTAATAAAACACTCAATACAATAATATATAACAATTACAAACATTTATACATGTAATGAAAGGTTGTGAAAATATATGAAGCAAAAACTAACAAAATTGAAGAGAAAAATTGAGTTCTATTAAAGTTGGAGATTTCGATATCCCACTCATAATAATAGAAAAACCAGACAGAACATAAGTATGGGAACAGTGGACTTAAGCAACACAGTAAACCAACTAATTGTAACAGACATGTACAGAACTTTAACCAACAACAAAATACACATTCTTTTTAAGTGCAAATGGAACATTTTCCAGTATAGACCATATGTTAGGCCACAAATTTAAGTCTCAATAGTTTTTAAAAGATAGATATACTACTCTAACTACAAGAAGATGACAACAGATATTAATTACAAAAAGGAAAATAGAAAAATTCACAAAATTGTGGACATTAACACAATTTTAAACAACCAATGGATCAAAGACAAAAATCACAAGTAAAGTTAGGAAATACTTAGAGATAAATGAAAACTAAAACAAAACATACCAAAACTTATTAGATGCAGTGAAAGCAGTGCTAAAGGGGAAATTTATAGCTAGAAACACATTAAGAACATCTCAACTCAACAACCTAACTTCACAACTTAAGTAACCAGAAAGAGGACAAACTAGACCCAAAGCAGAAAAAGATAAAAAAGGGTAGAGCAGAGATAAATGAAATAGATAACAGAAAAATAGAGAAAAATCAATGAAACCACAGTTGGTTCTTTGAAAAGATCACTGAAATTGACAAACCATCAGCTAAATAGACTAAGAAAAAAAGAGAGAAGGCTCAAATGACTAAAATCAGAAATGAAAATGGGGGTGTTACTACTGATTCTACAGAAGTAAAAAGCATTACGATAATACTAAGAACAACCGTACGCCAACAACTTAAACTAGATGAAAAGGACAAGGTCATAGAAACAAAAAACCTTTCAATGCTAAATCACTTAGAAATAGAAAGTCTAAATAGACCTGTATAGTATAGAAATTGAATCAGTATTCAAAAATTTCCCAACAAGTAAAATCCCTGGAACTGATGGCTTCACTAGTGAATTCCACTGAACAGTTAGAGCACTAATAACCCTCCCTTCACATCCGCTTCTCATCCTCATTGAAAAGGAGGGAACAGTTCCTCATTCTGTGAGGCCAGTATTACCCTGATAACAAAGACAAAGACAATACAAGAAAACTACAGACCTAGCTCCCTTATGAACTCTGATACAAAACTCCTCAACAAAATACTAGCAGACAAAATCAGCAACATATTAAAAGTATTATACACCATGACCAGGTGGGATTTATTCCTGGAATGCAAGGATGGGTCAACACGAAAATTAACCAGTGTGATACAACACATCAACAAAGTGAAGGGCAAAAAACCCCACAAAAACCTCATGATCATCTCAATGATGCAGAAAAAGCATTTAACAAAATTCAACATCTTTTCATGATAAAACACTCAATAAATTAGGAACACAAAGAAACTACCTCAAAATAATAGAAGCCATATAAGAAAAACTCACAACAAATATCATACTTAATGGTGCTACAACATCTGGCAGTGAAAATCAGCGAGGATTCTGTCTGCCTGTCCTGGTGAGACATAAGGCAGCTAAAAACCCAGACGCCCTCTTAAAGGGTTTGCACACACTCGTCTGCAAACACTCACCTGGTCTCCAGTGGACGGGCAGCAACTCGAGAGGCACCAAAGACATATGGGGAACGACTGAGTTGTATGGCTTTAGGGTAACGGCTAGAGGGACAGCAGCTATTATCCTTGCAGGGAGCCTGCCTTATGTATACGAGGGCACCTTCTTTTCTATGTTGAACCCTCTCCACAAAGGGTAGATCTGAGACCTCACTGTTCTAGTAAAATCTGCACGTGCACACCACCTTAGTGATGCCCTGGGTCCCTGCCCCACGCAGCTAGTACTGCATTGACAGAGGCATTCTCAGCTACTGAGCAGCCGGCTTCAGCAGCCCCACAAGCTTCAGCAGCCTTTTACAGCAATGGACAGCCCACACTGGCCTGGGGAACTTTTGGTGGTGGGCAGTGAACCACAACCTGTGCCACAGCCTCTTCTGGGCGGCTCTCAGGGATCTGTGAGCCCCAGGCGAGTGGTGACTGACTGCTGTGGCTGTGTTCTCAGGACATTTTGTGAAGTGGTCACAGACCACTGATGCAAGAGCTAAATACGCATTAACCTTGTAAAAAACTACCAGCCACGCCTCGTTGACTCCCTGGGACCCTGCCCCACCCAGCTAGTACTGCATCACCACGGTCACTCTCAAAACCGGGTGAACTAGACTGGCCTGCGCACCTAAGGAGGCTATTTCAATGGCTGAACCTTATGGGCAGCTGGCAGAAGGGACACTCTTGGAACACACTCACAGGCAGACTGTGCCATTGGAACACAAGGACATATACTACATAAGGCCACCCAGAAAAGACTAAGAGATGTAGGAGGTCTACCTAATACATAAAAGCAAATACAGACAGCAGCCAGGATGAGAAAACAAAGATATGGCCCAAATAAAAGGACAAGAGAAACCTCCAGAAATAGAATTAAATGAAATAGAGGCAGCCAACCTATCAGAGATAGAGTTTAAAACACTAGTTATGAGAATGCTTACAGAACTTAATGAGAATTTCAATAAAGAGATAGTAAGCATAAAGAAGGACATAGTAACCATAAAAAAAAAACACACAGTCAAATAAAGAATAAAATAACTGAAATGAAGAATACACTAGAAGGAATCAACAGCAGACTAAATGAAGCAGAGGATCGAATCAACAATTTAGAAGACAAGGTAGCAGAAAACACCCAATCAGAACAAAAAGGAAAAAAGAATTAAAACAAAAGAAAAAAAATGAAGATAATTAAAGGGACTTTTGGGACAACATCAAGTGTAATAATATTCACATCATAGGAGTACCAGAAGGAGAAGAGAGAGCAAGGGATTGAGAATCTATTTGAAAACTTCCCAACCTGGTGAAGGAAATTGACATACAAGCCCAGGAAGCACAGAGGGTCCCAAACAAGATGAACCCAAACAGGCCCACACCAAGACACATCATAAGTAAAATGGCAAAGGTTAAAACAAACAGAGAATCCCAAAAGCAGCAAGATAAAGACAACTAGTTACTTATGAGGGAGCTCCTATAAGACGATCACCTGATTTCTCAACAGAAACTTTGCAGGCCAGAAGGAAGGGCAAGAAATACTCAAAGTATGGAAACAAGGGCTTACAACCAAGCCTACTCTACCCAACAAGGCTAGCATTTAAAATTGAAGGAGAGATAAAGAGCCTCTGAGACAAGAAAAAGCTATAGCATTACCACCAAACCAGTATTACAAGTAATATTAAAAAGGACTTCTTAAACAAAAGAAAGGAGAAAACAAACAAATGAAGAACAAAAATATGAATAATAAAATGGCAATAACTATGTACCTATCAATAATCACTTTAAATGTAAATGGATTAAATACTCCAATCAAAAGACACAGGGGAGGGGCAGCCGAATAGCTCAGTTGGTTAGAGTGCGAGCTCTTAACAACAGAGTTGCCAGTTCGATTCCCACATGGCCTAGTGAGCTGCATCCTCCACAACTAGATTGAAGAAAACGAGCTGCCACTGAGCTGCCCGAGGGTTGGCCGTATGGCTCAGTTGGTTAGAGAGCAAGCTCTTAACAACAAGGTTGCCAGTTCAATTCCCACATGGGATGGTTGGCTGAGCCCCCTGCAATTAAGATTGAAAATGTCAACGGGACTTGGATCTGAGCTGGGCCCTCCACAACTAAACTGAAGGACAATGACTGATGAGTCCTGGAAAAACACTATTCCCCAATAAAAAAAAAAAAAGAGGACCCAAGTAAATAAAATCAGAAATGAAAGAAAAGTGACAATGGATACTGCAGAAATAAAAAAAATTTCTAAAAAATACTACAAGCAACTATATGCCAACAAATTGGACAATCTGGAAGAAACGGATGAATTCCTAGACGCATACAATCTTCCAAGGGTGAATCAAAAAAAAACAACAGAAAATCTGACCAGATCAATTACTACCAATGAAATCAAATCAGTAATCAACAGGTTCCCAACAAACAAAAGTCCTGGGCCAGGGGGCTTCACAGGTGAATTTTACCAAACAAAGAATTAACACTTATCCTTTCAAACTAGTTCAAAAAATTCAAGAGGAAGGCAAGCTCTCCAGTTCATTTTACAAGGCCACCATTACACTGATTCCAAAACCAGACGAAGACATTACAAAAAAAGAAAACTACAGGCCAATATCCCTAAAGATGATGATGCAAAACTCAGCCATAGAATAAGACATAAAAGCAGACAACATCATCAATGCCAACATGATCATCACCACCACCATCATCCAAAATATTTCATCATCATCATCATAGAAAACACTATTATTTGCCAGCCACTGTTTTAAGTGCTTTATGTATATTAAATCATTTAGTTCTCACTATAACCCCATAAGGCAGCTCTTATTTTGCCCTTTTTTACCAATAAAAAAAACTGAGGCACAATGAGATGGAGTGGAACCCAAGCAAGTGGTGGAGGCAGGATTCAAACCTAGTAGCAGGGCTCCAAGGGTCTGTGCTGTTAACCACTGCAATACTCTTCGGAGCACTCTCAAGTGAAATAGAATCACAGAACAACAACAACAATAAAATGTATAAAATAATCAAGGTCCCTATCTTCACCCGCTACAACCAGCTCTTCTTTCTAATTCCCCTACTTCTGCAAGTGGCAACACCATTTTTTTCACTGGTCTTATTTCAAAACCTGAGCCATATCTGACCCTTCTCTAACTTGCATAACCTAAGTTTCAATTCCCCTGATTTTCACTTGGGAAAACCTCTCTCCCATTCACCCCTTTTCTCCTATTTTCATTGACCTCTCTTTCACTGTATTTTAATTCAGACACACATATCTTGCCTGGATTATCATAGCCTCCTTAACAAATAACTATGCCCTTCCTTAAACATCTATCAAGGACAATGGTGCCAGATTTACATAAGTGTCACTTCCAAACTCCTTACTGTATATATTTCAAAAAGCTTACCCTGGCATTCAAGACCCTCCTTGCTCTGACTCCAGCCTACCTCCAATCTTTTCCTCCATTAATTTTTGACATAAAGTAGGGCAAAGGAGGGAAAAGACTACTTACTAAACCACTACATGTCACATATTTGCCAGGAATCTTACATATACTCTCTCATTTAAGCGTTACAACTACATTCATTATAGGTGGCCTAAACATCCCTGACGTGGGAGCTAGGGTTTCAGTTCAGCTCTGATAAAGCCCATTATTTTCCTACTGTATCACAGACTTCACTATTCCATTTTCCTCAAAATATGTAGAAGTATTCACGTTATTCCTTAGTTTGGAAAAAGAAAGTAGATTGACTAAACATAGTATCTTTGTACTTTTGCTTTTGCTGTAGGTCTTGTTTTCTGGAATTCATAGTCGTGTTTACATATAAAAAATACATTAGTTTTTCATCAATGCAGACAACAGTGTGTTGGTTACCAGAGGGAAAGGGGAGTGGGGGAGGTAGAAGAGGGTAAAGGGGATCAAATATAATAGTGACGGAAGGTGACTTGACTCTGGGTGGTGAACACAGAATGCAATATATAGATGATGTGTTACAGAATTGTACACTTGGACCCATATATTAACAACAAATACATTAGTTTGTGATGTGAAGGCCCAGCTTACATAATGCTGCTTTCATGAAGCCTTCTTTAAATTCTTCCAATGAGATATGATCTCCCTTCTGTGAATCCCAGTAATACTTTGTACTTCTCGGACTCATTCATTTACCTTTACTTGTGTTTTAGACTTATTGCTTAATGCAGTGTGAATTCTTTGAGAAGACAATGTCTTAACATCTATGTATCTTGCCCACATGAGCCTGGGTCCTGAGTGATTAAATCGACGTCATTTTTGTGGGTTGGGTGTTTCCCCCAAACATAAAAAAAACTGGGTCAACTCTTCATTACTGGTTAGTCTAATGAGTCTTCTTTCATTTAGAACTTTCATCGTACCATATTTTGTGCCCTAAGTGTCTGAGTATTATGATGGCAGGCACCATGAGTATCTTAGTTTTTTAACTTTACTAGGTTTAAATACATACAAATCAAAACTATGACACACTTTCTTCCTTTATATCAAAACACTCTAATATCGATCTAGTAAAAGGCTTTATCAATTATTTGTCACAAAACTATTTCCTTTGTCAGAGGACTGCTCTATGAAAAGGGCACTAATGAATATTCATTTTTATAAAATTAGTTTTACATTTGACATCAGATTTGAGCAAGATACGATAGCTTAGAAACTTTCTGTACCAAATTCTCTTAAAATAGTCTATTTAAAGAATGCAATGTCCTCAAGTTTTTTAAAAAAATCTATTATATATAATAGAATAGGAAGACAGGAGCAGGAAAAGAATATTCACTGTAAGACATTTCACTCTAAGGAATTTAGTAGACTTTGGGACTTATAAAGACTGTATGTGAATGTGAAGTGAAAGTATAACTCAGCCTGAATTC
This sequence comes from Rhinolophus ferrumequinum, assembly GCF_004115265.2. NCBI lineage: Eukaryota > Metazoa > Chordata > Mammalia > Chiroptera > Rhinolophidae > Rhinolophus > Rhinolophus ferrumequinum. The sequence goes on from NC_046288.1 coordinate 41,332,954, forward strand.
TAACTCCCCACATATTTTCAATGTATCTAAAAATATGACTCTCAGGCAAAAAAAAAAAAAAAAAAAAAAGATACTATCCTACTATCCCTTCCCCAAATATATTAAGAGATTAAAAATACCCCCAAAAAAGAGACATGGTCCATGGAAGTCTGTTTCTACCACACCCTGGCACATCATGACACTGAAGCAGGCAGGAAGTTGAGACCATTTCTTTGCTCCTCTTAGTGTCAGTAAAGTATCAATCAAAATAGGAAGTTTGAAGAAAAAAATAATTCAAACAGAAGCAGACGGGTTTTACTGACTCACTGCAGAGAATATATAACAAAACCAATAAATTTAAATAAAAAAAAACAAAACAAAAAAACGAATGTATTTGTTGTTAATAAGATTATATGGGTCCAAGTGTACAGTTCTGTAATACATCATCTATATATTGCATTCTGTGTTCACCACCCAGAGTCAAGTCACCTTCCGTCACTATTATATTTGATCCCCCTTACCCTCTTCTACCTCCCCCACGCCCCTTTCCCTCTGGTAACCAACATACTGTTGTCTGCATCGATGAAAAACTAATGTATTTTTTATATGTAAACACGACCATGAATTCCAGAAAATAAGACCTACAGCAAAAGCAAAACACAAAGATACTATGTTAAGTCAGTCTACTTTTTTTCAAACTTCTTTGCACTAATAATCTATATCACATTTTAGCATCTACTATCAATATGTAATACTATTGTACAGAACACTGTCTTCACTCATATTACACTGCATAATTTTCATAACTAAGGTCTTTGCAAGCAAAGAGTGACTTTTATTCTACACATTAATTCAGAAGAGTACTAAGTACAAAGAGAACTCCAAATGGCACTGACTGACTGAAAGAACCTGTGAAAAACCTCAATGCTATATAGTTCCTGCTGTAAAACCTACTTCAGGCAGCAGGAGTGCTATTAGACTCATTCTTCTTTAAAATAACTTTAGTTTGTACTTTTTTTCCTTCAACATTTTATTGGGGAAGGGGAAACAGGACTTTACTGGGGAACAGTGTGTATTTCCAGGACTTTATTGGGGAACAGTGTGTTTTTTCCCAGGACCCATCAGCTCCAACTCAAGTTGTTGTCCTTTCAATCTTAGTTGTGGAGGGCATAGCTCAGCTCCAAGTCCAGTTGCCATTTTCAATCTAGTTGCGGGGGGTGGGTGTGGTGGGGGGAGGGGTGCAGCTCACTGGCCCATATGGGAATTGAACCTGCAACCTTGTTGTTAAGAGCACACACTCTAACCAACTGACATATCCGGCCACCCCTAGTTTGTGCTCTTTACAATTCAGTTAGATGAAGATATTAGATAACACAAAATATTATCTGCTTAATTTTAGAGCTATATCTAAAAGCAGATGGAGGATGAATGTATTTACTAAAATTAACTTGTGCATATTTGTGAAATAAGATGGTAAGTCTCACCTCATGTTATACAGAATAAAACCCGACTGCATTCTCCACACACTCCACGCTACTTCTTACCTCTCTCCCTCTGCTCAGGCTATGCTCTCATTTGGAAATACGCTTGATCACCACCCCTTCTCATCTGCTGACTCTTACTCATCTTTTAAGACTCAGCTCAGGTTCATTTGCTCAAAAAGGCCATCCCTGAAAATCCTCCTTATTCCTAGCCTGGATTGAGGGTCCCACCTCTGTGCCCCCGTAACAATCTGATCATATCTTTCCATTGCACTAACCATGAAGTGGATTATACCATCCTCAACATTTAGTCAAACTTGCAACATGTGTAATAACTGCCTATTCACTCTTGGTCTTTCTCCTAACACTGTAAGCCCCAAATACAGGTACCATCTCTTCACTCCTACTGCTCCCATGTTGAGCACCACATACAATAAATAGAGATACTAATATTTTTGGAATGAACAGATTAATTCTGAGTGCTAGAGATTATTTTTCTGCTATTATTCAAAATCAACACTTACTTAAATTATTACTAAAATAACGCCGTATTCTGGATATATTATTTTAATCACAATCACACGTAAATATTTTAACAAAGGTATTTGTTTGCATTTTTGAATCATTTTATTTCAAAGGTAAATATTACTTAAATATTTTTAAATTTTGAAGTCAGAAAAAATTAAGCTATATACATTATTCCTTTTCTATTTATAAAAGCAATGAGTAGGAATTTTAAATTTTAAATCAAATAGCCCAAAAGAAAACACATTGTGCTAATAATTAAGGGAGAACCTCCTGTTTTGACAAACTGGATTATAGTCTCAATAGTTCCTACTCAGTCAAAGTATACATGATTTCCAACAATTTACTACTGTAACTTTAAAAACATGCTTTTCTTAGTATTAGCATGTAATAAATACAAGTGTTATCAAAGTCTGCATGTTAAATACTCATGTAATTTCCAACGTCTATAAAGAAAACTTGCACTGCACTGAATACTTTGTGAGATGTTTCTATTTGGGGTCTATTTTACTAAGAAGGCATTCTATTGATGCTTCACTACCATAATCATTTCCTTGTTTAAACTGGATCACTTAATGTGTCACAGTCATTAAAAGTCTGATAGTATAAAATAGTAAAAAAGAAAAAAACAGGAATTGAATTTCACCTAAATATATGAACTACATGTGTGCACTCTCTCTTAGGAGGAGTCTCTATTCCTTATTATTTTTATTTGAGAATGTCATAGAAGTCACAGGGTTGTACATAAGATAAAAAATGATAATTAATTGAATAAAAATACAAAGCCTACAAAAAATAATAAATTTACCAATAATTTGTTTTCAAATGTGAAAAGATATTTGCCACTAGATATGTGAAATGAAACAAAAAACCACAAAGCTGAATAATAATTATTCCTTACTTCAGGGAGAGCTCTGCTGGTCTGGCACAGTACCTCTGAGTAGAGCAAACTGCTCATTTTATATAGGGTTTGGCAGGAAGTACGTATTAGTGGACTTTCAGAGGCTTAGAAGCATGTTACCGGGACGGCCATCATCTACTGGCTGGCTTGCAAATTCTGCCCACTAAGGCGAGATGCAGTTGATTGGCTACACTGACTTAAAACCAATTCTAAAGAACTGTCATTTATTGTGTAAGTAGGTTTAAAACTGGTTCTGGAGACTAATTATTACCATGGCCATATAAGAATGAGTCTTTTCCTAGGAGTTTGGGAACTTCTTTTATTTTCTGAAGGTAAGCACAGAAACCAACATACACATAGACACACACACACATACATACATACATACTAGTCATGGTTTTATAACCACATTTCAAGAAATTTCAATAAAATATAGCAATATTGTCAATGTTGAAGGGAAACACCTTTTGCTTTATATTAACTTAGTCATTACGTGATCTATTGCAGGATCTGGAAATTCAAAGATGAATATGAAAAGCAACAACCAGACGCTTTTATAGCAGTGTTATTCAAAGTAGATCTGGTCCACAAACTTTTTTTTTTTACAGGTCTGCAATGAGGTTAAGTACAAAAATAGAGGGTTTAGAAACTTTTATAGCAAAGTTACACCTGACAGAGTAATTTTATATCTGTTGAATCTAAATTAAAAATTTGTACTTTTTGTGTCCTTTTTTCATTTCATTTTTCTAGTAATTCATTTTTGTTGTCTTTTACCAAAGTAATTGGTTTACAAACTAGTCTTTCACCAGAGAGTTTGAGAAACACTACTTTATAGGACTCAAGAAAGGCGGATATCCACAACAGATGAGCCTGTGTTACGTTTTGCTACTAAGATACATGCAAAAGGAATGTGTATCACACACCAAGCAAATGCATAAATACCTGCATCAAAATTTGAAGAATGGTGTTGGCGGCTTAAAAGAAAGTCCCTCAGAAGATAATACAGCACACTTAAAAAAGGCTCCACTATTAATCCTCCATCGTCAATCTAGATGAATTAGATTATACTACATGGAAACACAGATGACTCAGATAAAAACTGCTTCAAAAGAGTCAGACCCTAAATGTGAAGAAATTTAGGAATACCTTAGCCAATCTATCTCTTGTATTTTCCTTTTTCAAAAAAATATATATGTAAGAGTATTTTAATTAAAAAAAAAATTATCTAAAGTAACCCACCCCCCAAAAAGAGGAATAAGATACGACATAATTCCTACCATTAAGGAGCTTAAATCATCTATATGGAACAAAAACATAATAATAATGTGGTGAAGGCAATAGCAGAGAGATATACAAAGTATTATCAGAGAAGCTAAATTAGCTTGGGTGACCAAGAAGGATCCCCATTAAATGTGATAGCTCACACGTACTCAGAGTTCCCACTCACTCTATCCAACTACTATAAACAAGTTTCACACATTCTACTTTCTAAATTTCTTTCACATTGTTGCCCGCCCTACTTCTCCAGCCACACTTTAGTCACAGGTCCATCAGCTCACAGCTGTTATTACAGCCTCCTAACAGCCTTCTCTCACCAACACAGCATTCTTACTGCTGCCAGCTATTCCCAAATTCAAATCTAATCATATCACCTCAATACTTAAAAACTTCCATAGTTAATGTAAACAATTGGATACAAACTACATGACCTCTACTTTGTAAATATGCATAGGTGCTAGGTTTCAACTGCTCAGTAGGTACCAACTGCAATTGCTGTTTTGTAATCAATTAATGAAACAATTCGAAAAACCTCTATTTATTACAGATAAATTTGTGGAGGAAAATAAGGAAACATAAGTTTAAAGTGGGCCACAGAACATTAAGGCATGGGCCATACCAGGTACATTCCCCAAGCTCTTCAAACTGTAAGAAGAAAAATGACGAAATATAGACTGTTATTACAGCTAACTTGTCTATTTTCACTAGGTTATATATTCTTGTACAGTAATGGGCCGCATAACATTTCAGTCAATGATGGACTGCATATATAATAGTGGTATGCCATATACCACTGGTAGGCTATACCATCTAAGTTTGTGTAAGTATCCTTTCTTATTCACACCAAGATGAAATCACCAAACAATGCATTTTTCAGAATGTATCCCCAACGTTAAGTGACACATGACTGTATATTATAAACATTTTTATGATGCTTTAAAGTCTCTTACATAATGATACGGTACACTTGTTGATTTTATAGAACCTAAGAAGTAGCAGGCTATCACAGAAATAACAGTTGAGTTAGGTAGTAGTAGAACTGGATTTTACCAACTATATTATTGGGAAATTATCTAATCTCTCAGAGTCTCAGTTTCTTCATTTATAAAAGCACAGAGTTGGTATAGGTCAGGGGTCAGCAATCTCTTTCTGTAAATACTTTAGGCTTTATGAGCCATCCAAACTCTGTCACTACAGTTGACCCTTCAACAACATAGATTTGAACTGCTCCCACTTAACACAGGATTTTTTTTTGTTTTCAATTGACCTGGGTCAACAGTTAAGTTCAAGGGTCAAGTCCACAACTCCATGGTTGGGAATCTGCAAATGGGAGTAGGTTAAACACAGATTTTCCACTGCCTCCTGCTGGGAGGTTGGTGCCTCTACCCTCCATCCTTATCAACTGTACTCAATTATGACACTGTAGTAGGAAAGCAGCCATAGACATACATACAGAAATGATTATGGCTGTGTTTCAATAAAGCTTTATTTACAAAACCAGCAGCAGCACGCTGGGTTTGGCCTATGAGACCTTAGTTTTAGGTAATCACTGTTTACTTCTAGGTCCAAACTATGAGAGTACTTTTTTTCCATTTAAAATTATTTAGCTGTTGCCTGGCTTTTTAGAGACATTTGTTAGCCATATCTAACACAAGGCTCATAAACTAGAGGTTAATAGACTTCAGAGCTAGACAGTTTTGGGATTCCCTATTAACTGTGTAGCCTTGGGCAAGTCCCTTAAAACTGAGTCTCAGCTTTCTTGTAAGGTTGTTTTGAAGGTTAAATGAGGTAAACTATGTAAAGTACTTACCCTATATTTAGTACACAGTAAGCATTCCATAAATGGACATTATTACTTTTATAAATGATGTGATCCTGAGTCCTTGATCAGGAACACAATCCTCCAACCAACATTTCTTCCAGCAAAGAAATAAAATATGCTTTATAATGCTCTACATTCTAATGCATTTTTCATTACAGCAAAAGAAGAGAATTGGCTATACTACCATAACTCTGCCTTTTTATTTTTTAATGAAAACAGTCAGCATTAGTTGAGTGCTTACTTATAAGCTGTACGGTCTTGGTTAAGTTATAAAACTTCTTCATCTGTAAAAATGAAGAACAATACCAACTTCATAGGATTGTTATAAGGATTACATTAGTTAATATGTTGTCTGACATATAAGTTATGTAAGTAATTTCTGTGTTTTTTTTTTAGTTAGAAACTTCACACTTATTCATTTCAATCCTCAGGACAATCTAAACAGGTATTATTCCCATATTTACAGTTGTGGATAATGAGGCTCAGAGAAATTAAGAAACCTACCCAAGATCACACAACTATTAAGTGGCAATGCCCAGGACTCGACACAGGATTGCCTCATGACAAAGCCAAAACTCAACACTAGGCCAAGGATGGTATTAACTATATCTTTGTATGGGAAATTTAACTGTATCTTCATACAGTATGTAAAAATTACTTTATGAAAACTAAAATACAGGTATTAACAATATTCTGCCCATACAAAAAAAGGTTTTTGAATTTTTAAAAGCTCGAGTAAGAGAATACACATAAAAATCACTGATTTTCTTAAAGTGATAGTATTCCCAGAGGTAAAATTTTTGCTAAAGTGATTCTTCTTTGTTTTCCATGTCCAATTAATGTAACTGAAACTCTCATTATTAAAGTAATAAGCAATCCTCTGCATTAAAATAACTCAAGATGCAGCACAGTGATTTATCCTTCATACATATAGTACTATGCAAATGCTGGCATTCATCTCTATTTAATTTTTGGGATGTATATAGACCTCTCAGATGATTTTTATAAAGAACAAATCTAGAGAAGCAAACACAGTTCTGTTACTTTATTCTATAAATCCCCAAGTATTGATTTAGAACCTTGAAATTTGAGAAGTATACAGTTTTCAATTGAAAAACCTGACCAATATCAACAGAAAAAAGAAAAAAAGAAGATCTTAAAGAAAAAGACAGAAAGACATTACTCTGCTAGACAGATTCATTCACAAATTTGTATAACATCAAATTTGTATTGATCCGCCTCATACTCTTCAGACCTCGTGACTACTAGTACTTGCAACTGACCCAGAAACAGAAGTTGGCTTCACATTGCAAAGCCTTATAGCCCAGCAACCTATCACTAACAAGGAAAATAGGGCAGTTTGATATACCTTACTTTCAAACTCTTATTACATGAATGAGCTCTATCTAACCTAATTCAGAAATTCCCCAAATATCAAATAAGATTTATTTTAAATATTATAAATTCAAATTAGAAATTGTAATCTAATCTACATAAGCTGATTGTAAATTCCATATTCTTTCCAAGTCAGCAAGATTGAAAGTCAAAATGATCACCTATTTGCATTCAATGTCACTTTCCACTCTGTGCTATATAAGGATATTTTACAACAAATATACTATATAAATATCATCATCTAGTTTGTAAGATAAAATACTTAATTTTCTTTAGCATTTGGTGTTTTGTTGAGAAAAGAAAAAAATGTCCAAATTTGAGAACAAACCAAATTATCTTTTAGCATTTCAAAATAATATTCTAACATGCTAGATTGTATTAGGGTGCCATTCTTTACTAAGTATTCTATTGCCCATCAAGCTTGGGGAGGGAAGGAGTGGAGAGTTATCTGCCTAATGATAACGATCAGTCATTGGAGTCATCTCCAGGTATAAGAAGCAGCACTATTATTCACATGAACATATCATATCATAAATATCAACCTCTAGTTCTGGAAGAAAATTGGCACTCACAGTGCTTCAAAAATTACCTCTTCACTTTCATTTCTCAAAAAACTAATTTTGGGGGCAGACGGGTGGCTCAGTTGGTTAGAGTGCGAGCTCTGGGCAGCGGGGCTGCCAGTTCGATTCCCACATGGGCCAGCGAGCTGCGCCCTCCGCAGCTGGAATGAAGTCAATGAGCTGCTGCTCAGCTCCCAAGTGGCCAGATGGTTCCGTTGTTTGGAGCATGGGCTCTCAACCACAAGGTTGCCGGCGGGACTCCTCGACTCCCGCAAGGGATGGTGGGCTCCACGCCCGGCAACTAAGATTGAACACGGCACCTTGAGCTGAGCTGCTGCTCCGCTCCTGGATGACTCAGTTGGTTGGAGTGCATCCTCTCAACCACAAGGTTGCTGGAATCCAAGGGATGGTGGGCGGCGCCCCCTGTAACTAATAATGGCAACTGGACGGGGAGCTGAGCTGCGCCCTCCACAATTAAGATTGAAAGGACAACAACTTGGAAAAAGTCCCAGAAGTACACACTGTGCCCCAATAAAGTCCTGTTCCCCTTCCCCAATAAAAGAAAGGGAAAAATTTTGAAGATAATATGCAAAATATCTAGAAAAAAAAATCTGCCTAGATAACTGAAGCTAATGGTCCTTAGAACCTTTGAGGGGAGGATGGTCAAGTACCCCTTTTGAACATGTTGAATGCTGTGGGTCTTCTCCCCAGAAAAGTACTGTACAGATATGCACAGAGCTCATACTCTTGGAAGACCATTTTTTGGGCGCACCCATAGAGCAGGGTGTGCTCTATAAGAACCAGAGAGATGAAGTAGAAATTTTTCCAAAGTTCCTTTGACCCTCTTCCATAGTTTTACCTCTGACTCACAAGAACTAACTAAATCTCATGTACAGTCAACCTTTTAAAAAAAGTTTGATAGTATTTACATAAGCAGTATTCACCAGAAAACAAGCTATACTGGCAGTGTTTTAAATAACAGAATGTGACTAGTGATATGAATGAGCATATGTTGGGTTGGTGAAAGCCACAATTACTTTTGCACCAACCTAATAATACATTACACTATAAAATTATTTCTCTTAATATTTAGTCCCCTATTTACAGCTAAGGAAATAAAGATTCAGAAAATAACTTGCCATGGTCACATAAACAACAGATGGAGAGCTGGGATTCTAATACAGAATTGACTAGTTCCAGAACTAAGCTCAGTTCATTATTATATCTCGATGCTTCCACAAAAGCGCCTCAGATAGAGAAAACAGATTTTTTTTTTCAAAAAAAGCCTAATGGGTCACATATTATTGTAGCTATATCTTGATATCAATAAAGAAAAGTTAATATAACAAAAATGTCCCATTTCCTCTTGCTTCATTGGTTAACATCAAACATGTTTTTCAGAAAAATGAAGAAATAGTCAAGCTAAGGAGTTTTAGGGCTGAAAAATATGATACTTTGCTATTCTATGAAGCATTCTCCTTTATCTCTTTTTTTTTTTTACTTGTTACTCATTTTTTTTTTTAATTTATTGGGGTGACAATTGTTAGTAAAATTACATAGATTTCAGGTGTACAATTCTGTATCACATCATCTATAAATTACATTGTGTGTTCACACCCAGAGTCAGTTCTCCTGCCATCACCATATATTTGATCCCCCTTACCCTCATCTCCCACCCCCCAACCCCCTTACCCTCTGGTAACCACTAAATTACGTTCCCCAGATTAATTTTCAAAACCCCTTGGCCATCTTGTGGTTACTGATTGTTTTCTAATCCCCTCACCTTCCCCCTTACCCCCAACCCCCCCGCCCATCTAGCAACCCTCAGTTTTTCCTCTTTGTCTCCAAAACTGTTTCTGATTAGTTCATTCACTTATTCTTTTCTTAAGATTCCGCATATAAGTGAGATCATATGGTATTCGTCTTTCTCTGTCTGACTTATTTCACTCAACATAATGTTCTCTAGGTCCATCCATGTTGTTGCAAATGGTAAGATTTCCTTTATCTCTTTACTTATTAATATACAAACAAATGATTGGTGAAAATTCAAAAATAAGAAACCAAAGTTTAAATATCCAATTTAAAACAGAAAGCTATTTGAAATTAACTTTCAGGATGTTCAAAATATTCCCTTTAATCTTTTAAAACTGACAGTTCTCTACAACTTTTAAAAGTTCTGGACTTTTTTTTTAAAGGGTCATTTGTCTAAAGCCACAGAATGTACAACACCAACAGTGAACTCTACTGGAAACTCTGGACTTCGAGTAATAATAATGTATTACTGTAGGTTCATCAATTGCAACAAATTTACCATTCCAGTGTGGGGATTTTTGATAGTTGAGAAGACTGTGCACATGTGGCACAGGGCAGGGGGCATGTGGAGGCAGAGGGTGTATGAGAAATCTCTGGACCTTCCACTCAATTTTGCTATGAGCCTAAAACTGCTCTAAATATAAACTCTATTTTGAAAAGGGGGTGGCAGTGTCAAAACTTATCTACCTCACTTTCTTCTTAACAAATGAGGAAATACTGTTTTTCAAAATTACCTTCACTGACTGTGAGTTAAGTTTCCTGCCAGGAAACAGAACGTGAAGTTACTACAGAATATATTGTTGTGTTAGAAAGCTATGATAGTAATCATATCAAATGCTAAAAGAATTAGCAGCTTTAAATGTTAATATGAAGCTAAAAGCAATTGTTGAAGTACAGTATCCTGAGATTCTTTTTATACTTATGTTAATACTCTTGATATCTTAAAGGCAACCTATAAAAAGTGACTAAAAGTTTGAAGTGGGTCATGCATGGGTTGATTGAACTAAAAGGGGCGCCAGTAGGAGGAAAGCAGCAGCCAATGAAAAAAGCCACCGCCAGGTAGAGGTACTCCGCTCACCCAAGTCTACCCTCTGGCAGGATCAAGACGTGAGGGAAATGGAGGAAGAGGATTTTCTCAAAGAGGGAGAATGAAGAACAACAAGAGTCTGACAACTATCAACTTATGCAAGAGAAAAGCAATGCAAAAAAGTGCAACCAGCAGATAAAATATTTGTATCATCCCAGGTTCTGTCAAGAACCTTTCCCCAAAGAACCCTCCCGAAGTGGTAACATCAGCATAGGGGAAAGGGCCAAACATGGTTATGCTATTAAAGCAGATTAAAAGGAATAAGGAGAAAAGTTCCATTTTCTACAAAAAGTCATCTGATTAAATGCTGCCAAGTGGGAAAATATAGAAGAAAAAGCTTTTCAAACCCAGGCGCCTAGACGTGTACAAATCCAGTAAGGACAAGGCCCCGGCTAGAAAACTCCAACTACGTGTGTAGACAAATTGTCCTCCCCAAAGAAACCAGCAAGATAACTAAGCCCAGGACCGACGGGAAGGAGGAAAGAGCTGCCATCGCGGCAGTAGAACAACTCCATTGAGCAGCTGCATCGGTTGAAAGAGGCTGCGGTTTCTGATGTCATACCAGGAGACACTCTTCCACACCGTCTCCACTACCGCGGGAAGTACACCTGGCGCCGGCAGAAGCCCCCGGTACCAGCAAGGATGACCCGCAGCGGGCCCCGCCGAGGGGCAAGCCCCGGATGGAGGACTAACACCCCCTTTTCCTCCCCAGTACCTGCCAAGTCCCTGACAGGCAACAAGCTCCTCGAGCAAGCAAGTACCCGCCAGGAGGCTAAGCCCCCAAGGTGGCAGCTAGTCCCCGCGCAGCAGGGCCGGGACACAGCAACCCCCCCGCCCCGCCCCCACAGCTGTGAGTCCCAGGGGCGTCCAGCCACCCTTCCCGGACCCGAACCGGCTTCAGACTCACGCTTCATTCCCTGGATACCGCGAAGCACCTGCCTGCCCTTCTCTTCTCTGAAAGATCGACAGGAGCGCGCTAAGTGGTGCCGGCGAGGGGGACAGAGCCAGAGGCTGGGGTTCCCCTCGTGGATCGCGACCCCGTTCCTTCCACCAAAGGGGGCGACCGAAACCGTGCAGCGCTTTAATGGGCCCAAACCCTCCAGCTGTGGAGTTTGGGATACTGCTCGCGTAGGGGCTGGAGTATCCCGGCGCCTAAGGCGCGGGCCCGGAGGCGTTACGATTTGCAGTTGGGGTGAACGAGGGCTCGGCGTGAGCGCACCGCACAAAGGAGCCGGGAGTGAAGGCGCACGAATATCCGGTTACCTTGGTCCTCAGCTAGTCCCTCCGATGGCTTCTCCCTGGCCTCTCCCAGGCAGCCGTTGTGCTGGTACGTTCCCGCAGCCCAGAGCTGCGCGACACCAGCCCCGCGTGAGCACAGGGGACGCGCGCCCTCCTGCGCGGCCCCGCCGAGCCCCCGCCGGAGCCCGGCGCCCTCCCCGCTTGGCCCCCGAGGGCTGCGCTTCAGGGGCGGGGCGAGGAGCGCGCTCGGGGCCTGCGCACAGTACTCTGGGAAGTGTGGGGTGTGATCGCCTCCCCTGTCCCCAAGTCATCGCCGCCCTAGCTCACTCGTGGGCGGCGGGATTCTTCAGGGGCCTGAGAAGTGTTATCCTGCTGGGATAAGGCCGGCCACTGCCGAGCGGAAGTCCTCAAAAGTCAATTGAATAGGACGCTGCATTAATAGCTCTGGAGGACGCTGCGTGAATACCTCTGGAGTTACCAGTTTCTTCATTTCCATGGCAGTACAAATTTTATTTTTATATCCACCAAGTTCCCTTATGCACGTGTTCTTATGTCTTTAAAAAAGAAGGCTTGTACTTTTATTCTAATATCACTTTCTCTATATGCTGTACAAAGGATACACAGAACAGCTTGTGTTTATAAACTCATACCCACAGGTTATAAACCTACGGAAGCAGTGTATTAACCTAAGCACTTGCTGCTAAAAACCAATCCAAATAAAAATGATGTTGAAATAAAACAACTTTTTAATGAAGTCAGTGAAATGAAGGTAGGTAGAGATTGAGAGCCAGCAAAGGAAAAATTTTGAAAGAAAGATACTCCCTTAAGTGTGTCTTTTGTTATAGCAACCTCAAGCTTCCACAACCATACGAATCTATTGCAAAATAATTCAACCCTAAGTATATTTATGAGTTATTAACACACAGGTTTATATTGATTTTGCTAGAAAAGAGCTTTTCTTACATTTACATCTTATGCAAAAACCCCAAAAGGACTATTTGAATTTGAAATTTCATTTATGTAAAAGAAAATCACTTCCTTTTTTTACGTAGCAGAAATAGAAATAAATAATTCTTAGTATTTCAAAATATTTCTCTTCAGACCATATTTTTGCTAACTTAATACAAATGCCCTTAGAAAAATATTTCAAGACCAGTTTTAAAGTGTGCACCAAAAAAAAAAGGTAAAATTTGTTGGAAGCACGATGTAATACAATATGTATTTAATAAGACCATGTCCTAATAGAATTTTTTTTATAATCTGAACTTTTCTTTTTAGTCATGTATGCAGTGTTTCCTTTAAAAAGCTTATGGAGCAGATCTCCTTTTTCTCTGCTAATTGACATACACAAACAATAGACTACTTGTAGTTACTAAGTACATCAAATAAATACACACAATACTTCCATATTGTTATTTATATATTCAGGAATATGCATTGAGCATCTTTATGTACCAGACCCTGAGCTAGGAACTGGGAAATACACAGTGAAGAAAACGGAATAGTCCCTGCACTGGTGGAGACTTAAGATCTAGTGGGAGGAGACAGAGAACTAAACAGATAATGAGAAGTAAAAAGGCATGCATAGGGTGGCCATGGGAGTGGGGAACATATAAGTTACACCAGTGTAGAGCTTTTTATTGGGAGAAGGGAGTCAGGCAAAAGTTCTGAAAATTAAAGGAAATTCTCAAAGCAAGTGACAAACGGGGCGGGGGGAAGTCCTGACCTAAAAAAATGATATATCCACAACAATGCTCTCAAGTAATTATTTTTTAAAAATATATATCTTACAAAACAAGATATACCTTAATGGGGTCTAGGACATTCTACCCCAAAATATGGCACCTTGGCATATTGAATATTTTTATGCTGAAGGAATTTAATACAACAGAAGCAAGAATGTCACTCTGCATCGTCCACCCTCACCCTGATTCCCCACAAGTCATTAAAACTCCTATGTAAAAAGTACCCTCCCCTGTACTGGGAGGAAAAAAGACATAGTTATCACCAGAGGTGGAATTTAGGGCTGTATAAACAAACCTTGTTAAACTAACCCTTATCTTCCTACATACTTCTTCACCATTTACTAACCTTAGCCCAAACCTTTTTGTCTTGTCAATGCTTCACAAATTTTTTTCTTTGTCTACAAGGTGTAAAAGCTTCCTGCTCTGGTCATCTCTTTGGGTCTTCCTTCTCTTGTGAATGCTCCCATGTACATGTAAAAATTCAATAAAATTTGTATGCTTTTATCCTGTTAATCTGTCTTTGTGAGTTTAATTTACAGATGCAGCCAGGGACTTTAGGAGGTTCAAAGAAAACTTTTTCCTCCCCTACAACCTCAACTAAAAGAAAAGAACACACATTTCCTAAATCTGACAAAAAGTATCTTCTTAGCTTTTATTCATTGCTCTCTGGCTCCATTTGAGAATAAACAGGACTGGCCCTTAAGTAAGGATCTTTCATTAGAAACTCCTTCTCTTCCCTAATGTCCCATAAATTAAAACTGGAAAGTATCTGATATCTGTTGGCTCATTGTCTGTTGCACTTTCCTCCAAATAAACTGCAATGTTTTAACCTCAATTGACATTTGTATTTTAAGTCTTTATCTCTAATCCTGGAATAAAAGGCTTTATAATCTCCAAAGGCATTTCAGATGTGGCCTGCAGAGAGATTTGGAAAGATTAATGAAAAGGACAATTTTATCTTCATTTGCAGTGGATACAAAGCTTGCAGCTAGAGGGCAAGTACCTGGCTGCCTGTCTGTGAAAACTTTCTTAAAAAGCCTGAACACCACCAGCAAGATCACGACTCCCTGTGCAAGTCAGAGTCACTGGCCTGCAGTTAACCTTTCCTCCTCCTCCTCAACTCCTGTCTCATTATCTTCCTCCACAGCCACCCTTTCCTGTGATGCTTCAGCTTCTCTTAACAACAATCACTTCCTGCCTTCTGCCCCACCACACGCTGGATGGCTGCATTTTCTGGCCTTGGCCCAGTGGCCCAGCTTAGGTTATTTTAGTTAGTTTACAACAGTTATGTCATCCATTACCCTTGCTATCAATCTGACATAGTTATCTCTAAAACTTTGCTGACCTTTTTTCATTCTCATCTCTGAAATATTTGAATTATCCTAATTTCTCTCTGGGCCTTTGTAATGTGTGCCTTCTCCCTCTTTGCCTGGCTAACTCCTGCTCACCATCCAATAGCAGCTTAGATACTGGTTTTTTTTTGCATCAGGAAGTCTTTTCTGGTTACAATACACCTCTATTCTGGGTTAGTGCCTTTTCGCGTATATGCTCACATTGCAACCTAGTTTTGTCCCTAAGGTAGCACTTATCGGTGAGCATTTTAATTGGTCATGTACTACTTCACTTGTCTGAAAGCTTCTTAAATAGAAAGTAGGAGTACAGTACTTGATCTATAATAGCTGTTTAGTAAGTACTTGGGCAATAAATGAATGGATATCAACTTGGTGCAATAAGGAAGGACTCAGCAAATATTTTCTGTGAAGGAACAGATATTGTGTTTTTCCCGAAAGTAAGACCTAGACAGACCATCATATGTAATGCATCTTTTGGAGTAAAAATTAATATAAGACACAGTCTTATTTTAAGACCGGATATAATAATATAATATAATGTAATGTAATGTAATGTAATATAATATAATATAATATAATATAATATAATATAATATAATATAATATCGGGTCTACATTAATTTTTGCTCCAAAAGACGCATTAGAGCTGATGGTCCGGCTAGGTCTTATTTTCAGGGAAACACAGTAGAAAATATTTTAGGTTTGCAGACCATAAGGTCTCTGTTGCAACTATTCAACTCTGCTTCCTAAAGGATGATGACTAGTTCTCACTGAATTTGTATGACAGAAATTGTATTCAAAATTTGAGTGGAAGGAGTGGGGGTGCAGTATTGTGCTAGAGGACAATACTTGAGGATATGTTTCCATAGCAGATACACTGTTCTTCTTTAGAGTGATTATTTATTTTGGGCACTTTGGGGTTGGTTTGGTGGATGGAGCTAAAAGAGAAGGCATTCTTGGTATGGCCACTGATAATTCAGTTTGTGCACTAAATCATTTCTTTTGAAAATTACTTGTGTTGGTGAGTTGTTTAATGTATAATTTAATCTGGGGTTGTTTTTTTCTTTCCATTTTTAACATTTCACTTTGCTATTCCATCCCGCCCAAGTCAAACTACTTTCCATTTCCCATGAACCTACCTAGACACCGTTGAGCTTTCAGGCTTCATGTGTGTGGGAGCTGTGGAATTCTCTCTAGAACAATATGTCAAAAGGATGACAGCAATTTGTCTCCATCCCTACCACACTCCAGAAGTGTTCTTATTTTAGTTATATATAAAAAAATACACTTAGAGAAACTTTGTTTTCCATTATCTATGTTTGAAACATGTGCAATACACTTCTGAGCAAAAATGTATCAATATATATGGTAAAAACTGGCAGAGTGAAACAAATGTAATTGTGTTTCAATTCCAATATGTATTGCAAATGTATGATGTCCACGAAAAGTACTTTTCTCATTAAGATGTAGATCTATATATACATTAGCTTTTTGATATCCTCTTCACATTCTCATAATGGAATCTCTCTCTGAAAAGTTTATTTTTGAATTTTTAAAAATTAAAGTAAACGCAGAATGGCAGATACTGCTAGCTGCTTAAATAGTATCTTCTTGCTTCTTCATTAATAAAATAATCCAGTTTTTTTTTTAATTTGGAGGATGACTATGTACCCATATAACAGATTATTTTTCATACTCCCTGATAGACTAAGTTCTATCCGTGAGATATAGGTACAAGTGTTGCATAGGATTTGGGGGATGGCTGCTTAAAGGGAACTGATTCAGTTTGGGGGTAGCTCTCTTATCTTTTTTCTTCTTGGAAGTAATGACTTAAATTTTAGCAGCCACCTTGGACTATGAGAAAGGAAAAGGTGTCTAAGCTACTGCTCCAACTTGATCAGTAACTAAGGGAACACAATACATTCCTAACCAAGGTGTTCCGTGGGGCTAGCCACATATACTTTCCAACAATTCCAATTAAAAAGATGAATGGTTATAGAAGGCAGTACGTCTTCTTCATATATCCTGATAGAAATGTAAAAATAATTGCTTCCAGACCCCTTCCCACAACTCCTGGCTCCAGGTGCTTGATGACCTTATCTTATCTGTACATTCTCTCCAACTGATGTCAAACTGTTCATCCTTAGATGTACGTAACTAAAACTGCTGATGCATGGCTGTATTTTTCTTTGTCCTCCTGCCTATGTAAACATACCCTCACTTTCCTAAAGTGAGAGCACTGTTTCAAGGTATCTTGGAACTTTATTCTCCGACAATGTTCTCAGATGGGCTCAAATAAAATTTTCTTTTTTAAATCTACAAACTTCAAGTCTTCTTTTTGTTGACAACTTCCTTTTGTTTGAAGGTGGAAGTCACGTATAGGATGGTAGAAAAATGACAAGAGGAGCCTGAGTCCCTGATGACCATTGAACCACCAAAACAGTATCACCACAAGCCTTGAGGGGTTGGAATTTCCAGTTGCAAAAAAAGATAATACTTGTTGCTGATGAACAACATGTGGCTGCTTCCTAATTTTGCAATAGGCACAGTGTCCTGCCCAGACTTGCAGGCTTTCTTTCCTAATTAATTAGCAATTTAGGATTGTTCTTTCACTGGGTCAGTGGAGAAAGAAGGTAAGACAGGAGCAATGAAGAAATCAGCAGTTGAAAACCACTGATTGAAAGAAAGAAACCAGTGGAGGAGAGACTATTCCATGACATGACTGCTATCCTACCCACGAACTGGACCTGGACTAAACTGGAGATTGCTTACTGAAAATCTCCTCAGAGACTGATCATAATCCACATTCATTCTGACATAAACCCGTACTTCTCCCCTGCCTCTTGCTATTTGCTGGCTCCTGGAACAGGCCATTGTTCTCACCTCGTCAAGCATGGAATTTCGTGTACTTCGTAACATTCATGTACTAGTACCTGTGACTATCCCCATTCTTTACCCAGTGTAATTCTCTGCTGCCTGTTAAGCTAGGGGATCTATTTCATCTTGCAGCTGCTCAAGACATGCCTTATATGTAAGTTTCCCCTAATGAATGCTACTAATTATCATATTGGAGTGGCCAGCTTCTATTTTCCGTCTTCCCCTACCCTTCAAATATGGACGGAGATTTTTCAGTCCTGGGACCTTTCCCTGGGTCTATGTGTATTAACAACCAGGGTTGAGTATCAGAGGAGGTATGTGAGTTTACTTCACTAGGCCTTGACTTGTTTGCACAGATACTCTAAGACAATACCTTGAGGTTATCATGTTGCAATCTTTTACCGATGATATAATTCTTCTCCGTAAATGGTTGCTGGCTGTCATGTTGCCACAATCTAGAACTCATACGCCCATAATCCTTGCACAGAGGGTGCAGAAAGAAGCTCAAATTTTCACATCCTCTTTGTAAGTAATTCTTTTTGGGAGTTTATAGGCCAACATTGAAAAAGAAAAATTGTTATGGCTGCATTTATTTTTCAAGGAAACAGAACCAGAAGATAAACTTTCGGCCAATTTCCTCAGAGGCAAAACTGGATGATACAATAGAATACCCTGTTTTTCAGCCTATTAGGGAGGTTTCAGTTGCTACTTTTATCAGCAGGTGAGACTTGAATCATAGAAACCCAAAGGGTAATTGAATATGTGCCTACCTGCTGGAGCTACCACACAAAGACTCTTCCTTTATGTCACAACTGTTTGAGTACAAAACAGATGAGGCCAAAAAAGCTCAGAAAGGAGACACGGTGTAATCACCTTTGCTGCCATTCATTGGCCAGCAGCCATTTACATGTCAGTTAAGAATTTTTAAACTTCATTCTGAATACTGTCCTCAAATCTGTAGTACTGTTTTTCTTTAGGAAAAAAATTAAAAAGATATGTCCATCTTACCTGCCTCTACTTCTCAACATGAACCTTTCCTCAAGCTCTACACAACGTTTCACTCTTTTCTCCTCTCACGGAGCCTATTTCCAGTCTTTCAGTCAGGCTGCTGTCAGAACACTCATGGTGTATTTAAGGAGCAATTTGAGGAAAATTTAACAAAGGTGTGGACAGGTTCTAGAAAACACTACAAGGAGGAGAGCAGTTACCAGAACCTGGAGAGGAGAGAAAGCTGTGTGTAGAGAGGCCTGCTGATTATAATAAAGCCGTGATAAAGGAAATCAGCTAACTTGGGGTGACCCTGCAAGAAGGGAGCTGGGATAGAAATACCCCAGACTCCCTCTCCTTCTCATTGACCTCAAGTGACACTGACAAAGGCTGCTGCTGGAAATCAGAGTTCCAGGAAGCCCATTAATTCTGTCCATAAAGGTCAGCTTTTCTGTCATACAGCAGGATAGAGAAGGGTGAAGAGGGATCTAGAGAGACAACTGGAAGATACTCAGCACACCTGCTTTTTACATTTTTGCTCATGCTGGGCTTATCACCTAGACTGCCCTCATTTTCAACTGTCATATAATCCTCTGGTCGGGTCTAGGATTCAGTGTATGACCTACTTTTAAACACAGAAATGTCTCTCTCCTCAGCATCTTTACCTGTATCACTCACACTGACATTTAATTATATACATCCTTTATTGCTACTTAAATGTTTCATATGTGTGTAAGTATTCTCTTATATTGTAAGCTCTGTGGACCAGAATTTATGAGTTACACTTCTTTTCCATTTCCAAGGCACCTGACACAGTGTTCAGCACAGAGCAGTTGAAGCAAATTGTAATCTTTTTAATTCCTTTCCTCTTTTTATCCCCACACCCTACCTGCCCCAAAGGAGGCTTATATCTTCATATTACTATGTGAGCACTCAAGGGGGGAAAAATCATTTAAAAATCAGTATTAGAAAGCACCAGAGAGCTAGATGTTAGGATTTTTTACAGAGCTGTGTGGGTAGCGGTGTTCCTGAAATACGGCGGAACCTAGGCATCCCTACGCAGACACCTGCAACTCTTTACCTGAGGGGGTTTTTCTATCTGCCTGACCAGCCCAAAGCCAGAGGGGGCTAGACATACTGGGAAGTTTACTATCTCCCCTCTCCCCACAAGCAGTTCTCAACCAGTGACTGTGGGGACAGAGCCAGGAGTGCAGTTTCCAGGCTCTCGGCCTCACGTGGAAAGGTGCTGGCTCAGGTAGTAAATGGCCATCAGCTGTGGCTAGCTGGCTGTCAGCTGTAACCAGTGAGCCAATGGCCACTAATATAACTGTCGTGGCTATGCTAGCAGCAAATGGGGGCTAGCAAGAGGATGGGGGCTGAGCTAGTAAGAGCGGATTGCAGTTAGCAAGGAGTCGGTCGGTTGGCAGGCAGAAAAGCGGACAGCAGGTCGCACGTCGTGTGAATCCAGCCTCCAGTGAGACTATAGTGGTGTGACTCCCTTATCTATGGCTCCGTGGGTGTTCCTTTTTGGCCTCACCGTGTCCTGCGTTCTTATGTGGGGAGCCGGAGCAGAGACCCCGCATGCCACCCCGCGTGACACATGGCGCATAGAGCAGGGTCTCACGCATGACAGTGACCAAAGGAAGTTGGTGACTAAAAATCACAGCAACCTCACCTACCTGGTTGGGGGCAATTCTTCTGCACAGTTTCACAGAATTCTCCAGGGCATTGAGCCCTGTTACCCACAGGGGTAATCCATCTGATAATGCACCCTTAATTAGCTTCCTTCCCTTTCTTCTCCCAACCCACCTCTGCTGTCAGTGCTTCTTGGAATCAGTTCTCAAATGAAATATTGAGTTAAATTCTGTTGGGTTTTTTTTTTTTGACTTAAATTCTTGTCTTTGGGTTTACCTCTAGAGTAGAATGATGTGATAACACCAGTGATATTCTACCCATTTGTGGCTGGAATATAAAAGGAACTGCTTTGCTTGATATAACTTCTCTGTCCCCATATTTTCCTTTTTCTTTGCTTTCATGATATCCAAACATATTTCTGAGAAAAATTACAAAGACATCTTTTAAGCTAAAAATAAATACTAGTGTTGTTTTATCTTCTAAGAAAAACATATGCTTACGGTTGAAAAATTAGAAAATAAAAATAACATTACTGTTCTGAAATAGCAACTGTTACTATCTTGCTGTGTATTCTTTTGGACCATTTTCTTTATATGAATTAATTTTTTTCTAAATTGGTTTTGCTTTTTTTCCTTAAAAATATATGCTGAATAACTTGCCAAGTCAAAAAAATATTTATATTTAACAACATTTAAAAATGCATGCAGAATGTTTCACTGTATGGACTTACTCCTAGTTCTTTTAATCAAGCTTTCATTTTTAAGTTTTAAGTTTTTCAGTTTTCAAAAAAAAAAAAAAATTACTAGGTTGTGTGACTTATAGCTAAATCTTCAAGATATTTCTCCAAAAGTGGAATTGCTACATCAGAAGTCACATAAATTCAAAAGATTTCTGATGTTTTACCCTAGAAGTGGCCCCTAGGAAGGTTTATACTCCTACGAGCAACGTATGAATGAGATTATTTATTTCCTGACAACTCTATCAACTTGACTTGCTTTTTGAAGTCTTTGCCAATATTTAATTTTATTTCTTTGATTAATGAGGATGAACTTTTTATTATTTCCATTGGTCATTCTTTTCCTTTTTTATGAACTGCCGTGTTTCTGTAAGTAAGGCCAGTTGTAGGAAGACGATGTTGCTGTAATAATAGATGAAAGTCATGCTGCTATTGCTCTTTGTTACTCAGCTGGTTACTCCTCCTCCATGAACAGGCCTAAGAGAGGCCTCTGACAGCTCATTGTTTCAGGTATCTAATTCACACTTAGGTTTAACCTTAAACCCTGTACCAATCACCTCACACATCAGTCTTTCCAGTAACACACTGGATCTCTCCACTGGCTTTCCTATTAATATTGGATTGCAACATGTTGAGTCCTGACTTCCAATCTGTTACTATTCCCAACTTCCTCAGGCCACCCAATTTCTCTTGGCCTCCAAAACTTGAAAATTTCTTTTTAATCTTTTTTCTGTTTTTGTACCCAAATCCAATCAAACATGATTTCACAGTTTCTTTGCTCACAACATCTCACAAGTTTTCTCCTAACACTTTATCTCTACAACCATGACTCTAATTTAAACCTATCACATTTTGTCAGAATGACTTCTCCCAATTCAGAGCTAATAGAGCTTTAAACATAAAAATTTTACTATTTAAAAATAATCAAATTTATCTGGCACTTACTGGCATATGTGTGTACATAAGGTAGAAAAGGCAATTAAATAAAAGAAGCCCTTTGTGGGCTCCTTGACAAACACATTCCCCTGTGTCCCGTAGGGGTAAACGCTATTCTGAATATAATGCTTACCATTCTCGCCGATTTCTTTGTAGTTTTACACTAGTTGCATTTATTTTAAATGTTTTTGAACTTTAAATAAATGTTATTATATGTATTTTTCTGCAACATGGTTTTCTTGCTCAACGTTGTATTTGTGAGTCTTGTTGGTATATTTGGCTGTGATTCATTCATTTTTTACCACCGTGTGGTATTGCCTTGGATGCACATGCCATAATTTATTTCCTATCCTGTTTTTGGATATTGAGTTGTTTCTAGTTTTTTACTATTACAGTAAAAAATATGCTATGAATACTTGTGACATGTACCAGTTTCCATTGCAAATGCAAGAGTTTCTCTAGAAGTGGAGCTGCTAATTTCACAGTATTCATGACTTTGATGTCACTAAATAATGCCACATTGTCTTCCAAGATGAGGATAATCTTGGAAAAGATTTTTAGAAAAGTTTCTGAGGATTCCATCTGTACTATATTGTGACCTATACTTAGTTTTGCCAGACTTTTTAATTTTTGCCGATCTGATAAAACAGTATCTCCTGGTTTTAATTGGCATTTATCTAGTTATGAATGAGGTTTTATGAATGTTTCATATGTTTATTACCAATTCAGATTTACTTTTCTGCAAAATGCCTGTTTAATTCCACCCCCCCTTTTTTTTTTTTTTTTTTAGATTTTACTGGGGAAGGGGAACAGGACTTTATTGGGGAACAGTGTGTACTTCCAGGCTTTGTTGTCCTTTCAATCTTAGTTGTGGAGGGCACAGCTCAGCTCCAGGTCCAGTTGCCGTTTTCTAGTTGCAGGGGGCGCTGCCCACCATCCCTTGGAGGACTTCAGAAATTGAACTGGCAACCTTGTGGTTGAAATTCCACTGGCCCATGTGGGAATCGAACCGGCAGCCTTCGGAGTTAGGAGCATGGAGCTCTAACCGTCTGAGCCACCGGGCCGGCCCCTTTCCCCCATTTTTTAAATTGGGTTTTTGTTTTTATTTTCTAACTAGTTTTCTGGAGTACATTTTTTATATCCTAAATAGTAATTCTCTGTTCATTAAATAAGTATTAAGTTTCTTCTTCCATTAATAGCTTATCTTCTTGCTTTTTTAACGGTATCTTTTGATAATCAGAAGTTCTTAATTAGAATGTAATAAAATTTTATCAGTCTTTACCTAACAGGTTGAGCTTTTTATATCTTCTTTAAGAAACACTTTCCCATTCCTGAGACATAAAGATATTTTCTTCTAAAATTTGTAGGGGTACCTTTCATATTTAAATCCTTAGTCTGCCTGAATTGATTTTATAAATGAAGTTTTTTACCCTTTATGCCCACATCATACCTAGCCTGTAGAAGATATTCGGTATTTTTCCACCTATTTTTTCATTCTTTGATTTATTAGTTTAAGTAAATGGTTTTTAGAAATGCTCATTTCAAGTTGAATGTGTCTTTTAGAACCGCTCCACAATGCATTCTCTGTCATTGTTTAGATGTTCCATAAACTACCTAAAACACAGGTGAGCAACAATTTGGTACAATCAGTATTCAACTCTTAGATGAACCACTAGAGTTAGAGTGCGATGAGTTCTGGGTCCACATTGTAGATGTAGAGATATTTTTAAGTATTTGGCGTCATAAATGACGAAAATGGAAAATATCCTTGTGTTATCCCTTGAGATAAATTGGATACGCTACACCTTTAGGGGGAGGAAAGCATGGTTGTTGTTATTTAGTCATTATTTATCATGACCTCTAACTATAGCAAATCCAGCATTAAAAATTATACTCTATACTTAGTATTGTATGTTTAAATATAACCTTTTTAATCGTATATGGAAATGTATGATAAAATACAGAGTCTATCTCTTCTGGTTTTTCAAACCCTACTGGCTCCTAATGTACCCCCAGGGGAAACCAGGCCTATTCAATGACTTGGCACCAGAATTAGGCCAAAATTTAAGTCTTTGTGATGACAGGTGGAGTAGGAGGAAGTGAAGGCACTGTAGTAACAAATAGTTGTAAAACACTTGGAGCTCCATCTGCTGGAATATGTTGTTAAAGAAGCAGTAGTGAAGGAAGTGCTTTACCTCCAAAATGGAAGGAATGGAAACAAAAGGAAACGAATGGCTCTCCCTAAAAGTTAGCTTTGACACTAGGTAAAGGGAAGGTTTAAAACAACAGTAGTCTTTTTTCTAGGGTTTTATGTAGAATTTGTCACTTTCCCTTTTCCTTTAGGAATTTGCCTTATAGAAGGAAAAAGCAGGAACGTGATCCGTTAATTGACACCTTACATGAGCAGCCTCAGGGAAGAGCACATCATTTTAGAACACCGATGACTGGAAATTTATTTATAGCTTAGACTTTTATTCACTAGGTAAGTTTCGGAAAGACATTTAACTTCTATGTACTGCGTCCCTGTAATTTTAAAGTGAAGATTACAATAACAGTCCCAAACTGTTTGATAATGGGAGGGTAAACGAAAAGGTAACAGATGTGAAACAAACTTCCAAAGTGCCACAAACCCTCCTGGCTCAAATCCCAGAACTGGCTGTTGGCCACGTTTCCAGATTAGCATAGTGTTGAGTCCCAGGCACTGAGTCAAACCCTGATGACATGGTGATGAATAAAGCGTGTTCCTCACCCTCACAGAACTCACAGTTTAACAACCTACTGGGAAGATACCATAATAACACAAACAATAACAACAACAACAACAAAATGACAAATCCTACAAAAGAATGATGTTTTAGTAGATTATGGAGACATAATTTTCTGGATGATCAGAAAAGGCTACAAAGAAAGTTGTATTTGAGCTGGGACTGGAATGATGAAGTACTTGCCAGTACATATTTCTTTCTTAAAATTGTTTATTTAGCTATTCTCAGTAGAAATTCTCTTCCAAAAATAATTAGGAGAACAGAAAGTTAGCCTAGTTCTAGTTTATTTCATTAGGAGACTTAACACACAATATAGTGATGCAACCATTGGTTAAATAAACAAATTATTAGACTAAGATAAATTATCCACATGGGCATACTGAAAATATGGGCTGATCTACAGGGAGAAATTAACGGAGTGATAGATTATAAATTATATATTTATCATTTATATCCTACTTCTGAAAATAATATTAGGTTTAAAGCTCTTTGTCTGTATATTGAAGATAAAAATACAAATTTAATATTGATAATGAGTTCTGTTTTTGCTTTACATTCAGAAAAAAAATCTGTATCCTATTAATATCTTTTAGGTCCTTGGATGCTAAGCATTACATCTTATAGTTCATGAATTTAGTCCTTGACAGTTTCTCAACAAGCATATTCTTAGAGCAGGAAAAAAATTATATCTGCAATTGCCTATATTAGAAAAGAAGAAAGATCTTAAATCAATAAATTAATTGCATATCTTAAGGAATTAGAAAACAGAGAAAATTAAACTGATAGCAGAAGAAGAGAAATAATAAATGAATAGAATTATATGAAATAGAGAATATAAAAACAAAAGAGAAATCAAATAAACAAAGTTTCTTTGTCAACAAAAATGACAAGTTTAAGCAAGACTGACCAAGAACAAAAGAAAGAGGACTCAAACTACTAAAATCACAAATGAAAGCAGGGACGTTACTATCAACCTCACAGAAACAAACAAAAAAAGAATTATAAGGGAATACAATGAAAATTATATGCAACATAGTTCCAGATAATATGCATAAAATGGACAGATCCTTAGATCTGTCTCAACTTTCGAATTCATTCTATTAGGCTAGTATTACTCTAATACCAATAAAGACATATTGGACATTCACATGCAGAAGATTGAATTTGGACCTCTATTTCATACCCTATACAAAAATTAACGTGACATGGGTTAAAGACTAACCTAAATATAAAAGCTAAAACTATAAAACTCTTAGAAGAAAACCTAGGCATAAATTGTTGTGGCTTTCTTTGGATTAGGCAATGGTTTTTAGATATAATACCAAAAGCACAAGTAGAAAAGACAAATTTAAAAATTGGGCTTCCTCAACAATAAAAACTTTTGTGCTTCAAAGGACACCATCAAGAAAAGACAATTCAGAGAATGGGAGAAAATATTTGCAAGACATCTATTTGATAAGGGACTTATATCCAGAGTACATAAAGAATATTTACATTTCCACAATAAAAGACAAATAACCTAATTTTAAAATGGGCAAAGGACTTGAATAAACATTTCTCCAAAGAAAATATACAAATGGCCAATAAACACATGGAAAGATATTTAACATCATTAATCATTAGCAAAATTGCAAATCAAAATGACAGTGTGGTACCACTTCATTTAGCCACTAGGATGGCTATAATCAAAAGCATAAACAAGTGTTGATAACAATGTAGAGAAATTGGAACCCTCCTATATTATTGGTCGGAATATAAGATGGTATAGCCATCTTGGAAAACAGTTTGGCAGTCAGTTCCTCAAAAATTAAAAATAGAGTTATCACATGACATAGCAATTCTACTCCTTGGTATTTACCCAAGAGAATTGAAAATTTATATTTGTTAAAAAATTTTAAAAAGAAAATTTATATTTATACAAAAACTTGTATGTAAATATTCATAGCAGCATTATTCATAATAGCCCCAAAATGGAAATAACCCAAATATCCATCAACTGGTGAATAGAGAAACAAAATGTGGTATGTCCATACAAGGAATATTATTTAATCATAAAAAGAAATGAAGTACTGATACAGGCTACAACATAGATGAACCTTGAAAATATTAAACTAAGTAAAAGAAATCAGACACAAAAGGCCACGTATTCCATGATTCCATTTACATGTAATGTCCATAACAGGCAAATTTATAGAGACCAAAAGCAGATTAGTGGTTGCCAGAGAGTGGGGAGTGACTGTAATATATACGAGTTTCTTTGTGCAGTGATGAAAATATTCTGGATTTAGATAGTGGTGATAGTTACACAACTTTGTGATTGTACCTAAACCACTGAATTGCGCACTTAAAATATGAAACTAAAAATAAATAAATAAAAGAATCATAGCCTCAACATTTTAAAGCTTTGGAGGTAGGTAATAATACCTGACACTTCATAGCACTAGCGATTGTTAGTGTTGAAAATCCATTACAGATATTAACTTATTTAATCCTCATTACAAGCTTATGACACAGTCCTATAATTATCTCTACTTTTTAGAGGACAAAACCTGAACTCAGAGAGGTTAAGTAGTTGCATAAGGCTGCACAACTAAAAAAGGGACAGAGCTGAGACTCAAACCCAAACAGTCTGACATGGAAGTTCATTCAATTAGTACATTATTTGGCTTGTCATTGTGACTATGCAACAAAGTTCTAAAGGAACTTTATAAAAAAAGAATGGGGACAAAAATTATTGTGCCTTCTAGAGGATATCGGAAATTTTTATTTCCAAAAGCTTCCATATTAATTCTCTTTGAAAGGTGTATTTTATTAAATCTTAGAGTTCTGTTTGCAGGACTCAGTAGAATTAGAAATATTCACTTTATTTTGAAGTGGAAGTTGGAAAAAAGCAGAATGGGGCATTTGGCTCTCATAATTAACAAGGGCCAAGTCTTTTTTCACGCTGCCAACTCAAGCAGACTCAGTGAGGCTTGTACTGCAAGCTGCTGCTAACAGTGGGATTCAGTTCATACTGGCGCGTCTGGCTAAGGTCCACTTTGTCTCTGCACAGAGGGGAGCACTTCAGAGCAAGTGAGGGCTTATTCTCTCTCATGCCAAGTTTAGTCTGCTGTATGTTCGCTCATGTTCATGATCAAGAACCCCGAAAAGAAGGTTGTCTCTTGTCCCCCAGAGAGCTAACTATTAGGTAGAAAATGTCGACACCCAATGTAGTCATTGATTATCCTGAAAAACAGGAAAATCTTCATGTGAAGTCTTTACTGAAGAACACAAGGTTAAGGGCTGGGCCGAAGTGCTGGAGATGGCAATGAGTCTGCCTGTTTCCACTCTTTCCTTCCTTCCTTCCTTCCTTCCTTCCTTCCTTCCTTCCTTCCTTCCTTCCTTCCTTCCTTCCTTCCTTCTTTCCTTCCTTTTGTTTGTTTTTGCCTGTTTCCACTCTTGCCCACTATAATCCGTTGTCCACACAATAGCCAAAATGGGAATGAGGATAGAAAAAAATTTAGATCACAATATTTTGCTTTCCTAATGGCTTTCCATTGCACTTAAAACCCAAAGTTCTTACAATGGCTTATAAAGCCCTACAAAATCTAGCTTCCGCTGCGTATCTGACCTGCTCTCCTACTTCTAGTTTCTTCAACAACAAATTGCAAAGAAACAAAGAGTTGCAGGGAGAACTATAAGTTTGAAGAAACTTAAGAGACCTATAAACTACATGCAATGTATGGTTCTGGTTGGATTCTGAATTGAATAAGACAACTATAAAAGAAATTCTTAGGTGATTGGAGTTACTCGAACATGGTTTGGATATTTGTATTAAGAATTATTGTTAATTTTTCAGGTGTAATAATGATATTGTGATTACATTTTTAAAAAAGAGCCCTTATCTTTTAGAGATATGTACTAAACTCCAGGTGAAATGCTATATCTGAGACTTACTTCAAAATAATTTAATGAGTGGGGAGGAATGTGCAGGTATAAATAAAAATATCAGCTATGAGGAGATAATTATTGAAGATGGATGATGAGTACATGGGAGTTTATTATATAATTCTCTTTACTTTCCCTAGGGTCCTTGACTTTTCTGCTCACTTGCTATTTCTATCAGTTATCTCCAAAACCAGGACACTGAATTTTTCTCTTAATTTGTTCTAAAATTGTATAAATCCCTGTTGATTGGGATTACCACAAATTTCCACTTGAACATTTTCATGTCTTCTTAAATTATTCTCACTTTCCCCATTGTGGTTCTCCAAAATTTCCCCACATTCTCAGGCCCTCAGATCCTGTGACTCCCCTACTCCAAAAGAATGTGTCTTCTACTTTACCTTTGAAGGTTTAGGTCATCCAGAATGAAATCTCTTGCTTCTTCCTGCCTTCCGAAAATCTCTTTTTTACCATACTCTCTTGAAATTGACCATATTTAATTCTTGGATAAGTTTTATTTTGGATATGTTTTATTGATTACTTACTTGTCCATTTCAAACATAATTTAGATAGGATCAAATTCAAAATTCAAGGATAAGAAGTATATATCATAAAAAATTGTTTTAATATATTCATGCATGCAAACATGTCTCAAAGATCATAAAACCGTATGTTTTTATAGCAGACAAGCAGGATAGCCCCAGGAGTCTCCCAAAAGAAGAAAGCATTTGGGTAATTGCATCAGGAAAACTCACTAAGAGAACAAAATCAGATTAAACAATGGGGAAGGGAAGGATCTTTAAATTTAAGCTTTATTGTTTCCATATTGATTTAATTCTTTAATTCTTGATTTAGCAATCCTATGTCGAAGTTGGTACTGTCGAGTTGTTATTTTAAGATTTTTGTAAGCATCTAAAACAATAGTCTTTTTTCTACTGAAAGGAGAGGAAAGTAAGGCTGTAACTTCTCTTATGTTCATGTTTGTATTACCATAATCATCTTTGCGATGATTGTGGACCATCAGCGCATAATAGATGATCCAAAAGTATTAGCTGGATTAATTAATATATCATCAACTTGAATATTTACTGCCTTCTTCCTTTATTCATTTAATGAATATTTATTAACAACCTACCAAGTGCTAATGTAAGATCTTATCATATGACAGACCACCCAGGGAAAGTGTTAGAGCCAGAGGGAACATATATTTAAAAGTCCAGTGGTGTGAAGAAACTTGGTGTGTTAAGAAACAGAAAAAAGCAAGTTTGGCTATAATGTAGTGACAGAGTTGGAGAGAAGTAGGAGAGATGATTAGATATACAACCACAGGCTAGAATTTGTAGGGTTTTATAAACCATTCATTATAAGGACTTTATGTTTTAAGTACCATGGAAAGTCATTAGAAAAGCAAAATAATATGATCTGATTTTTTTTTCTTTTTCTAGCCTCATGCTCACTACTGTGTAGGCAATAGATTGTAGTGGGGCAAGAGGGGAAATAGGCAGAGTTCTGGCTGCCTCTAGTACTTAGGCTCTGCCCTTAATCTTGCATCCCATTCTGACTTTACATGGTGATTTTCCTAGTACTTGAGAGTTACATGGTGCTCAAGATAAACTGAGTCATATAGAAGAAGATTATAATAAGGGGAATTAAGAATGCTTAACCATATGTAACACAAAAGTCAGGCGTGAAAGAAAACCCAGGAGAGGCAAGAAGAGGTAAATATAAAGCAAATATTATACCTCTTCCCTTTAGTCTTTAAACGGCCCGGATCTTCTTTGAATCAAGTGAAGTCCTTCTATAAACCTTGTGAACAGTCCCAAATATGATTCTGAAGCGTTTCCTTCGCCCATTGGTGACTGTGATAAAATCCCACTGCCTACACTGTTAAATTCAAGCTTCCAATTTTACTTAGTCTTTTTAAGAAGTTCCATTTGTTTTCTTTTTTGGGTCATAACCCAGTGTGTTAAAAAACTAGCCAGGTGTTTGATAAAATGTCATAGGGGCTGTAAGAATGAACTAAAAGCCTTAAATTAAAACAACATGCTTAAGGTATATAGCACAAGAGAAAATTAAGGTTCTAGGAGTAGTGAAAAGTCAGAACATTTTAAAGAATGCTACTGTGAGGACTTCATTTGATAATAATATTTTAGTTAATATTAATAAATATTCTATAGGAGACAATTGTTGAATCACATATTTGATAAATATACAAGTGGATTATAAATGAAATATATTTTGATAACATTTATCTTTATGAATCAATAAACAATAAACATGATAAAATTATAATCAGAAAACTACAAATATTTTGCAAGAGTTTTTTTTGTTGTTGTTAAAAATCAATCACTGACAAAGATTTAAATGAAATAATAATGCCTAGTGTTCATTAAGGTGTAGGAAAAAAGATGGGCACAAATATAATGGAATACCATGCAATGACTAAAAAGAATGAAACAGATTTATACATAATAATGTGGAATTAGGCCCACAATCCATTTTTGAACTGAAAAAGCAGTGCCAGAATATGATCTTCTGTTTGTAAAAATAATTTGGATTTTCATAGACTATGGTACTTCTCCATGAGGTCTACCTTGGACTTCCCACCCAGCTTGCATTCCTAACTCCCGCCCTTGCCCTGTTTACTTGGTTTTTCCATAGCACTTAGTACCTTCTAACATAGCACATAATTTAAATTTAAGTATGTATTGTTTGTTGACTTTCTCCCTCTAGAATGTAAAATCTATGAAAATAAGGATATTTGTCTATTTTGTTCATGGATTGTCCAAGATTCTAGATAGGATATTGCCTGGCACATAGTAGGTACTCAATAAATATGTGTTGAATAATGAATGAATGGAAAGATTCCAAGGACGTAAGATTAAGGGGAAGAGTGCCTTTTACTTTATGTTTTATAAATTTTTTTGTTGCTAGAATTTTTTATGATTATGAGTTATTAGAACCCTAGCTTTCACTTAGTAGGAAAACGAAGGATGTGTACCATATGAATTACAGTCGTCATTAAGAACCCTGCCTGAGGCCAAACACAACTAATTACAGAAGTGTAGAACCCATGTTTTAGTTGTGTAAACAAAAAGTTAATTAAATTCTAAATGTCTTTATCCTCTATAAACATCCATTGATTTACAACTTTCTCCCTTGTTCAAACATTAACTCTTGAGTGCAAGATTTGAATCTTATTTAATTTTAGAGTCCTCAAGCATAGTTCAAATCTCATCCCTTTCATAAAGATTTCCTGCCTATTCTTTTTGTATCTTTCATTCTTTACACATGTACAGTGAACAGAGAGCACAAATTATCCTGAATAATCCAGATTTCAAATTCTTGGACCATTTTTCCTCGCATAAAATTCCGAAGAGGTCCTAGCTATTCCAGAATTCAGAATCCAAGCTACATCTCCTAAATAGCTCTGTAGCTCTGAGAAAGGGCACAAACATACTTTATAAGTTTTAAAAACTGGAGACAGCATGACATCTTGGAAAGAGTGTAATCTTTGAAATAGGACATCTGGAATCCTAAACTTCCTCTTTTACTAAGGGCATCACCTTGAGTAACCTTTCTGAGTATCTGTTGTCTTTCTATAAAATTAAATTGTCAAATCTAATCTGAAGCGAAGTTGTAAGAACTAAATGAAATCATGTATATAAACACCTACTATCATGTCTAGCACATGGAAAAGGCTTAATCAGTGGCATCTTTTACTATTTACCAAGAAACAGTAATAGAAGCACACCAGTTTACTCCTGTGTGAGTCACTCAGTTCTTATTTCTCTGTCCTGTTATTTAACTTTTCCTATCTGTGCATTTTTTTCTTGCGGACTGCAATGTAAACTGCTGAAGGATGCTTACATTTTTAAAAAATATTGCTCACTGTGCCTAGAACAGTGATGGGCATGAGGCAGGATACGCAGCCTAGGAAATTGACACCCCATTCCAGGATGCAAGGTGAGGCACCTCACTGATTACACAAGTAACAACTGACTGTATCCAGCACCTGCAGTTGGAGAAAAACAAGAACCAGTTTCATCCCGCTTGGCTAATCCTTATGACCAGGACCAGACCCTCAGCTAATTTTAATGTCATTATAATGTCATTTACACTGCATTAACTATGACTCCAATTGTGCACCTGGCGCCATGACAGTTCCAGAGAAACCAAATAAGAAAGAAAAAGTGGGGAAACTGAGGACCCCACTGACTGGGAAGAAACTGATGAGCTACTTCAATGAGACATCACTAGTTCCTGTCCCTGGGAGGTATAAATCAGGACTTCCTCGCCATGACTCAATCTCTGAATTCGTCCACACTTCACTCTCAAGGGTATACTTCCATTTCAATAAACTCCCTGTGCTTTCTTGCATCTGTCTCACTCTTGAATTCTTTCTTGTGCGGGGACAAGAACCTGGTCTCCGGTGCTGTAGTTTGAGTCTTTCTTTGGATATGCCTGTGAGCCTCTGGAGACAGGCAAAATAAGTGATTACTGATGGAATAAAGCAAAACAAGATGTTTCATCTCAGAGTTTGGGCATCAAGAACTAACATGGGATCATTAACACTAACAATGTCTGTGGGACATCAACAGGTATATGTTTTTAAAAGATTTTTATTAAAAATATAGCTAATACAGTATTATATTAGTTTCAGGGTACACTATAATTATTCAACATTTATATACCTAAAGAAGTGATGGCCATAAGTCCAGCCATCATCGGACACTGTACATGCTATCATCATATTATTGGCTATATTTCTTATGCTGTGTATTACAGTCTCATGACTTAATTGTTTTATATCTGGAATTTTGGACCTCTTCTTCTCTTTCACCTTTGTCCCCCCTTTTTTGATTTTCAATTACAGTTGAAATTCAACATTATTTTATATTAATTTCAGGTGTACAGCATAGTGGTTAGACATTTATATAATTTAAGAAGTGATCCCCCTGACTAGTCTAGTAGCCACCTGGAACTATACATAATTATACAGAAGTATAACTATACGTAGCTATTACTATATCATTGACTATATTCCCTATGCTTTTCTTTACATCCCCATAACTAGTTTTTAACTAACAACTTGTACTTCTTAATCTCTTCACCTTTTTAACCCTTCCTCCCACCCCCCTCCCATCTACCACCCCAACAAATCTAGTACCCATGTGACACCATACATAGTTATTACAATAATATTGACTATATCCCTTATGTTATACCCTACATCCCTATAACTACTTTTTAACAACCATTTGTACTTCTTAATCCCTTTCCCTTTTTTCACTCATACTCCCAACCACCCTCCCATCTGGCAACCATCAAAATATTCTCTGTTTGTTTCTGGTTTTTTTTTTTTTTAATTTGTTTGTTTATTTTGTTCTTTAAATTCTACATACAAGTGAAATCATGCTGCATCTGTCTTTCTCTGTCTGACACTCCACTTAGCACAGTACCTTTCAGGTCCGTCCATGCTACTACCGAATGGCAAGAACCCAGTCCCTTCCAAGGCTGGCGGAGCAATAGTCCATTGTATATATGTACCACCTCTTCTTTATCCATTCTTCTATGGATGGACACCAAGGCTGCCTCCACATCTTGGCTATTGTAAACAATGCTGCAGTAAACACATGGATGTACACATTCCCTCAAATTAGCATTAGGGTTTCTTTGGATAAATACCCCGAAGCGGGATTACGGGGTTCTCGTTTCTCTCTTGTTACAGCCTTTGTTTTAAAGTCTGTTTTGTCTGGTATAAGTATTGCCATCCCAGCTTTTTTTTTCTCACTTCCATTTTCATGAAATAACTTTTTCCATCCCTTTGCTTTCCATCTGTGTGTGTCTTTCAACCTGAAATGAGTCTGTTGTAGGCAGCATAAGTAAAGGTTTTGTTTTCTTATCCAGTCAGCCCACCTATGTCTTTTTTAAAAATCTTTCCTGCTCAATCCCACCTTTTTTATTTTTTAATTTAAATTTTTTTCTTTTTTTTTTGGAAAGGGGAACAGGACTTTATTGGGGAACAGTGTGTACTTTCAGGACTTTTTCCAAGTCAAGTTGTTGTCCTTTCAATCTTAGTTGTGGAGGACACAGCTCAGTTCCTGTTCCAGTTGCCATTTTTAGTTGCACGGGGTGCAGCCCACCATCCCTTGCGGGAGTCAAACCAGCAACCTTGTGCTTGAGAGCCTGCGCTCCAACCAACTGAGCCATCTGGCACTGGCCTTCGGCGTTAGGAGTATGGAGCTCCAACTGCCTGAGCCACTGGGCCGGCCCCCACCTATATCTTTTGATTGGAACATTTAATCCATTTTCATTGAAAGTAATTGTTGATAGATATGTAGCTATTGACATTTTATTATTCATATTATTTATTTATTTATTTCTTAAAGAAGTCCCTCTAACATTCATTGTATACTGGTCTGCTGGTGATGAACGCCTTTAGCTTTTTCTTGTCTGGGAAGCTCCTTATCTGTCCTTTGATTTTAAATGATAGCCTTGCTGGGTAAAGTACCCTGGTTGTAAGTCCTTGCTTATCATTCTGTTGAATATTTTGTGCCGATCCCTTCTGGCCTGAAAAATCTGTCAAGAAATCAGCTGACAGCCTTATGGTAGCTCCCTTGTAGGTAACTGACTGCTTTTCTCTTGCTGCTTTTAGGATTCTTTATCTTTAATCTTTGCCATTTTAATTATAGTGTGTTTAGGTGTAGGCCTGTTTGGGTTCATCTTGTTTGGGACTCTGCACTTCCTGGACTTGAATGTCTATTTCCTTTGCCAGGTTAGGGAAGTTTTCAGTCATTATTTCTTCAAATAGGTTCTCAATTCCTTGTTTTCTCTCTTCTCCTTATTGTATCCCTATGATGTGAATGTTTTTATGCTTGTTGTTGTCCCGGAGGTCTCTTAAACTATCCTCTTTTTTTTTTTTAATTCTTTTTTTTTTTCGCTTTTCCGACTGAGTGTTTTATGCTACCTTGTCTTCCAAGTCACTGATTGGACCCTCTGCTTCATCTAGTCTGCTGATGATTCCTTCTAGTGCATTTTTCATTTCGGTGATTGTATCCTTCCCTTCTGACTGGTTCCTTTTTATGGTTTCTATGCCATTTTTAATGCTTTCTATCCCTCTATTAAGGTTCTCACTAAGTTCCTCGAGCATCCTTATAACTATTGTTTCAACTCTGTCTCTGGTACATCGCTTGCCTCCATGTCATTTAGTTCTTTTTCTGGATTTTTCTCCTGTTTTGTTTCATTTGGGATGTATTTCTTTCCTCATTTTGGCTGCCTCTCTGTGTTTGTTTCTATGTATTAGGTAGATCTTCTATATCTCCCAGTCTTGGCCAGGTGGCCTTATGTAGTAAATGCCCTGTGGGGCCCATTGACAAAGTTTTCCTAGCCACCTGCTCTGGGTGCTCAGGATTTCCTTCAGGTGGGTTGTTATAGCTGTTGCTATAGCGCTCCTGTTATAGCTGAGGCTTTATTGCTATTTGCATGTCAGTGGGTGGCATTGGCCCTCTGGCTGATTGGCTGTGGGGATTGGACACATCCACAGCTTATGGGCAGTTGTGCAGGGGGAAGGACTTACCCCACTGAGTGGGATTTCCCTCAAAGAGTTCTAGTGCTTGTTGAGACCACCTTTTGTGTGTGATGCATGTGGGGCTAATTGGGCAGTGCTCTGCTGTGGTCTGAAGCCAACTTTCAAGTAGGTTGGTTCTGGGGCCTCTAGGGTGAGGCTCTGGTGCAGACCCAAGTCAGCTACTGCCTGTGAATGGTTGGGGACTAGCTGGTAGGAGCTACAAAGCAATCTGCAGTTGTTCGCTGCCAGAGCTAAAGTTGGAGGCACCTGGGAGAGGCCATGTTGCAAACCGAGGATGGCTACCACCAGTATTGGGCCTGGGGTAGCTCTGCAAAAATCCAGGACACCCCAAGGCCTGCTGCCACATGCCAACTCCCTTAAGGTTCAGCCACTGATAAAGCCTTGTGGGTGAGGCAGAGTCTCAGGGAGTCACCAGAGTGGGAAGAGTTGTACTCACCAGGTTAATGTAGTTTAGTGCCAGTGCTGAGGCTGGAGCTACTCCACAAAAGTCTCAGAGCACAACAAGGCTAGTTGTCTCCTGCCTGGGGCCCAGGGACTCTGATAGTTTCCCAAGAAAGAGTGAAGTGTGGGTGGGCTGGCTGCTATGGAGAAAGTGCTTCCAGCATTGGGGGTGTTGTGTGGGGTGGAGTGCCAGTGAGTCAGCAGGGTGGAGCAATGGAGCTCACCAGGCCAATCAGATTCAGATTTGGCCAGAGGGGGCGGGCTCAACATAGGAAAGATGGCGCTGGCCTGCGGCTGCTTGGAAGAAGGACCCCATACAGGGAAGAAGGGACTATCCTTCAGCTCTCACTCTGCAGCTACATACCTTCGTCTGCCCCCATATTCTTCCATGCCTCCAGAGTCGCCATCCCTCCTCCAGAGCCCAGGGTGAGTGACTGGGGCTGAGAGAGTAAGTGTGTGCACCGTTTAAGAGGATGTCTGGGTTTCCCACAGCCTTCCGTTCCATCCCGATGGTCGGAACACCCACTGTTTTCCACCACCAGATGTTGGGGGCTCCCCTTCCTGGCACCAGTACTCTGGGCTGGGGAGCCTGGTGTAAAGTTGGGGTCCTTTGCTACTGCAGGGGCAACCTCTATGGCCAAGATATCCCTCCTGATTATGAACTGCCACACAGAGGTTTGGGACTGGACTGTTTTGTGTCTCGCCCCTCCTACTGCTCTCAAAGTGGCTTCATCTTTATAAAGTTTTATCCTTAATTATAAAACTTTTGTTCAGCCAGACTTGTGATGGTTCTTCAGGTTGATTGTTCTATAATTTAGTTGCAATTTTAATGTGTTCATAGAAGGAAGTATGCACAGTGTTTTCTCCGCCATCTTGGATTTGGATCTTCAGGTATATGTTTTTTTAACTAGAGGTATTAAACACATTTATTGAGTGTTCAATGTGTGCCAAGCTCTGTTCTAGGCACAAGAGAGGAGTGAAAGTTAAAAAGAAAAAGAATGTATACACTATGAGATTAATTGTATATATACTTTTCCTGTTATTTTTGTTAATGTAAATGGTAACACTTCCATCCGTTTGCTGCAGTTCTGTCATGTTTTGTATTAAGACCAATTTACTTGACATTGTATGTGCTTGGCATTAAAAATAGGATAAGAATTCTATTTTCAAAAGAGGCATAGTTAACTGTTAGACTCTCTGCCAAAGCAATTTCCCCTCCCTTCCTTTCACCTCCCTAGGAGACAATTGGTTACATTCTAAGCAGATGCTTGTTCGGAGAGTGGGCAGCAAGCCGTGGGCAGACTGTTCGCTTAATGTTAAGCTAGATCTTTGTGTGTTTTATTATATTAATTAGTGTACTGGCAAGGTCAAATGGGATTTTTAACCCAGCTGGGTTTTTCTGATTCCTTAATTTGCAGTTTGTGATGGCTCTTTTGTTTTTGTTTTTGTTTAATTCTTCCACTCATTAAACACTTTAATCGAGCATGATCTGTAACTCTTTAATGCTAGAGCTTTGGGTAGTGATGTATAAAGATGGATGGAAGCTGTGATGAGGAGGGCAAAGTGCACTTTCTCTTTGATACTGGTTTGAGAGTGGGCAGCTATCCCCTTATTATGTGGATGTCAACATTTAACTCTCAGAATGAGCTCTGAGAGAGATGATGCCATGTTGTATGTGCTTTTTAGTGATGTGTAGAAACAGTCTTCATCCTTTTGCTCAAGCTTTAGATTATGCAAGTAAAAACCACGTGATTTAGACATCGTGGGATGGTGAAGAGAAGACTGGAGGAAAGGATTGTGTAATTGAATGTCAAGAGAGATTTTCCTATTTCCCTTCAATTAACTACTCATCTTTTCACCACTGTTTGAGGGCAAAGATGATCTATGTGTTATTTCATCTAATCCTCACTAAACCCATTGTAGTTAATAAAATTCAGTCCAGTCCAATTTAATGTTTCATTCTTAAATTCTTTTTAAATCTTGTTTCTTTCTCTACCCCCAGTGCAGGCTTGACCCATAGCTTTGTGAGGAAAACCACATGGTCAGCTCTGGCACCCTTCTGTCCAGCACCTATAAAATGGAAGTAATTGTTTGCTACTTAAAAATATATTTTGCTGAATATTTAAAAAATTTAAATGGGGCCTTGGTGGAGATGGGGGAGAAATGGAAAGGAATTCTTGCTAAGGAAAATTTGAGAATTAAGGAGTGAATTA
This sequence comes from Rhinolophus ferrumequinum, assembly GCF_004115265.2. Lineage (NCBI taxonomy): Eukaryota > Metazoa > Chordata > Mammalia > Chiroptera > Rhinolophidae > Rhinolophus > Rhinolophus ferrumequinum. Next base: position 41,372,235 of record NC_046288.1, read on the forward strand.
TGGTTAATGTGACAGTATAATAAAACATGTCATTTTAGGATAGGTTTCTTTTATATTTTCTTAAATACATTTTGATAAATTCCCAACAGAACGAGTAACATTCATGTAAAAAGATCATTACCAAACAAGTTCTTCCAAAATGAATGGAGCTTTTACTTTTCAAAAGTTATAATACTTCTTTTTTTTCTCAATCTTTATTTTATTTTTGGAATCTGTTTGGAAGTGCTGAGGAGGGAAAAAAATTATATGGCAATCCGATTCTTTCCCACCATGAAACCATGGTAGTTGCTTGGGAACCATTGGGGTTATAAATAAATAAATACATACATACATACTTTAGAAAAAGAAAGACGTGAATATGGAGTCATTATTTAAATCATTTAATATAAAATAGCCAAGTTATAAATAAGCATGCAGAATGGCCTCTAAATTATAAATTAATCCATCTTGAAAAACATCAGGTATAGTGTCTAAAATTAATTTATTATACACTTTCTTTTTGCTTTCACTTTTTATTTCTTTTTTAAAGAAAATGATGCTGGAAAAGGTACATGGTATATTTTTTGAAGTGTTCTCTTCATTCACTGGTAAAGAGAAATAGAGGGATACAAAAAATGAGAAATCTGTGGTATTAAAAACTGTGATTTGTGGTGGCCGGATGGCTCAGTTGGTTAGAGCACGAGCTCTGAACAACAGTGTTGCTGGTTCGATTCCCACATGGGCCAGTGAGCTGCATCGTCCACAACTAGATTGAAGACAATGAGCTGCCACTGAGCTGCCAGAGGGGAGTCCGGATAGCTCAGTTGGTTAGAGTGCGAGCTCTCAACAACAAGGGTGCTGGTTCAATTTCCGCATGGGATGGTGGGTTGTGCTCCCTGCAACTAAAGATTGAAAAACGGCAACTGGACTTGGAGCTGAGCTGTGCCCTCCACAACTAGATTGAAGGACAATGACTTGGAGCTGATGGGCCCTGGAAAAACACACTGTACCTCAATATTCCCCAATGAAATTTGTTTAAAAAAAAGGTTAAAAAGAATTACAAAAACTGCAATTACTTAAAAAAAGCAAAACAAAACAAAAAAAACCTATGACTGGGATTGCTGGAACATTTTGAAGGCCCTCTACGTTCTGAAAAGAGTAATTATTTTGGAAAACTTAGCAGTATTAAGTGTCTTCAGGAAGACTTGTGAAAGATGTTTATAAAGTCTCTGAATATGTTTTTTTTGAGACATGGTCTGGCATAAGTAAGATATATTAATGACAATTCATACCTTAAAAGAGATGTTTGCATTATAGTTTGATTTAAAAACTTGCCTTTAAATTTTATTTTATTATTTTTTTCTTAGTCATTTTTCCCCAGTTGATTTAATTAACTTTTCCTTGTTGTTGTTTTCTTCATCTTTTTATTATGGAAAATTTCAAGCATATATAACAATAGCGAGAATGTACAAGTTCTGGCAATTAAGTTCGAGAACTCATCCTAGAAAAAGTGCTACATACTTCTTTGCTGAATATCACTACAATCACCTTTGAAGCACTGTCCTTTGGAAGCCATGCACCGATGCCAACACCTAGTCCACCCTTCAAAGCAATTTTGGAACTCGTTTTCTGGAATGGCCATCAGAGCTTTCGTCATATTACTGTTGATGTGTTGAATGTCATCAAAATATCTTTCTTTCAATATTTCCTTTATCTTCGGGTAAAGAAAGAAGTCATTGGGGGCCAGATCAGGTTAGTAGGGAGGGTATTCTGATACAGTTATTTACTGGCTAAAAACTCCCTCACAGACAGTGCCATGTGAGTTGGTGCATTGTCATGTTGCAAGAGCCATGAATTGTTGGCGAGAAGTTCAGGTTATCCAACTTTTTCACATAGCATTTTCAGCACTTCCAAAGAGTAAACTTAGTTAACTGTTTGTCCAGTTGGTATAAATGCATAATGAATAATCCCTCTGATATTAAAAAAGGTTAGCAACATCTTTGCAACAAGTTCTTGAACTTAATTGTCAGACCTCATATGTCATCATCAGTCAGCTTTATCAGTTGTCAACACATGGTGACTCTTGTTTCCTGTAAACTTCTTGCCAACTTCCTAATAATCATGCTATTATATCTACAAATATTTCCATAAGTGTCTCTAAAATATACTTCCTTTTCAAAATAACCATTATACCGTCACTACCACACTAAAACAAAAATCAATAATATCTTCTAAACATCATCCCACATCTATTCAGAGTTCACATCTCCTTTATTTTCCTATACATGTTTAAGTCTCTTTTCACCTATAGATTCCTTTTGCACTTTCCCCTTCCTTCCTTCCCTTCTTTTCTCCCTTCCTCTTTTCCTCCCTCACAATCTTTATTACTTTTGTTGTTGCTGAAGAAATTGGGTTATTTGCCTTTTAGAATTCTTCCTCATCTGATTTTGCCGATTGTATTACTGTGACGGTATTTAATATATTCCTCTTCCCCTGAGCTATCTGTAAATTTGTAGTTAGATCTAAACACTTGATCAGGTTTACCTTTTTTGATTCTTTTTGAGAAGACACTTCATAGATGGTGTTGTGCACGTCCATCAGGAGGCACAATAATATCTAGTTCCCTCTTTTCATGGTGTTGATGATGACATTGATGGTATGGTAAAGATCATTGCTTAAATCCATCTATTGATCACGGATTTCTAAAGTTGTGATATTCTAAGTCTATCATTCCTTTGGCATTTACTAGCTGGCAAACTTCTGTGAGGGGAATCTCCCTGTATCAAACTCTCTGGTGGCCTGAAGATACAGTTCATAAAAGTAAGAAGCTTGGGGTCTGATTCTTTCCCCTTTCAAAAGAATGAGTTCGTTTCATAGTATCCTCCATAAGTACCAAAGAACTCATATATTTAAATATATTTGATTTGTTGAAATTGATTGAAGTTGTTATTCTTCTTGATGCTGAGATTGTCCTGTCTTTGACCAATGGGTACCTCTTCAAGTTGGTTCCTGGGTCCTTTCAAATGACCTTAGCAGTCTGATAGTTTCCTTGCTACCAGTTATGAAAGATGATCCAGGCTCATATCATACATTTCCTGCCTCAGACCTGAAATTAGTAGTTTCTCTGAGGAAGCCTCATTTCTCTTTGAGGAAAATGGTATTTATAGACATAATCTGGGTGTTGATGTGCTTTTTGCTGCTGAAAGCGGTCAGAGACAAGAAATACAGTTAAGAAAATATATGATGAGTCCATACTGGTATTTCCCATTCAAACTCAGGACTATAGGATTTGTACTTTACCTCATTGATCTACAGTGTTTACCCAAAAATAAGACCTAGCTGGACAATCAGATCTAATGTGTCGTTTGGAGCAAAAATTAATATAAGATCCAGTCTTATTTTACTATACTATAAGACCAGGTATAACATAACATAACATAACATAACATAACATAACATAACATAACATAACATAACATAACATAATATAATACCGGGTCTTATTTTACTACAATATAAGACCCGGTCTTATATTAATTTTTGCTCCAAAAGACACATTATAGCTGATTGTCCTTCTAGGTCTTATTTTTCGGGGAAACACGGTAATATCTATCTGTATCTCTTTTCTTTCGTAGTTAAGTCCTGGCTCTTACATCACAATCACAGTCTCAGAATCCCAATACCAACTCTATTGCCCACAGTATGAATATTGAAAACAAATTAAGCTTTGTTATTGTTATTTTGGGAGTTTGTTTTGTCCTGAGGGTATATTCCACTTAGGGATGCCCTGTTAAATTATTGTATTTTTAAAATCACTTCAAATAGTTTCTCTGTGGTTATGCTGCCAAGTGAATACATAATTTAATTTGCCTCTTTATTTTACTTGTGATTTCTAGAGGTTTTTTTTATTCTTTAATTTGCTTCTTATTGCTTTTAAGAATATTTATATATGTTGGAAATATCAATCCATTGTCATATATGCTAATTTTTTTTCTTGGTGGTCATTTGTCTTTTAATTTTGTTTATGGATTCTTTTCTATAGAGAAGTTTTGTGTTTTCACATATGTAATCAGTGATTCATTTTATGATTTGTACCTTTGGTGTCAGAATTCGGAAGGTTTTTTTCATTCCAATATTAATACATGTTCATTTTACTTCTATGAAATACATTTTCTTTTACTTCTATGAAATGTTTTAAAATCTGAATACTTAATATAGTTGGATTTTTTTTTTAAACAGCCAGTTTTCTCAACATCATTACTTAACAATTTATCCTTTCTTCACTTTAAAAAATATCCTCTTTATCAAATATAAATTATTATATGTGCTTGTGTCTGTTTATGTACTTTCTATTTATTCCATTAATATGGCAATTCTGGCACTAATATTGCAGTGTTTTTTAAAGATTTTTTATTTTTTTATATTAGTTTCAGGTTTACAGAACAACATAATGATTACAAATTTACACCCCTCACCCAATGAATTACAGTGTTTTTATCATTGAAATTTTATCACCTTGCAAGACACAACACCCAGATTATTTTTATCTTTCAGAATTTTTAAAAAATGTTTTATTGGGAAATATTGGGGAACAGTGTGTTTCTCCAGGGCCCATCAGCTCCAAGTCATTGTCCTTCAATCTAGTTGTGGAGGGCGCAGCTCAGCTCCAAGTCCAGTTGCCGTTTTCAATCGTTAGTTGCAGGGGACGCAGCCCACCATCAGGGAATTGAACTGGCAACTTTGTCGTTGAGAGCCAGCGATCTACCCAACTGAGCCATCCGGCCGCCCCTCTGGAAGCTCAGTGGCAGCTCATTATCTTCAATCTAGTTGTGGAGGGCACAGCTCACTGGCCAATGTGGGAATTGAACCAGCAACCCTGTTGTTCAGAGCTCGCACTCTAACCAACTGAGCCATCCGGCCGCCCCTCTTTCAGAATTTTTTTTTTTTTTTTAGATTTTATTGGGGAAGTGGAACAGTACTTTATTGGGGAACAGTGTGTACTTCCAGGCCTTTTTTCCAAGTCAAGTTGTTGTCCTTTCAATCTTAGTTGTGGAGGGTGCCGTTCAGCTTCAAGTTGTTGTCCTTTCAGTCTTAGTTGTGGAGGGCGCAGGTCAGCTCCAGGTCCAGTTGCAGTTGCTAGTTGCAGGGGGCACAGCCCACCATCCCTTGCAGGAGTCGAACCGGCAAACTTGTGGTTGAGAGGATGCACTCCCACCAACTGAGCCATCTGGGAGCTCAGTGGCAGCTCAAATCAAGGTGGCATGTTCAATCTTAGTTGCAGGGGGCGCTGCCCACCATCCCTTGCGGGACTCGAGGAGTTGAACCGGCAACCTTGTGGTTGAGAGCCCACTGGCCCATGTGGGAATCGAACAGGCAGTCTTCAGAGTTAGGAGCATGGAGCTCTAACTGCCTGAGCTACCAGGCCGGCCCCAGAATTTTTATATTGACTGTTTTTCAAGTTGCAATAATATCATATTCTTATGATACATCCCCATGTATGGAAGAACAAATAATCATGGATGGCTCTGACATATGTCTTCATGGAATCCTAATTAGAACTTTTATTTGAAGTTGGGGCTTGGCAAAGTTCTATCTTGAACCTTAATTGCAGTGTTTTTTGAATACTTTAAAAAAAATAATCGCTTTATTTTTCAATTACAGTTGACATACAATATTGTATTAGTTTCAGGTGTACAGTTTAGTGATTACACATTTATATAACTTACAAAGTGATGAATCACCCTGATAAATCTAGTACCCATTTGACACCATACTTAGTTTCCCCTACATCCCCATGACTATTTAGTAACTACCAATTTGTACTTTTTAATTTCTTCCCCTTTTTCACTTACCTCCCAACACCTTTCCCAGCTGGCAACCATCAAAATGTTCTCTGTTATCTATGAGTCTGTTTTTGTTTTGTTTGTTTATTTTGTTCTTAAGTGAAATTATATGACATTGGTATCTCTCTGTTTGACTTAATCCACTCAGCACAATACCCTCTTGGTCTATCATGTTGTTGCATTCATTTTTATAGCTGAGTTATATTCCTTCAGATATATATATATATACATACACACACACACACACATACACACACACACACACACACACATATCCTCCTTTTTATCCATTCATTCATTGATGGACACCCAGGTTGCCTCCATATCTTGGCCATTGCAAATAATGCTGCAATGAACATATGGATGCACATGTCCCTTCGAAGCAGTGTTTTGGGTTTCTTCAGATAATTATCCAGAAGTGGGATTACTGGGTTCTTTGTCTCTTGTTACAGCCTTTGTTTTAAAGTCTATTGTGTCTGGTATAAGTATTGCTACCCTAGTTTTTGTTTGTTTGTTTTTTCCATTTTCATGAAATATCTTTTTCCATCCCTTTACTTTCAGTTTGTGTGTGTCTTCTGATCTGAAGTGAATCTCTTGGAGCTGTTCATTTTAGATGAGGCTATAACCTATCTTTATTTTGAAGCAGAAAGCTTTTGTTCTTGATAAAGATCTGCTTGTTGCTCAATAGCATCATTATTATTGGCTCTGAAGTAACGTTTAAGGAAAAGCGTGTCTCCAGTTTTCCTTCTGGCAGCAGTTTACTAGATCCTAAAGCAATTTAATTTGTTTTAAACTATGGATTAGTTCTAATTAAAAAATACTTTTACTTATTAAAACCCAATTTGTTTTCCTAAAATCTTTTTCTGTTTATTAATTACAGAGTTACTACACCCAAAACAATTCCAAACGTAGTAACTATAAAATAACAACCTCATTGACTGAGAAGGAAGTTTCTTGTACAAGCAGTCCTCTCTTTGTACAGTACTATGGGACCATAAAAACGACTCTGCAAGCTGAAGCCTTGCGAAGCAACCTTAATAATCAGTGGGAAGAATTACAATTGTTCTGTGACCTTTTGTCAAAACATTAAGAGCTATCTTACTGATGGCTATGAATGTATCAGGAAATAAAAAAAGTAAAACTAACATTTAGTTAATATACTATAATTTAAAACATTAGATACATTGAGAATTAAAAACTTATCACAAGTCATTTGAATGGCACTTGTCTTCTCATTGTATAACTTATGATATAGAGAGCATCTTTTCTATGCCTTCGCTAATTCTCATACTCTTTTTCTAAGTTTGGATCAGCTTCCAACATTTTATCCTTTGTGTTTTCAATGTTGTATAATTTCTCTGAGTTACTTTAAAGTTTTTTTGCTGTTGTCATTCCCCCTGGGACATCTTTATCCTCTTTGTTACAACTGCTTTCCTCATTTATGTTGATAAGTTTGCCTTCATTAAGTTCCTCTGGCTATATGTGTAATGTCAACAGTCCCATTTAAATTTTACAAATAACATTATAACTTTTTGTTTCTTTCCTGTACTTTTATTTTTCTTGGCCGATTCCCTCTTTCAAAATGATCTATTTTTGTAAAATGTCACATGGCTTTGTCACTGGGAGACAAGAAGTCACCACAACTACATGCTTTGCTGTCTCTGTGTGAATTACAAATGTGCAGTGACCAGACTTTGAAAGAAGTGATGTGATTGGTCACTGATCATGTGTATCTGTTATTTACAAAGTGATTTGTGGACTAAAGAGCAAGCAGTAAAGTGAATACTTTATATAATCATTCAGTTATTATACCATGATAACAGGGATTAGAACTGTATTGTTGGGCAATGGTGCTATTTAAACCCGTGGTAACTGAACTTTGTGAGTATCAAAACCATGCAAAGTGAAGACTGTATATAACTTGTGTGTTTTTCATAGCTTAAGTTCAGGAGTGTTAAAGCAATGGCTCTCAACATGCTTCCAAGGTGATCATTCGAGAGCACTTATTTGCTTACATCTTTCCTCTGCTAACGATTCTTCAGTGACTTTCTGTACAAGATTGTGAAAATGGCTACAAGCCTTCACTCCTCCCTGTACCAAGGCCCTTTGTAATGTGACTTTTTAACTCCTCTCATCAAGAGGTGAAGTCTATTCCCCCTTCCTTGAATCTGGGTTGGCCTTGTGACTTGCTTTGGCCAATAGGATGCAGGGGTGGTGTGCCAGTGCTTTGCACACTTTCTCTCACTATTGGGACCCTGTTCTGTGGGAAGAAAACCTGCTACAGGCTGCATGTCCCAGCAGAGACCAGTTACCAACTGACCCTGCAGCTGACCATAAACAGATGAATGAACCTAATCTAGATCAGGAGAATTCTCCAGCTACATTTATTCTAATGTGCTGATCCTCATAATCATGAGCTAAGTAAAACTTTGTTTTAAGCCTTTAAACTTTGGAGTGGTTTGTTATGTAGCAATATCTGATATTCTTCCCAGTGCTCATAGGGCTAATTCGGACCAAGAGGCCTTCTAGCCATGACTTGGACATGCCTAGCAATGGAGAACTCCCCACCTTTAATGGTAACTTTCTCTACTTTTGTGTAACAAGAAGTTAAAAACAAAACAAAAAAGCAAATAATGTGGCTCTGATATTTATAGTTACCAAATTTTTTTTTTTAAAGCCAGGACTTTAATGGGGAACAGTGTGTACTTCCAGGCCTTTTTTTCCCCCAAGTCAAGTTGTTGTCCCCTCAGTCCTAGTTATGGAGAACGCAGCTCAGCTCCAGGTCCAGTTGCCGTTGTTAGTTGCAGGGGGCGCTGCCCACCATCCCTTGCAGGACTTGAAGAATCGAACTGGCAACCTTGTGGTTGAGAGCCCACTGGCCCCTGTGGGAATCGAACCAGCAGCCTTCGGAGTTAGGAGCATGGAGCTCTAACCGCCTGAGCCACAGGGCCTTTCCAATATAGTTACCAAATTTTTGTAACACTGAGTATTGCTGAAAGTTATTTCTTTATAATAAGTGAAATCTATTGCCCTCCAATTTCTCTTCATTAGACCTAGTTTTACTTTGTAGCGGTAAATAAAACAATCTAAATCTGTCTTCCACATGGATGCTCTTCAAATACTTGAAGATAGCAAATGTGTGCCTCCTGCGAAATGTTTCTAATTCGAACTGACATAACTTTCTTGCAAGATTCTTGCCATTTCCACTTCACTAACAAATTCCTCCTCATTGGTTAGTTTGCCACAGAGTAGCAATTCCCCTAGTCACTTCCTCTACATGATAAAACTGTCAGGCAAATCAGGAAATGTGTAGATCACTGCTTTTCAGCTGATTCAAATATAGCAATTTTGTAATCTGTATTATGAAGGCAGCTTCCTTTTTTTTTTTTTAAATCCATCTGGACTGCGATATCAGGGAGTCTTTGGAAATGACCTTAAAACTGTTTCGAGGATGAAAAAAATTAGAAGAGGCTAGGATTCAAGTAATTACACTTGCCAGGCACAAATTGGGACTACTCTAGAATCTTTTGTATCTAGTGTTCTTGTTTTAGATGTATTCCTTGGATTTTTATCCTTTCAGGTGTTGGAACCTTGAAAAGACTTCTTATACCTTGCATATTTATTGTGTTTATTTAATGTTGCTATTTGGGCCTCTAAGACCATCCATTTTCATCTGGATGCCTCTCTTTACATCTTGGGTCCAGGAGCAAGGATGTGGAGTCCTCACCTAAGACAATGGGAGCTGCTTCTTTCAGAGAGCTGTGCAAAGTCAGCAGCGTCCTACTGCTAAGACAGTGCCAGAGCAGAGACCAGAAGTAGGGACCAAAGTGTGCTGAATATGTAGAGAGAGCCAAGAATCACATTTGGGAAGATGTGGGATTTCTTTCGTGAATGATTTGTATATTGGAAGACCATTTATTGGTTAGAGCGGGTATAATGCATGGATGTGTAATCAGCCATTAGGGCCCAGAGTGAACAAGGGGAAGTGAGTTACTCACCCCTGTACCTTTTTTCTGGGTGAAGAGAGACAAGGAGGTCTTTGAACTTGACTTTCTATAATAAATTTTTGCTTAAAATTGCTATTGGAGCAATGTCTTCCAACTGGTCCTGTTTTCCAAATTGCATTCCTTATTGCATCTCTCATGGCAAAAACCCTTTGAATATTGCCACATATGTGGAAGTCTTTCCAAATTTCCATTAGTGCATAGCCCCAAAATTGGCATATGTGTTCTAGTAATTTTCTTTTACACTCTGGCAAGCATTTTGTCACCAATATAACACATTAATGCCTTTGAGTCCATGCCAATTCCCAATTCTGGACCCTGCACATTTTATATTAATGGCCGTCTTCTCTCTCTGTCAGTGTTACGTTCTATTTACAACTCCAAGTCCTCTTCTTCCATCCCTGTTCTCTTCCAAAATGTCTCTATTTGCTGGTAATATGTGAAGCGTAGACCAGGTTTCCACACATCTGCCCGATCACCAGCTGCACAGCAACCATTCAGTCTTCAGAAAACCTTTTTAGGTAGATAAAGTAGGATAAGAGCTGGGGTAAATATCAATATCCAGCCTGCTAGGTCATCAGGAATTCCTTGGAATGTCACATTCCAGGAAGCTCATATGGCATGGGGTATGCCTGGGTCTCTGAAGCATCCTGTCATAAAATGCACTGCCTTGAACCCTCACTCCCCACACTCCACTTGGTAATTTCCCTAATTTCCCTGTGCTGCTGATGTTGAATTCCAAAGGCCCTCACAGCTCATGGTACGTTAGTGTCATTCCCCTTCTCACACAAGGAGTCTAATCATTTGGTATAACAGGGAGAAGAATACCTTGCTCTAAAATGATCATTTCAACTGAGATAAAATTGGATTTTCCACCTTAGTTCAAAGCAGCCTGGATAAACTGAAAAACAAAATCACAAAATAGAATTAAGAAAACCCCCTTCTCACCTATATGTCATTCGGGCACCTGGTCCCTCAAAGAATGGGCTCAACTTGGTTCAGTACCCTAATATTATGGTCTGGGAGGGTCCGTTGTCATGTGATTCCTCACGCTTCGCTCTGCCGTCACCATCCCCCTTTCTTTCAGATTATCTCTGATCAGCCCCACAAGATCCTGGAGATGAAACCTGCACAGTCACCATTTTGTACTCACTAACTTGAAGCTTTTCATGATTTGTTCTTGTAGATCTGCATGAAGAATGGTGGTGGTGGTCTCAAAGAGATGTCACATCATCGAAGGCTTTGTGAACCTCCATCTGTAACCCTCTCCCTGGTTTTCTTCCTTTCTCGCTTTTTCCCTCTTCTGAAACTACCACAAAATCCATCCCCTTGTCCTACAGAGGACATTCTACCCTCATTCAGAGCCTCTCAATTTCTCAGCTTCCAACACACTCAAGGTTTGACAAGGCATTTCTTCTGTACAAATACAGCACTCTCCCTAAAGGGAATTCTTCATTACACTGGAAAAACAGATTTTGAAAAGTCCTGCTAATGGCAGAAACTATTTAGTGCCATATTCTGGGAGAAGCCATATTTCATCTTTACTTTTATAGTCTATTTCTTTTTCAGTTGATTTTTTGCCGAATAGCTTCAAATAGCACAAGCCGTAATAATTTTTACAGGCATCTGAGACAGAGAAATACTTTACCCTCAACCCAAATAGTGTTGATTTGGTAATACTTTCTATTTGCATCTCCTTTCCTTGAGACTCTAATTTGATACAAAATCTCAGCTAGTGTGATTAACTGATTTTTCTTTATTGCAGTGTAAACTAAAGCTGAGATACTCCATGCCCGCCTCCCTCTCCATTCTCTTTATTCCTGCTTTTCTGCTTTGCCCCTGTTTAAGCAGACAGTTTGAAAGAGAGAGAAGGGGGAGGAAAAGGAGGCAGCGGAGGAGAAGAGGAAGAGGTAAAAGAGGAAGGGGAAAGCCTGCTTACTGTTGCTATTTTCCCTTATTTGCTACAAATGCTGTCTGAAGCCCTGGAGGTCTCCTGTTGCAGTAGAGCACATTGCAAGAAACTTTCTGTTCGGTACACATTAAGTAGGATTTTAGTTAGTGAAAGGAGGACAAACTATTTATTAATGGGATGGATGGCCAAGAATGCCCATGGTTTACACAATAATATAACAAAAACTGTAATGTTATAAGTTTCTGTTTAATGTACTTTCTCCCTCTCTATTTTTATCTCTCTGGTTTTTCCCCCCAGTTTTATCCTCCTTTTTAAATACTTTACTAGTATTTATCAGTGCTTCCTCTCATGTCTTTGCACACTGAGAATTTTACACCACTTCCCTTTTAGGAAGAAAAAAGAATATGTGTGGTCATCCTGCTGCGAAATGACTCCGAATTCCCTTACAAGCAGGAGCATTAGAAACAGTGAACGGAAGGCAGATCGGACAGAACCTTAGGCCTTTTTAATGATTTACTATAGGAACAACTGGCTGCATTGCTTTAAGCCTTTTCAGATGTTTTTGTTTGTTTGTTCCAGGGTTAGGGAGCAGTGCTTATTTTCATGGATGACTTCTTTTGCTTTTCCTTCGGATTCAGAGTGCCGGCACTAGTCAAGTAGTGCTCAAGACTTAAAAATGTGTGTCCCTTGATCACTTTTACTTCTTTTAGCTATTTCTTCTGATGTTTGCATGCATATTCCAAGAGAAAAGGGAACTACAGCCATCTTTTGATGAATCAGTTTTAGATATTATTAATTGACTTCTGTTTTAGTCCAGACGCAAAATGAGAGACAGACACAAAAGTGAGAAATTTATCAGGGGAAGTGCCCGAAAGAAAAATGAGAGGGGAGCTGGGGGAAAGGCTAGGAATGCTATCACGTTGCCCTACAGATCCTAAGGCAGGAGGGAAGGAAAGGAGGAAGAACGGGGGGAATCGTCTGAGACCACAGAGCAGTTCTAAGGGAAGGTCAGCAGACCACTTGGGAATCTTCAAGTCTCAGCTTCCCACTGGAGGATCCCCTATCCTCCAGGAGCGCACCTATCTTAGCATCCCTTTTTCTCTCCGTCACTGGCTGGAAGCAGCCCATGGGAAGTATGGCTTTTATGTAAATGTGGTGATGGATTTCAAAGGGCAGCAACTGTGCCTCTTGGACAAACATGCCCCTGCATTTGGAGAGCCGAGAAGCGGTGTTCTCATGCCTGCTGCCATTTCCAATATGACCGGTAAAGATGTTAGCTCCCTTACGCAGACCCACTTTTCTTTTTATTCCCTCCAATAGAATTGCACTCCAGTTTTGATTAAACCCTTATTCAGTGCTTTCATTATGATGATTATATAAATTTCTCCCATAGCTGAGCCAGAAAGCGCATTATAATTCTAGTGTATTTATTGTGCTCTTTTTGTTTTTCTTAGAGATAATAATTGCCTGGTTTTTTTCCCACTTCCTTAGTTTTCTCTGAAATTATGGCTGGATTTTCCCACAATTCTCAATAGCTTTGCAAAATACCTCTTACTATAAATTTCCAAGTAGTCAAATTTAGGAGCAAATCTACAAAGTTCAGGAGTGAGCTGGTCATTGTTTAATAACCATCTCTCCTTGGGTGGCGGAGACTAAACCCTGATTTTCAGGTTTCTTCCCTTCCATTTTGTAAATACTCCCACCATAGCAGATTTCACACTACTAATGTGAAGTCACTGGATGCAGAGTTAGGAAGAGAAGCACACAGCTCTTGTGAGCCTGTATAAATGGGCTCTGGCTCTGGCACACCACTGAGCTGGCCCTCCTGGATCGCTCTTCCTCCTGCTCCAATCATTCTCTAGGCCGGCTGTAACATCACCCTTCCTGTATGTCCCTGCTTTTCTTGTAATTCTTGCAACACATATATTGTCTTGGTAACCCCCTCATTTTGATGAAGCATATCCTCTGGTTACTTATTGAGAAAGGCTCTACAGAAACTTGACAAGCTTCCATGTCTGCTTGCAAGCTGACATATCTGAAAATGTGTTTCCTCGATCCTTCTATTTCTTTGACAATTTTCTTGAATATCGAACTCTGGTTTTAAACTTTTATCTCCCTAGAACTTTGTAGGCATTTCTTCCTAGATTTTTAGATTCCCAATATTGCTGTTGAGAAGTTTGATGCCATTCTCTCCCTAAATCTTTAAATGTGACAATTTTTCTTTCTATAAGCTTTTAGGATCATCTCTGTCCCCTGTGGTCTGCAATTTAATGATGATGCACTTTGGTATAAATCTTTTCTCATTCGCTGTTAATAGCAATCTTTCAATCTGGATACTCATACATAAATATAAGTAGTTCTTTTAATTTGGACACTCATTTTGATCAATTCTAGATATCTATGGTTTTACTGATAATTTTCTCCCTTTCTTATTTTTATTTATATACTTCTTTTTATGGTCCTACTATTATACAGATATTGGGCATCTTGCATAGACTTTAAAAAAAAACCCTTTTTTATTTTCTGTTTTTTTTTCTCTTTTTGTTCCTCTTTCTAGATATTTCCTCAATTTTAGCTGCTGAAGCTTTCTCAGAATTTTTTTATGCCTGCTATCAAATTTGTAATTGCCAAGAACTCTATTTTGTTCTCTATTGTTCCCTCTTAATAATATCTTTTTTGTTTCTTGGATGCAATATCTTTTCTTATCTTTCTGGGCATATAAATGATAGTTTCTTTGAAGTTTTCCTCTTTTCATTGTTTATTTTTTCAGTTCTTTAAAAAACTGTTTATGCTCTTTATCTGCCATGTAGGTGGTATATTTTTAAAATATCTGGCAATCCTGTGTGCCCAGACTAAAATAATAGATTGAAAGTTCAGGATGCATACATAGGTCTTCCTGTCAGGTGGGCTTCACTGTATTTTTTTTTTTTTTTGAGGACCACTTAATTTTTTCATTTTGGAACCCCAAATGCCAGAATCTATAGATATTTTCTCTTGAGTGATTCAGTTTCTGAGAGAAGTAGCTGCCAGTCTTCTGCCTGGGGGAAATAAATCTGACTGCTGACATTCTGGTGGAGGATGTGGCACGTGTTCCTCTCTCCATGTTTTCAGCAGTCCTATCATAGAAGCTTATCTAGACATTAATTGGGGGCTTACTGTCTACAGGCACTGTGGAGGATTCAGGAATCTGAAGAAGGAATCACAAGGATCCTGCACTCAAGGAACTCGATCTAGTGAAGAGGCAGGAGAGCAACAGACAATTATAATCCAGTGTAGAAATGTTATAAGAAAGCTGTAGAAATTGCTCTGGGAGCCTTAGCGGTGAATATGTAACACACTATCACATCTCCAACTCAAACATACACAAATCACCACAACCGTATACTTCTTGCCCCATTGTGTGTGCTACTCACTGGATCAAAGTTGTATTCTGTTTTTGTCCCCCCA
Source organism: Rhinolophus ferrumequinum (assembly GCF_004115265.2). NCBI lineage: Eukaryota > Metazoa > Chordata > Mammalia > Chiroptera > Rhinolophidae > Rhinolophus > Rhinolophus ferrumequinum. The sequence continues at coordinate 41,387,420 of NC_046288.1, forward strand.
GCCAACAAGTAGGTTCATTTCCCTTTTCTTCTGTTATCCTTCTTAGTTTTCTGGGATTAATTATTTGGTTTCTCTCAAAAGAATATCATCTTGTTAGATGCAGTAGTTAAGGTTGAAATATAATATTGTTTACCTGAGGAGGAAGCATGTGTTATAGAGAAACTGATTTTATACAGACTGTTATGTAGAAGGTCACGGAGGAGGTTGATATAACATTGTTAAGGACATCCAAGAAAAATATCCTGATCAGAGGTTTATCGGAAACAAAATGCAAGGTTTTAACTTGTAGTTTCCATAAGCATTTATTAAAAATTAATTTTATAATTTTTTATTTTCTTTTAAATTTACAAAAATTCTGTTATAAATGAATGTATTTTATATAAACAAGTTACCTTTAGGTTTTCATGTTTAAACATTTTTCTGTCGTTGGGAACATCGGGACAAGAGCACACATTTTAGTGCACCTGTGACTGACTGGATTCATCCATTAATAACTAACTTACACTTTCAAATTACCAAATTTGAACACACTTCAAACTTACACATTTTTGATATACATAGCTGTGTGACTGAGCTCCAGCCAGAATAAGGTAAAAGGAATACATGTTATGTGTGAGCCTAGCCTACAAAACCTCCCCATGAGAGATCCTCCGTCCTTTTTTTCTTCTTCTGGCTGAACACAGAGGACATCTGCTCTAGGAGAGCAGAGCCATAGGGAAGTAGCTTCGTCCCCTGAATGGATTTCATGTGAATGAAAAATAAAATCTATTCTACAAACTACTGGAATTTGGGGATTTATCTATTAAAGTGGCTAGTGTTACCTTAAAGAATACACCTCTTCAAACAACTATTTTTCACATTCATTTATTCGAAAAATGTTTAGCACCAAACAGCAGGTACTACATCAGGTAATTAGGATACAATGGTAAATAAGACTGGTGAGGTGCTTGCTCTCTTGGAGCTTACGTTCTCATGGCAAGGAGAGACCCACTAAGCAAGTAAGGAAATAAGTAGTATACAAACATCAGATAGTGGAAAGCGCTATGAAAGAAATCCAACAGAGTGAAGAGTAACAGGATGAAGAGAATAATTTAGATGCGGGGTCATGGAAGGTCACCTGAGGATATCACATCTCAACTGAGGATATAACATTCTGAGGCCAGAATGATGCCTTTGCCACATTTCCAAATGCTTCTTTTTACAAGAAGTATTTGTCAAAATAAAAGCCTCCTCTGTAATGTCTTTTCAAAATAATCCTTCCAAACACTGTGAAACGCTTAATATTTCTGCTCCCTTCTCTTTCTGGCATGGATTGGGTCTTGCTTTGGCTAGGGAAGAACAATAATCGATGGAGCCCAGCCACACTTCAGAAGCTGTTTCTCTAACACCTGTGATCTCTAGGTTCCACTTGAATGAAGATGGGTGAGAGTAATAAGAGACTTATCAGGGACAACTTCATAAATTATATAAATGTCTCACCACTACGCTGTACATATGTAACTAATATAAAAGAATGTGGAATGTTATCTATAACTAAAAAAATAGTCATGGGGATATAAAGTACAGCATAGGGAATATAGTCAATAATATTGCAATGACTATGTACAGTGTCATATGGGTAATAGACTCAAAAGATCTGCAGAGGGCTATACTCAAAATATGAATCTATTTATGTAACACATGCAATTAAAATGTAGTGTATTTGTCACATATATGTTTGTATTTTCATGAGAAAGAGATAGAAAGATTGTGCATTAACAGCCTGACCTCTGGGGAAAATGGGCAAAGAGAGAGCTCAGCATTTGTGCTTCCAATCAGTTCTCTGAGTTTCAATCACAAAGGTTTAAAACCAAAAATTGAGTTAAAAAGGGAAAGTTTTCTACTTAGCACTTAGTGTTGGGATTCATTTTGAGAGGTTTTCAGTATTGTTAGTATGTGTATAAAAATAGAATATCTTGTAGTTGCCTATGTATCGTAATTGCCCTATAGTGCAAAACTAAAACAAAATATGTTCAAGGATGTTTTAAACTAAAGAACAAAGTGCTGAGATTTCACAATTGCTAATCTCTGTGTAAATATTTGGCTCACCAAGTTAGACAAATAAAATGACCTCGTTATTTACACCCATGTAATGGGAAACACTGAACATTGGGGGAGACTTATGAGAAAAATAATTACTCTTTTTTAAAATTTCATATGTCAAGGAAACAAGACAAAATTTTTATTCTGCTCACAAAGAATGAACTCTGAGCAATATGGAAATCCTCCACCAGAGTATGAATCATTACATGGAAATATTTTGTCAATTATACAAAATATTTTGTAAATATTTACATTATACGTAAATATTTTGTATTTCTACAAAATTTTTACTGATCTTAGCCTTTGGCTTACTATTTCTATATTTAGTAATTTATTTTATAAAATAGATGCATAAAATTGAAACTATGTATATAAAAGCACATTTATTATGTTTCCACTTGGTTCTCTACTAGACACCACAAATTAAGGTGTCAAAAATCACACGCTTGATTTTCCCCCTCTGACTCCCAAGCACGGTCCTTTCAAAACCGATTTATTCTTCGTCTTTCCCCAATTCAGTAAATGGCAACTCCATCCCTCAAGTTGCTTGGGACAAAAACCTGAGTTTTTATGTTTGTTCTGCTTTAAAATGATATAGTTTATCCAAATGTTTATCATTACTTCTGTAGCCATTCTGCTGGGTCACTGTCATCTTTCTTCTGTACTATCAAACTATCCCTTACCTGGTCTGTTTTCTCATTTGCCACTCTTCTGTCATACTCTACAAGGCAGAGAAGTGTCTTACAAACATAAATCAAATTGGGTCAGTTGTCAGGTCAAATTTCTCAGGTGGCTTCCTCTACACTGAAAGCAAAACAAAAGCTTCTTACTGTGGCCTGTGTGGTCCCCAGTACTTGTAACTGTGTACTTCTCGAAGCACATCATCCACACTCCTGCCCACTGGTTCCTCCATGCTGTCCTCAGTGACCCTCACGCAGTTCTTTGGAGAAGTTTGTTTCTTCGTTAGCAAATTTATACTTTCCTTTCCCTAAATATTTGCATGGGCTGTGCCTTCCATCCACACATATTTCTATCCCCAAATCTTACTTTCTCAGAGTTCTTCCCTGACCCTACTATTTTAAACACTCTCTCATAATATTTGTAGTCTCTTTATTGTTTGTCCCACCTACTAAAATGTGAGGCAAGGAGTTTCCTTATTCACTGATGTTTCCCCTGGATCTAGAACTGGTGCTGACACTAAATAAGTGTTAAGTAAGTCGGTAAACAAACAACCTGAGAAAAACTGGAAACATCCTAAATGTCTATCCCATGGGAGTGGTTAAATATATTAGGGTGGTGCAAAAGTAACTGCGGTTTTTGCAATTATTTTTAACCTTTTCAACCGCAATACCTTTGCACCAACTTAATGGTACCATTTAATACTGTGTACCCATGAAAAAGGATGATGTTAAACTCTATATACTGAAAGAAAAGGCTATTTGTGATACATTAGTAACTTTAAAAAAGCAAGTTACAGAATATAATGTATGTTATGAGTCTATTTATGTAAATGCAATTAAAAATGTAATGTCATAAAAAAATGTAATGTCATATATATGTATTTGTTCATATATATGTTTGTATTTTCATTAGCCAAAGATCGAAAGATTGTGTATTAACAGCCTGACCTCTGGGGAATGGAATTGTGGGGGGTAGGTTTATATGTTTCACTTTACATATTTCTGTTTTGAAGTTTTGTAATTATACTTTTAAAATAATACATTTTAAAGCTCACTCAGAAAGTTCTTAGGTTTAAGACAAAGAATTAAAAGAATATCATGAACAAAAATTATTGCCAAAGTACCTAGGAAAAAAACAACTCAAACAGTAGTACTCTCAGTGGTACACATAGAAAGGACTAAGTAAATTTCAATTGATAAACCAACACTCTTGTCAAAGAAGCCAGTTTCCCCTTAATATCTGCAAGATCTAGCTGTGACTATCTGGATCCTTGCTTCTTAAAGGAGACTCATAGAATCTCAAATCAGAGATTAGAAATCAAAACTCTTCATTTTATAACTACAAGAGGTTATTTTTTTTAAAGCACAACAACATATTTATCATTTGTTTTTAAGAAATTGTTTTTATTAGTGGTTTATTTTTAATCATTTGTTTTTAATAAAAATAGGATAGTTGATATAAAAGCAGACTGTAAATTATGTAAAAAACACAGAAAGCAAAATTTGTCTTGATGTAGTGGGAGTTAGATTTTTCTTTCTTTCAGCTCTTAGACCCATTGTCCAGTATTAGGTAGCCAGCCTAGTTCTTTCTCCTATGTTAGTTTTCATTTTTGAAGCTCAAAAATATCTACACATCTCTGGTACCAATGATATGTGAAAGTATAAACTATAAAGAGTTTATCATGGGGTTAAAATTTCAGATACTCCAAGAATCAAGAGTCATCTATTGTAATGTTATAGTATTTTAAGAGAGTATAAAAAGAGCAGCGAGTATGGAGGGTCCACTCTTGGTGGCTACAAGGGACAGAATCCAGAGAGAATGTCCATAAAACTGTTGCACTCTTTTGGGCTAATGAAAATGGGAGACCCTAAAGGAAGTTTCCAAGCGTTGAATATGATAGAAGTTAAGTCTGTCCTTTGGAACGCGGCTGCCTGCTTAAACTTGATCTCTAACCACTAGCTATCACTGTGTCCTTGTTGACATTCTGTGGAGCTACTGACTAGAAGGCTACTCTGAGAATAGTCTTAAACCTTCCCTGTGTAAATAACTTCTCTTTGTATTTACTCTCAGGGAGGTAGCTTTGTCCACCTTTCAACAGAAAGAAAAGAAATGAGATATCCTAAAGACAAATTACCTTTGAAGTATGTTTATATAAAAATAATTTTTAAGAGGCATAGAATAAAAAGTGGGTCTGGGTATTAAAACTACATTAATATTCTTGAGAAATAGAAAGACAAGTAATTAGTTTTATTCATTCGACTGCTGCTAATTTTGACAGCATTGAAAAATGTGAAACAAAGCTTTGAAGTATTGACTCTAAATTTAGATCCTCATCGTTAAGGTGCATACATATCTGGCTGGAACTCATTTATTCATTTAAGTTTGGTTTTGTGGGCAACCACTGCTTCAAATTGAGTATTTTGTACATGATTTATAGTTGCCAAGGTACATTCAGGAAGAAATATGTATGAAAAAAAATTTTTTTTTCAATATAAAATCTTTGACACCAGAGCTCTTTATTGTTGTGACTTAAAATACCTTGAGAGTTATCTGGTTTGCATTTAATTTTCCTCTACTCTTCCTGTCTTTCTTCACATTTACCTCTCTCTCTTTTTCCTGTGTGTGCCTTTTAATACTTGTAGTTCAAGTATTATGTAAATATAAAGAAAGCACTGGTATATACCAGTCTTCTCACATTCTCATTTTATATTACAAAATCTTATATGAGATCTTATATGAGTAAGGATCTAAAAGTGAAGGTCTGGGCTTATTGCTGAATAATGAATCCTGATGCTAAGAGTTCACAGGAAGACACCACTAGAATCCATCCCATCCATCACTCTACCTCTCCTTATGTATTTACTGAATATCCACTATGCACTCTATACTAAAGTAGACTAAATTAGTACTTTAAAAATAGCTATTGTGTTTGAGAAGCTTATTTTCTTGGCTGAGAGGCTAAGATGGCCATCTTGAAACAATTATTGAAAAATATTAGGCATCTCTAACTAAGGGCTAGGGAGGATTAATTAAGTGTAGGGAGGATTCATGTGGATTGGAATAGTGAAGGAAAGCTTCAAAAGGACAACTGGGTGTTCAATTGGGTAAGATTTGAGTAGGCAGGTGAAAGGAAGAGCTTATGAGTAAATATAAGGAGGCAGACATGACACATTCTATAAAAAAGGTCATATTGAAAATCACTTTGGTATCGTTGACTAATGCCAGTTGTCTTTCCCTGTCTTGGGGTGGGAGGTGAGTAGGGTAGAATATGGAGGAATCGGCAAAGGATAGGGAAGACCTGGCTGGGAGAAAGGCAAGTATCAGAATAGAACTTGTACAGGCCTTTTAACTACTCTCACAAGGAAACCTTAATGCTAGTAATTGAATCTGCTCACAAAATTGTCTATTTTTGCAAAAAGAATTAAATGCAAAGGAGATTAACTATAAGTCCCTGTTGTTGAATAACAAACCACCACGATAACTCCACAATAATACCAAATATTTTGAGGCTCTTGTTTACTGTGCAATTCTCCAATTCTGGCAGAATAACTATGTTTATTGTCTCGGCTACATGCAAGTCTGCTATCATTTCAGATTTTTTTCAACATTAATATGACCTGTTTTGAGCCACAAGAGAGTAGGAATTCCATGAAACTCATTTGCTACAGCGCTCAGCACCAACACACTAATTTAGTCAACTCTTGAGATGCTGTTGTCTGAGGTTGAGGTTATGCTAACTTAAATTAGTCTATTTAAGCTAAAATGGAAGATTGATATTGATTAGCAATGCAGTTTGTCCCCATGCTTGAACTGTTCTATTCCAAGTTAGATGTTACCTTCTGAGTAGAGCCATTCTGTGAGTGTCAGAAGAGAGCTAGAGCTCAGAAGAGCTCATATGATATTGTAATTGATAGTGAGTTGGAGGTATAATATGGTGAAAAGAAAGGTTGACATTAAGCCATTATTAGGAATATAATCTTTTCAAATAAATACGTGGTTTTTCTTTCCTGGAGTTGGTCATTAGTTTATTGTCAGGGGCTCTCTGTACTGTCAAATTGGTTAAGCGGTGTTAGACCGTCTTGAGGATCATGTAAACTTCTCCTTGAGGTTCCAAACTGTAGTATATACCCAAACAAACAAATCCCAAAGTAAGTCACATCTAATAGAGAGCTTCAACATATTTTTGGTTTATATTCATCTCTACAATCCTACTTCTTTCCCTGACATGACAAAGAAAGAGCCCTGCTCTCTATGGTCTGCTTCTCAACCTTTCCTTGTTCCTTGAATTATTCTTCTTTCCCTATTAATTCCAACTCGTCCTGCCTACAGGACCTCTCTCTCTCTCTCTCTCTCTCTCTCTCTCTCTCTCTCTCTCTCTCTGGACCTGTCTCTTTTGCTTTCAACAATTTTCTAATCTCTCATATCATAAAAATATTCAGTAACATCTTTACCCATCCATCCCCATTTGCCATCTTGTCTTTATATCTTCCTGTCAAATTAATCTATAGTGATTTCCTCTGCTTTCTGGCCACCCATTTCCTTGGGAAGATACAAATCTTTTACCTCTCTACTCTCCACGTGGTGCAAAAGTCTATGACAGTCTTAAATATAAGGAGCTATGTGAACTTATAAGAAGGGCAAATCACCCCATTGTGAAGATAGAGGTGGGAGATGAGCCATAAATGGGACCGAAAGGATGAGCAGGGATTTGGCAGATGATGAAGGGAATAAGAGTGTTGCAGATATGGGAAATCATGTATGCAGGCATCAGGAGGTGAGAGATCGTGGTGCATTCAAGGAATAGAAATTCTGTCTTGAACATAGAGAGAAGATAGAGGACATAGCAGAGGTCCAATTACTCAGTCTTAGCATCAATGAGAGCTAGTAAAAGATTTTGAGTAGGGGCCTGCTGTCATCAGATTTAGAAATGCTGCAGGATGGAGAATGCATTGGAAGAAGGACAAGAACAGATAGAGGGAGACTAGTTAGGAGGCTTTTTAGAAATCTGGGCTAGAAATGATGGTGGCCTGAAGGAGGGTGGTGGCAAAGGAGATATTTAGGATAGAGAATAATAGAAATGGGCACTATATATATATATAGCTATCACTGTTGACATTCTATGGAGCTACTGACTAAAAGGCTACTCTGAGAATAGTCTTAAACCTTCCCTGTGTAGATAACTTCTCTTTGTATTTACTCTCAGGGAGGTAGCTTTGTCCACCTTTCAAAAGAAAGAAAAGAAAAACAGAAATTATATATTATATATATATATATATATATATATATATATATATATATATATATATATATAATCATCAGCTGGTATGCTTTAGGGACTGTTCCAGGCATTAGGGACACAGCAGTGAATACAATACATAAAAACAAGTGACTTCCCTTGGGAAGCTAATGCTCTAAGGGCAATGTAGACAATAAAGAAGACAAAGAAGCATAATATATGTATACTCCATAGTGATAAGTGCCAAGGAAAAAAATAGAGACCAGAGGGAGAAATGGAATATTGTAGGATATGACTGTGTAGGCAGGGTTTCATTTTTGGTATGGAGTGAGAAGTTCTGAAAAGACTTAAGGAAAAAAATGGAAAAGGAAAGAGGGAGTTAGCCTTGTGAATATCTGGATAGTAAACAGTAACGTGCAATTCTTGAGATGGGAACATGTCTGGTGACTTGAAGCACATCAAGGGGACCAGTATCACTGGAGTGAATTGAAAGAGGGTGAGGGAGGTGACGGTTAGTTTTATAGGTCAGCATGGCTAGGCTATAGTTCTCAGTATTCAACCAAACACTAACCTAAGTGTCTCTGTGAAGGTCTTTTGTAGACGTGGTTAACATTTATAATGAGTGCTCTTTAAAAAAAAGAAAATAATTCTTGATAATGGGGCGGGGTCTCATCCAATGAGTTGGAAGGCCTTGAAAGCAAAACTGAGCTTTCTATGTACTGTAGACTGAATGTTTGTGTCCCCCCAAGGTTCAGAGGTTGAAACCTAATCCCCAGTGTGATGGTATTTGGAGGTGGAGTCTTTGGGAGGTGATTAGGTCATAAAGCTAGAGCCCTCATGAATGGGATTAGTGTTCTTATAAAAGAGACACCAGAGAGATCCCTCACCCCTTCTGCCAGGTGTGGACAGCAAGAAGACAGGTTGGCTATCTGTGAAGCAGGAAGCAGGCTTTCATTCACCAGACACCATTTCTGCTGGTGGCTTGACCTTGGACGTTTAGCCTCCAGAACTGTGAGGAATTAATTTCTGTTGTTTGTAAGCCACCCAGTCTTTGGTATTCTATTATAGCAGAATATAGCCTGAACTAAGATATCCTAAGGAGAAGAAATTCTACCTCAAAGCAGCAGCATCAATTTCTGCCAAGAGTTTCTAGCCTGCTGGTCTACCCTGCAGATTTCAGACTTGTTAGCCTCCCGCCATCATGTAAGCCAGTTCCCCAATTCCTTGAAATAATTTCTCTCTCTCTCTCTCTCTCTCTCTCTCTCTGTATGTATGTATGTATGTATGTGTATCTGTATATAAAATCTACTGGCTCTGTTTCTTTGGAGAACCCTGATAATACAGGTAGTAAGGTAGTGGGTAAGAAGACTGAATCACCTATGTCCTTGTAGGTCGTGGTAAGGACTTGAGCTTTAGGTTTTAGACGAGAAGCTAGTGGAGGATTTTGAGCTGCAGCATGACATTATCTCCTGTTTTAAAGCATCACGTGGCTGCTGTGTTAAGATGAGCACAAAGGGGAATAAGAGGTGATGGTTGCTTGGATCGGGGTGGTAGCAGTGGGGGTGTTAAGAGTTGATAGAATTCTGGATATATTTTTAAGGTACAGCAAAAGCAAATGGAATTGTTTTTATCATGGATGTGGGGAGTGAGACAGAGGAATCAAAGATGACACTGACTTTTTGGCCTGAGCAACAGGAATAACGGGGTTTGCAGCGGGTTTGGGATAACATCTAAAGCTTAGTTTTGGCAACATTACCTTGAAATGAATGTTGGCCACACAGGCAGAGATAACAAGAAGGCATGTGGATATGTGTCTGACGTTCAGAGAGGTTTAAGCTGAAAATGTAAATGTGGGAATGATGACTGATATTGAATGTGTGTTGTGGGGATCAGAGGATTTTGGTGAGGTGAGGGATGAGGGTGGGCGGAAGGAAGGAGTCAGGCAGAACCCCAGGTTTTTGGCTTGGACACCTGTTAGAAATGCCATGCTCTGTTAGGGAACACAGATAGGGTAGAGATGCTAGGTTTTGCATTTGTTGATTATAAGACATTATTTAACTGGAACCTGGAGATAATCTAGGAGATGATGCAGTCTAATTTTATTCTTTTATAGATGAGGAAACTGAGGTTCCAGAACACCTAGCTTGAATTAGATTGCCCAGTGTTCTTTTTTGCAGTGCTAGAGCATGTGGGGAGCCATGATTTCTTGTTATTCTAAAAAAGCCTTGCAGACTGGCTCAGTTTATGATTAACTTGTTTCGGCTTCTAAGGCATTATCTCTGCCTGCGACTGGAGGGTGCTTGTGAGCTGCTGAGAAAGTAGGTCGGAGTGACCAGTTCTCGGACACTGAGGACTGAAGACTAGCAGGATAATTGGTGGGCTTTGTCATGAGATAATGACTTTGGGAAAGTTTCAAGGATTTTGTATCTTGTATGTAAAAGTTATGAATTTACTCTTAATGAGATAATAGCATTGAGGCTTGTTTAGTAGTTTCTGCTTTTCTGTGTTTTAGGTAAAAGATAACTTTCTGTGATGTAATGCATTCCTTTATCTGCTGACTGTTAAAACTGCACGTATTCTTAGGGTATATAAACGGTGGTAGTAAATAAAGCCGGTGCTTCAGCATCACTGGAGACCGAATTGGCATCATCATAATTGTGAGTGTCTTTATTTAATTCCCACTCCCCCTTTCAGGTTCTTCGTTGATTTGTGGCTGCTGGTCGGCCACAAGAGCACCTGCAATTATAGAGAAGACTATAAAAATAAAAGGCTTATCTTCCTAATTTTGAGGTTGACCCAGTCATTCCTAGACAAAAACAAAAATAGAAAAGAAAAAATGTTCAGTGGTCAGATGGGCTCTAAGGTCAAGTGGGAATTCTGATCTATTTCGGGGAAGATGTAATGTCCAGTGCAGATTAAGACTATCCCAGTATTTTCAGGCTCAGTATTTTAATTTCAGGAAATTAGATTATTGATATTGGGTCAGGCCAGAATGGACCTTTTTCAGGTAGAATAGCTGGGCATCTGCATTGTAGCATTTTATTTCACCATAAAATAATTTCTAAACGAAATGCCTTCAACTGCTATCAGAGAATTCCATTGGCTTATCTTGGATATTGTTTGAACACCAAGGAAAGCTTGGGTGAAAGGAAGCAGAGGGTGGTTAGGGTGATGGTTCAACTCTCCAAGAATTCCCCTGAGGCCATGGGATAGTGAGGTCAGCAAACTTGGGCTCAGATTCTCAGCTTGACCTCTGACTAGCTGTGTGATTTTAGGTACATTTGTTGAACCTCTTTGGAGTATAGTTACCTCATTGATAAAATGGGCATAATGATGCCACACACAGAGAGTTGCCCAAGGGAGTAAATCTGTCAGCCAGCCTGGAGAGGAGGCTGTTAATAATTGCTCCTCGTCCCCACAGTAAAATCCTTATTAACCATTTACTCACTAGCCAAGTCGGTATTGAGGATGTACTAAGAGTGAATTTTAACCCTTTTCCGTGGCCTGATTCCACACCCTTTCTAATTCTTGTTTCCATTAAAGAGTAGATTTCTGGCAAGTGAGAACAGTGGCATGGGGACAGTGCAGGAGAGTGTTTCTGAAAGTGAGCATGTGAACATTCTCAAAGGGAAGAGAAGAGAGGCCACTGAATCCTAGCAGTCCTGTGGCAGGGCCCCAGGATGACAGCAAGGGATCAGAGAAAGGCTTTCTGGTGTCCATGCAGGGCAGGTTCCTTGCCACAGTCAGGATTTCTGTACCCTACAGAAGGGAGAGCCATCTGTCAAGGTCCTAGTGTACAGGGCCAGTGTACTGTGACAGTTGACATTAGGAGTCTTTCCCCATTTACCCCAAGACAATGGAAGCCTCTTTGATTTTGGTGAGACCCTCAGAAGTAGCCCTACTTATGGCTAAGATGGATTTTCCCACTAACCTGTTGAGAAGTGGGTTCAGGGTTAAGATTCACTCCATTCAAATAAATTATAAATTTTCAAATTTAGAGTCACAGCAGTAATTGCCTGATGTCAGTGAATTGGAGCAAGCTTTTTTAAAAAAAGGCAAAGAAGTTCAGAACTCCTATAGCATTCAGTCCATTAGTCCCCTTCCAGCAGAGCAGGGCTCCAGCCTCTAAGGGTCTCAGTCCCTGTGTACTGCTGCTGTGTTCACAGCTGTTTCAAGTCCTCCAACAATGCCTACACAGGATGGCAGGGGCATTAAATGGCAAACTGTGCCTAGCATGTAGTTCACATTCAATAAAAGGAACTGATTACCATTTTTTTCAGCATAATAACCAAGAAGTAGTTCATAATAACCTCAGTAGCATAATAACCTCAGAATCGTTAAGGCCAAAGTTCATCCAAGTGTTAATTTCAGACAGGTGTGTTAAGAGCCAAAACATGTTTGTTGTGAAAAGAGGGAAGTTGTCAGTACACTTTGGGCCTCAGTTATCTTACTGAAGTTTCTCTACTGGCTTCCTCCTAGCCTACTTCACAGTTCCACTAAGCAAGCTAGAACAGGTATAACTTAACTAAAAGCATAAACAATTACATCTATTTCAAACTGAGTTAGCAGCTGTCTGGAACAGACTCTACGCCTTCTAGAGTCATTCTCAGATACTCTAGCAAAGTGCTACTGCAGTATGGCTAACGTATGGAGAGGAATCTAAGTTACAGTATTCAAATGCAATATATATATATTTTTAAATATTTTATTGGGGAAGGGGAACAGGACTTTATTGGGGAACAACGTGTACTTCCAGAACTTTTCCAAGTCAAGTTGTTGTCCTTTCAATCTTAGTCGTGGAGGGCGCAGATCAACTCCAGGTCCAGTTGCCCTCTTTAGTTGTAGGAGGCGCAGTCCACCATCCCTTGCGGGAGTCGAGGAGTCGAGCCGGCAATCCTGTGGTTGAGAGCCTGCGCTCCAACCAACGGAGCCATCTGGCCACCTGGGAGCTGAGCGGCAGCTCATTGACTTCATTCTAGTTGTGGAGGGCGCAGCTCGCTGGCTCATGTGGGAATTGAAGTGACAGCCCCATTGCCCAGAGCTCACGCTCTAACCAACAGAGCCACCCGTCTGCCCCCAAATGCAATGTTTTGAAAAGCAGGCATTTTTGACTTGGAAGCCTTTACATCAAGCTAATGTTGAATACAGTCAAACAGTAACTGTATTTTGATTCTCTGTATTAGAAGACAGTAATTGATGGGAAAGAGGGAGAAATTTATTGTAGGAATGATACCTTCTGTGAAATTTTCTTACATGGTATAGTGTCTAGAGTGTAGCCTTCCTTAAACAAATTGTCACATGATCCTGATAATCTGCAGTGGCACTGATGAGATTACTTAACTTGTTCAATAAGTGTTTAGGACAGCACCTGACACATGTTGAATAAATAAGGTTCTGCTTAGAGACTGGATCAACATCTTTTACCAGGAAGTGTCTGAATCTAAATGTGGCTCATTTGCTACATTTTATAGGGGTCAGTGACTCTGATTTATGTTATCTGAGTATGAACCTTTTGATACAAACTCTTTATATGTATGTATCTAACATTGTCCTGAAAATATTTTTCTTTAATAGAAATCCAACAAACCTTATTTTTTAATTTATCGGTCTGATCTTATATTACCATCTCTCTCTGAGCCTCATTCTCATCTGAGAAATTTCCAGACACTAAAATAAAAATAAAAAATTCAGACAGATCTTTGATTACATAATCCATTTTCTTTAATTTGAAAGTTAAGCCATGTTCTGTGCCAATCAAAAGATGGAAATACAAGTTTAAGTTTGATCCATTTATTATTGTTGCCACTTATGAGTCTATTCTCCCAATTCTCTGCTGTAAGTCCCAATGACGTTTTTTTACTTGAAGCATGTGTCCACTTCTAGTTTCCTTGTGCTGAAATGTTTGGTTTTGGAATGTGAGGTACCTCTCAGGAAACAGAGTGGTAAGGTGTAAAATGAATGTTGGAGTGACATGTCTTACATCACGTGAAATTCATTGTGAAATGCCACTAGAGATAGTCTTTCCTTATATTTAGAGAGCTTAAAGTCTCTATTTTATGTACAATAGAAAAAGGAAATGTGCATTATTTAAAATTTAAGTGTAATTAAAAAAAATATATATCTTAAACATTTATAGTACAAATGTTGCAAAGCTTTCATATGAGCCACAAAATCTTACAAATTATTGTAAAACTGCTTTTGTTCTTTTTCTCCATTTTCCATATGGTCGATTGCTAAGATATTTCTCTTTCTGTATTGCATGACATTAGCCTTCAGTTAAAGAACAGAGGTAATAAATGAGGACTGCCAGAGCTTCAAAAGGTGATATGAAAGAAAAAAAGATAATTAGAAAAAGCACAAGTCCGAACATTAAAATTCTGATTAATATTAGACGAAATGAACTTAGCCCTGGTAAATCAACTTTCAAAAGCACTTACTGTCCTTCAATTTTTATATCCAATAATTGCATCAAACCTAATATTGATCTTTCGCTTTAAAATTGCCATGAAACGCTCAGGAAAGATCCTAAAAGAAAGATACATGAAAATAATTAGGAAATTAATATTAAGTGCATTTGTAAGATATCGTCTCTTAAAATACTTGTTTATCACGTATCATGTCCATGTTCATTTTAAACAAGATTAAGAACTTTAACTCACTATCATTACTGCATGTTATTCCCAATTAAATCCATTTTCTTTTCAAAAGGAAAAGGAAGGAGGTTTAACATTCTTTAGGGTAGAAGTGATTTGAAATATTCAGTTTTTGAAATAAATATATGCCTATATTTTTCAAAAGAGCTAAGAGAGGAGGTGACTAGAACTGAATCATTGAGATGCTAGAGGCTTTTTTAAAAAAAGAACCTGACATTGGAAATGCAGTGAGAAGAGGAACTAATTTTATACTGTATAATCCAGAATATTACTAAAATGTTTCACTAAGAGACTAGGAAGTAGAATTGCTAACAAAATTGCAGACAACAGACTTGGCTTTGAGTAGAATGCTGAAAAAGTTATTTAACTGCTGATTTTAAATTCCTCATATGTAAATGGAAAAAATTAACACCTACCCCACAGTGTTCTTTGAAGAATCAATGTGTTAATATAAAATACCTTAACCGGTGATAGACTCATAATAGGTCTAATGTTTTTCCCCACCCTATATTTAAAAATAGTGAGGAACTTATCACATTCCAATGAGTCTGAGAGAAACTAAACAGAATATGTAAGTCAGTGTAACTATATATAGACATCGGCTGAAATGGCATTAAAATAAAGTTTTGAAATTGCGTACCGAACATTCATGGTCAGGGCAATGATAATGACAGGGTAATTATAAAAATAATAGCGGTATGTAACATTTGTCGAAAATTTATAGTGTATTAAATACTTTAAGTACATTATTTTATTTATTCCTCACAGCCCTATAAAGTCTTATTATTGTCTCCATATGACAGATAAAGAAACTAAGCTTCAAAGAAGTTAAATAACATTCATGTTCAGACTGTAAGCATGTCATACAAACATAGCTTCATCTAATTTGAGTCTTTATGTTAAAAGTCTAGGAAATAGAATTAATTTATTCAATCAGCAAACATTTTGGTGCCTCCTATGTGTTCACCAACTCTTCAAAGTGTAGGGGACGTAGTGATTAAAAAACAGGCAAAATCCCTTCCCTCAGAGTTACATCCTATAGGACTGTAATCACCGAGTGCTTACATAGATGATGTGACAAGTAAAACGCTAAACACTTCACAAGTTTTAACTCAGATTTTACTCACCAAGGAGATCCTTGGGATTTATTATCTAAACCTCTAAGGAATGTTCAACCACAATTACCAGAAGAAGGGGCTAAAAAACCTGACACATGTCACTTATGCTTTAGATCTCTTGCATTTTTTTCAGTCAGTGACTCTTATTTAAAGTATGCTCTTTGAACCAACTGTCTGAGGCAGTTGTCCACTGCCATACAGGTTTCTGGATCCCAGCTCAAACCTCCTATATTAAAATCTCGAGAGATGAGATCCAGGAATCTATTTTTTAAATCGACTTCCCAGGTGATCCTGATACCAGTACCACGTTGGACAAGCCTGATTTAAAGGACAGGCAGGAAGAGGTGTTTTTTTGTTTTGTTTTGTTTTTTTAACCTAAGGCACCTACCTCTTCAGTTTCCCCTCATCACAGCTTTCCCAAATGAGTAATGAAGCCATGTGTGACGATGAGGCATTCTTTAAACCAGTGGTTTCCAGTCTTGTCTGTACATTAGTGTTACCAGCAAAGCTGTATCATTTAGAGACCTGGCCCCACTCCAGACCAAATAAATAAGAATCTTGGGGAGTAGGTCTCAGGCATTAGCATTTTTAAAACTTCCAGGTGAATTCCAGTGTGCACCAAAGTTGAGAGCTATTGCTCTAAATAAATGCATATTCTAAATCTAAATAAATGCATATTCTAAATCTGAATATGCATACAAATCACTCGTGGATCTCATTAAAATGCAAATTCTGATTCAAGCGATCAGGAGATTCCGCATGTCTAACCAACTCCCAAGTGATGCTGATGCTACCGGTCCATGAACCACATCTGAAGTAGCAAGGCTCAAGAATCTCTAAAACTATAAAAGATGATTTAGCAATTCCCATGCTTCCATGTGATTTTGCACAAAATAAGAGCTCACGGATTATCTGTTATATATTTAAATGAATATCTAAAACCTACATATGGACTCCTCCAATATCATTATTCTATGATTCCATTATGTAGTAATATTTAAAAACTGTCCTTCATAAACATTCATTTATAACATAAGACTTCCAGAAATATATACATTTCTTTCTTTAAAAAAAAAACAAAACTTAAAACTTGTGGAAATTATTCAGTTCATTTACCCAACTGCTATACCAATCTTGCTTCAATGATTAACAAATGTAGTTTAAAAATTGAATAAAAACTTGAATAAAAACATGTAATAGATAAATATTTATAATACTGACAAACATAACTGCTGCTTACCTTTCTATCACTGTTAAAAGGTGTATAGAACGTGGAACAAAAATCATTTTCTTCTCAGTCAGGATCCCATTTATCAGCTGGTGCACCACTTCCTCAGGTTCCAGGGTGGGTCCCAAACTGAAATCAGAAGCAGTCTTCAGAAACAAATCATTTCACTGAGGCATCGGCTTTAGTTTAGTGCTAAACAAATAAATTACCATACGAACCATGAAAGAACTGGCTTATAGAATCTAGCCCATCATAGTGCTCAAAAATGGTAGCTACTTTAGCGTTAACAACAATTATAACAACAGCAACAACCATTTAGTTACTGCTTATCATGTACTGCACACCGTACTAAACATTCTACACAGATTATCTCACTGAAGTTTTACAACAACCCTATGAAGGAAAGACTATACTCCCTATTATGCAAATGAGAAACATAGAATAACTAGGACTCAAAAATAATTTAGCTGGATTAGACTGACAATTCATTTTTAAATCTTCAGAAGTCTTGGGAAAGAAGTTAGATACCATTCTACTAGTTTTATTATATACTAAAACTTTTTAGTGAACATTTTCTAAATGTCAGAGGAATTAAAATATAGGAACGTGCCCGGCTCTAGGTTCTTGATCACCATATGGAACCCTTATATTGTGTTTGATTATCTAACGTTATCACTTTATTACTAGGTCTTGATTTAATTTCAACTTGTTACTTAGTTTCATGTTACATCTTCACTGTGTAATCACCCTGGTATATGCACTACTGAGTAGGAGGTGGTCCCTAAAATGTGTCCTTTGTTATTTGGGTGTTAGAATAAGTGCACTAAGAATAGAGTTGCACAAGAGTTGGCCCCGAATTTTAACATTTTACTAATGACTTTGAAAAAAAAGACGCATAATTAAATACACTCATGAAATCTGCCAATGTCTCCAAACTGTTTGGGTGATTAACATTTTGGGGAGGCAGATTTTCAATGGTGTGACTAGCTAAAAGAAGGAGACAAAAAGAATTACATGAAATTTCTTAGGAACAATACAGAATTGTTCATTTAGAAAAAATATATACAGTAAAGTAAAAGTGGGACAACTGAGCAGGGTAGCCTTGTACTTAAAAGTGAGTATGGTAAGTGGATTCATGAAGGAAAGAGAGCAGAGCATAAATATATATGATATGATATTTCATTCTCAGCATACGTCAGTCATTGATTAGAATGCTGTGTTCACCCCAGGACCCTGAAGCAATAGTATTATATATGCAAAGTTTTGCGATGTGACAGGAGAGAAAATATAATAACGAAAGTGATGGCTTTTGGTCCATGGCTGTAAAAAGGAAGGCAATGGAAGCCTGAAGAAGACTAAGCTATCTTTTAGCCTGTGGCATAGGCGGTTATGGGTGCCAAAGAGATGAATCTAGAAACTGAAGGATGCCTGTGCCTTGCAAAGTGTTCAGAGGGAAACTCACTTTCTAGCATACTGCTACTCAATATTCCCAAGTTCCATGAAAGCTCACAAATACCTATCTAAACAGGACAGCACACTCCCTTATTCACACTGTGGCCTTGCTAACCTACCAACCAAATGGGGCTGTACTGACTGAACTCTTTTTAGTGTACTTGATCTCTTTACCTAAAACAGTCTTAGCCTCTGTCCGAGGAATTTCATTAAATTTCATGGCTATCCAATCATTTTTAAAAGACCAAAAGTAAAGGCTTTCAGAAAAAAATTCGGCAATCTTAATCATTAAAAGGTCAGTATGTGGAATTTTTTTAATCTGGTCGTATGTGGAATTTTTTTTTCTGATAGTCTAATGTAAATAAGAGTTTTAAATCCTATTAGATAAACATTCATAATGGATTTTGTAGAAAATATCCAAAAACACTTTGGGCTACCCTGTTGGGGAGCAGAAGGAGAATACATGTGGGAGTATAGGAATACTTAGAAAGAAAGAGTATTTTCAGATAGAAGGACTGTGTTTGATTATCTAACTTTACACTTAAGTAGCTGAATAATTTGGGGAAAGCTATTTCTACTCTTTAAAGTTATGGTTTTTGTTTTAGTGTTTAATCTGAAAAATGAGGATAAATGTTTAACAACAGACTTTAAAGGGGACAAAACTTCCAGTTTTGTAGCATTTTCCAATTTCTATGGTTAAATACTCATTTCTTGGCCAATTTCAAGCTACCAACATGGTGTCACTGAATAAGTGTAATCTATCTTCAGTCCACTGGTAATATGATGATTAAATGGGAAATGTACATATAAGCACTTTCTACAGTTATACCATCAAATTGTTACTCATCACCTTCTCATATAATACCTTTTTATGGTAGTAGCCAATAAAAAGTGGTATCTTTCTGTAGCACATTGAAAAACTAAATTTTTAGAGCAAATAGATTTTACTATATACAGAGAGTGCCAAAAAAAAAAATGTATACACATTTTGGGAAAGGAAAAAAACTGTATTAATTATACTCAACATATACCAATAACAAAAATGAATACAAATCATGTTTGACTTCTGCAGTTACAAGAGGTGCTCAAAGTGGTTACCATCAGCATAATTTTAATAGTTTTTTTCCTTTCTTAAAACGTGTATACATTTTTTTGGCACCCTCTGTATACATTACATGTCGGAGAGTAAACATTTTAAAAGGATGTTCAACAAAAATAATTCTTGGTTGTCAAAAAATTAATGAGAACATCCAATTACACTTAATGTTAATTAATTCAGATTATGCTGCATTATTTACATCACTAATTGGAAAGAGATAACTTATATGAGAGAAAAACATTTCATTAAAAATTGTTCATATACCTAACAATAGAGTCCCAAAATACATGAAACAAAAATTGACAGAATTGAAGGAAGACATGAACAGTTTAAAATAAAAGTTTGAGACATTAATCCCACTTTTAATGATTGAACAAGTAGACAATAGATCAACCAGGAAACAGAAGACTTGAAAAAACAGCATAAATCAACTAAACCTAACAGCATCTACAGAACACTCTTTGCAACAACAGCAAAACACATATTCTTCTCAAAGGCACAAGGAACATTCTCCAGGACAGATCATATGTTAGACTACAAAACAAAAGTATTGTTAAATTTAAAAAGATTGAAATCATACAAAGTATGTTCTCCAACCATGATAGAATGAAATTAGAAATCAGTAACAGAAAGAAAACTGGAAAATTCAGAAATATGTGGGAATTAACTAATGGGACAAAGAAAGGAAATCACAGGAAATTAGAAAATACTTTGAGATGAAGGAAAAAACATAAGATACAAAATTTATGAGATGCAGCAAAACCTTTGCTTAGAGGGAAATTTATAGCTATCAGTGCCTACATGAAAAAAGATCTCAAATCAATAAACTAACTTTCCACCTTAAGAATTAGAAAAAAAGAACAAACTAAACCTAAAACAAACAAAATGAAGGAAATAGTAAGATTAAAGAAGAGATAAATAAAAAAGAATCAATGAAACCCAAAGTTAACTCTTTGAAAAGATCAACAAAATAAATAAATCTTTAGCTAGACTAACCAAGAAAAAGAGAAGACTCAAACTATTAAAATCAGGAATGAAAGTGAGAACATTAGTACAAACCTTACAGAAATAGAAATGATCATAAGAGAATACTATGAAAAAGTATATTCCAAAAATTAGATAACCTAGGTGCAATGTACAAATTCCTAGGACTACACAAAGCACCAAAATTGACTCAAGAAGAAATAGAAAATCTGTGTAGATCTTTAACAAGAGATTGAAACAGTAATCAAAAAACTCCCATCAAAGAAAAGCCCAGGACCAGATGGCTTCAAAGTCTTTCAAAAAAATAAGAGGAGAGAATACTTCCTAACTCATTCTAGGAGGCCACAGTACCCTGTTACTAAAGCCAGACTAAGATATCATTAGAAAACTACATACCAATATCTCTTATGAATATACCGTGTTTCCCCGAAAATAAGACCTAACTGGAAAATAAGCCCTAGCATGATTTTTCAGGATGACATCCCCTGACCATAAGCCCTAATGCGTCTTTTGGAGCAAAAATTAATATAAGAAACGGTCTTATTTTCAGGGAAAGACGGTAGATGCATATATTCTCAATGAAGTACTATCAAACCAAATCCAGCATCATATTAAAAGATCATATGCTATGGCCAAGTGACATTTATTCCAGGAACGCAAGGTGGTTCGCCATATAAAAATCAACCAATGTGATATATCATATTAATAGAATGAAGGAAAGCCCCATATGATCATTTCAACAGGCTCAGAAAAAACATTTGACAAAATCCAATACCCCCTCACGAAAAAAAAACAACACTTGACAAACAACATAAGGGAACTTCCTTAACCTGATTTTTATAAGCAGGTGTATAATGTAGTCTGATGTGTATAAGCAGACTGGAGTAGAGAAGATAACAGGACTTATTAAATACGAAAAAATAACTGTCAGCCTTTCTAATAATCAAAGATACATTAATGTAACATAGAAATACTGTTTTTTCCTATCATATTGGCAAAGATTAAAAGTGTGCTAATATTCAAAGCCTGCAAAGGTGAGAGGAATGGACACTTTATACCCTGCTGGTGGGAGGATAAATTAGGGCAATCCTTCTGGAGGGCAATCTAAAAATTCTATCAAAAGTAAATAAGTTCCTATTCTTTGATCCAGCAGTTCTATCTCCAAAACAAAAAAAATAAATAAATAACAAAATGGTTGGGAAAGTGAGCAAATACACACATATACACATATAGGTACATATGTACACCTACATATGAATATATAAACACATAACATATATTTGTATATGTATACATGCACACATCAACAAGGGTATGTATTTATTACAATAATGAAAGATCAGCAATCTAAATATCCATCAATGGAGAAGTCATACACCCAAAGGTTGCTGGGCTAACTTTAAAATAAATAAGGTAAGGGAGCTCTGTATACTGTGTTTCCCCGAAAATAAGACCGGGTCTTATATTAAGGTTTGCTCCAAAAGATGCATTAGGGCTTATGTCCAGGGGATGTCATCCTGAAAAACCATGCTAGGGCTTATTTTCCGGTTAGGTCTCATTTTTGGGGAAACACAGTATATCAACATAGAAAGGTGAAAACAGTATATTGTTAAGTCAAAAAGGACAGCTTATAGAATAGCATGTACCCGAAAAAGAAATGAATTAAATTAAGAAGTATAGCCTCTTAAATTGGAAAGTTATAACTGGAAATCTAATTTTTCAGTAAAGTGGTTATCTCTGGGATAGCAACATCTTTGTAGGGGTTTCTCTGTATATTATTTAAATTTTGTTTATAATCATAATTATCAGAAAAGCAATAGCGATATTGCCAGTGAAACAGTTAATAAGCATTTAAAAAATGATGATTCTCGGAGAAAAAAAAACTTCAATTAAAATTTTGTAAAAAAAATAGGGCTAGGAATAGTAGGGCATTTGGAGGTAAGTACCTGGTAGGAATTTCAGTCTGCCCCTTTGGGGCTGTGTGAACTTGGGCAATTTTCTTAACTCCTCCCAGTTTCAGTTTAATCCATAAAATGGGTACAGTAAAATTTGTCTTGCAAAATTGTTGTAAGGATTAGGGCAGGTGTAGGCAGACTACAATCTGGGGCCAAATGTAGCCCTCCTGGAGTAGAGCTTAGAGGTAATTTATATAAGGTAAAGCACCTAGTAGAGCACCTGGCCTTCAATACATGCTTTTAATAAAACAATCTCTTGTTTTAACAAAAATAACTCCTGGTTGTTAAAAAAAAAATTACACAGGACACCTGATTAAACTTAATTCCAATAAATTCAGATGATGATGTGTTATAACATTTACAGTAAACCAGTTTCTTTGCAGTGTGTTAGATATGTAAATATAAGAACCAACAAACTACATCTTTGGTGTGCTTTAAAAGAGAATTTAAGTTCCAGTAATAATATGATACCAATTATTTTGAATCAGTCATTAAGAGGGCAGTTCAATTTGCTTCTTTCAGAAAGGCTGTCCTCTGTGTAAAAAGGGAAGTTTGGTCTGAATCTCAGTTCTGCTACTTACTGGCAAGTTACTTGACCTCTCTAAGCAAAGTATTATTGTGAGGTTTAAGAAAACTACTACAACTTTTATTTAGTGCCCAAAATATAAACTAGAATAAGATCTTCTGTTCTCTAACTAGAAGAACTAAATTTCTATATTAAAACCAACTTAACCTCTGGCATCCACTCTAGTATCAGCTTATCTTCAAAGGCATTCATGTGGCAGGACCAAGCCCCAGACCTTTCCTTAGCCCAGTTATTTTCCTGCAACTTGCCTAGAATTATGCCAGCTTCCCTTTACACTTTCTCCTTACAGTAAATTTCCCAGTTGCTTTTTAATTGTACCAGCAGACCTTTGCCAGGAGAGGGCACTCCTCCCCACATGAAGGTTAGCTTTGTGCAGCCTGTCCTGGGGCAAGGGTAAAAAATTAAATTATAATTAAAAAAATATATGGTGTCTGTTTTTAACTGCTGAAAGACAGTCTGAGTGAAAAACCTGACTCAAACATATTCTTTTAGTATCTAAATCCTGAAAATAATGAAGGAAATTGGCAAATTTTATCCTTGAGGATGGTACTCACATTTTCCTTCGATACCCCCTTTCAGTTTTAGTGAAGTCTTTGCATTAATTCATTTTTATGGAGATATAATTGACATACGACATTGTGTAAGTTTAAGGTGTACAACGTGTTGATTTGATAGACTTATATATTGCAATATGATTACCACCTTAGCATTAGCTAACACTTCTATCACCTCACATAATTATGATTCTTTTTGTGGCGGAAACAGCTAAGATCTAGCTTCTTAGCAGCTTTGAAGTCTGTAATACAGTACTGTCTATAATCACTATGCTGAGGGAAGGAAGCAGTTTACTTATTGCTTCCAGAATCCTATGTGTAATATATGCCAGTTATATAAAATTTAGACATTTAATCTGTCCAGGGATATATCTAGAAGGATGTTCATCAATATGTTAACAGTAGTTTCCACTGGGTAGAAGGTTTTAAGAAATTTTTAGAAGAAAATTTCTTATTTGTATTTTTCTGTATGTTGGAATGACAAAGTATACATCACATTTACAAAGACATTATTTCCAAAACAGGAAACATTCAAAATTAACCTCAGAGCAGATTCTTATGAGTTTATTTTTTAACCAAGGAAAGACCACGGTCTGCTCTCATTTTGGAAGATAATCTCCAGAGTACCAATGGAGAATGTTTTTCACACTGTGGTCCTGGGTTCTTTCTATCAGAATTACCTCTGATGCTTGTTAAACACACACAGTTCCAAGTCTCCATCCCTACCACTACTTTGTCCTGACCAAGGTCAGTAAGTCAACATCTCTGGGGGTAGGGCCCCGACCTGGTTCCCAAGCACTCCTGGTGAAAGGTATTATACGTTAGTCTAAGAACCAGTGCTTAGGGGAAGGAAAAAAAGGAGGATTAGCAAGTTCACCTGTGTCATTCATGTTTACATTTATGTACATTCTCTCCCTCCTTCTTTGTCTTTCCACCTGTTTTCCCACAATCTACAGAAGCTGAAACTGAGATGAATGAAGGGCATGGAATATCAGATGTTTTTTTGTTTTTTAAATTATTTATTTAATTTTTTTTCAGTTATAGTTGACATTCAATATTATTTTATATTAGTTTCAGAATATCAGGTGTTTTAAGGATTAAAATACTCAGGAAAACCCAAAGAATGGCTCATATTCACACAATCACCAATCCTTTTATCTCCGTTTCTGTCTCAACTTACCTGGTACTTGGGTTTTTGATGAAGCCAGTGTTAATGAAATTAGGGCAGAGACATGATGTTTTGACTCCAGTTCTTTCTAAGGCAGCCAGTTCTTCAGTCAAAGCTCTATGAAATCCAACAGCAGCAAACTTGCTTGAACTGAAAATAAACAGGTCACAAAATAATTCAGGAAAGCTGCCGCATCTATTTAATTCAGATGTCTGTTTTCCTTAGGTAAGTGTGGTCCTCTGTCAAGCAGCACAGATAGCACCTGAATCTCAAGGCTCAGCCCAGACCTACTGAATAAGAATCTGCATTCTAGAGGATTCTCAGGTAACTTTATAGGCACATTAAAGTCTAAGAAGCACTTGATGTAGAACATTTACTGTATCTCAACATCATTTATCAGAGTGACAACTGAGTAGGTGTAAATGTCTTTTAGGAAAATTGGTAGGGTATTTGTTTTGTTGTTGTTTTCATAAAACAATAACACAGTAGCCTGCTCATTATTATGCTCATGAAATTCATTGGAAAATTCTCCTGGATAAGTCCTATTCTTCCTTTAAGTCTCAGCTGGACTTCCTCAAAGGAGCTTTTCCTGACCCCTAGTCTAAATTATTTTCCCATTATATGGTACTCTGCAGTTTTCCATGACAGCACATCTTGAATTTCTAATTAAATATTCAGTCAGGTGAATTTTTTCAATGTCTGTCCCTCATACCTTTACTCTAAGCTCTGTGACTATTTTGGTTTCCAGTGAATCCCCATGGCCTGGCACAGTGCTTGGCCTGTAATAGGTGTTTAATAAATATTTGTCAAATTAATGAATCAAAATGCAAAGCTATTCTTATTGTCATAGCTCCTTCATTTGGAAAGAGAAGGGAAATTAATCGTATTTTAAGTGGACATTACTTTTCCAATTAGGGTTTTGTTTTTTTAAAAAACTTTATTGAGATATAAATTCACATACCATATAATTTACCCATTTAAAGTGCAGAATTCAATGTTTTTGGAATATTACATTATTTATGTTTTAAAAATTGTGTGAAAAATATATAACATAAAATTTGCAATTTTAACCATTTTTAAGTGTGCAATTCAGTGGCATTAATTACCAGATTGTTTTTCCATTAAGTTGGTGCAAAAGTAATTGCAGTTTAAAAGGTTAAAAATAAATGCAAAAATCGTAATTACTTTTGAACCAACCTAATATAAATCTTTATGGATTAGCAAGTATACAAAGCAACTATAAATTCTTGCCAATTAGCCTGTGCTTTGGAAAATACAAAGCTGTTGAAAGGAAAGTTCTCTTTCACCTTTTTTCTTTTGATTTTTTTTAGAATTTTTATGTTTTATTGGGGAATAGTGTGTCCCTCCAGGACCCATCAGCTCCAAGTCAAGTAGCCGTTCTCAATCCAGTTGTGGAGGGCGTAGCTCAGCCCCAAGTCAAGCTGCAAATATCTTCAATCTAGTTGTAGAGGGCACAGCTCACTGGCCCATGTGGGAATCGAACTAGCAACCTTGGCACTATGAGCACCATGCTCCAACTAACTGAGCCAACTGGCAACCCCCTTTCTTTCTTTTTAAAGCTTAGACATATATTGAAGGCTTAAAAGAAAGATTGCTATAATAGATTCAATTATATAAAGTGTAAATTTGTACTTTGAAAAATAAAACAAATATAATCATATCTAAGGTTGATTACTGTAAGCCAGACACTGTCCTCAGTTATTCAGATTCATTGTTTCATTTAATCCTTACAACTCCATGAAACAGATATTATGATGATCCCCATTTACCAAAAAGGAAACTGAGGCACAGGAGGGTTATAGAACTTGCCCACAGACACAAAACAGAGTGGTAGAATCAGGCTTTAAATCTGGGCAATTAACTAGGCCTCTATATATTATACTCTAAACTTTACTGGCTCCCAACCAAGTGAAGAGGCAAATAAACTAGTAAAGTATTTGCAAAATGCCTATAAAACAAGGGTAAGGGTTGTCTTACATGGCAACTTTTGTAAATGAGTAAGACAATACTCTAATGGATAAATGGCTAAAAGACATTAGCAGAAAATTTATAAAATAAAAAATATCGAGGGCCCGCCCGGTGGCTCAGGTGGTTGCAGCACCGTGCTCCTAATGCTGAAGGCCGTGCTCCTAATGCTGAAGGCGGCCAGTTGGATTCCCACATGGGCCAGTGAGCTGCGCCCTCTACAGCTAAGATTGTGAACAACAGCTCTCCCTGGAGCTGGGCTGCCAGGAGCAGCCGGAGGTTGGGGTGAGCTGCCGTGGGCTACTGAGTGCTGCCAGGAGCGGCCGGCAGCCAACATGAGTAGCTGGCAGCCGGGGTGAGTGGCTGGTAGCCGGCGAGAGCTGCCTGCCATGAGCTCACGACCCACGATCGGCGACCGACTACCTCAGGTGGGGTGTGGGGAGCACAAGGCTCATGATACCAGCATGGGACAGGGAGCTGTGAGCTGTGGAGTGAGGCGGGGAGGTGGAAGAAGGTGGGGGGGGAATAAAATACCAATAGATATATAAATATAAAAATGTTTCATTTCATGAGTGATTAATGTTTATTACAAAGTAAAACAAGATAGAATTTTTGCCTAGCAATAATGGTCAGGATATGAGGACATTTTTATTTGTTTGAGTGGTTTTTCAATGTACAAGTTATTTTTATTTTATATAATTGAATTAGCAATCTTTTCGTTTTAAGACTTCTACGTGTCTAAACTTAAAAAGGAAAAATGAGAGAGAACTTTCCACAGCTTTCTGTTTTCCAAAGCACAGGTTAATCAGCAGCCTTTCTTGGAAGGCAATTTGGCAAAAGGTATCAAGTTCATTAAAGTACGCCATGCTCTTAGATCCAGTAATTACTCTTTTAAGGATACCAATAGATACATAAATATAAAAATTTCATGAAGGCAAATAGTTAAAAACAAAACAATATATTATTTATTTATTTGTTTGTTAGTTCATTTATTTGAGGTAACATTGGTTTATAATATATAAGTTTCAGGTGTAGAACATTATAATTCAATATCTATATATATGACACATTGCTCACCACCAAAGTCTAGTTTTTATCTATCACCATACACTTCACCCCATTCACTCTAGAACTTGAATGTTTGAAGGCATTATTAGGAAGTCATGCTTTCCCCCCACCTGCTGGACTTGGAGTTGAATGGATATTACTCTGGAACTGCTGGTAGCTACCTAGGGCGTTTGGAGGCAAGGACCAGGTAGGAATTCCAGTCTGCCCCCTTGGGGCTGTGTGATCTTGGGCAATGTTCTTAACTCCTTCCAGTTTCAGTTTGTCCATAAAATCGGCATAGTCAAATTTATCTTGCAGAATTGTAAGGATTTAGGACAGGTGTAAGGGAAAGAGAGCCTCCCTGAGACTTGAATTTATACAAGCAAACAATTCCTCTTTTGGCCTGGGGAAGTTTAAGTTTTGTGTTCCTTGCAACTGAAAAAGAGTCCAGACGAATAAATTACCCAACATTAATGGATAAATTAAATAGTGGCATACATGTACACTGGCATACCATTCAGGAATTCAAAATGATGTTGCACATATAAATTTACTAACATACAAAAACATGCATTTAAAAAGCAAGATTTGTATGTAGATTTTTTGCAATGCCTGACTACATATCTGCATTTAAAATGCCCTAAAAAATTATAGCAAACACTTATCATGGTTATTGCTGCATGGTGAGATTATCAGTAAATTTTCTTATTTTTTTCTTTTAATAAGTGTATTTTCTGATTTTTCTTAAGTGAGTCAAAAGTGCAGGAATATACTAAAACTTATGATTAATGATCTTGAGCAGTGAAAACAATTTTATATTTTTGAACTTCAGAGTGAATTTATTTTTAGATATACATGAAAAATAAAAGTGGTTTTTTCCTACACTTTGTAACATTACATCAAATTTCTTATTCTTAATAATCTAATATTTTTCATTCCAAACTATTCTTTTAAATAACATTTCATTACAAGCTAATGATCAGGACTTAATTTTGCCACGTCTTTCCCTACTGCTAACTTTCATGCTTATAAATTGGCTATTTGAGTTGACAAGATATATTCACCAGAGTTTTGTGACACCAAATTATTTTTAAAATCAAGATACTTTTGGACAAAATACTTAGCAAGCAGCAAAATAATAGAGTCAAAAGATTAACCTCTCTCACTGTGAATTCAGTTCTTTCATCTTGCATTTTTTTTCACATTAATCATTGAAACTACTGAACTATAATTCCAACAGCATCTGAAATATTTTTTTCTAACATAGGTGATTAGAGCTGTAATAGACTCTTTTGTTATAGTTGCAGCAACTCTGGACAGTAATAGCTGAGGGCTGAGTTACAGGGAAAAAAAAACAACAGGTTATTCTAGGTCCCCTCTTATTTCATTCTAACAAATAGAAGCCAGAGCATATATGATTAATTCCATCAGGGCACAGCATTCTGGAAGCTAAAATGAGAGGTGCGACCTTACCATGTTGTGTGAATATAGGGAAGTGGAATTGGAACATAATACCCTGTTGTTGTTCAACACTTGCAGGATTCCAGATTCTATGCTAATTCATTGCATCATATGATTTAAACTTGAGAACATTGTGATGAGTTAGTTTGGTGCTATTCTTAGCCTATCTTATAGATACAATGTACAGAGAAGTTGAGTAACTTCTCAAAGGTCACAAAGTTACTAAGTGATTGAGTCAACATTCATAACATCATTATTCATAGTAATGCAATCCCGGAAACAACCCAAATGTTCATTAACAGTAGTATGGATACTAAATTATTAGCTAGTCACGTGATGCAGTACTATACAGGCATGCAAACAATTAAACTACACTTATCAACAACAACATGGAGAAACATCACAAAATAGTGTGATTCCATGTACATAAAGATCAAAAATAGACAAAATTAATTAACGGTGTCACAAGTTAATATAGAAGCTACCTTCGGGAAAGAAATAGGGATTGGTGAATGGGAAGAGTTTATTTTAGTTTTTGACCTGCATGGTAGTTAAATAGATGTGTCTACTTTGCAGTAATTCATTGAGCTGTACACTCATGATTTCTGCATTTTTATAAAAGTATTCTGCATTTTTATTAAATGTATGTTACATGTCAGTGAAAAGTTTATGTTTTAAAAAGCAGCACTTCAGTTTAATTGCCCAGTTGTGACTAACAATTGCTTTCTACTGGGAGAAGTCTTCAGTGAATCTATGTGGAAGTCAGACCACTGATCAGATAGATGCTGAGCAAAAACCAGAGAGTCAACTGAATTGAAGATAGTTGTCAGTAAGGATCACAGACTGCAACAGCTCAGGCCAGTGATAGCTGGAAGTGCACAAACCACTTGTGTAGTTGCAACCCTCCGTTTTAGCTCAAATGGCATGTTTGTGTGAATTAGAAAAGGCCACCCCTATTGTCAAGCTAATTGACTGCCGTCTTCTGGAAAATCATTCAAGTCTAAAAGGACCCGAATGTGAACAGTGCACCCTAGAATTGTGTAGTGCACAATCTGCACAACGGGGTGTGTCATTCCTGCTTTGACAGTACTCCATGAGAATCTTTACTTCTGTTGAAAGCACCATCACTAGTCACCAAAATAAATTTGTTTCTCACACGAAGTCTGTTCTCTCTTGGTTTTCATTGCTAACAACAGTAGGGTAGAATCAAATCAGAATCAAGAGCTACAGTGTTTACTACGGCAAGGGAAGGAGCAAGAGTGACAGGGTTCACAGTCCTGTAGAATTCTCTAATCCTCTTTGCTTACCTGGGGACTAAGACAGAATTGAGCGGGGCAGTGGATTGTCACGTAGTAGCCTAGCAGCAGCACCTGCAACTATCTTTCATCAAGGAAGTGAAATAAATGCCAAACTGATTTAGCCCTTGATGGCTAGGGGATAACTGCCCAACTTCAATTGGCTCTGAAAGAGGTAAAATACAATCTGGCACTCTAGGTCTAGTCTGTTTTGTGACTGCTTCAGCAGTTATTTCATTCTTTTTTTTTTTTAAAGACACTCAATCCATGTCTATATTTAATTTTAAAACTATTATAAAACAAATATATGTTAAGAAAGAACGCAAAGAAGAAAGAACACAGATGAACAAAAAGATCAAATAAAAATTATTTTTCTTGCTATTACCTAAGCATAACCATTCTCTAGGTGTGGTTAGAGTAAATGGTTTGGTATATATCCTTGCAAACTTTTAAAATGCAAGATTTTATATATACATATATACATATATATATATGTATATATGTGTGTGTGTGTGTGTGTGTGTACACACACACACACACACACACACGTATAGCCAAAAAAAAAATGTATGCACATTTTAAGAAAGGAAAAAACTGTATAAATATATACCGGTAACAAAAGATGAATACAAGTCACATTTGACTTCTGCAATTGCAAGAGATGCTCACAGTGGTTACCATAGGTGTCAGACACTTCTGATTATGGCGATCTACTGCTTGAGCAACATTGACCAAAGAGTTAACATCTCTTACAATGTGTATACACTTTTTTGGCACCCCCAATATATACCCACCCATGCCTATGTCTATGTATTTATACACACATCTATAGCTACATATGCAACTATATATTGTTTCTAGAATTTAGATAGGTAATTCTAAAAGAGCACAATGGTAGAAAACAAAAGAGCCTTATTTGTGTGCATGTTTATTTGCATAATCATAGTTCAACATTTTAAGAGTTATTATTTGCTAAAACATACAAACGGCCAAGAACTGTCAGGGTGTATGCAACCCGTTAAGATCACCTTGGTGACGGTGGCCTCACTGAGCAATTCTTTATAGCATATAGTGGAGCACACCATTACTGAGCTCTGCTTGCTATATAGTAAGTTCTATTATTATAATAATAACGTTTTATAATGGATAACTATTATAAATATTTTTACAACATTTCCATTGTTTGGATACTTTTAATGTTTAGAATCCCAAATTATACACTCTCTCTGTCTTTACACTGTTTTGTTTCCACAACATTACTTTATTAAAAATTATTAATATTCACTTCTGTTCATGGTACAAAAATAGTGCTCTTGTTTTGTAATTCCTTGCTGCTAAAAGGGATGAGAAGTGTTTTAAGTAGTTGGTTTGTAATTGTATAATTTTCCTGCAGCCACCTTTAGAACAGTCAACATAGGTGGCGATTGATGGTTGATAAAGCTGTTGCACAAGAGACTCTGTGTAACTTCCTGCCTATTTCAGCAACTTCAACTCATCATTAACGGTAGTGCTCATGGGACAGGGTAAGAAACCACACACAAGTTAAGCATAGGAATCAATGAAGGAAACACATGTTCACTTACCAATAAGTCACTAAAAAGGGGGTCACGGTATGCCCAGCCGCTGAAGCCACGGTGACAATATGGCCATGATTACACTTCATCATCTCTGGAAGAAATGCCTTTGCAGTCTAGATATAGTTTTTATTAAAAGAGAAAAAAATACTGTTATTTCTGATTCACAGACCCCATTGGGAATATTTTGAAACAAATGTATATTTTGTTAATATTGTTCCTGGCATAAATGAAAAATCCTAGATTAACTGCCAAATGACTGGATAGGATGCCAAGATTAGAAAAATTAAGCTAAATAATGGATACTGAAAACTTTGAGAATCCATTTCATTCCCATTGTGAACTCGTGTCCACCTTTTGTCATTGATGTCTTCTATTATCTCATACATTGAATAGGTATAATCCAGCGTTATCAAAAGGATTTACATTTAATGTGAAATTGTTAGAAAATAGTTTGGTTATGTGATCAAAATACTGAAGTGAACAACAATCTTCTAGTAGTCACTGAATATTCATGCCATAAATACTTATTGAGCACATACTATGTGATGGGGATTCAGAAGCAAGTAAGACAATATCCTACATTCTAATCAAGGTAGAAAGATAGGCAAACTCGTAAGTCATAAAAATACAAAGACAGATGTCAGTAACTTGGGAATGTTAACACAATACTGTATTTTCACCATCTAACACCAATATTCTTTTGAGATTACTCATCCTAAACTTACATCCGAAAAAAAAAACAAAAAACTCTATGGAACCCTTTTAGGAACTGGTTATTTGGCAATGTTTAGACTCTTCTAAATCTTTCTCTCTCTCTCTCTCTCCCAATGGGGGGAGAGAGAGAGAGAGAGAGAGAGAGAGATGGATAGACAAGATCTTGAATGGTGAGCTTCAAAATAAAGTTCGCAACTTTGGGGCCAGGATATAATAGCAGGCCTGGGTCTCATGAGAACCCCGAAAGCAAACTGGGTTCACCTTTTATAGAATCACAGAAGATGACTCAGATGGTCCCCTAATCCCTACTTCATCTCCAAATAGGATCACACAGAATTGTGAGGCTCTAGCTTAGAATTAAAACATACATAACACCTTAAGTTTATTATTTATTAATTTATTATTATTATTAATTTTTCTGAGGGGGGAAGAAGAATAATGGATGAGATTTGGTGGTAGCATGAAAAATGATCTCTTTGTATATTTTCCCTGGTACCTGAAGAAAACTTTAGTATTGAGTTGGTATGTCCTTATGTCTACTGAAAGCTCCACTTTAAACTTGATCTTTGAGTCTTACAGAAGGGAATGTTTTTGTAAAGAAATCATACTTACCCAGAAATGTGCAAGTACATTAACTTCAAAAGTCTTTTCAATCTGAGCATCTTGGGTAGTAAACAAATCCGATGGATAGACCACACCAGCATTATTTATTAAAATACTAACATTTCCAACTTCTGCCTTCACCTTTAATAATAAGAAAAATATCTGCATCATTAAGAAATATGAGGGTAGGTTTCCATGCAATGACTGTTAAAGTATCTGTTTTTTTATTAGCTATGCGCAAAAAGTAGTTTTGAATCTATGTGCCAACATGGAAAAAAAGAACCTTTTAATTTTAGGTACTGAATTTCAAAACAGCTGTTCCTGTAAGTTTGCTCGGTAGAAATTTCTTTTGCAATTTAGTCTCGTGACTTTGCTCTATTGATTATAGCTCAAGAGTCATTTGGCTAACATAAACAGAACCAGTGACAAATAAGCTGCATTTCATTTTTTAAATACTTCTTCAAAAGGTAGGCAAAAAAAAAAAATAAAGGTAAAATTAATTGTCCAATACAGGGACTATTTTGGGAAACTATGTAAAACTAATTACAACATTAAGCTGGCTACATCTTCTATTTATCATTTTTGATCATCCCATTCTATTGCTCACTGACCTTTCTCCATCAGGAGGCAGTAGGCTTAAGGGCTGGCAATACAAGAATATCTTATTCAATAGTCAATGATATGGTAATAAGTATATATAGTACCAGGTGAGTACTAGACTAGACAGGGGGATTATGTCTTAAATTATATAAATGTCTAACCACTGTGCTGTACACCTGAAATTAATATAATATTGAATGTCAACTGTAATTGAAAAACTGAAAAAGGTGGGGGGAGATAAAGGGGAATAAGAGGCTCAAATGTCCAGGTATAAAACAAATAAGTCACGGGGCTGTAACGTACAGCATATGGAATATAGTCAATAATATTGTGATAGCGTGGTTCAGTGTCAGATGGTGGGTGGACTTATGATGGTGCTCACTTCTTTAGGTATATAAATATGAATAACTATGGTGCACCCCTAAAACTAATACAATATTGTATGTTAGCTATATTTTAATAAAAATCTTTTAAAAAATATCTCATTCAATATTTTTCTGTTTCTTTGAGTAACTAAACTTCTTGGTATACGGACCCTAGAGTTACAATGCATTTAGTTATACATTGTGTTCCAAATAAAAGCTGGTTTCTCTTAACAGTTATCATTATTTAGAGAGTGCTGCGTGCGGTGTGTTGGGGGACTAAAGAAGAGGTGGCAAGTAGTCTATTAAAAATGTTCACATATATAAGTGCTATGCATTTTACACGATTTCATTATCTCATTTAATTCTCACAATTCTATGA
Source organism: Rhinolophus ferrumequinum (assembly GCF_004115265.2). NCBI lineage: Eukaryota > Metazoa > Chordata > Mammalia > Chiroptera > Rhinolophidae > Rhinolophus > Rhinolophus ferrumequinum. The sequence continues at coordinate 41,422,243 of NC_046288.1, forward strand.
CGTAGCAACTCAGTATGCTCCTTTTAAAGATGAGGAACATGAAACATAAAACGGCTAACTTTCTTGTTGAAGTTCACATGGCTTTAAAAGTCACATAGAACTGGTACTCTTCCAGATTTTCTGACCTCAGAGCCCAAGACAAGTCTCCAACCTCAAAGAGCAAGGCAGCCAGGAGGGGAAGGCCACCCAACCTCCCAGCAGGACATCACTGTGCCATTGGGAAGGCTCCTTGGCCAGAACTGAATTTCATCAGGTTGTATTTAAATGATTCAAGAGTCAAGCAGAAACTGTTGTTCAGAATAATGCCCCTAAGTTATTGAGAAAAACAGATATTTTATGTGGGTGAATTGATGAAGCTGCTGTCATACCTTCAAATTGACATGAATCGAAATATAAATCAGTTTTATATTGCCAAAGGATCTGCCTATAGACCCTCTTCACCCTTCCTTCATCCTTGAGCTCCCCATCGTCACCTGTTGTCTCCCCAGGATGTGAATGGCTGTTTTCTACATTTCTTAATAATGAAAGCAAGCGGAGCATTTAACTGTTATTTAGGTGGCATAAAATTGTCCTGAGACCATAAGAGCCACATCTAAATAGCTGCTTCAAAATACCTGATAATCATATCTCATTGTGTATAGCGTTTAAGCCTATAGTTAGTTAATCTTAGAAGAATTTCAGTAAAAACACTATGGTCAAAATACATGGAATAGCTTCAAATAATAATATTCTCTTTTCCAGAAAAGCATATTCCCAGATGAGTCTGGAAATGAATGGTTTCCATTTGGGTAACTAAGGATGTTGGGCTAGTAAATCTCAATAGTGGCTAATCACAAAATTATACAGACAATATGGGTTGTTCTGTTATAATACTAACAATTAATTCTTACAAAGTGACTACTGACTGCCAGGTACTGTTCTAAGAACTTTATATCATTAACTCACTTAATCCTCAAAACACCCCTATGAGGTAGGTACTGTTAAGATCCCCATTTCATAATCGAGGAGAGTTAAGGACAGAGAGGTTAGGTAACTTGCCCAAGGTGATATAGCTACTAGTGACGAGAAGAGTGCTCATCTCTATGAAGAGAATAATTGTTAATGTAAGTAAAATAGTGGCTGTTAAATGCAGGTGTTTCTTACATCTAGGCCTTCATCTTACTGTACCCCTTCCAGGAAAGGCATTTCCCACCCCTGGGCTGGGTAATTTCTACTAATTCTTTTGACTTAACTCAGGTCTCACCGACAATAGAGGCATTGGTTTGAAACAAAAGATTACAATTTAAAAACAGCAAATAAACATGTCCCCAAATCTAAAATTCCCTAAAAGTTAAGAGTTTCTCAAGTCTGGCTGAATCAGAATCTTTATACTGTACTGAATCAGAATATCCAGGGTTGAGGTCCAAAGTGTGAATTTTAAGGAATTTGCCCAAGTAATTCTGCTGACTTAGCTATTATTACCACATTTAGCATGTATGAGCATGTTGAGAGTGAGACCCCATTGTATATAACACATCTCAGTTGTATGTAGAACAGGCAAATAACGCTGTATAGAAATAGGTGTATCTATGATCAAAGTCTGATAAACAGGTTTATCCAAACTTCCTAACCCAATTCTTTGACTGAGCTTCAGAAGAACCTGTCAGTTATCTGCAGGGTCATCCAAGGATTTCCCTGTGTCAGAGTCAAATGGGAGAAGCGTAGGTGAGTAGGGTACTAAACATGCAGATTCCTGGGGCCAGCCCTCTACCTACTGAATGAAAACCTCTGGGGTGCCTATTTTTTAACAAGCTCCCTGGAAGATTCCAGAACACACTAAAGCTGGGGAACCTCAGGTCTAGGTTCTAGTTCTGAGTCTGCCACTATCTAGCCATACAACTTTGGGGAAATCACAAAATTTCTGTTAGCTTGTCTGGATCATGACTGGGTCATCTCCAAACCCCTCCCAGCTCTGACGTGATTGATTCTAACCAAATGTAAAATTTCACCTTCTTCGCAGAGTTGTAAATGTCTTCTCGGTTACTGCAGTCTACCACAAAGGCATAAGCCTTTGCACCCAGTCTCTTGCATTCAGCAGCTGTTTCTTCAATTCCGTGCTAGGAAAAGCAACAAGGAGGGCCAGGAGAATAAAATAAGTGATGTGAGCACATATCAACAGCTGAAAATAATTAAGAGTAGTCAGATTCTTTTAAATTAGGATTGGACAAGAATTTAACTGACACATTTTTGACAACGATACAGGCGCATATTGTTCTCAGTACTTTGACAAACTTCTTTTCTTTGGAACTGAACTTAAAGCAGGCTTTATAAAAGAAGATAAAAATCTTAAACTACTGGTTTTGTATCCATGAATTTTACATTGTAAATGTATGTATGTACGAGTATGTATGTATGTGCATTTTGTATCAGGTTTTTTAAAAAAAATCACATTAAGCTTTTATTCTGTGTCACTAAAAGCTATTCACGGGCATCAGTTTTCTGGCTGCAAAATAAGGAGTTAACTACGTTCATTCATTCAGTCACTTACTCCTCCAACATTTTAATGTGTAGGTCATATTAACGGTGTTTAGAAAGGCCCCGGGGACACAAATATGAAAGAGTCAAAATCCTGACCTCAGTGGGCTCATCGTGTAGTAGAAAGAAACATAAATAAATATAATATTTAGGTAGGACCATATGAAATTGTTATTGTTTTAGAACAAAAGATTGAATATTAGCAGTTTTGTATGGTTCAAACTAATAGAGTGGTAAGTATAATAATGGAGCTCTAGAGAGAGAGTTATGGGGACATAGAGAATGGATATGCAATATAATTGTAGAAGAAGAGGTTACCTGAGTTAGGTCTTAAAGATGAGTAGAACAGCCATGCAAAAAGAGGCAGGGCACGCCAGGCAGAATGTAAGCAAAGGGACAGAAAGGAGAAAGGTTCTACGGGGAAGCACTAGGTGATTGGTTTTGGTGGGTCATCAAGACCAGTGGCAGTCCAAATGAAAATATATGTCATATTAAATGTGCGTTACTTGGCATATACCATGTGCCAGACACTGTGCTAAATGGTTTGTATTCATCATTTGGTATAATCCTCCCAGCCCTCTGAGATCAGTACCATTCATCCATTTTGCAGAAAAGGACCCTGAAGCTGTAGGAAGTTACCCACGAAATTGGGTAAGTAGTCTGTGAAGAAACAGAAAGCTGAGATGAGCCTGACCACACCATTATACCAGACATTCGCCACCTTGACCATACCAGACTAGGCTGGGCCTCGTTTGTCTCTTTCATTGCACATGTAATTATTTAATGTCCATTTTCCTTACAAGAGTAAGGGCATAGGACCCTATTTGTTTTGTGTCACTGTGTTCTTAATATCTAAGCAACAGATACTCAAATAGGATTTGTTGATTGCTATCTCGATCACTTACTCACTGGGTTAGCTGTTATCTAACTTTACATAAAAATTCTTGTTTAAATTATTGGATGTTAACTAATGTGTAAGGTGTGGTGTTTCAGGCCACCAGGTGCTATCCAGAAACCTCCTTGTACATCAACCACTGGCCAAACATAAGATTCTAAGTCCTCCTCTCTTCCTTAAGCTTACACCTATTCTGATAAAAATTACACTGAAGATTTCTTTTCACTAAAATATGATTTAAAAAATTACTCTTGGAAATTAGTATGGCATAGTAATGTTGATTTCTGTTGGGTATCTTTTAAATCCACTTATCTCAGTGATGGCAAGTAGGATTTTTTTCTTAATAGGTACAAACCTCTTACTCTTTTCATATACTAGCTAAAACTTTTTGCTTATGATTAGGATAGAGGGATCAGTGAAATCAAGTTCAGGAGGGGATTACAAATTATTTTCAGGGCAAAGGTGAGTAAATTTTCAATGTTAACTGGGCAGTAACTGAGAATCATATTATCGTCTAGGTCTGTGTATCATGTGATCATAAACACATTAATTAATCCGTATTCCCCCACCCCCCAACGTCTGTAAAATGGCAAGAGTAATTTTTTTCTACCTACTTTACAGAGATGCTGTAAGAGGTCGTTGCCTGCAAAATGTATACACGTCTACAGATTAAAGTTACCAGAAAGTAAAACATAGTAAGATTATTACCTTATTTATATCCCACAGAACCAATTTGCTTTTAAGTTTGGCAAATTCATAGGCAGTCAGTCTCCCGATTCCATGTCCAGCTCCAGTAATCAGGACGATTTCTCCGGTGACTGATTTTTTCTTCTTAGGAATAAAAAGCTTCAGGAAAGACTCTAAGATGCAGATGATCAGCAAGGGCAGAAGCAGGAGGGAGCTCAGAAAGAACTGCATCGTTTTTGTTCTTGCGAGGATTTGGTAAGTTTTACAACCACTAAATTGCTTCCGGGGAGTTGTTCCGTCCAACACTAGCAATAATAAAAGAAAAAACAAGGAAGGGCTCCTTTATCCAACAGAAACAAACAACTCTGAAACCGTTCCTTCCGCTGGGCTGGGCTTGGTCAGGTCTTTTACAATTGGCTCAGACTGCAGCGCGGGGCGACTGCTCGCTGGCTCAGTAATCTGGGGAGGGACAAAGTCCGGAGGAAAGCAAAGCTGCCTAGTTTTGGTTTGCGCTGCCCACACCAGGTGCGCTGCCCAAGTGGTCTTTCACCCACTTTCTTCTGATCTCGTGAGCTGACCTCAGAGGGTTGCCGCTTTTTTCCCCTAAACTGGATAAATTCCTCTTAAAGTTACAAGTTTTTAACTGACAATGTCCGCAGTCCAGATGCTTGCTAAACCTGATGGTTGCCCATCACCAGTTAAGTGATGCAGATGGAGTTCCTGTCTTAACTGAACCTGGGGAGGCCGCCAGTTGTTCTGTCCCAGCTGAGAAATAACGTCACATCACATTTTCGTTTGAGCTAAGCACGGTTTTTGGAGGACAGAGGAAGTTTAGTCCTTTCAGGGACAACGATAATCAAGACCCAGGAAATATCTGATCATATTAAAGGAGATTGTTTTCACAAGGAAGAGCACCATATTTGGATAACTTTTTTTCACTCAACCTATTAGGATTTGTGAAAAAACATATTACCCTTTCGTAATTGTATATTTATCCAGCGTAATAAGTCACTGCCTATAGAATGGATAATAAGGTAGAAAGAAAATCACCTTGTCTAAAGATTAATTAATGAATTTTTGGTTTAGTAGCCTGTGTACGAGTATGTAACTATTCAATATAAAACTGGTGATTTTAAAAAATCCTAGTGATTGGTTATTGAAAAAAAAAAGAGACCCAATTCTGGGTTTGTGTGCATTAAGAGCCTAATAATTGTCTATTGTATGTATTTTCTTCAATTCAGTTCTTGACAGTAATTGAATTGGGGCTTTTTGTAAGACACTGCAGTGCTTGGAAAGGGACTTTTGTCATGTGTATTTAAGAGGCAGGAAGAGCACAAGAAATGGAAGTTCACGAATAATTTATATTCACTCTTCCCTCTTACTTAAGCACTCCTGCACTATTATAGGGGATGAAGAGAAAGTGATAGTCCTGCAAAAGTAGAACTCCACTCTGTAGTTCTTGAGTATTCTGAATCTCATCTGCAACTCTTTCTTACTGCCCCCAAATCCAAGTTTACAATAGTACAAACTGTATAGAAAGTTTACAAGTTCCAGAGCTTTTTTCCATATCTATTATCTCATTTGATTTTCAAATAGCCTCCTAGGAAGTAGAGGAAAAAAATTAGTTTTTTCCTTATTTTATAAACAAATCAGTTAGATCCACCTTTTAAAGTTCCCACAGGAAGTAAAAACTTGGGGCTAGACACAGGGTTACTGTTTGTCAAACTTTTTTGCCCAGCACCTATAGGAAGAAATCACATTTTCCATGTGTTTGCTTTTGTATATGTTGACTTTAATATATATTGAGGCTCTGACTCTATTTTCCTATTAAGAAAAAACTGGGTGGGTTTGACTCACTAAGTTAACCAAGGTTCCGTTGGTCTAAGGAAAGAACCCATGGTTGAATTTGTTCATACATAAATGCTATATGTGTATGTGACTTCACCTCCCTGTGTCTGTACTTCACCTTCCTAATTTGTAAAATTGGGATGTTATTAATACCTTACAGGATTCTTGTGAAATTCAAATGAGTTAACATAAAGGACGGTACAGTTATCAACTATTCAATTCTATATAAATTATAATTAACACTAATATAACATGAATGGTTTTGTTAGTTTTGTGAAAGGTTTTTTGAGATGATTAGCTACTACTCTGATACAGTGGTAAAGTGTGTGGTTTTGTATACTTGTGGTTTTAAAAAGTGGCTTACAATGGGAGAGCTTAAAATGTTTTATATGTGGAGCATCTCAGTTTCTTGTTGCCTTCCCACTTGTTGGAGAGGCATAAAAAACAAACAAAAAAAGGTAAGCCTAAGGGTTTCCTCAACAATGTTTTGATCATTTACGATGTATAGTCAGGCATTATATTGCAAAACAAACAGATGTATTTGGATAAGCTATTATCTAACTCCCTCCAGCTCTGAAATTCAGACTTCAGAGCCACTTGTGAAGGCCTCTATCCAAGAATGACAAGAAAACTATTCAAGACTTAGACAGTTCTTTTTATCCTCTCAATAACCTTAAGAAGTAATAGGTTCAGTTGAGATCTCTATCACATGAATGAAGAAATAAAGGATTAAGAGAAATTAAACAGATTGTCTGAGGTCATAGTATAAATGGTTGAGTTGAATTTAAGTCTAGGTCCTTATGACTGCTTTAGATTGCCTTCTTTCTTAGGGCAAAAAAGAAAAGCTAAGCCAATTCTAAATCACTGTGAAAATCCAAAAGGATCAAAACTGCCACTGTTTATAACATCTCCTACTATTCATAACTCCAACAGCTTTCAAAACACCTCCCTCTCATACTATTACATAAATGACTAATTAGCAGGCAATAGAGTATAGCTGTTAAAACAGTGAGTTTTAATTCCTGCTAAGGTTTTTATTAGGGATTAGCTATGCAATCTCTGGTTAATTACTTACCCTCTCCTCTCATCTGTAAAATGGATATAATAGCAGGTTGGTTGAGTAAATGAGATATTTAAAATGCACAGAGCTACTTATATACAAATGTATATAATAAATGATAGCTATTACTATATCCGAACCAATCATCAGTAAGGGGGTCTGTTTGTAAGGCTCTGGCTCTGTAGAATCCTAGAGGATTCAGAATGAAAGGCTACCATACTTAGTACTTGCACAAGCCAGTGAAAAATAATCATTTTCTTCTCTCTGTTACACTAAAGAATACTGAGGAAGACCACCCAGAAATGATTTTCAGACTGTGCTGAAGGAAGTACTTTGAATGCTTTTCTTGTCATCCTTGGATAAAGGCCTTCACACTTGGCTCTGAAGACTGAATTTGAGAGCTGGAGGGAGTTAGAAGTTAGCTTATCCAAATGCGTCTTTTTTCTTTTATAAAGTAATGAATTCAAAGTAATGAGTATATCTGGTTTAAAAATGATTCAGCAGGGCAGGGCAGATATTAAAGAGGCAGTCTTTAGTCTGACGTTTGTCTAACTTCTCAGATCGACTACTTTTAATCCATTTAGCTGTCTAATGCAGAGCTGACTTCCACGCATCTAATAAAGGCTTACAGTGCCATTGCCTGATTAATCAATAGTAGACATTATTAATCCGTTTTCTCCTGTGACAGCTGAGGATGTGGCTCACTTATTCCTCCCCTAACTCCCTTCTCCATATATATATATATATATATATATATATATATATATATATATATATAATTATATTGGGAATATATATAAAAATATATAATATATAATAATTTTATAATTATTAATATTATATATAATATATTATATATTATAATATATACTATATAGTCCCAATATAATTATATATATATATTCCCAATATATAAATATATTGGGAAAAGTATATATTTATACTTTTCCAATATAAATATATTGGGAATATATATAAAAATATACAATATATAATAATTTTATATTATCAGAAGAAATCACTGTCGTCTCAATATTATATATTATATATTATGACATATAATATAATATATATTATATATAATATATTATATATTATGATATATACTATATATTCTCAATATAATTATATATATATATATATATATATATATATATATATGGAGAAGGGAGTTAGGGGAGGAATAAGTGAGCCACATCCTCAGCTGTCACAGGAGAAAACTGATTAATGTCTTCTATTGATTAATCAGGAAATAGCACTATAGAATATGTAATATCAGGAAATATTATTAATATAATATATATAACATAATATAATATATTATATTAATATATAATACAATATATTATATATCATATATTATATTACATATAATATATTAATATATAATATATAATATTAATCATGAAATGGCACTGTGTAATATATAACATATATTATATATTATAATATATAATATATATATTCCCAATATAATTATGTTATTGTCTTTACTACTTTTATTTGGTTATGTTGAAAACTTTTCCAATTTTAATGTCTTATTCCAACAAATATATGCTGAAACTTTTGGCTTCTCATTTTGTAAGAGGAGAGTATGCCCTATTTTCCTCAGCTGTCCATTTCTATGTCCCAACTTCTATTATCTGTACATTTACTTTCACAGTGTCAGGACTGGTAATATTTAATTCCTGTTTTGTAACTGTAATATTTTCTGTGCTTGGTTTATTGGTTGATTCTGAAAACTGAAAGTCAACAAATAGCATTTACATTCTGTGACTAGCTACAGTGGTCTTCCTCAGCATGATGCTGCTTATTAGATGGTGTGGGACAGACTGGACCAGAAGAAATCACTGTCGTCTCGAAATTGTTCATCATTGGCCTTTATGAAATCTGAGGCAGCATAGCGTTAGAGAAAAAAACTCCAAAGTTACATTGGAAGACTAGCTCCATCATTGTCTAGGTGTGTAAATTTAGACAAGTTATTTAAACTCTTTGTGCCTCAGTTTCCTTATCTATCAAATATTAATAACCACCTTACAGGATTGTCAAGAAGATTAGAAGAGTTAGCATATATAAAGTATTTAGAACTATACTTGGTACATTGTAAGTGTTATATGAATTTTGAAAAAAAAAATCAATGAGTGACTTTGGGCATTCATCTTAGAGGAAAATTTGGAGGTAGCCAATGCTGTAAAAGGTTGTTCCTACAAAGTTATTCTGTGCTATGGCTTCTTGTTTTTCTTGGAATATTTCTTACCTGTTGTAAGATTGTGACTTAAAGGACCTAAATTCAAATGCCCCCAATTTCTCTATTTAGAATGGAACAAAAATACAATTACGCTTTCCATAGTGTAATTTTCTCTAATAATCTGCTGTATACCACATTTTCTCATTTTGCAGCTATGGTAATGAAGCAAAGGCCCTTATTACAAACTGCACTGCAATGTAAAATGCACAAACTGTCATTCTTGAAAGTAGGTGAAGATCTATTTAGAAATGTAAGGTAATTACGTTCATTTTTTTAATTCAGTAATTTATTTATTGAAAAACAAGAATTTTTATGTAATTTCTTGGTTTAGTTTTTAAATTATTTTCTGACTTAAACAGAAAAACTAAATCTTATCCATCAAAAAGAAAATGGGTCTTTCCCAAAACAAAAGAATCAAAGAAAATGCCATTACTATACTGTGGGAAGTCTGAAAGGAATTCTTCCTTTTCTTTATACCTTCAAGAAACTCTTTTAGTGTCTTTATTCTTCCTAATAAAACACTATTAAGGTATCACTATCAATTCTATTTAATTCAGTTCAACAAATTTAATTACACATTCTATGTGCAAGGCAGCATGAGGGATATGAATTACCATTATCCACCGCTTAACAACGTTGTTAAGTGATTTCATCATTGTGTGAACATCAAAGAGTACACTCACACAGACCTAGATGGTGTTCTTACTGATTGTGCACAAGGTCCCGCTGCTTGCTGCAGGAAAGCCCAAATCGAGAGCCGAGGTTGGTGAAAAGAAAAGCAGGTTTTAATCCAAAATGCCAGCCTTAAGGGAAGACAGTGGACTGCCTGTCACAAAGACTGCCTTCCTGCTCTTCATATCGCCAAAAGGTTTTATAGACATGCAAGGAGGGGCAGAGCAAAGGAAGGAGAAGTTGGCCAGGCAACTTCAGGAAAAAGTGCTTCCTAGAGGCTGGTCTTCCCCGGGGTCAGGAGTGAATCCCATACAGATGGAAAAACCCTCCGCAGTTACCCGGCCATGTGTGTACTGACCCGACGTAAACAGAACCATTGGAACTGGTGTGCGTAGTAAACAATGTCATCAAGGTTGGTGGAAGGACAGGGAAGCAAAGGAGGGGAAAAAAAAAACTTTCAAAAAGTCCCCAGCCAAACCACTGTCAAATCGAATTACATCTGAGGTTTAAATTTCAAAAGTAGAAGATATAGGGTCACTGTTATATAGCTTAGAACACACCTAGGTTATATGGCACAGCCTACTGCTCCTAGACTACAAGCCTGTGGAATATGTCACTGTACAAAACCACACAATGAGACAGGTTAGTAAGCATGTTGTTAGGTAGACAGGGAAGTCCCTGGTGGAATAAACAAAAGACAGCCATATCCTGAAACTTCAGTTTATGAAACAACCCCTTAGCTCCAGGACAAAATGTAACGGCACCTTGAGGTTAATAAATTATCTCATAAAATTCCTTTTGGCCTGACAAATGGAACAGATGCGATAGATAGGAATGAGTTATTTCGCTAACGCCTTCAGGATGGGCTAACAGAACAAACCTGGTAGTTGAATTGCATTAAAAGGCGCCAGCTCCCTTTCCTCAAACAGGCAAGGGAAGGTATAAAGTAATAGCTTTTGCCTCAGCCACTGGGCACCCCATTCGGGACCCCCTCCTGCTCGGGAGCTCTGAGCCTTTACTTTTAATAAATTATCCTCTTTCTAAAACTCTTCGCCTCTCCTTGGTCCATGCTTCCATTCTGCGTGTTCAAACACGATCCCGGCATACTCAAAAATCTCCATCAACAGATTAAATCAACTGCGAGAGAAAATGACACAATGAATCAAGAGGTTGCTGCTGGCACAACACCATACTGTTTTGCAGCAAACTTTTGTTTTATAACTAGAGAGAATATACTCTGAAATGTCAATCAAAAGGATAGAATAGTAAATATATAAACTAGTAACAGTCGTTTATTATCGTTGTCAAGTGTTATGTATTGTACATAATTGTATGTGCTATCCTTTGATATATCTGGCAGCATAGTAGGTTTGTTCACACCAGCATCACCACAGACGTGTGAGTAATGCATTGCTCTGCAAAGTTATGATGACTAAGAAGTCACTAAACAATAGAAATCTTTCAGCTCCATTATAATCCTATGGGACCACCATCATACATGCAGTCTGTAGTTAACCAAAACTTTGTTATGTGGTGCATGACTATAGAGAAAAAGATATCTATCTCTTTAGGAGTCTACAATCTAAGGAAAAGGACAGACCGGTAAGTTACCCTGCAAGGGTGGGGGGGACAAAACAAATAGAAACAAACAAAAAAGTGCTATGGGAGTAAGGGGAGAGAGATTTGATTTCAGGTTAGGAATGGCTTACTGTGAGACAGGTTAGTTAGCATGTTACTAGGTAGACAAGGAGGTCCCTGGTGGAATAAACAAAAAAAGCAGCCATATCCTGAAACTCCAGGTCCTGGAATGTCTCCTTCACTCCAGGACAGAGATACGAGAATATGCCTTGAGGTTAATAAATTATCTCAAATCCCCGTTGGCCAGACAAAGGAGCAGATCTGATAGAAATAGGTTATTTCGTTAATCCCTTGAGCATGGGCAAACATGGGCAAACAGGACAAACCTGATAGATGAATTCCATTAGAAAGCTCCAGCCCTCTTCCCCAAGCAGACAAGGGAAGGTATAACAGTAAGAATTTTTTGCCTCAGTCACTGGGCTTCCCAGTTTCAGGTATCCCCTCCCACTCGAGAGCTGCAACCTCTTCTGCCTCTAATAAACTATCTTCTTTTACAACTCCTTGCCTCTCTCTGGTCCGTGTGTCCATTCTTCGGCTTCAGGAGACATGATCCTGGCCCACACCCAGAAATTGCCGGCGGATCCTACATCATCTGGAGGATTCACTTGAGTTATGTCCTGAAGGTGGGTAGGATTCTAACAGGCAGAGTAGGAATAGGGGGAGGGGCATTTCAATCTTGCTCCTAAATCCAACTAGGAAAAAAAAAAGTTATTTTTGCAAGCCACTATTCTAGTCCACTCTGAATTAATCAAAAAACTTCTTTGTTTCTCAAGTACTTAAAAGAAGTTAAGTCTCGTTTCTTGTACTGCCCAGAAATCTAGGGACACTATTAGTCAAACTTGATCTAGCCACGTTTTAATTATTTCCTTTTGGATATTGTACTAGACTGTTTCAAATCAATGTAACCACTATTTTTGAGCATCTTTTCTGTGCCAGGCACATACTCCTCTTTCTAAGGACTTCTCCATTTCTAATTCCTTCACTGAATCATCTTTTGCCTCTATTTCAATTCAATTCAGCAAGCATTTATTGAATGTCTGTATGTGCCAGTAGCTGCACAAAGTGATAGGTGTGACAATATTAATATTTAGAAGAAGCAAACAGTCCAATGTATGAAACACATATGCGAAATGATGATTGCTGAACAGTGTGCAAAGTACTGAGAGATAAAGAGGGTTAATGGGGTTAACGGGGTTAATGGAGGCTCAAAGAAAGGAGTAGTCACTTCTCCCTATGCAGGTTAGGGAATGCTTCACAGGCAAACTTAAGTAGGAGTTCATCACATTAGTGCATAGGAAGAGAAGGGAGAGCACTTGTAGCACATGGTACAGGGCATGCAAGGGCATGATGGATATGACATGGCATGTTCTGGGCACTGTATAAGATTCTAGGAGGGAGAGATGGGAGATGAGACTGAGCAGGTGGACTGAGGCCAAGTCTTGTAGGGTTTTCTATGTTAGAGGCTAGAATATGATATCCAGTTGGAGATCAGGCATATTGGTACATTTTAAACGGTAGGATAACATGATTGAGTACTTCATTCATGTAACAAATTACTACACACCTCCTTTGTACCAATGGTTGTAATAGGTGCTGGGTTTAGAGGGGCAGTGTGTCATGGTAGCATAGGTTAAGAGCACTGATTTTGGAGTGAAATTTCTAGGTTTGAATTATGGCTCCATCGTAACTACCTTCATCACCTTGGACAAGTTAGTTAATCCCTCCACACCTCATTTGCATCCCCTATAAAAGAGTGATAAGAATAGAATCTAACTTTTAGGATTGCTGTGAGGATAAATCTATTAATATACACAAAATACTTGGACGAGTTTGCTATCACTATTGTTGTTACAATTTTGAATAAAACCACCTATTCTCTGTCCTTGTGAATCTTACACCCTGGTAGGGAAGATAGAAAATGAAGTAATAACCTATATGAATATGTAATCACAAATTTGCTATTATAAAAATTCTATGGAAGAGTCAGAGGGGTGCTTTGACAGAAAAACAGGGAGGTGGGAAAGATGCTTTCTTTATTTACGGTGGCCAGAGAAGGTGATATTGAATCTGAAGTCTGAAGAATTTGTCAAATACTCTCTTCTCTAGACATTTAACCTAAGCCGATAATTTCAATTTTCACTTCTCTGTGATTGTATCTTAGTCCGTTCAGTTTGCTATAACAGAATGCCATAGGCTGGGTGGCTTATAAACAACAGAAACCTATTTTGACAGTTCTGGAGGCTGGGAAGTGTAAGATCAAGCTGCCAGCAGATTGGCATCTGGTGAGAACCTGCGTCTTGGTTTATAGATGGCTGTCTTCTCCCGGTGTCCTCATATGGCCCTACCTCCAAATATCACCACATTGAGGATTGGGTTTAAACGTACGAATGTGGAACTACACAAATATTCAATATATAGCAGAGTAACTCACAGATGTACTGCTTTGGACTTGACCTTTGTCCTGAATTTTATACATTTTATCCAATTTCCTGTTGCACATTTACCCCTCAAGTTCTCTCACAACAATCTAACTATACTCTATCTTCTTCTTAAAGACTATGAGGAAAATGCCACTCCAACAACTTATTTTTCTTTCATATTTTTGCATAAACTTTAAAATGTGTGATAACCAAATAAAGCCACAAAAACATATGGACTATTAAAGGAAAGAGAAAGACAAAGTCAACTGCTTTATCAAAAGGTTATTTTCATTATGTAGCGATATAATAAACTTATTTCTGTTCCTGGGTTTAGGAGGCCTCAGGTACGAGAGAATAGAGAAGTGGAGGCAGCTTGATGTAATGCAGTGTCTTTAAAATATTTTATGTCACGATTCACAGAAAGAAATATGTTTCACACTGTTAGGCAATACATATGTACAAGTGCAAAAGCCCTAAGGTGGGATGTGTCTGGTACGTTTGAGTGAAACACCTATGGCATTTAAAGTCAGACTGGCATGGGATTTCTGACCTTCACTTACCTACCGGTCATTAGGCCTAGGAAGAACCAAATATTAGTTTCTAGGCTTTTTTTTTTTTCTCTAAGCCTTGGACACAACTTGATTTAAAAAATAATTTCTAAACTTTATGCTTTCCTTTAATGATCTTTGAAATTACTGAACAAAAAAAAATTAAATTAATTAATGTTGAAGTATGTCTTTGGGAACTAATATCAAAGATAATTAATCATGTTAATGTTTAAGATGTGTTTCCCCTTCAAACTACACATTTTCCTAGAGATTCTGATTACATAGGCCTCTTTTTGCCCTCTGGTCCATTTTCACCCTCAGTAAGAATCAGTTATTCATGCGCAGTGGGTCTCAGAAGTTTCTTCGTTTGTGATATGAGCACCATAACTCTAGCGTCCACAGTACACCTCCTCCCTGGGAAACTGTTTGAAAGAAGTGTATATTTTGTGACAGGTTTGTTTAAAACTTGTCTCCTTATTTCTAGTCACATCTAATGCTGGAGGGTAAACGGGAGAATAGCTTTTCTTTAGTCTTCAGCTTTTCTCTGTAATTTTTTTTTGTAGCATAAATGATTAAGGAATGATATTTAAATGTATTCCTTAATAATGGGGCAATGAATAACATTTGAATAGTATATTGGAAGATAAACAAAATTGTATTCCCTAGATTCTTTTAAAAAAAGAGTACTTTTTCATTGACCTGGAATATTAAACCTTATTCAATGCTCTGGATTGTAAAGGTGATATATTGATTGAATCAAAGATTAGAGGATCAAATAGGCACGAAAGTTAATAATTTCTAAGAATAATTTAGCCACAGTAGGAAAAGTTTCGGAAAAACAGTGATCTATCAGGATGACCAGTTAAGAAAATATCCTATAAGGAAATTATCTAAGTCTGTGCTCTGAGGAAAGTATATCAGTAAATTCATCAATGGGATTATAAAGTTGTCAAACTAAATATATCTTAAACCAGTCAGTTGTTCTGTATCTGTAAAGTTTTCTGCCTCAGAAATGAGACCTGAATTTGAACCCGGATTTCTTATCTAAGAATTTCTTATATAACTGTGCAAACTATACAATTTTTAATCTAGGTTTTGAAAGAGGTTGCCATTTACACTCTGTACTGGAATTTAACGCTGTTTTTTTTTTTTTTAATCTAATTTGCTTACTGTTTTCTGCTAAGTGACTCAGAGTAAACTTTGTACCAAGAGAAAGAGGTTCTGAATCTTTCCTATAATCTCCCCCTTTGTTTTATTCTAATTTGTTTTCCTCTTCAGGCTACTCTGGATATTCATTATAACTTGATTCATTTCATAGGAAATTATTCCCTTATGGAGAGATGAGGAAGTAAATAAAAGCTTGCAGGACTATTTGCCCTTGACTTATAACCCTGGGAACTAGAGTGAACTTGCTTAATTCAATTCTTCTTTCACACTATTGAGAAGTTTACTTCCTGGTAAGCAAAAGCTCTCAACACTATTCTATTTTTGTCACCTTTATTGTCTACAGACTTCCAAAGCACAAAGGGGTTTATACACTTGATTTTCCCTGGAGCTATATAAAGCTGCCAGAACCTTGGTTTTATGATCTCTCTTGTGTGAATTATAAGAGTCTATTTACTGTGCCTTAACTATCTACCTGCTAGTGATAACCTTTGAGAGGTCACTGCTCTTTCATAAGCCTTGACATTACGTCCTTGAGAACAGCCAAATCTACCGTTATTGTGCAATGGTAAAAACCAGTTACATGTTGGAGACTAATGTGCAGAGAAAAGACTAGAATAAGGCCAAAAAATGATAGGTTGGTCTTTTACTCAGTTCTTTTTTTTACCACCCATTCCTAGGGTTGTGTTCATGACCTTGATATCCCTAGTAACTGCACTGCATCCCAACCTCAGCTTGGAGCCTCCCACACTCTCACCAGCACCCCTCATCTGCCATCTCACTCACTTGAATACACCCACTGCAGCAACTACGTGATTGGTTATCCTGCAAGCAGCTGACTCATCCACTTCCTGATTACCCCACTCAGTTGCTCCCCCATCTCCTTACTCAGCTTAGATCCAAACTCCTACATTGTAGTCAATTATCCTTTCTCACTTCCTCTAGACTCACCTAGTGAAGACCCAGCCGTCATTAAACCCTGCTGTCTTCTATGCTGTGCTTGCACCAAGAAGCTGAATATTTTGGAACACAAATAAACTGTTAAAAACAAGACAACAGGTGCAGAATGGAGTCACTTATGCTAAGCCCTGTGTCACCACGCCTAGATTTAACACCTATGGAATGCAGGGTCTTAGCTCCCGCTCCTCACACATGAACACAGGATATGGCGAGGCCAAAAAGGAACAACAGAGCCATAGATAGTGGAGTCATACCACTATATTCTCGATGGCGGCTGGTCAAGACACAAAAACAAACATCTACCAGTATCCCAACAGGGGGTCTTCCTGCACCCCAGTCTCGCTGGCGGCCAGACAAGACACCGGAAGTAGGATCCACACGATCTGCAATCTGCCATCCACGGTTGCTAACCCCACTTGCTAACTGCAACCCGCCATCTGCTTCTCTGTCAACCAACCAACCCCCTAGCATAGCCACGGCAGTTATATTAATGGCTAATGGCTAACTGGTAACAGTTAATGGCCACCCAGCCTCAGCGGATGGCCATCTGATTACAGCTGATGGCCATATAATAACCAAGCCAGCACCTTTCCACGTGAGGCCGAGAGCCAGGAAACTGCTCTCTGGGACTCTGTCCCCACAACCTAACAATTAGTTTCAGCCTTTCCCAGGAATGGAATCTTCAATCAGTCAATCTGGAATTATTGGACAGCACTAGTGAAACAATCTGCTTGATAGACTCCTACTGCACCAAGAGTAAAACTTCTTTGTTCTACTTTCTCCTGCCTATGGAAGTCTTTCATGTTGTACAGCTCCTCAGATCTCCTTTCAATCTACTAAATGGGATGCTGCCCCATTCTTGAACTATTGAATAAAGCCAATATGATCTTTAAAATTTACGCAGTTGAATTTTATTTTTTAACACAACAAACAACCTCAATGATGCAGAGTGAATTTGTGAACACAAATTTCAGATGGGTGTGAAATACTCTCTGGAGGAAATTTCCTGTGATGCTTCCTTTCCCACTCTCTGAAAGAAGCCCTGTCTCATGTTGTCCTCTCTCTTCAAACTGCCTATACTCTCTTCCCTACCCTCACTCTCAGCTGATGAACCTGTCTCAACTGACAAAAAGAGAAGCAATGATAAGGAATGTCCTCATCCTCCAAGTACCAAATCAATCAGCCTCTCTGCCTCAGACTTCTCTACCTCCTCTTCTGTTCCTACAGATGGAGTGTCCCTGCTCCTATGTCCTCCACGGGGAAACTCCTCCACTGGGCGCTCGATCCCATCGCGTCCTGCTGCTGCTGTCCTTCCAGCCTTCGGAAGAGCTTCACTTTTGCAATTATTCCCTCTTCTTCCTATTGGAGCTGAGTTTTAAACTGCAAGTAGCTCTCTGCCTGGAAGGCAAGTCCTTCTCCAGAGCCCTAGGCATCAGCTCTATGACTAGAGCTGATTATTGTTGAATCATTTTCTAGCCATCAAGGAGGAAAAACTTTTCTGTTACCCTCTTATGTCAAGTAATTGAGGTTTTGTGAATTACACACACACACACACACACACACACACACACACACACACACACACACACAGATTAGCAAGAGAAAAGACCGGAGTTCACAGAAAAATGTGATTTAAGCAGCAGGTTAGAATTAAGGACTTATATACCATTTTAATAGGGGAAGGGGAGAGGCAGAAGGGCACTCATGAGAAAACAAATGACTTTTAGGTAAAATAAATAGGCCCTTAGGAGAATACATGGGAGATATGGTAGTTCTGTGAAAACGTCTGTGACAATCTTCCCTGGTTGTGAAACTCCCCAATCTCCTTGTGAGATGATTTATGACAATTGGGTTTTTTGGGAGGCTCTGCTTGAGTGGATAAAGAAGTTCACTAAAAAGCCTATTATTCTCAAGTGCCTTCAACTGAAAATAATTTTTATGCTACAGTGGCATCGTGGGGACAGAGTCCCAGAGAGTAGTTTCCAGGCTCTCGGCCTCACATGGAAAGGTGCTGGCCGGGTAGTAGATGGCTGTCAGCTGTGGCTAATTGGCCATCAGCTGTAACCAGTTAGCCAATTGGCCACTGATATAACTGCCATGGCTGCGTTGGTTGGTCAGTCGGTTGGGTGGCAGGCAGAGAAGTGGACAGCAGGTCGCACGTTGTGTGGCTCCAGCCTCCAGTGAGACTATAGTGGTATGACTCCCCTACCTATGGCTCCGTGGGAGTTCCTTTTTGGCCTCACCATGTCCTGCGTTCTTATGTGGGGAGCGGGACCAGAGACCCCGCAGGCCGCCCCGCTCAACAAATGGCGCAGCGAGCAGGGTCCCCCGCACGACAGGCACATTCTTCACCCCTTCACAGCGTTGTGCTGAATCACTCTCATTGGCATACAAACACTCCTATCTTAAACAACCTTTCCACCTTTATCACAACCCTTTCCATCTACCACTGCATTTCTCAACTCTCCTTCACAGGAGCCAGAGGGATATTTTAAAAATGAAAATTAGATCCTGTCAGTCTCTTAATTAATTTACTCAGGCCTCTCATTGCACTAATCATAAAATGCAAACTCCTTTTCCTCTTTTGCAAAGTTCTACATGATGTGGTCTCTGCCCGCTTCCCTGGTCACATTTAATCCTTCTCTCATCAGAACAACTATGTCTTCCATAGAAACTAAACATAGAACCCAATTTCTTTGAGACTTATGAACAGTAGACATAAACAATATTTCTTTGGGACAGATGTGTAAGAGACAACGAACTAAAGGAGATTTACTAATCCAATACAATTGGGACGGCTATTTGAAAGTTGTGCCTTGAGTGTATTAAAGGCTATCTTACTGGCATGACAGAGTTAATGCAGCCCCTTTGGGTCACCCAGTTATTTGACTTTTCATGGTCAGCCCCTTGGTATTTAGAAGGGCCAAGTAACTGCCTGATTTTCAAACAGCAAGGAACTGTCTGCCATGGAAGGCACAGTCCTGCACCAGAGCCCTAGGGCTTTGGCTCTGTGAACTGCACACAACTTCCTTATCCTCCTGGGGTAGCTCATGCCCAACCCGTCTGCAGGGCCATAGGGACCAAGAAGCACGCAAGCTTGCAGCATAGTCTGTACCTGACACAGAGCCCACTGTTACTATGGCAACACAGCCTTCTGAGTTAATCAAGTAAAGTGTCCAAGAATATTCCCAACAGCTGTCTTTATGTATATGCCACTTTCGGACCACAAAGAGGCCAGGACGCATTGTTCCTCTTTGTTAGTGGTGGTTATGAAATGCAAACATTACCTAGAATTTTACCACCACCTAGATTCTACAATTGATATTTACTATGTCATATCCTTGAAGTCATTCATCCACTTAATTTATATTTCAAAAATCTACACACGTAAGACCAGCACATACTTGTACTCAGTATTTGATGGTAAAATGTAAATCTGTTATAAGTACAATAAAACATAAATTCTGCATACCCATGCACTCCTTGAATGTGGATTCGTCAAAATGACTACCAGCAATATGTCTATTGTCTCAAATACGCACGCACATGTAAATGGGGGTGCTTGTGAATGCAACGTCCCCATATAAAATCTCCTGGAGTGAGAAGGGACGGGGACAAATGGGCAGGGTTCTGGGCCATACAAATGAACTCTAGTATCTGCTTCAGCCTACCTTTAACCAGGACAGGAAAAGCTTGATGGCATCAATGGGGAATCCTGTGTCATGTTTCCTACAGAGGGAAGAATATGGGGGCATTCTCTAGAATTGGTAGACTATGTCTGTATAGGACTGATTTGGGCTCAGGGGAAGAATATGGCCTGGAGTTCCCCTACTCAGTCATAGGGACACTACCATATCCTCCATGTAGTCCTAGCTCTTAAACT
The DNA here is from genome assembly GCF_004115265.2 of Rhinolophus ferrumequinum. NCBI lineage: Eukaryota > Metazoa > Chordata > Mammalia > Chiroptera > Rhinolophidae > Rhinolophus > Rhinolophus ferrumequinum. The sequence goes on from NC_046288.1 coordinate 41,442,780, forward strand.
CAGTACCTGGAGTTTTACTTTTCCATGTGCTACTATGGCACTTTTAATTTATCTCCTTGTTACACATTAATGTCCCATTTTAAAGAAAATTAGTTTCAGGTGTAAAAAACATTGCAATAGTTAGACATTTATCATTTCTATCCCTCACACAGTGATAACTCCCCCTCCCCCAATCTACTACCCCTCCGACATCGCACACAGCCATTACATTTCCACTGTCTCTATTCCTAATGCTGTACTCCACTTCTTGTAAATATATATATATGTGTGTGTGTGTGTGTGTATATATATATATATATATATATATATATATATATAATTATAGTTGACATTCATTATTGTTCAGCTTCAGCTTCAGGTGTACAGTGCAGTGATCAGGCATCTACATCATCCCAGAGGTGGTCTCCCTAATGAGACAAGTATATATCGTATACCCCACAAAATCTTTACAACATTATTGATTACATTCCCCAAATTGGCTTTCGTATCCCTGTGGCAATCTTGTGGTTACCGACTGTGCTTTCTAATCCCCCACCTTCCCCCTTATCCCCACCCCCCCCATCTAGCAACCCTCAGTTTTCCTCTATGTCTCTAAGACTGTTTCTGATTAGTTCGTTCATTTATTCTTTTCTTTAGATTCCACATATAAGTGAGATTATATAGTGTTTGTCTTTTCTCTGTCTGACTTATTTCACTTAGCATAATGTTCTCTAGGTCCATCCACATTGTTGCAAATGGTAAGATTTCATCCTTCTTTATGGCTGCGTAATACTCCATTGTATAAATGTACCACAGTTTCTTAATCCAGTCATCTACCGATAGGCATTTTGGTTGTTTCCATGTCTTGGCTATTGTGTATAGTGCTGCAATAAACATAGGGGCGCATAAATTTTTTTGAATTAGAGTTTTGGATTTCTCCGGATAGATACCTAGGAGTGGAATTGCTGGGTCATAAGGTAGTTCCGTTTTCAGTTCTTTGAGATACCTCCATACTGTTTTCCATAGTGGATGCACCAATCTGCAATCCCACCAACAGTGCACAAGGGTTCTTTCTTCTCCACATCCTCGCCAGCATTTGTTGTTTGTTGATTTATTGATGATAGCCATTTTGACTGGTGTGAGACTGTATATCATTGTGTTTTTTATTTGTGTTTCTCTAATGATTAGTGAGGTTGAGCATTTTTTCATATGTCTGTTTGCCATCTGTATGTCCTCTTTAGAAAAATGTCTCTTCATATCCTCTGCCCATTTTTTAATTGGGCTGTTTGTTTTTTTGGAGTTGAGTTGACTGAGTTTTTAAATAAATTTTGGATATTAACCCCTTATCAGATATATCACTGGCAAATATTTTCTCTCATTCAGTAGGATCCCTTTTTGTTTTATTGATGGTTTCCTTTGCTGTGAAAAACTTTTTAGTTTGCTGTAATCCCACATGTTTATTTTTTCTCTTATTTCCCTTGCCCGAGGAGATTAATGTCCCATTTTGGACATTGTTTCCTAGCAAGCCTAGCCACAAAGCTACAAAGGGAATTCCAGTTTTCTGGCAAGCTTTAAATGCTCCACACATAATCTCAATAAATATTCCAGTGGTTGGGGACCATTGGGCTACCAAAGATTTGACTACTGTGTTGATATTGGTTAGAGACTTGGCCATGAAAGAGATTTACATTTGAAAACGGCACACAGGTTCTGAAAGTGGAGGCGGGTGGGGCGGGGTCTCTTCCCAGAGAGAATTAAATCTCTTTTAATTTATAATTTGCCCATTTAATTTTGTATTTGCACCGTGGTACAGTTCAAGTGGCTGAATCAGTAAGATGTCTGCCAAATCCTTTAGCAAGCAATATGTAAATATGCAATAGTCAACTATAATCAAATCACTTTTCTGTGCCAGAGGAATGCCCTTCAGGAATGCTACTGTATTTAGGAGTACAGCTTTCTTGTGAGCACGCCCAGGACTGCCTAAGGACCTACGCTAAAGACTTGTGTCATTTTACATTTTTACCAGGATTTTGTGTTGACCTTTTCCCCTCTACCCCTGTTCACTTTAGGTGAAAGTGATCTGTCCCTTTTGATAAAGTCATGTTAACTCTTAAAAACAAACAAACAAGTACACTAGATATATAGAAGATGCCCTACTCAAACTAGTAACAAATGAAATGCACATACACTCCAATAGACTGGAGAAATGGGAGGTGGAAAGTTAGGGATGGGGACTCATAATTATGGACATATGTCCAGATAACTCTTATAGTCCTCCTTGCAGCCCTGCTACTTTATGCAGTAGTTTTGATTTGATGTAAATCCATGTTTCTAAGTTCTTTCTCTAACAATATTGATGAGAGGTTATTTATGCAACCTTATGGAGCTCACTTTAAGGAAGAAATTATCGACTTAAAATATGGAAACAAAAATATGTTTTTTTCTTCAACTAGCTGTTAAATAAGCTAACTTTGTTTCTTCCATGTAACAACCCTAACAATAAAAAACTTTGGAAAACACTTATTTTCAACTGCAAAAGAGCATCCTTTGAAATCTCTTTCATGTAGCACATAGTAACATTTGCAAAATTTTCCTTAAACAATTTTCTTGTCTAAGAAAAACCTGAGAGTCAACAAGGCCTTCTTTTTTTTGGTAAATGTTCTATTAGAGGATGGTTTGTTGGGCTTTTCGAATGTCCTGATCATGCCCAGTCCCATTTTATAACTGATTGCATTGAGAACATGCTTGGCTCTTTGTATAGAAGACTAAGTTTGATTGTTGGTTCCTGCTTTGCTGATGCAAGCTACACTACAGATATATTTATTATTTAGATACAGATGAACTATGACTTGTGAAGACAGTTATTGTGTGGACTATTGCATAGAGGGTGGGTTAGGAAGATTCTTAGGGAAAACTGTGCAGGGGTCTCACTGTAGTAGTTCTGTATCTTTTGAATAGCCCTGTAGTTGTACTAGTAGATTCCCTAAGAAAGGGAGGAGGAAGGAATAGAGAACTGAGTACTTATATGTGCCAGACATTCTGCTAACAGGACTGCATAAAGGCTTTTCCTTTTTCTCCATTTTATGCCTAATTGACTCCTAGTCTTCCTTCTGATGTCACCTCAAGTATTACTTCTTAAGTGGAGCTTTGACCAAATCTCCTTATTATAAATTCTTAGAGCACTATGAACCTCTCTTCATAATGTCAATCATAGTTGCAACTTATCATTTACGTGTGATTATTTTTACCAATGTCTTTTTCCTCAACTAGCCTGTAGATTCATGAGGGCAGTGCTCTTGATTGGTTTTGCCCATCATTGTATCCACAGTACCTACCACAGGGCTCACACACATCAGGTGTTTAATAAATATTTATTGAACAAATGCATGGTTAAGAATTTGAGTTTATAGTCAGACAGTCCTAAACTTGAGTCCCACTATAGTAGGTTGAATAATGACCCCAAAGGATATGAGGTTCTAAACACTGGAATCATGAATGTTACTCAATATGGAAAGGGTTCTTTGTAGATGTAAGTAAGGATCCTGACATGGTGAGATTATCCTAGATTATACAGGTAATCACTATATGAATTCACAAGTGTCCCTACAAGAGAGAGTCAGAGAGAGAATTGACACAAACAGAAAAAGGGAAGGCAGTGTGACCATTTGGAGTGTTGCATAACTCTGGAACGCAGCAGCCACCAGAAGCTGGGAAAGGCAAAGAATAGATTGTTCCTAAGAGCCTCCAGAAGGAGCGTGGTTTTGCCAACAACTTAATTTGGGCACAGTGAAACTGAGTTAAAACTTCTGGTCTCCAGAACTGTGAGAGAATAAATTTCTATTGTTTTACACCATTAAATTTGTGGTAATTTGTTACAGCAGCCCTGAGAAATGAATACACCTGACTTTACAAATTATTAGACAGGCTGTGTGATCTTGGGCAAGTTATTTAACACTTTGGAGTCTATATCCTCATCTCTAAAGTAGGGACAATCACATGAGCCCTCTTGGGGTTATTGTCAGGGTTAAATGTGGTAATATGTGTAAAGTGCATAGCAAATAGTAGTTACCATATTTTAAGTGCTTGAAAAGAATAATGTTACATTTTAAGAATATTTAACAAAATTTATCTTCTTTAATTCTCATGGTTCTATGACATGGAGTACCATATCTCCTCATTTTACAGGTGAGAAAACAGGCACAGGGAAGTTAAATAATTTGCCCAAATTACATGGTCAAAGTGAAAAATATTATGAGGATAATACTTTTAAAATATTTTTAGATGTGTTTTTTTATATTCTGGGTATCTTATTGCCCTGGGACACCCTGTCCATAGGCATAATGGTTTCAGTGTTTCAGGGGGAAGAATAGATATGAATTAGAACAAAGAAGTGACTGTCAAATGAGATTTCTGAGTCTTTAGCACAGGATTAATTTTGAAAGCTATGCTTTGTCAAGTGAAAAAGGGTTTTAAAATTTCCTTCAATATGCATTAACTTATTATGAAACAGAATTGGTGGATATGAAGTCTCCCCTGATTGAAAGAACACAAAAGATATGAACAAAATCTTTGCCATAAGGGAAGAGAAGAAGGAAGCTGGCTACTTCGGACCCAGAGGATTATGGGAAAGAAGAGAGAGATGACAGTAGTGGAAGGGAGTATCTTGAATCCAGAAACCTGACTTTCCATTCTGAACCCTGCCCTATTGTTGCTGTTCATCCAGTTACAACTTTTAGAGTACCTACTCCTCTAAGTCCTAAGGAATAAAGTTTGGTGGAGTATTAATGGCTTTCCTAATTTGAATTAACATGGCCTAGAAGATCTTATATGATTTGCTCTTGTGTCAAGATTTTTACATAAAATAAACCCAAATAGTGGCTTATTTTTCCTCATTAGTCCAGAAGCAGGCTATCCAGGACTGGTGCAAGTACTTGAGGAAGTCATAAAAGACTCAGGCTCCTTCTTGCATCCTCTTCTGCCATCCATAGATGTGGCTTTTGTCTTTATGGTCTCAAAATGGCTGCTCCTTCTCTAGGAATTGTGTGCTCCTTTCCAGCAGGAATAAAGGAGGGAGGGGAAATGGCAAAGTGTTAATAGTTTCTGCCAAATGAGCCCTTTTTCACCAGGAAAATAATAGTCTTCCCAGAGACCCACCCGGTAGGCTTCCACTTTCATCTCATTGGCCAGCAAGGGTCATATGGCCCCTTTAGCTACAGGGAACATAGGAAGGTAAACTTTTAACTGGACACCTTTCTACGTGTGTCATAGAAGAAGGGAGGATGGATAAACATATTGGGAAGCAGTTATTTGAGTCTCCCATGCTTCATCGAAGATCACGATTCCCCTGGCTTACTACTATGCTTTAGCACATTGACCTTTCTGTTCCTTGATTATGGCCAAGGTCTTCCCCACCTCAGAGATTTTAACACTTACAGTCCTCTCTGCCTGGAATACTCTTTGTGGGGACAGAGACCCAGGGAGCAGTTTACAGGCTTTCGGCCTCACATGGAAAGGTGCTGGCTCGGGTAGTAGATGGCCATCAGCTGTGACTAATTGGCCATCAGCTGTTACCGGTTAGCCATTAGCCACTAATATAACTGCCGTGGCTAAGCTAGCAAGCGCGGATTGTGGATTGCAGTTAGCAAGTGAGGTTGGTTGGCAGAAAAGCGGATGGTGGGTTGCGTATCATGTGGCTCCTGCTTCCTGTGTCTCCAACCCAGCTGCCAGCGAGACTATAGTGGTATCACTTCCCTATCTATGGCTCCGTGGGTGTTCCTTTTTGGCCTCACCATGTCCTGCGTTCTTATGTGGGGAGCGGGACCAGAGACCCTGTATGACACCCTGCATGACAGTCTTTCCCTGCTTATCCAGTGGCTGGTAGCTTCATGTACTTACGTACCTCTCAAATGCCACCTCCTCAGGAAATCCTTCTTTGATACCCTCCCCTATAATCTAAAGTAGTCACTCTTGCTTTAGTTATTTTCCAGAGAAAGTTGTCTATTTTCTTCATAGCACTTCTCCTAATCTGCAATTCTTACTTATTTATAGATTTTCCTCCCGTAGAAAGTAAGCTTCATGAAAGCAGGACCTTTTCCATCTTGTTCACAACTGTCTTCCTGTCACCTACAGCAGTGCTTGGTAAATAGTAACTAGTGAATATTTGATGTATAACAAACTAAATGGAAAAAGGGAGAATAGAATTCTTACTCTTATTTTTAGCATACCTATCAGTTCCAGTAATCACATACATTGCTTTCCTATTTAAACATATTTCTCAGCATCTTTTGCCAATCTCACCAATTATGATACCCGTAAAGTTGGTATGTGGTTTCCAAATAAAAAAATGAAATAAAAACAAAAGGCTTCACTTAACTTCTGATGACACCCATTTAATTTGGGATATGGGTAAATGGATAGTTATATAAAACAGTGAATATTTGAGATTGCATTTCGGTTTTTCCCAGCAGTCAGCTGCAGCACACACTTACCAGGTAAGTTTCTGCAGATCTGGGAGTACAGTCCCTGAGAGGAGGAACCTGGGAGACTCAGCTGTCTGAGCTAATTGTGGTGCAGTCCCAGTGCCATGGAGTTGGTTTTGTTTGCATAGTTGTGTAGGTCTTTGAACTAAGTCCTCTGCAACCTCCCTTAAGGAATGTAGAGTTAGAAGACCAGGCTCAAAGAACTTCCTATGAGAACTCCTTTCTGTTTTTTCCGTTCTTGGATCAGAGGTTTTGTGATTCAGTGACTTACTCCTTTCCTTCCTAATGATTGTCAGCAGACTTTAAAATGAGCTCCACCTTTTAAACAGAACCTGCCTAATACATTTCCAGTTTAAGCAGAGCTTGATGGCTGTCAACAACACCAAGAGCAAAATTTATCTGATCAGAGGAATCAAAGTCCAGATATTTTTTAAAAAGCAAGCATTTTAATGATAGCTTCACTACCCAAAAGAATTGTCAAAGATAAAGCTGCATACCAGTTAAAGCTGAAAAGACACATTTTATTCAGTAATACTACTACATGAACTGAATTCAACTTCCCTGAAACAGAAGGCTGGAGATTTTTTAAAGGGTGTAGTGTGTAAAGGGAAAGGCACTGACAGGTGTCAAGGGGGTCGGTGAGTGATCCATGTGACTAGGCCATCTGGGTTTCTTACTTGGCACTTATGAGGAGAAACAAACTTCCGTCTTCATGACAGGAGGCAGTACTGCAATTCGAAGAAAGGAGCCCAGAAAGGAGTGAGGCCCTTATCCTTCCACAGGGACGGGGAGCAAGCTCAGAGTGATATTCCCTGAATGCTTGCATTTCAAAGATAGGTGCTCTCAGGTCCTTGAGGAAACAGTTCTGGGTCACAGATTTATGGCACGAAGGGCAGAGAAAGGATACGTAATTGCAAGCTTTCTAAGGACACTGCTCTAAGAGAGGGGTTCTGGGCCTATGACCAGGTTTTGCCTGGAATAAACAATTAAGTCTCCTGGTGGTGTTGAATTTTTCAAGGTAGACATTTTAAGGGGGGTGGAAGTTTGGGGCAGATGCTGGGATCATCCCAGGGGCAAGGCCGTAAGTTGCTAGAAGCCATTGTCGAGTTTGGTCAAGTCTCCTCGTAGGGAGGTTTGGATGGAGTCGTTCTTTGGTAAGAGTTTCCCCCTCTTCAGAACTGTAGTTTGATTAATCTGGATTTTAAAACGGTCAGTTTTAAAACTGTCTATACCACACCACTGCAACAGTGCATTATGTACTTAAGTTTAACATTTACCACATTAATAAGGTAATAATTATAAAAGATAAAATCCAAGTTACAGACTATTTTGGACAATCTGAATTTCCAACTTTCAATTTGGCTCGTTTTTGCCTCGAGTTCCTCCTGGCTGTGTGCCTATTTCGCAGCTGGTTTACTCCTCCACGGGTTTGTCAGGACCATAACCCACAAAGCCTTCCTTAAAATTAGCAACTGCAGCAACTTGGTAAAAGAGGAAGAGAAAAAACCTCAGCTCCATTGGTTTTAAGTCTCTTGTCTACCTCCTTTTCCCATAACCCCATAACCCCTTACTCAGCGGTCACTAAGACGCGCGTGGTTCACTATACCGGCTGCCTGTAACCGTTTCTGGCCTGAAGAAATAGGCCAACAAACTTCTCTTAATTCCCATTCATGTTCCTTCTTTCCCCTTCATTTCCGAGTCTTTTCCCCCCCCACTTTCTCCTTTTTCTTCCGCTCTGCCCGCGCCTCGCTCTACGACCCCTGCGCAGACTAGAAAGCAGAAGTCAGGCGCTCGGAAGCCGGTCTGGTCTTTGCTTTGCGGCACAGCCGTAAAGCGTCGTCACGCACCAGGAACGTCAAAGGGTCCGGGTCACTGATCCCGGCAGCTGGGGCTGGGAGCGGTGGCGCTCCTTGGTGATCTGATTGCTTTCGTCGCCCTGAGGGAAAAGCTGGACTGTTATTTTAGGAGGACTCCTGGTCTCTGTGTATTTAGGAGATAGACCTAACCACTCCCTCTCGGGATCGGGAGGGCGGCCGGGTCCTAGTAACCCCTAGGTACCCGGGGACGGGGCTGTGGGGCAGGCGGAAGCTGCGGGCTCAAGCTAAGAGCGGCCTCTACATGAAGCCGCCCGCGGGACGCTGATGGCCAGACGCATCCTGGGAAAGACGTTAGCCACGGTGTCTCTCTCTGTGGCCTTGACCTCTGTGACTGTCACGTGCTCGGTCTGTAGCAGCATTCCGGAGTGCAGGTATACACCCCTTCCTAGCGCTGGCTTCTTCCAAGACCGAAGGTTGCTGTGGGAACCAGCTTCTGGTCTCGCGGATTCTGTAGGCTTTGCTTGCGTTCCGGTTTTTACAGCCATATACGTACACATTTTCAAAAAGGCTCAAGATGTTTTATCTGCCCTTTGAGGAAAACTACTGATAGTGATCTTTCTTGATCTCTGATGTTGAAATTTGCAATCCTCCGTATGTCTCCAACATATTGTCCACAGTTGTTTGGGTGTGGATTTGCCCCTTGCTGTTTTTTTTCCCCTGGTTAATACTTAAAACATGATTAAAGTTAATACATGCACACAGTTTAAAAATGTGGACAGTATAAATGGTGTAAAATGAAAAGTGTTAAGTTATCATTCCTTCTCTCAACCTCTACTTTTGATGTTTTTATTATCTACCTCTTTTTCTTGATATGTCAACTCTGGATAAATTTAGGGATTTATGGTGTCTCACACTGCCTCTTATTTTTATTCTCCTATTCTTTGGTTTTTATTCTCCAAGTTCATTGTTAAGGAAATACCGTGGCTACTGAATTACTCATTCAGAATTCAGTCCTGTGCTTTCTGTTAGTCATCTTTTCTATGGAACTGTAAATTTTGACAAGAACCTTTTCATTCCCTAAATGCTCTAAGAGCAGACTTAAAAAAAAATTATATATCCAGTTCATTTTTTTGTTAGTTTCAGGTGTATGAAACCACTTAGTGATGAGACATTTATATACCTCACAAAGTGATAACCCCAGTAAGTCTATTACCTGACACTGTACATAGTTATTACAATATTATTGACTACATTCTCTGTTGTGCTTTGTATCGCTGTGGCTCTTTAAAATTATAGTTGACTTTCAATATTATTTTATATTAGTTGCAGGTGTACAGCACAGTGGTTAGACATTTATGTAATTTATGAAATGATCCCCCTCGATAAGTCTAGTATCCATCCGACACTATACATAGTTTTTACAATATTACTGACTGTATTCCCCATACAGTGCTTTACATCACTGTGACTCTTTTGTAACTAACAGTTTGTACTTCTTAATCCCTTCATTCTTCTCACCTAGCCCCCTCCGATCTAGTGACCATCAGTTTGTTCTCTGTATCTGTGAGTCTGTTTCTGTTGCGTTTGTTCTTTTATTTTGTTCTTTATATTCCACATATAAGTGAGATCATATGGTATTTTTTTTCTCAATCTGGCTTATTTCACTTAGCATAATACCCTCTAGGTCCATCAGTATTGTCACAAATGGTAAGATTTCATTCTTTTTTCATAGCAGAGTGATAATGCATTGTATATATGTACCACAGTTTCTTTATCCAGTGGTCTGTTGAAGGGTATTTCAGTTGTTTCTATATATTGGCTATTGTAAATAGTACTGCAGTGAACAGAGGGGTGCATATATCTTTTTGAATTAGTGTTTTGAATTTCTTTGGATAAATACCCAGGAGTGGGATTGCTGGGCCCTGAGGTAGTTTTATTTTTAATTTTTTGAGGAACTTCCATACTGTTTTCCATAGTGACTGCATCAATTTGCAATCCCACCAGCAGTGCACAGGAGTTCTCTTTTCTCCACATCCTCGCCAGCATTTGCTTGTTGATTTCTTGATAATGGCCATTCTGACAGGTGTGAGATGATATCTCATTGTGGTTTTTATTTGCATTTTTCTGATGATTAGTGAACGTTGAGCACCTTTTCATATGTCTATTGGCCATGTGTATGTCCTCTTTAGAGAAACGTTTATTCAGGTACTTTGTCCATTTGTTAATTGGATTGTTTGTTTTTTTGGTGTTGAGTTGTATGAGTTTTTTATAAATTTTGGGTATTAACCCCTATCAGATGTATCATTGGTGAATATCTTCTCCCCATTCAGTGGGTGTCTTTTTGTTCTGTTGATGGTTTCCTTTGCTGTGCAAAGCTCTTTAGTTGTTGTAGTCCCATTTGTTTTTTTTCTTTTGCTTCCCTTGTCTGAGGGGATATATCAGTAAAAATATTACTAAGGGTAATGTCTGAGAGTTTACTGCCTATATTTCCTTTTAGGAGTTTTATAGTTTTGGGTCTTACATTTAAGTCTTGAATCTATTTTGAGTTTATTCTTGTACGTGGCGTAAGAAGGTGGTTCAGTTTCATATTTTTTGCGTTTACCTGTCCAGTTTTCCCAGCACTATTTATCAAATAGACTGCCTTTACCCCAGTGTATATTCTTGCTTCCTTTGTCATAGACTAAATGACTATGTAGGCATGGGTTTATTTCTGGGTCTTTATTCTGTTCCATTGATCAGTGTGTCTGTTTTTATGCCAATACCATGCTGTGGCCTTGTAGTATACTTTGATATCAGGTAGCGTGATACCTCTGGCTTCGTTCTTCTTTCTCAGGATTGCTGTGGCTGTTTGGTGGTTCCATATAAATTTTAGGATTACTTGTTCTAGTTCTGTGAAAAATGCCATTTGTATTTTGATAGGAATTACATTCAATCAATAGATTACTGTGGGTATGGACATTATTGAAACTATATTAATTCTTCCTATACATGAGTATGGCATATGCTTCCATTTATTTGTATCTTCCTTAATTTCTCTTTTCAATGTCTTATAATTTTCTGAGTACAGGTCTTTTACTTCCTTGGTTAAATTTTTTCCTAGGTATTTTATTTTTTTTTTGATATATACCAAACTGTACATTACATCCCCATGACTTATTTATTTTCTAACTGGAAGGTTGTACCTTATGTCTACCTTTACTCATTTTGTACCTGTGGCAACCACCAATCTGTTCTCTGTACGTATGCGTTTTTTTTTTTTTTTTAGATCCACATATAAGTGACATCATATGGTATTTGTTTTTCTGTATCTGATTTATTTCAGTTAGCATAATGCCCTCAAATTCCATGTATATTACAGCCTGACTTTAAGTAATGTTACATTACGTTAGGTACAATGTAAGAACCGTATAACAGTATATTTCTATTTTCCAGTTATTCTTCCTTTTTGCTACTTTTGCCATACATTTTACTCATGTATATTAGATTGTAGACTGTTCTTAGAAATGTATTACTTCATGTAAACTTAAACAGTCTTGTTTTATATTTGTTTTTATTGTTGAATTTCCAATACAAGCTACCCTTCCCCAACTTTTGTGCTAGTAAAAGTAAACTTCTGTCCATTTTTCTCAACTAAAGTAAATCAGTGTAGGTTCCAATTAATAAGATTTACCAATATTTTCTGAATTTTCACATTTGAAAATAATCTTTCACAGATATTGGACCTTTATACTAATATGCATCAAATTTGAATTTTCTGAGTTTTAAGTCTTTGAAATTGAAAAGTATATTTTGGGGTCTTTGAATTATGTTCTTTAATTTTTGTTGTTGTTATTATTTATATAAAATATTTTCCTTTTTGTTTTTTTCCTCCCAGAAACTCATTTTCATCCTGTGGGTTTCATCTTACCTCCAACATCATGTCTGGTTCTAATGGTGCCAAAGAGAAGTCCCACAAAAAGGCTCGGACATCTCCTTACCCAGCTTCCAAAGTTCAGCGCACCAAGGTTCCTAATGAGAAAGTAGGCTGGCTTGTTGAGTGGAAGGACTATAATCCTGTGGAATACACTTCAGTCTCTGTCTTGGCTGGACCGATGTGGGCAGATCCTCAGCTCAGGTGAGCAAATTCGCTGGCATCAGCTGGGTGTAAGACCTTTAGAGAAGGTAATGGTTGTATTTATAAATTTTTATTTTGACAGCTGAAAAAAATCATTTTTATCTAGTGCTTGACTTTGTTAAAACTCAGTTTCCCTATTTGCTTGAATTCTTGCCAAAGTTAGACAGTCCATGTTCGTTTATTCTTCTGGGGGTTTTATGATGATCATTCCAAATAGGTTAATCTATTTTGCTATGGAGTTTTTTGTTTTTTGAAATGACAGCTGGTGGTAGTTGTTTTCATTTGTTTTGTCTGGTTAGCAATAGAACATCTATTGTGGTTATTTACATACACAGCTAGACTTGTATTTGAAGTGAAAGTATTTATCAGAAATTTTTTTCCAGATTGCTAAAACCAGGATGATAAAATTAGACCAGTGTGAAAAAATAGTAAAGGAATAGATAAAGGAGAGAGAGAAAAACAAAAAACTCAGGCAAAAATATGATTTGATGAAATTTATTGAAATGCTACATTGATTTGCATTTTATGTTTATGTTCCTTTTAATAAATACAATGATAGAGTTTTTTTAATGTACTAACTATGAGCTAGGCACTGTACTAAATGTTTAAAAGCACTATTTTATTATAACTATTCTGGAAGGCAAATAGGATTGTTATTTCTACTTTATAGAAAAACAAAACACACACAAAAAATGGAAGCACAGAAAGTTTGCCCTTTGCATATTGTAACAGAGCTAGTAGATGGAATAGCTTGGACTTGAGCTCTGACTCCAGAATTTGTGTTCTTAACTGCTGTGGTAAACTGCTTAGTCAAGGACAGTTTTATAAGTTTAATTTACTGGGTTTATTGTAAATAGTCCTCTTAAGGCATTATTTAATTAGTTAAGTAAAAAATTTGGCTAGTTGGATAGATCTAGTATTAGTTCCTTGGATTGTTAAACTTTACCATGGACTTATTGCTGTCACTTGAAACTACAGTTTCCTTATTTTATCCAAAGATGTTTTTGTAACTTTGTGATAGTACTTGGATTATTACTTAATCATGAAGCTGACCTATGGAGAAATTATAAGCTTTAAGTAAGTTCCATTTCCTCCTTTTAGAGGAAGTACGCATTTATACATACATTATACATACCCGTTATGCACAAATAAAATTAATGACAGGGATGCTACATCGTGTAAACAGAGGAAGATTGAATACTTTTCGTAGTTTTCATTCAATTTTTTAAAAGTTGAATTTACATCACCACCTAAATCAAGCTTTATTACTAATATTAATGCTTTAATGATAATTAGATTCATGCTTTTTAAATTTTAACAGTGAATTTCTAGAGTCCCAAAAGCATTCTAATTCTGGTTTTACAATTTCATGATTTTTACCATTATTTGTATTTGTGTGTTAGATGGAAGATTGGTTCGAAGTCTTGAGAGAATATGTGGATCATTCAAATTGGAAATTACTCCCAAAAGAGAGCACAAATATTTCTGTGCTCACTTACTGGAATTAAAGCAAGAAAAAAATTGAAACGTGTCAGAATTGCCCATGAACTGTCCAGTGCTATACAACTCTTTAGTCACTGACAGTGCTGTTATGTCAGTGATTTCTTTATCTATACTGGTTTTAAAATATTTTTGGGCGGCCGGATGGCTAAGTTGGTTAGAGCGCGAGCTCTGAACAATAGGGTTCCCTGTTTGATTCCCACATGGGCCAGTGAGCTGTGCCCCCCACGACTAGATTGAAGACAATGAGCTGCTGCTGAGCTTTCTGAGGGTTGGCCAGATGGCTCAGTTGGTTAGAGCTCGAGATCTTAACAACAAGGTTGTCGGTTCAATTCCCGCATGGGGTGGTGGGCTGTGCCCCCTGCAACTAAGATTGAAAACGGCAACTGAACTTGGAGCTGAGCTGCGCCCTCCACAACTAGACTGAAGGACGACTTGGAGCTGATGAGCCCTGGAGAGGCATACTGTTCCCCAGTATTCCCCAATAAAATAAAAATAAATAGTTTATAAAAAAAATTTTTTTTTGTTGCGGTATGATATAAATACAATAGAAATACACATTTATTTAGTGTGTAGGTATAGCTCAGTAAAAATTTAATCTTTATATAGCTCTGTAAATACTTCTTAGATTAAGATCTGGGACATTTCCAGTATATTATATCTATTTTAATCTACATTATATTTATTATGAAGTTTGTGGGGTGAATTCACTATTTTGTGGGTTTACTTTGATAAAAGTACTAATCAGTGTACATCTGAAGAAATTAAAATTACTTTGTGGCAATAGAAACATCAAGATATCAGAAGGAATCTTATTTTTGAACTACACAGGAACCAATAATTGCCATATTTTGCCCACAAACCATTCCTTCTTGCTAATAGTAATAGACTTTTTTTGTAGCGTGCCGGAGGAAGTCCAGTTTTTCTGTCGTTAGTCCTTCCCAGAGGGGTTATGATATACATTCTTGTAAGCTGTTTTGGTTAAGTGTTGGTGGTATTGGACATTATTTCTTATTTTATATTGGTATTCTCATTACAGTGAAAGTAACTTTTCTCCCAAGTTTAATGAAAAAGATGGGCAAGTTGACAGAAGGAGCCAGAATGGCCTATATGAGATTGAAAATGGAAGACCTAGGTAGGTATTGGGAAATATAATTAACATTTATTGAGTGCTTGTGTATGCCAGACATTGTAAAATAATTTATATATGTGATCTAATTAAATCGTCACACTAACTGTGGGTGGATTTTTCTAGTTCTATTTACAGATAAGGGGAGAGAATGTAAGCAATTTACATATAGTGAGTAAGTGGCAGAGGCAGGATTTGAATGTGTCTTTTTGTAACTCAACCTTCAAAGTAGAAATAATTAATTGAATAAGTTAACAGACAAAGGGTTGAAAGTTGTATGTTTGGTAGTTATTTATTAAATAGTAGAAGGAAGAATTTATCCAGCTCGTAAGAGTAAAAATAAAAATAGCCCAATCATTTAGCATCAAGAATCTTTCTGTACTTTTAAAAATGATTTTTCTGCACAACTCCAGAAGTTTCCGTTTTCCTTAAGTAGACATTATAAACGTTTGGAAGACGTGAAAATTAGCATTACCCAAATAAAACAGAGGAAGGGTCACAGATGGTTCTCACCTTGTAAAAATGTTGTAATTTGTATTCTTAGTTCCTCTGGGACTGGGAAATTGACAGTGCTGCTCTCACTGCAACCTGCTCCTTTAGTTTTGCAAAACCCTTTCTTTGGTCGGAACTTAGTTGCCTTTCCATGTTATTGAATCTTTCAAAGTCGAACACTCCTTGCATTTGACTTATTCCTTAGGTTCTTTTCTGGGTAAAATATATTAAAAGATATGTACATATGTAAAATGATAGGCAGCAAAAGCAAGATAATATGTTATTTTAGTCCAGTCTCTTGGACTAATAGAAACCAACTCTGGTTTGCTTAAGCAAAAAGTGAGCTGTGCTCTAGCACTATAGAATCTCAAGGAGCCCAAAGCAGAAATTCCGCTAACTTTAGGAAAGGGTGCAATAGGAAATCCACCCGGATTGTCTCTCTCCCTCATGTCTGCTTTTCTTTATACCTATGTTGCCTTCATTTCTCTTTCTCCACAAACACCTTTCTCTGCTTCTCAGGCTACATGATATTCTATATGTCTTTTCTAAAACTTTCAGTTTATAAGTTATAGGCTTGGTCATCTCTAAAACTAACATTCTCTCTCTTAATATTGGCTTTGATCATTTGTGTTCAGGGGTGGTTACATGGAATAAAACATAGTTACTGGCCACCCTGCCCCTCTTCCTGTGAATTTAAAAAGTAGAATTTTTGTTACCTGGCCAGATATCGTATTGTGCCTTTTTGTCTTTATCTGCAAGTCTTGCTGAAATATTTTTGAGTCTAGTACAAAACAATATAAAAATTCATTTAGCTTTAATAACAATCACTGGGAAGAATAGAATAAAAAGAGAGGGTAGAAAGAGAAATTTTGGCAAGTTATTTACTTTTACATACTGGGAGGACAAAAATATAATATTAATCAGGTAAGATCTCAGATTAGGGCATTTTACTGGTACATAATGATGAAATTTGAACATTTAAGGAATATTGATTGAAAGAAAATTACTCAGACATGAGTGTTGCTATGTTTATCTGACAGACTTTTTAATATTCAATAAATGGCATTAAGTTAAATAGTAAGTTGACATTTTTATAAATTTTTTTCTTTAAAATTTGAATACTTGAAGTCCTGAAATACTAAATAATATATACTACTGATAATAAATATTAAGAAGCCATTGAGGAAAAATGGACTTTAAAATGTAACAAAAAAATATTTTAATGGGAAAGGTTATAGGACAGTGGAGCAGAAAAAGAAGATGATGAGAAAGTGAAGCATGGGTGTCCTGAATCAATCATCACTGTTGTAGCCATAGATGATTAGGTATACAGCATTTCATCCTCCAAGATTTAAGAGTCCAATCAGGTTCCAGTGTGAATTTAGGAGTATAGGTGAAAACTGAAATAAATTCTTTTATTGTAGAACAACTTCGGAAATAAGGTCCTCCTCCTGGATCAAGTCCAAAGCTTAAGACATGCACAAAAGTTAAATAACAGTGAAAGGAAATACGTGCTTTTAGTGTTAGATATGTGATAGTCCTACTGCATTTGTGTGCAGATATGATTTTCCTCTTAGTGCTCTTATTACTTTTTATTGGGCCATATCAAGTTGGGTTAAAAGAGATGAACCCATTCAGTTAATTTTGTTTTTTCCCCCAGAAATCCTGTAGGGCGGACAGGACTGGTTGGCCGAGGGCTTTTGGGGCGATGGGGCCCAAATCATGCTGCAGATCCCATCATAACCAGGTAAGAACTAAAAAAACATTTCAGTAGTAAAGAGCTAAGCGATTGGAAAAATACAGATTGCAGTCATGTGTTTACATATACATGTACATACAAGGTGATATCAAACAATATGGTGAATGTTTAAATAAAAAGAATTTATTACAGTAAAAGACACATTGCCATTAATCCCCCTCAAAGTACTCCCCCTCGCTTCAAACACACTTATCCCATCATTCTTGCCAGTTTATGAAGCAGTTCTGGGAGTCCTCTTTCGTGAGTGTCTTTAGTTGCACTGCTGTGGCTGCCTTGATGTCCTCAATTGATTCAAAACCTTTACCTTTCACGGGCATTTTGACTTTGGGGAAGAGCCAGAAGTCGCTCGGTGTCACATCCAGTGAATAAGGTGGATGAGGACACACTGCAATGTTTTTATTTGACAGAAATTGCCATACCAGAAGCCATGTGTGACATGGAGCATTGTCATGATGGAGGATGATTTACAGCACACTTTAAAACACACCTTTTCTCAACTGTAGCTCACACCCGACTGACTGCACCGAACAGATTGAAACTTGTCACAAACAGTTACTAAGGTTCGATGCGCTGCTTCCCGTATTGAAGATCCCTGCCTTTCCGTTGGATAGCACTCGGCAGCAGCATTCACCGTAGTTTGTGATCAAAATGGAAAGGCTGTATGTCACTGTACTTATCAAACTGTCACTCTGGCTTATAATTGATTCACTTACATGTCTAGCTCCATTGCTAGACTATGAGCTCTTTCAGGGGAGGATTTGTGGGTTAGATATGGTCATCGGCTACTATATAAAGAAATTTGGCAACTCAAAGTTTATTTCATTGAGACTCCTGCAGAGCCGTGATTAGACAATAGGCTGTCTTTTTCGGTTTAGTATGGAAGTTCAAAATCTTTATCTTTGCGTAAGAGAGTATTAGAACAATTCTTAAAATTGGGAGTGGGAGGGTAAATATGGTTGGAGTTGGGAAGAGGAGATTTATCAGCATCTCTGGGAAGAAAGCTGTGATTCGAAAAAGTGCATTCTGAAATTATCATTGCCTTGATACTTTTTTAAAAAAACATATACAATTCAATTCAAAATAATAAAATTAAAGGATAGAGTGAGATTTTTTTTTGTTTAAATCAAAGAAGGGCATAAAGATTGAGAAGTACTACTTTTTTTTTTTTTCCTTTTTGGTAAGGAGGGCTCAGCTCACAGTGGCCCATGTGGGGATTGAACCGGCAACCTCAGTATTAGCAGCACCACGCTCTAACCAAGTCAGCTAACAGGCCACCCCCAAGAAGTACTACTTTTGAGACCAGTTGAACCTGTATCATATAACCTGCTTTTCTGATAACAGAGTGAACTGTTAAAAGCAAATACTACCGATCTTTCACACTACCTGTAATTCTTAAAAAGGATCCTTGGACTTTATTTTTAATTTTAATTTTTTTTTAACTTTTATGACCCGTCCTTTAAATTCTGTTCTGCTTTTAAATTTCTTTTTTTTTGATAGCATTTTAAAACTGTAAAAACTGTTTATATCCTGAATTTTCATTATGAAGAATACAATATCTTTGACAAAAAGGCCTAGTTTGTAACAGTGCTTATAGAATATTTCTCATATAAAACATTTTTTTGGTAAAAGTAGCTGATTTGAGGTACATTTATATGTACTCTTTATAACTTTGTTTCAAGCTTGAGATAGAACCTTTGTCTTTGTTCTAAATCAGTTATGCTCTTACATTACTATTTACAGGTGGAAAAAGGATAGAAGTGGAAATAAAATCACCCACCCCATTTCTGGGAAAAACATCTTACAGTTTGTTGCAATCAAAAGGAAAGACTGTGGAGAATGGGCACTCCCAGGGGTGAGCATTATAATTAGATCAAATTAATGTGTTAAGTTCTTTTTAGTTGCTTTATTTACTGCAAGGTTATTGTGTGTGGATCTTTTCTACTTCATTTATCCTCCATTCTTCCCCACTTCAATTAGTAATTCTTTTGTAATTCATCACTGCAATGAAGTGTCATTGCCAATATCAAGTATAGGATAATACAACAAGGCTTTTAGAATCTGAGTCTAAATCTAAAACCCTTGGGAAAGAACATGGATTTTGAAGTTAGATTTAGGCTTATGTCCTGACCTCTCCACTTAGAGCTGAGTGATGTAGATTTCTGGTCCTCATTTTTACAGTAAAGATCATCATATCTGCTTCATAAGATTGCTAGATATAACATACAGAGCAGCTGGTATAAAGTAGGTACTCATTATTGTGGGGTCCCATCTCAGAACTCAATATCTACTCCAAGCCCCAGGTAAGATTTTTAGCATTTTTTTGTTTTCTGATAACTTTAGATATAATAAAATAGATAACTTTTATTACTTACTGTTCCTTGTAGTTTTTAAAATTCCCATAATATCATCAGGAACAGTATACTTTTGTTGAGTTCATGTTAGTGGTATATTTGAAGTGGCTTTTAAAAATGTATATGTATGTGGCATGTTTAATATCATATTGTGAAATGGAGATAGTTTGATGAGCAGATGACATACCATTATCTGCAAGAATGATTTTTTTTCTTTGTGGGATAAAAATGGAACGGAAAGGAATATCTCAGTTCACTGTGATAAAAGCCCAGGCTAATTATTACCCTCCAAATAGTGAAACTTCACTCATGCTGAGTGCAAAGTGCAAAGTGCAATAATGATTACATCATAGGATTTTATATTTTTATTGTCATTTGAAATTTCTGATCAGTCAAGGGACTGTTGTCACTGATACAATTTTTATAGTCAGTCACCTAATCAGTATATTCCGAGTATCTGCCTTTTTTGTCAGCTAATAATTTTAGACATTAAGGATACAACAGCGACATAAACAAACATCCCTGTCCTCTTGGTGCTTACATTCCAGTGGGCGAGACAGGTGACATAAGATGTATTATTGTATGCTAGAAGGATATAAGTATTAAAAAAACTAAAGCAAGAAAGGGGACTAGGAAGTGTTTGAGAGTTTGCAGTTTTAGATGGGATATTTAGAGTTTCCCTGAGAAGGTAACATTTGAGTAAAGAACTGAAGGAGGTGAATGAGTGAATGATATGGCTATCTGGGGAAAAGCATCTTTGACAGAAGTAATAGCAGGTGCAAAGTTCCTAAGGTGGGAGTATGTCTGGTACATGCCAGGAGCATTGAGGAGGTCAGTAGGCTGGAATGGAACGAACAATGGGGAAAGTATCAACTTGCTGTATTCTTTCTTGCCTCCAGGCCTTCCTTCCTTAGCTTGCTTTTGTAAAATACTAGGAAAGCAGTCTGACTTGCTTAGTTCACCATAGGCTAACCTTGGACCAATTTCTGAACTCAAATATGTAAGATACCCCGATAGTCTGCTTCTACTACCTTGTTTCCCCAAAAATAAGACCAAGCCGGACAATCAGCTGTAATGCGTCTTTTGGAGCAAAAATTAATATAAGACCCGGTCTTATAAGGTCTTATAAGACCGGGTCTTATATAGTATAAAATATAATATATAGTAACGGGTATAATATAATATAATAAATATAATACAATATAATACCGAGTCTAATATAATATAATACCAGGTGTTATATTAATTTTTGCTCCAGAAGTCACATTAGAGATGATTGTTTAGCTAGGTCTTATTTTCAGGGAAACACAGTAGAAACAAATGGTTTAGAGAAGAACGTATGACAGAAGAATGGGGATCGTGATTGTGGGCAGATAGAACAATAATGCCTACTGCATCACTCAGTAAATATTTGTTGAATGAATTAAAGCCTATTATTACTATTATTATTTTAACAAAAATGTGACTCTTAGGGGATGGTGGATCCAGGAGAGAAGATTAGTGCTACACTGAAAAGAGAATTTGGTGAGGAAGCTCTCAACTCCTTACAGAAATCCAGTGCTGAAAAGAGAAAATTAGAGGAACAGCTGCACAAACTCTTCAGCCAGGAACATCTAGTGGTAAGAAATGGTAGTTCCTAGGATGATTTAGTTTTGTGGATTAGTGAAAATTACTTAAAGTTCACCTGGAAATCTGGTAGATCATTCTGAATAAAGTGAAATACTTGTATATTTGTAGTATATATACATAAAAACAACAAATTGTAGTAGATCTTCACTGTAAAATTTTTATGTAAAGTTTTATAGCCCAACTTTACGTTGATTATTACAGTTTTTCCTCTTAGTTTTTCTTTAGAGTAGGTGTGAAATAATGTGACACTGAGCTCACCCATCCAACAGAAAACCTTTTTACAATTTTGCATGAAATGAGCTCTTTTGAAAGGACATTTCCGTTGAAATTATGTTATTCAGAGTTTCTGGTTGATAACCTTGTCTGTTTTGTCCAACCAAATCTTCGTAAAGATTTTGAAGATCATCTTATAAGGTATATGTGCACGAATAAATAAGGAAAAGGATAGATTTTCTTTTCTTTTTGTCAGCTTTTGTTTGGATTGCTTTGTTTTCTTTCTAAAATTCAAACTTCTTAATTATTTATGTTGTCCAGTTTTTTTGGGTCACATTTGTGTTAAATGGCTAGATCCAGATCTTTCCATGTATTAATGGCTTAAATATTAGTCTTTACTAATAACTTTATTTATAGATATCCTTTTTTAACTAGAAGAATCTTTGTATGTCTGAAATGATAATCACATAAATTAATAAAACAGAAGAATACCTAAATTATATAGACTTCTAAAAAATCATATGGCTAGATATGACTTATCAGATTCTGAAATCAGAGTCTGCTTTCTTTTAAAAATAGATATATAAGGGATATGTTGATGATCCTCGAAACACTGATAATGCTTGGATGGAGACAGAAGCTGTGAACTACCATGATGAAACAGGTAATTTTACTTATGTTTATTAAACTAACTGGTTAGAGGATCAATTTAAGTCAAGCAGTCTACCAAGGCACAGTTAGATCTGGACTGTTTTAGCTTCTTAAGCCAGTCAGCTACTGATTATAGGATTATATTACATGAAACCAAAATTGTTGTTACTAAAAGAATACTTGGAAAAAAGCCTTAAGTATTACCAGTAACTAATTTACTTTATTGGTAGCATATAAATTTAAGATTGAATTTATGGACTAAAATTATGTGCCTTAACTTTGTCCGATTGTATACTATGAGTCCATTTGTGTAAGACAAAAACAAAAGCAACTGGAAATCTGGGTATTATTTTTTGGGGGAAATAAAATCTTATTACAAAAAGAGAGGGGAACTCTGCTATCTTAAAAATTTATTAGGACCTTTAATTTATACATTGAATGGCTTCTCTTAAAACATTTTTTATTACTAAATTGGATGACATTTTGAATATTTTGTTTTCATCAGCAGCATAATGAAGTGAGGGCACCATTATGTGAGAGACCTGAATGTCCTACTCATGGCTCTTCTCTGAGCTGTGTGCCCTTGTGCAAGTCACTTGTTCCCTTGGACTCAGTTTTTTCACTTAATAAGATTGGCTGGAACTAGACGATCTGTCACTTTCATTTTCTGTGCTTTTGTTTGTTGAACTTGGGGAAACTGCTAGCACCATTTCCATTGCTGCTATACAACTACCCTGACTGAAGTATTAGAAGAGTTCATTCTGGTAATGAGAACTTAGAAGACATATTTCAGATGGAAAAATATTCATATACAGATGTAACTTAGAAGCAAGTCTATACTACTTAACTACTGATACATTTGTTAACTATTTGTTTTTGGAGTTAAAAACAATGCTCCTCTAGAGATTGATTATATAGTTTATGAGTTGTTCAATTAATTGTTTTCACCCTTCCATTCTCTTTTTGAACTTAAAATATTTCTGATCTGATAATTCCAAAATGTGCTGTATCTGAGTCTGATTCTGAAGCTTGCTTTGTCTCTGAGACTGTGTTTTTGCCTTTTCGTATGCTTTGTAGTGTTTTTTGAAAGCTGGATATGCTGTATCTAGTAATAGGAACTGAGGCAGATAGGCATTTAGTGTTGAGTTTTATGTTTAAGTCAGGCTGTGCTTATTTATTATTTGCTGTAGTTCTAAGTGTCAGAAGCTAAAATTTCCTCCAGTGTCCTCACTTTTGTTTTCTCTGTTGTGTTTGCATTTCCCTAGAGACTTATTAAGTAGGGTCTGAGCCACCTAGTTCTTTCAGTTGTATTCCCCTGTTGTTATACAGGAGCCCTGCTGATGTGATGATAAGGGGTGGGGGAGGGGAATCGGGCGAATCCTGTGATTAGATCTCAGTCTTTTAATAAGCCTGTGCCCCTGGGCTGTGACTTTCACAACTGCTTGTCAGCGTTTCCCCTTCCACCTCACACTGCTTAGGAGAGACAGAAAGTCTAGAGTTGGTTTTTTCTTCCCTCAAGTTAGGCCTTAAAATAGTTTTCCTTGAGGGCAGAATGCTTTGGGGTTATTTCAAAAGGGTTGCTTTCTGCGTCTCCCTGCTGGAAGCAAGCGGGGATTTTTCTTCAGTATGTTCCCTGAGAACCTGGTGGCATTTTGGAGGTAAAACTCAAGAAAATGTGATGCCCTCCCTTCCCCCAACACCACCAAGACTGGGCCTCTAGGAGATTTTCTCTCAAATTAGTCTATAGATTAGTTTTCAGAAATTAGTTAATTACCTTTTCAATGTGCCCACCACTTGCTGGCTCCAGTAGTGGGCTTTTGTTCCTAGTAAGTCGTGATTTTCTGTATTTTCCTGTCTCTCCAGTTTTCAAGATGGCAGTGTACCCTCTGACTTTAGTTCTCTGATAGATCCAAGAAGAATTCTTGATTTTGCTTGTTCAACCTTTTTCTTGTGGTATGGTAGTGATAACTTCCAAGCTCTTTACATGTCAGACTGGACTCTTTAAACATTTTAGAATTTTGTTTTGTGTCATTTATGGTGTGACCAGAATGGAAGGGGGGATAAAAGAACTTTTCAGACATTATTAGTTCTGATACAGAGCATGCTTTAGAGGATGTTGCTATTTAGATAATCAGATATACTAACTTTTAGATTCAGGTTTATTTTTAATTCTGGTCTCCATTGATGGTTAGATGTAGTTGCAAAGAGGACACAAAAAGAGCTGCCAATTTAGAATTGAAATTTGCAAACTTTTGTGCTAAAATATAATCGATTGGTTCTTTTTCTAAAGAAGTAGTTTTATTATTTTATTATTACAAAGGTAACTATTATAAAGATAAAGGTAAACCATGTTTATAAGTTATTTAAAAAATAAAGAGGAAAAATTTTAAAAACAACAGTTATTTCATTTCCCAAAGATAAACAGTGTTGACATTTTTTCTTCCAGATTTTGTATAGCTGTTTTTAAAATAAAAATGGGCTCATAATGTACATTCTGTTTTTATACTTGAATTTTCACTTAAAAAAATATATATGGCCCTCTCTCCATGTCAGTATATATATAGATCTGCTTCATTTTTAATGACTGTATAGGAGTCCATTGTATAGCTGTCCTATCATTTTTTTAATCTGTGCCCTATAGATGGAAGTTTGGTTATGTCTGTTGTTTTCTTTTTGGTTATAAATGTTGCCTTGAATACTTGAACAGGCTTGCTTTTTAAGTCCTTAGGATAAATTCTTTGAAGTAGCATTGCTGGAGTGTTGATTGCATCCTCAGTGTCTGGTACAGAGTCTGGTGCATAAGAGGCACTCCGATATTTGTTAAATGAATGTTCATCACAGAGCATTTGCTTTTTAAAAGCATGTGATTAATATTGCCAAATTGTCAAACAGAAACATGCCACTTATATTACGAATTGTGATTGTGGGCACTTATTTTTAATTTTTTAATATTTATAATTAATAAGTATATATGTTAATATAATCATAAGTATTTTCTTTTATGGTATCTGATTTGGTTACATGCTTAGAAAAGTCCACTTACCCTAAGACTACAAAACAAGTTACGAGTAATGGTTGTGTTTCTTTTTTTTAACATTTAAATCTCTAATCCCTCTAGAATTTATTTTGCTATAAGGTTTCATGCTTATTTAATATGAACTCTTTTTTTGTAGGATAATATTCCTACTTTTTAAAGAGAAAAGCTTTCTTACTGGTGCCTATACTTAAAATTTAGGAACTTGATTAAA
Source organism: Rhinolophus ferrumequinum (assembly GCF_004115265.2). Lineage (NCBI taxonomy): Eukaryota > Metazoa > Chordata > Mammalia > Chiroptera > Rhinolophidae > Rhinolophus > Rhinolophus ferrumequinum. Next base: position 41,468,141 of record NC_046288.1, read on the forward strand.
ATTTGGAATATTCTAGTTTTTAATTCACTTGACTACTTAAATACACTGATGATTTTATTTATTTTTAGTAGGAATACTTGAAGATACAGTTATGCTAAAAAAGAAATAATAAATGAATCACTTTTCCTTGGTGATGAAGATTTTTTCTTTGGTAACCAGGTGAGATAATGGATAACCTTACTTTAGAAGCTGGAGATGATGCTGGAAAAGTGAAGTGGGTAGACATCACCGATAAACTCAAGCTTTATGCCAGTCACTCTCAGTTCATTAAACTTGTGGCAAAGAAACGAGATGCACATTGGAGTGAGGACCCTGAAACTGACTGCCATGGGTTGTAGCTCCCATGTAAGCCAAAGGCCGGCAAATGAGCACGTTGAAAAGAAAACAGTATCTCGGAACTCATACTAGAAAGGACGCAGGGTAGGTGACTTGGAAATTATTTTATTCACTTTCAAAGTGATTTTCATTTAGAAGGTTTTACATCAGCATAAAATTACTAAATGCAGTGAAGTGCAACACAGAATTTTCTGCTTTCCACTTAAAAGAATATAAACAGTCATATTTTGTATGTATTCTATGTAAGCATGCCTTAAAACAAATTCAAACAACTTTGATGCTCTTTGAAGAATCATAGTCTGAATAAAGATAAATTTCTGATCAGCTGTAACTTCAGCTTTCCATCTGGTTCTTGTTTATCAGTTGTGTTTTGTTCTCCTTGATCTTCTGTGGTCTGAAGGACATTTCTGCCAATCGAGCTCCTTCAGGAGGAGCACCACAATTGTCTAATCTGATTTATTTTTTAATTATTTGTTTCACATTTTGCTTTATGTGATCTTGTTGAAGCTGATTTCAAAAATGGAAACCGTACGTATTGTCTTTAGAGACTTCAGTTTTATGAGGAAATGTCAGCACTCTTTTAGTCAATAAAGATCAAGATCAATGAATAAGAGCTTATGTTCTCATTTTCAAAAATTCTGAATTAAAAAATGTGTCCAGGAAATTTAAACTGATATATTGATTTTACTCTGTTGTAACTGTGTATGTCATCAATGAATTGAAATAGATGGTTAGAAAGGAATTGAAATCAGAGACAGAGGGAGGTCTTTGGGAGTTAAAGTGTTTTTTGTTAGGAGGGAAATGGTAAGGATTCAAACAGCTTTTTGAGACTCACTGTTAACATTATAATTCCCAGAGGAAAGGAAAGAGCTGGTGTTCTAGGTGTTCTTGGAAGCCTGGAAGAGGGAGGCAGATAACACTGCCTTGTCTCAATGGACACGTGTATCACATTCTGGCTAAGATACCCGTTGGGAAAGTCACATGACATTAACTCTTGTCAACCTGAAGTAGGGACTGTCATAATTTCATCTCTGTTCCAGTTGGGCTACAGATAGGGCGTTTGAAGAAAAGTTGGTTTCGGGGTAGAGACATGTTTGTCTTTTCTTTAGACATTTGAAAAAGGTATTAGGCTTACTCTGTAGCTAGAGGACAGAACTAGGACTAAGGTAAATCAAAAGGGTTGTTCTCCCCCCTCCCCCAATTTAGTGTCAGAACTATTAGGTTGGTGCCAAAGTAATTGCAGTTTAAAAGCTTAAAAATAATTGCAAAAACCGCAATTATTTTTGCACCAACCTAATACTTTGGTGGTAAACCTGAGCTGAACTGACAGAGCTTTTTTCCCCTTAGTGTGACTATCAATTTTGCTGAGAAACAGTAGAATGTTTGATTTTAGGATGCTGCCTCAAACCCCTCTGGAACAGTTACAAGGTTTATGTATGGTACTAATTTTCTAAACTCCATAAAATCCTGGGCCCTGGTTATGTAATAAGGGACTTGTGCTGACAAAGATGACACGCTCATTAAGTGAGGGGTAGGATGGCCTTCTCCAAGCATGAGAGAGTCTGACTGTACTTTTACTGTTTGGCAGGAAGAAATTGCTTCTTTCTGGCACTGAATAGAATTCTCTAAAATTGAATGGCTTACAAGTGCTTTTGAAAAAGTTTGAGCAATTCCTGAAGAATGACATTTACTTATGTTTAATAGTTTTGATACTTTTAAACTGACAGTAAAGATATTAGGTTATATTAAAATTTTATTTAAAGAATGACTAAAGCACATGGTCTATAGATAATAAATTCTTTGTGGCACGTTGGAGTTTTCCCTGGAACATTTACAAAGTGTGCAAAATGATAAAACTGCTTCTATTAATTATAGACGGGATAGGAGATAATCTGATGACTGTAAGTAATCAGCACCATCTATAACAGAGAAAAATCAGATTAAAATTTTGGTTTAAGACATTTCTGGAGGAATGTCTGCTCCTATATCAGTAGCTAATACTGCCTGTGTGTTTGCTTTTCTTGTATTTTGGATATAAGGAATATTTTTCTTTTTTAGAGACATTTAATAAAATAAATAGTAATAATAGATACCATTTATTGAATCTATTTATATCGCTTAATCTTCAATCGATCCTATGAAGTTAGGTAGTATTATTCCCATTCACAGATGAAAATGACGTGTAGAAAGGTTGCTCCAAAGTTTATTTTGTAAGGGACAGAGCTGGGATTTGAATCCTGGTGGGTCTCGCCCCAAAACCTATTCTCTGTCTATTGTATTCCCTACTAAGGTTATGAAGCTTTTATGATTTATTCCTTTACGTATGCAGTTTTACTAAATAGTACTCATGTTATCCATAGTGATACAGTTACGGTTTGTGACTTGAAATTAAAGGCCACATCTGGTTTAGCTAGCTAGCATTGTTGAAATCATTAGCAGAATTTATCCCAAAGACAATTTATTTCATAATGTCTTGACCTAAGGATAAATAATCAGTGTTTGTCTTGCCAGCAGGTGTTCTTGAGATTTGAAAGGGTTTTAAACTCAAATAGAAGCATATGCTAAACTTACGTAAGACCATACTTATCTAAAAAGCTAACTATTGGGTAGCGAAAGAGGGCACTTGAAAATTCTCACCACTTTCAGAGACTAAATACTACTTCACTTACGTGATTAATATTTTCTAAAATATTTGTGAAGTTTTAATTAATAAACTGATTTTAAAATACATCCTTTGAAGAAAGCATTTTATTAATTTGGTCTTGTTTATACCTACTTTCATCATATTATTAATTTACCAATATGTACACAATCTGAGGCTACTAAACTCTTAAGATAAAATTTTTTTTAAATGTGTAAGAATGCTTGAAAGATATTTGGAGATTTTACTAACCTTATATAACTTCTGGCATAGTAGTGAGAGAATTATTTCTGCCGAAATAAACGATACAGATTATAGTTATTTGATATTTTTGCCATAAGTTTTTCTTCGCCTCCACCCTTGTCTCCCATATTAAGGTTATTTTATTGCTACGTAATGGGTTAGTACTGGAATAATCATGTATGTTAGGAGGCAGAGAATAATGTGGTTCTGTTATACCTACATGCTGATAAATTGAATCCTCAACTATCTTTTCTGCAATATAGAGTTTAATTCCTCCCACTTGGCCCATGATGGCCTGATAAGAACATTTGAAGTGGTAAGAAACACTAAATAAGCAGTTTAGGACAATGAAACTTGTCAGAAGGAAAACGGGTGAAATCCAAATCCTTTCTCAAGATTGGAATTAAGAGTATTTTGATTCATCGGTTTCTCTTAAGGTAGATTAAAATGAAATAAATACATACTGTGTATAAATTTAATTGACAGTAATTCAGATTTTTAAAAAAGGAATATACCTTTTTGGTTTCTCTCTATTTTTAATGTATATTTTAAATGAAGGCGAACTTGAGTGAGAATCAAAGTGGAAGTCTCAAGGTTTGGAGCCTTTTCATCAAACAAGCTGATACTTTTGTGTTAAGGAGACTTGTCTTGAGATCAGGCCATTTCTAGATTTGGTAGTTTCACTGCAAAGTTTTGTTGTCCATAAGACAACAATAAATATACAGTTTGAAATTTCATAACCTTATATTGCATATGTTTCTGTAAACTGAAATTTTGTCAAATACCATGGGCATTATGAAAAGAATACCTTTTTAGACCTGCCGAAATTCTGATCTAAACAAAGATCTGGGAGGAAATCGAGTTTATGATTCATAAGCTCTAATTTGGGTAGATTAGTTGGGTTTGATTCTGCCATATGTTTTTATGGTTGTAAAGAATTATTCTTACCTTTTCTGAGATTAAATGTCACCTACTTTTATCAGCATAATCATAGAAATGAAGTCTTACCCCAAAGAAGCCCTAAAAATAAAAAATTAATAAGATATTATCTTCAGTTCATTAAATAGATTTGTACTTTATAATAGGTTAAAAATTGATATGGACTTACCCCTAGTTGATTCAAAATAGAAGTGATTAACTGTGAAAGAAGAAAAATCAGTGATCAGTGTTGTCAATAGATTTATTTTTAACTTAGTACATATATAAGTTAAAATTCTTGCTACATGAAAATCTGTTTTTTAAAATTTTAATTTCCATTTTACTGCTTAGTTCTTTATTTGCATGATACATAAGGTTTTAAAATGAATATGCAATATCTAGATTTGAATTCTCTTAATTTTGTCAACTATAAGAATGGGAAGCTGGTAAAAAAGTCGCCTGTAATACCAGGGATAGTTTAACATCTGGGTTAACATCAGGCTATTGAATGACTTGCTTGTTTCACTTGTGGATGTTAATAAATGCTAATAAACAGAAGAAAAACAAACAAACCAAACAAAAATTCCCTTAATTCACAGGAATATTTTCCTGTAACTACTTTATAACTATCTTTACTATATCTGAAAGATAGAAAATGGATGTGAATGGTTAAGAAACTCACTGTGTATACTTCCTTCCATACAAGCTCTGTTTCTTAAATTATGCAAATTCCCGGTGTGATTGATGCTTGAACCAACATTTTAGGACAACTGTGAATACTTTGCTTACACAGCCAGTTTCACTGGAAAAGTATTGCTTTGTAGCTTCCACGGGGTCCTTCTGTTGTTATAAGAGAGTGGCAGCTTGCTCAAGAAATTGACCTTTGTTCCAAGAAGGCAAATCTCTATTTGTAGAGCTGGGAGAGTAAACACTGTCCCAACTTGTTCTTAGGCAAGAACAGTGACCTGATGTGTGTGTTCCTTTAGGATGCCTTTTTCTGCTCCCTGACTTAACCAGGTCGCTCGGAGAAAAATGTTCTGAAATCACCATGAAGATACAGGCAATTCTATGCATTATTACGTCAGAATTCTTTCCAGTGTGGGTTGTGGTCAACAGTTCAGAAAAAAGTTCAGAAAAGTAAAGTATAAATAGTTCAGAAAAGTATAAATAGGTATTAAGTGTTCCTGTCTGGTAATTTGAATGAGTCATGTGTCTGGGGAATCAATATTTTCAAAGGAAGAGACCTGGGAGCTAAATTCATACATTTACCAAAGGTCACACAGATAATTTAATTGTAAAGATGAGATTAGAATCTAGGCCTTTCAACCACAGGCCACTGCTCTTTTAGGCATGTTTTGATGTGTAAAGGTGAACTTGCTAATTTTGTAGTCAATAATTAATCGTTGAAGGTAGTTTCCTAAAACATTTTTAGTTAGAAATATGCTAGAATTTTTGTGATTTTCCATTTGGAGTTGCACTATAATATTGCTTAAACAGAGTGGATTGTGGGAGGAGTACTTCACTATTTGAACTCAAAAGACTTAGGTTCTTGTTTAGTTAGGATCAGAAGCCACCTGTTTGACCTTCAAGTTTCTGGGACACTTAAATATTCTTCAAGATGGTTGACTTTAAATAGTCTGTATTGAAGATCCTGAAAATTTTCTCTCAGGCACACAAATGATTTAGGCCTAATTTTCTGACATTTTTACAAATTAGTGCATATCTCTGATTCTAAGATATCATCAATTGTAAAATTTACCATTTTATAGTTAAGATAGCATTTTAAAGAAAAAGGAGATCCCAGATGAAATGTGTCTGTGTGAAGTGTCTCGATTTCAGAAAATGTTTTAAGTATGAAAAGTAGTTCTTAGACCAGAAAATAGAATTTTTTAATGTTATCTTTCATAACTCCAAGTATTTCTTCTGTGTTTTTTATAAACTAAGATTCTGAATAACTTATTGTATAAATAAAGGGCCCCATTAAAAAGTTGAATGATGTGCAATTCAGTTAAAAAAAATTATCTGTTGGGATTTAGATTTGATAATCTTTAATATATGTTTATGTGAATGCTTTGTTAGTGAAGAAATAATCAAATCTATGTCATCTCTTGTGAAGCAATTTACCTGTAAGTAAGTCTTTTGACTCTTCACTTTTACCCTTATCAATAATTGAAGAGGTTGTTTTATTGATTTATAATTTGGATGAATTGCATAAATGAATGTACAACTGTTTGCAGGCATTGAGGTTGTTTTTTAGTTTTGAATTTAACAGTTGTGCTTTATTTTGTTTCCTAATGAATTGGAATAATGAAGACAGTAATTTTCATGATGAACTGCCTCATCTTACAAGTATGTAGGGTGTTGAATGCAATATTCTTATAAACTTTATAGATTAAAAGGCTAAAATATAGTTACCGCTATAAGGTCATTAGGTGTCAGGGCCTAAAATAAAGGAAACAATCAAATAATCAAGAAGTTGTAATTCAGCATTTTATCTATCTTTTTTGTTACACATTTTATATTAGCTTGATTAATGAAATCATGCTGTTTAGAATTCTTAACATTCTGAAAATTATCATTAAGATTCATATAGTATTATAAGTAACCTACCATAATCCCCCCCTTTTTTTTGTGGGCTGCAAATGTAGCAGAGACTTACTGGAAAGATAATTAAACTTATGCTTACTACTGTGTTTCCCCGAAAATACGACTGGGTCTACATTAATTTTTGCTCCAAAAGATGCATTAGAGCTGATGGTCCGGCTAGGTCTTATGTTCGGGGAAACACGGTAGGTTGAAAAAAGACTATATTTTGGGGCCACTTATTTATGAAAGAAAACTTTAATAATGACATTTCCTATAATTGTAGAGAAAAATTGGAATTAATATGCTAAAATATACACTGCTTATTTTTTGGTTTGTGACTGTGTCAGTCTTGTCATATGTAGTCATCCCTCATTCAATAAAATCCTGTCAAAAGTAAAATTTAAATAATCCTTTAATATCATGACCATAAACTTCAATCTAGTTCAAAGGCTTCTAGGACAGATTTCATTTCAATAAATGCATTTTCCCCCCATTAATGGCAGATATAAGCATAAAATTTAAGAGGTGAAATGTACTTTATAAATAAATCATTTCACTATTTTATTTTCTAGAAGAAAATAAGGCTCGGAGGAATTTAAGATTACTCCAAAGTACTAAATGGCAGAGCTTGCATCCCCAGGTTATTTGACTTCAAATGTTTTTTCTGCTGTTTCCTGGGTTTCCTCCACATGATCAAAGAAAGTTTCAGGTCTTAGGTAGTTCAGTTTTTCAAGGGCATGTGAGATTTGTACATTAAATGTTTCAAATCAGACAAAATATCAGTAACTAATGGTTCCCAAAAGAGAAGGCTAACCATTAATTCTTGGTATCAAATACTCTGACTAAATCTAAAGAATTTTCAAGGTTTTCTTTATATTCATTTAAATACTTTCTTAAAAAAAATTAAGTATAATTACCTGATTTGGATCATATGGAAAAGGAAAAGGAAGAGGAATTGGAATCTACAAAAAAAGAAAAAAGTGAATTGTGAATAAAACAAAATTTTGTTTGGGCTTTTTTCTCATTTATTCATCTATTTATTTATCTATTTATCCATCCATCCAGGATTTGAACAATTATATGATCTCAGGGAGCCCACCTTCTAGTTGGTAGAGATTAGATTCTAGTGGATTTTAAATAAATTTTTTTCTTTGAAGAGGTATGCTTATTTTGCTTAGTCAAAACTGAAGCCCAGGAATTTGTCTTATATGTTAATAATTCTTGCAAATCCATGTTTCTCTACCATGTTTCCCCAATAATAAAACCTAACCAGAAAATAAGCCCTAGCATGATTTTTCAGGATGACATCCCCTGAACATAGCCCTAATGAGTCTTTTAGAGCAAAAATTAATATAAGACCCAGTGTTATTTTTGGGGAAACACGGTAGTTTATTTTTTGCTGATTTTTAATACTACTCTGCCCTCTGGTGGAAGGAAGAGTTTCCATTTCAGATACTACTGATTTTTTTTTTTGCCACATAGATTTTATAAATGATATTATACATAATTTTATATATAAGATGTTAACAGAGATTCCTAAATTCTAATTACAAACCACGACTCCAGGATCTTGCATTAATTTAAAGCAAATCTTACTGAATTTCAGCCAGAAAAAGGGGAAACAATGCACCTAAACCTGACTAGAACCAAAATAATTAACAGTTACTTTTAAGTGTAAGTACTTAGAATTTTAGTGGCTAAAATTCATTTAAAACATGTGAAAATATTAAAGGGAGAGAATGTTCCATTGAGGACTGTAGTTTTAGTGACCAATTTTCAAACGCCTACTTAAAGTTGAGATATAAACCATTTGAAATTACATACAAGCAAAGGGAAAGTGTGTTTATTACATTTAGATATAAAATCAAAAGTATGCAAAATAGTGTTTTTTTTAAAAAGATACTTAGGTGCTAAATAAGTTAAGCAAGATGCTATTTTAAAATGTATGTGAACTTTTCAAAACATCATTGTTTCAATACTATCCAAATTTAACATGTTTCCACCCTGTGTTGCAGCCTCATTGTACTGGTTTCCCTCCCACCCCCCAAACACACACACTGCCATGTCCTCCTTAGGTCTGTCCTATGCATTTTGCTGTTCCCTCTGCCTGAGTGCCCCACCCACTTCTCATTCTTCATGGCCTGGCTCAGACACCATCTCCTCTGTGAATGAAGTCTTTGACCCACAGCTTAAGTTGGCTTTGTATTTGTATCTAGAAGCACTTACCAAATTGCACTGTTTTTTCATGTATGAATCTCTCCTCCTCATCAGACTATGAACTTATCTCATTCTTTTTGTATTTCCAGCCCTCACTATAGACCCCGTTATACAGTAGACACTCAGTAAATATTAACCAAATGAATGCTATCTGTCCATACCAACAAAAGAATTACATATGGAATAAAGAATAAAGGCAATTCTATTATATATTTAGCATTATTCTGGCCTTTATTAAAAAATGTTATTAGAATCCAGATATCAAAAGATTGGAGAGGGTCCAACAAGAAGAGTAAACTAATGATATTGTTTGACCTGTGAGAAAAAGCTACAGAGAGCTGGAAGAAAACTTTTTAGAGAAAAGCAGCAAGGTGATTTAGAAAAAGAATGGATGTTATAGAAAGAAGTTGGTATTATCTTCATGAAGAGTAGGCTCATCATAGTCAAAGTAATTCAGTACAAACACCTTTTTGATGGCAGGTGGAGAAAGACATTGGAAGAAGTTACTAAAGATTTTGGGGGAAATTTGCTCACCCCTTGTCATACGCCACCACAAGCTATGCAGAGAGGGGATTGTGAATAGCTAATGACTGGTGACTTAATAAATCCTCATATTCCTGTATCAAAATTTGGAAAATATCCTAACCATCATCCAACTAATAAATGCTTTTCACAATTTGAGTTTCCCCAAACCCATGCTTACCGGGGGCAGTTGTGGAGGTGGGGGAAATGGGATCTGAGGAAAAAGTGGTGGTCCTTGTGGTGGGTAAAAATTAAACCTCTGTAAAGAGAAATATGATGTCAGTAATTGCAGACAATTGCACTTTTAAAATAATGAACATGCCATTTGAAAATACTACTAGAAGTTTACCTGACAACTGGAACTTCCTCCCGATTGTTCAAACTTGTAAAACAATGACAGCAACAAGGTGAGGCAACATATGGCAATACATCACTCAATAACAAAGATATTTTATTCTGAATGAGAACAGGTAGCAAACCACTCTTGAGCATTATACCCATCAGTGATGTAGCTTCACCTCTGAAATGAAAAGCATTTGAGTGTCTAATAGGGAAAAGTTGAATTAATTTTGTCCAGTGATGAAAACACGTACTTTTTGCCTTTAAACTTATGTCCAAAGAATGTTTTTATTTACATTTCTTAAGATTAACTACATATGGCATACCTCTTTATCTTTGAATCAACAATTTTTGTCAATTTAGTTCTCAGCATTTAGAAGTTCAAAGTGAAGGGAGTATGGAAGTGTAAATTTAAATTTTATATCCCCAAACATACATTTTGAAAACTCCCTCACTTATTCGAAAGCTCCTTTGTTAACACACAGACACAGAAATGTTCAGGGGAGAGGGTTTCTTGCCTACTTGTTGTCCTACTTATTCAGACTAGGAAACACACATTAGACTCATAGATCTCATTTGTACAGATGTGGAAAGCATGGCTATAGTCAACATGAGACGGTTTGGGGGAAGGGTACTGTAAATGAAACTCAATTTAAACTGTGTAAGACCTAGGTCACCGCAGAATACTTGTCCTATATTGCTAAGTTTCTTTGAGAGTTTCCTATGTTCCAATTAGGACCCTTTAGTGCGTTAGATGCATTTTTATCATCCTCACAATACTCTAAGGTAGTTTTTTTTTTACCTTTTATTTATTTAAGTGTGTTTTTCCAGGACCCATCAGTTCCAAGTCAAATAGTTGTTTCAGTCTAGTTGTGGAGGGCGCAGCTCACAGTGGCCCATATGGGGATCGAACCAACAACCTTGTTGTTAAGAACACCTCGCTCTAACCAACTGAGCTAACCAGCCGCCCCCCTTAGGGAGTTTTGATAACTCATTTTACAGACAGGAAAGCCATGGGTTACTTCCTTGCTCAAGGTCATACACTTAGCACATGGCATGTGGAGCTGGGATTTGTACTGGGAAGACCCTGGGCCTACAACTTTCCTGGACTCCACTTTCCTCTTTTGTGAGATGGAAAGACAGGAAATGCTTTCTAGCCCAGAAACACTGTCTCTAGAATGGAGGGGAGTACTCACAGGGATGGGCAGAGCGGTGGTGGCAGTGCTGAGAAGGCCAGCCAGAATGAGAAACTTCATTCTGAAGGAAGAGTCTGGAAAGGAAGGGTTAGGAGATCATTTATTTTATTTTTTCCCCTTTCTTCTGCCTCCCTCCTCCACTCCGGTTCAAGCCATTGTTTCTCACTCTGGTTGTGTAGGACACAGCTCCCTGGCCCATGCTGGTATTAATGAGCCTTGTGCTCCCCCGGCTGAGGCAGTTGCCCGCTAGTGGGCTGCTCACAGCAGCTCACAGCAGCTCTTGCCGGTTGCTGGCTGCTCACGCTGGCCACTGGCCACTCATGGCAGCACACAGTAGCCCACGCCAACCTCTGGCTGCTCACCGCAGCCCAGCTCCAGGGAGAGCTGTTGTTCACAATCTTAGCTGTAGAGGGCGCAGCTCACTGCCCATGTGGGAATCGAACTGGTAACCTCGGTGATAGGAGCAGGGTGTGCATGGCGTTCCAACCACCTGAGCCACCAGGCCGGCCAGGAGATCATTTTTAAAAAGGTTTTTCTATCTAAGTCCTATGACCATTGTAAATAGACTATTTAGTTAGAGATGTTGAAACAGTGGTCAGGCTAAATTCTGCCTCTAGATTCTGGTTTTGTAAGCCTACAGAGTGCTTTAAAAAACTTGAAATGTCTTTAGACAAGACATGCATTCTCTGGCTCAGAGCAGTGCATACACTTCCTACTCTTCCTTATATTCTCACAGTTCAACCTATACCTGTTTGGTCCCTGAAGTTATTTGAACTTGTGATCTCTACCCACAAATCAAACACCAGTGTCATACCATGCTTAATATTGTGAATGGACCACCGCTGGCTCAAATGAAATTTCTTTTTATGTAATATACAAATAAATCTAACTTCATGAGACTCACCAGGCCTTCACATGGTCTGGGTGCTGTTACTGCCAATTACAATTTCTCAAGAAGGAAATGATATGGGGAAAATCTTGTAAGGGGTTGGCAGGGAATACGCATAACATGAGTAAATTCCATAAAGCAAATCAGTGTGGCCTTTACGGGCCAGCTGATACTGAAAGCAAACCTTTCTATGGTCTTCAATCACATTAAATTCAAAATAACTTACCTTGTGTGTTTCAAACCAAATCTCTGTACTCTGGAATTGAATTTTGGAAGAAAAAAATCGACTTCATCATGTTCTTATTAAGATTTGTCCCCAGCACCTGAAGCAAGTTATATCTCTTTACATAGCAGTCACTCTTCAACTATTTTATGTTTTTGAAATTCAACTCAGTTACCTTTGTGCTATTTTATTTTGCCTGAATTTAGGAAATAATCCCCCTTTCCCTCCTCTTTCACGTCTTTTTCTTCTTTAGATTCAAACCCTTGAATTTCTTTCTTACTTTAAGTGGAACTATTATATATTATGAAATTATCCAACACAAGACTATCTTACATTCTTTTACCTTGTGCAATAGAATCAGTCCAAGTAATACTGTATGTCTTTTTAATTACCTTTGCTGCAATGGCCCTTGGAGCAAGAATTCAAAGAGCAGTGGGATCTCCTGGGATCTCTATGCCTGCGTAGTATTTAAGCCAGGTTGCTAATACCTTGGTGGTCATGGGCAACATGAGTCACAGAATTCACAGTTAACTGAATAACTGGTTCTAGACTAGGAACTCCAACTTCTAAAGTAGCTCAATTACACAGACATGGGCTTAATGACTGATTACTGAGAAAATAACTTCATCTCCTTGGTTAGGATTACAGTAATGTCTTTATCACAAACAACCCACAATTAAAAACTATGACCACCAAGAATATTAAAATGCTTCTACAATATATTATTTAGGGCAGCTATATACATGGAAGGCTTAACAGACAGAAAAATTTAAGGTTTTAAAATTTTCTGTTATATAATATTTTTCTTTTCAAAATGGAAATTATTTTCAAATAAAACACTTTTAGTAAACATTTAAGTAGTGTCTTTAGCATTAAAATTACTTTTCACTATTCAAAAACATTTAAAACATTTAAAATAGTAACTTACGTCTAATTAATGCCTCCAAACATAATTTCACTGTTCTCAACATAGTAACAACTAGAAACTTGGTTTCTAATTAAGACCTCTAATGACAGTTCTCTGCAGCCACCCATAAAAACATTCTGAATTTTGAAGTAATTTCTAAAATTATTTCCCTAGTTGGAAAAAATTATAAGTAATAATTAGACTTTGATTAATCAAATTGAACATAATTATTTAGTCATGACATGGTGTGATGGGGTCTGGTTAAGAACAAGTGATTCATTGAGCTAAGAAAAGAGATAAGAAATACAACTTTGATGTTAATTAGAGAAGATTATTCTGATAGAAAGCAAACTTCCGTAAGTATCCTTCAGATAAATTCCGAGAGGCACATTATCTCAGTGACTATCACAGATAAGGCTCTTAACAAATTTTTGGTTATTTAAAAAAATCATCAAAGACAATCGCACTGATAGCTTCCATTTCAGATAGGACAATATATAAAACATCTAATTTTCTTTCAAATAAGTTGAATAAAGTGGGTGACAGCGTCTTCTATTGCCTTCAGACCTTGTAAAACTCTATTATGTTTTCACAACCTAGATTTTACTCTAGTCATAGTTACCAAAGAACAGCTCAAATGAAAACACAGATATTCCCTTACGACACAGTTTCTTGCTATCAATTTACAGTAGTAATATTTATCTCTGACTAATAGGACATTAAGACAAGTCAGGGCTCTCCACTCTATTATTTTGAGGATATGAAATGTGTAGAAATTTTGCAGGGCACTCTCTCCCCCAACACACATGCACACCTGTACAAAGGCTAAAATTAGTTGGATCAAGCAGTGCATAATCACACTTTTAACTAAATTTGGTGTAGGGCATGTCATGTGGGGTGTCATGCGGGAAGCTCCTACTCCCTGCATAAAAACGTGGGATATAGTGAGGCCAAAAAGGAACACCCACGGAGCCATAGATAGGGGAGTCATACCACTATAGTCTCACTGGTGGCTGGGTTGGAGACACAGGAAGCAAGAGCCACACGATGTGCAATCCGCTGTCTGCTTCTCCGCCAACCAACCAACCCCTTGCTAACTGCAATCTGCGCTTGCTAGCTTAGCCACGGCAGTTAAATCAGTGGCTAATGGCTAACCGGTAAAAGCTGATGGCCAACCAGTTACAGCTGATAGCCATTTACTACTCGAGCCAGCACCTTTCCGAGTGTGGGGACTGTCCCCAGATTCTACCCCTACAGGGTCTCACTTCACAATTTACGTGACAAGTGTCTTCCGCGAGGGGCCCTGTGTCAGGAACCTGGAGGTGGATGCAATACCCTGGGCACAGCCAGGCTTTCTGGGCACAGCCAGGGTTCTCAGGATACCACCAGTCTTTCTGGGCACAGCTAGACTTCCTGGGCATAGCCAGGGTTTCTCATAAATAAGACTAGTCCTACACCTGAGCTATTTCATTAAGCGCATCTTCCATGTTACAACGCAACACAGTGAGGAACATCCAGCCCACACGGCCGGCTGTATCCTTTGTCTCCTCTGGCAACCGCTCAGCCAGAACCTGCAGGGCCCTCTCCACGCTGGCTGGAGAGCCATCCATGTCCTCCCACCCCTTGGGGGTCCGGCTCCTGAGAACAGTGTCTACCGGGCACCACACACTGTGTGGGGGCCACCTGTTCTCCTGCCCAGAGTCAGACACCATTCCTACCCGGCCGGAATCCTGCTCGCCATGCCAGGTGTCATGCCAGGTGTCCGATTGGGTGGAGGCCTCAGTGCAAGACGTCCACAACCCTCGGAGCCTACAGCAGCAGCAGGTTACCAAAAGGAAGGCGACGCCTTCTATGGCCAAGAGGGAGGTGTGCCATCTGGAGGCTCAAGTCTCCCAGGCAAACTGGAACTCCCGTTCCTGGCGCTGCTCCTCACCGGCCTCCTGAAGCTGAGCTTTCACGTGTATAAACTGCTCCATTACCCCTCTGGGCATTCTGGCTGGTGCCATACCCTGTTCGCTGTGCTTTGTGTCATGCGGGGTGTCACGCGAGGTTTCTGGTCCTGCTCCTCGCGTAAGAATGCAGGATATGGTGAGGCCAAAAAGGAACACCCAGGGAGCCATAGACAGGGGAGTCACACCGCTATATTCTCGCTGGCGGCTGGGTTGGAGACACAGGAAGCAGGAGCAACACGATGTGCAATCCGCTGTCTGCTTCTACTGCCAACCAACCAACCCCTTGCTAACTGCAATCTGCGCTTACTAGCTTAGTCATGGCAGTTATGTCAGTGGCTAATGGCTGACCAGCAACAGCTGATGGCCAGCTAGTTACAGCTGATGGCCATCTACTACCTGAGCCAGCACCTTTCCACGTGAGGCCGAGAGCCTGGAAACTGCTCTCTGGGACTCTGTCCCCACACGGCACTTGAATTCAATTTTTGCCCTCTTTATACTTACATTATGAAAAAGACATTCATGAGCAACTACGATTTAACAACTGAATATTTGTTTTCCATAAGAAACATCTCTCCCAAGCACACTCATGTTTTAAAAAATAAATTTTTTTTAAGTAGTAGGGTCTAAGAAGCACAATTATAATTTGATATGAAGTGTGAGACTGCAGTTTGTCTTTCACATATAATTGTTTAAATAAATGACCAGAAATAAACTTGAATAAACATTTGGACTTTTATGAATTTTTATTAGGATATTAAGATATTGAAAATAATACACATTCACAACAAAAGAGCATTAATCCATTTTCTTGACATGCATGTGGTATTCTGGACAAAATGGCCATATTATGTTTTCGAGTTTTAGAAATCAGTATTTCATAAATGAGTGCTGAGTGATGAGTTAAACTCCTATTCACAAACAGTATACAGTATTTTGCATATATCGATTATACTTAATTTTAAAGTTTATTTTCCAAAGTTAATGTTAAATGCCTGGTGCATATACTGTTATCAAGCAATTATTCTCATTGTCTTCCTTGACATGCAAATGTTTTACTAAATATAACTCTACAAGTATCATAGCTGCATATATTTCAGAAGTGGTCAGAACAGAGGAAGATGCTGGAAAGTTTGAATTCTTTCAGATCTGAATTCAAAACAGGAGATTTTCATCTATGTCTTCTGTAAGAGACGAAAGCAAAACACAATTTTAGAAAGTAGACAGAGCAATAACATAAACAAATAACGTCAGAGCTGGGGGATTAGAGAAGTCACTAAGGCAGTACGATGGTTCTCGGCCCTGGTAGGGCATCAATACCACCCATGAAGCTTTTAAAAAACACATCCTCAGTCTTCACCCCTGGTTTCTTGAATCAGCATTGCCCACGGGTGGGCCAAGGGCATGTATACATTTAGAAAGCTCTGCAGGTATAGTTCTGATGTAGGAGTCAGAACCACTGATAGAAGAGATTGAAGGGAGACCCTCCAAGAAGTGTCAACTGTACTAATCTGTAAGGATCGCTAAAATATATATAATACAAATCAATAGAATGATAGGGCCAAATTTCCAATTAAGTAATTGTGAAAGAACTTGTTGCCACACTATGGAAGAAGACTGCATCCTGTGGGGGCTACAAGCCCACCCTTTACCAGTATGGCACACCCTCACTCAGTAAGTGTTGAACAAATATTTAAAGCACATTAATTTGAAGTGTGCTGAACTACTATCCTGTCTGGGACACTAGGTAATTTTCCTGCCCAATATAAGTCTTCCTCTCACCCCAAGAGCGGGAAAGATTATGGGCTTTGGTATATTTCTTATGAGCAGTGACTTCATCTGTAAAATGGGGATAATAAGTCTCATTACTTATAGATTTACATATATTTGCACTTCTACTTTTTGTCTTGTTTCTGTTGTTTGGATGAGAGATGTTCCTCCTGCTGACTTTAAGGATAATCCTCTACCTGTGCCTCAGATCTCTTCCGACCTCAGAATTCTCCCCTTATTTCCGCTTGTTTTAAAGAATTATAGGTAGGGTCAGGGAGAGTTGAGAGATTGAGAGAAAGAATAGTGTGACACCGAGGTTCCTGGCTCCGGCCAGGGAGGGTACATAAGGGTACCTTCTCCTGAGATAGAAAACACAAGAACAGAAGCAGATTTGGGGGAGATGACAAATGCCATTTAGGACACACTGAATTTTGAAGTTCTTGAGAGACAATATACAGTTGATAGTTGAAAATATGGGTCCGTTTTTTAAGGCAGAGTCTGGGAAATGAGATACATATTTGGAATTCGTAGCATACAGAAAGTAATTGATACCAGGGAAAGGAATTAATTCCCCAAGGGAAAATGTGTTGAGTTACATGGAAAAGGGTCTAGCATTGAACACCAGGAAACAACATCTAGACGACAGATAGAGGAGAAAGAAGGAGTCCACGGAGGGGAATGAAAAGTCTCCTAAAAGGAAGAAAACACGGTAGTGCCATGTCTAAAGGGGTGTTTCAAAGAGAAGGAAGAGAGCACAGTGCCAGATGTTGCCGAGGTGTCAAGTAAGATAAAAGACTGAGAATATTGGTTGGACACAGAAATCAGGATATCTGGGGTGGCCTTGGTAAGAGCAGTTTTTAAGGAATGGTGGAGATGGAAGCCATATTCTATTGGTTCAGAAAGAATAGGCGATGAGAAAGGGTAAAGAGTGGCTGTTTGAAGGCAAGAAAATACTAGAGAGAGATGTAGAATTGAGGAAAGCATTTTGGGGAATAATAGAGGCTTGAGCACTCGTGCACTCATTCATTCATTCATTCATTCCTTCATTCATTCAACAAATCTTTACTGATGGTCCACATACTGCCATCATTGTTCTTGAGGCTGGATCTAGTCATACAGCATATGTAAATGCCAATGGGAAGAAACAGTACAAAAGGAAAAGATGAGGTTATAATTCTTTAAAACAAGCGGAGATAAGGGGAGAATTCTGAGGTCGGAAGAGATCTGAGGCACAGGTAGAGGATTATCCTTAAAGTCAGCAGGAGGGAACAGAAACTCTCTCATCCAAACAACAGAAACAAGACAAAAAGTGTAAGTGCAAATATATGTAAATCTATAAGTAATGAGACCCTACCTATTCCCTATCAAATATTATCTTACTATTTCCACATGTTACACATCTTGAATGTGTTTATATTCTTGGATATATCTTGAACATACTTATATTTTTAAATATGTATCTTGAATATGTCTATTTTTCTTTCCCCCAATGGAACCGATCTAGTTCAAGTTCTCCTCAAGTCTTGCTTGAATGTACCACATCCTCTCACACTGTTCTTTGGCTTCCCCACTGTCGTGCGGGGTGTCAGGAGTGACATGGTGAGGCCAAAAAGGAATACCCACGGAGCCATAGGTAGGGGAGTCACACCACTATACTCTCGCTGGTGGCTGGGTCGGAGAATCAGGAAACAGGAGCCATACAATTCTCAACCCTCACTGCGCCGCTTGCAGACTCAGCCACCATCTTCTTGCTAGCCCCAATCTGCTGCTAGCGTAGCCACGGCAGTTATATTAGTGGCCAATGGCTCACTGGTTACAGCTGATGGCCAACTAGCCACAGCTGATGGCCATTTGATCACAGTCGATGGCCATTTACTACCTGAGCCAGCACCTTTCTATGTGAGGCCGAGAGCCTGGAAACTGCTTTTTGGGGCTCTGTCCCCACACCCACAATGTAACCAAAAGAATCTTTTTAAAATACAAATCCAGTGAAACCACTCCCCTGTTTAAAACACTTTGGTGATCCTCTAGTATTCCTAAGGTAATATCTTTAATTGGCTTAGCAGGACCTGCAGGATCTGACTCGTTTACCCTGTTATTCTCACTGGGAAGGTTTTTCTGAAGATTCCTTTGGATATGTGGCACTATTTGTAATGACATGGGCAGTAAATAAATAAGACTTCTCCAGCTCTTAATTGAACACCCTTTTTACGCACAAGGAAAAGAAGACTTTCTGAGGATGAGCAGCACGCTCTAATTCAGGTAGCTAGTTTAGACAGAGCTGGAACATTTTAGTGCTTTTGGTTCAGAGGAAAGGCAATTAAAATTCAGGAAAACACTGGATAGAATTTATCTTGTCCTTCTGCTGACATCCCAGCCCCGAGGGAAGGAAGAGTATACTTACCAATAGAGATATATATTCTGTTGCTTTCCCTAGTTGCATCTCAAAGCAGTAAGGTGTTTATTTGTTCTGACTCAATATTTAATATCTGTTTTATTGGCTGACTGTGGTGATAATTCTTTCCCTTCTTCAAAATAACGTAATCAGAGCCAAACCGCAGTGAACAAACAAGACTATTAGGAGCTTTGCGAGTCACTGAGCTTTAAGCTCTTCTCGCTCTTCCCTGCAGAGCCTGAGTGAGCCTACATGCTGAAGAGCTGCCAGAAGTTTAAAACGAACAGCGAAGAGCAACGGGTTGCCTTAACAAATGGTCTCTGTTCAAATTTGCCTTTTGAGCACTCGTTTAAAATTAAAATGAAAGGAGTGTATGCCATCTAAAAGGGCATACATACACAGGTCCTGTCCCAGCTGTTATTCCCCTCTTCATAACGGTGGGGGCGGGCCAGCTGTACTTGGGTACCTTTTAACAAGGGAATTGGAAAAGACAGTGTTAACCATTTTTGTGGGTATATTTGAATTTTTAAGTACTGTGCTTATGGAAGAATAGGTGTTAGAAAGGAATTTGGCATTATTTGTATGGGTCTTGGTCTTAAAAGCTTGTAAATTTTTTTGAATGGTATAAATAGTGTGTGGTAACCGGCCTCCAGGATGGTCCCCAATGATCCCCACCTCCTGTATCTCCTCCCACATTGTAGCAGGGTTGGTCTGTGTGACCAACAGTATATGGCAGAAGTAATGGTATGTCATTTTTGAGAACAGGTTATAAAAGACATTGCAGCTTTAGTCTTGGCTATTCTCTGTCTCTCTTTCTCTGTCTCTCTGTCTCTCTCTCTCTGATCACTCACTCAGGAGGAAACCACATGCCATGCTGTGTGCAGTCCTATGGAGAGGACCATTGGTGAGGAACTAAAGCCTGACAATAGCCATGTGAAAGAGTTTAGAGCAGATCCTAAGCCAGAACCATCCATGTAAGCTATTCCTGGGTTCCTGACCCTTAGAAACTGTGGGAGAGATTTTAAGCTTCTAAGCTTCTAGGTTAATTTGTTATGCAGCAATAGACAACTAATACACAGAATTAGGTGCTTACAAAAACATACATTTTTTTTTTTTGCTCATTCCCGTTGTGCTTATTTCTCAGAATAGTATAGCAGAGAAAAAGTACTAACCTTTTCGGCTTACCTATTTATCCATAAATAACTAAATCTTCATACTCTCAACTCTTTCTCCCTAATTTTAAGGCATTATACATAAGCATGAAGAATATTTTTAAAGTGAAATTCACACAACTTGCCTCTTTTGGGGGAAATTCTGACCTTTGATGAACTTACTTTTCTTTACTGCTTGGTTGCATGTCATCCTACACATATGCTGTGCTTATATGTATAAAATGTCTGCTTTTGAGATTTGACGTTCACTGTTCATTTACATTCTGCAAGCAGTTTTGATTGCCTATTTTTTGATCATCTTTCAAACCTTGATTATTGAAAACATGCTTGCTCATAAAAATCAACTCTAGGTTAGGAAAAGAGAAGGAAGTAGATTAAGATATAGCCTCGCAAAACAAATGTCTAAATTTAAATTTCTCCACAGTGGGAGTAAAGAAAGAACCCTCTGATTTTTATTGTTTCTCCACCAAAGATGAAGTAATGGGTCACTTTTGGATTAAAGGAATAATATCTGGACACAACATGTGATGTAAGACCCAATTGTTAGTGTGTTGACAATGCATTGTAAGATTCTTCTGACGTCTCCTATTGTAAGATTCTTCTGACATCTCCCATCTCCCAGAATCAGGCTGGCTGTTTTACTCTTCACATGTGGTTTTTAAAAGTTTGGCTCCATAACCAGGTTAAAGAAGGATATAAAATCCTTCCTTTCTCAGAAGGGTAGCCTTCTGAGATTTGGCACAACTTTCTGGGTTCACATCATTTTCTTAGGCTTAACCAACTGCTGAGACCTCAACGCAGTTATGCCCTCAGTAGTCACACTTGCTATAAAGAGGGTTCCTCTTTACTTCCACTGTGGAGAAATTTAAATTTAGATATTTGTTTTGCTAGGCTATATCTTAATCTACTTCTTTCTCTTTTCCTAACTTCGAGTTGATTTTTATGAGCAAGCACGTCTTCAATAACCAAGGTTTGAAAGATATTCACAAAATAGGCACTCAAAACTTTGAAAACAGAGTATCATAAAGGAAGTAAGAAATAACCTGGCAATGACAACATGTGCACTGAAGGCTGCTGCCATTTTGTCTCTAGGTTTCAATTTGAACACGCAGCAGGACCTCTCTCTCAGAGCTGTAGGCCTTAGGGCTTGTCTAGAGAATGAGGATGAATTTACCTTCTTTAATTCCAAAGCAGTGGCCCCACTCCTTCAGGGTGATGTGCTTATCTTTGTTGGGGTCACACTCCTCAAAGAAGCGAGTTATGCAGTGTTCCATGGGCACCAGAGATGCTCGCAAAGGAGCAAGCTCGGAATGTGTCAAGACTCTGCAATGAAATCAATGGCAACTTGTTAACTGCGTTAGCTTGTGTATGAAAGTTGGCTCTCAGAATCACAAAGGCCATTTTTCTTCTACAAGGTTGCTGAGTATGCCAAATAAATAATAACACTCATGAAAAGCTGCAAATGAAATAAACTATTTATGGGTAAGATAGACAGCATTGGGAGCGTCAATTCACAAGGTTTCCTTCTTGACTGGGAACTGTCCTCCCTCCACCCTAAATTTATAGGGGTGCACCCCTATAAATTTATGCAATCTGTTTGTACAGCCTGGCTCTTATGCACTTGGCCATACCTGATTGTTCCAGATATAGGCACGTGACCGAATTGGGCCGATCCGATTACTACCTTGGGACTTTAGGATCAAGAATAAGAAAGAGTTGGAAGCGTTTTTGTGGGAGGCTGGACCCCAACATGTAAACGTGGGAGCTACAGCGTGGTTATAATCTGTTATTTTCAAAGCAGTTTTGTGGTTAGGCACCTAACTAGAATTGTTTGGCATTTCAGTATTCTAGAATGGAACTGGGAAATTTCCTAAAACTGTTTAGAATTCTCTTTGTAAAGATAACTAGACATTATATCAGGGAGGTGACCTAGCAATGGGAAGGTAAAGAGCTTTTACCTGTCCATAGGATGTTTGTCAAGTTCACTAAACTGCCAGTGCACAGGGTACACATACATGTGGTAGTTTTTCTTAAAGTCCCTTAAGAGAAGGTCGATGGAATGGTCCCCAGCCAAGAGCCTCTTTTCATCCAGGTAAATTTTCTTGACCTGGGATTAGGAAGGGAGAAGATCATCAGAAAATCAAACAAGTGTAATCAAATTATCAATAATATGACAGAGGTAAACAAGCCCAGGCCATCAAATGAGAGCAAATAAAATGCCTTCTAATCAACACTTCAGCCTTTCTTATTTCTACGTAGAATTATACCCAATGTTAAAAAAACCTATAGTTTTCAGAAGAAATTTGTCTTTTTTGATTTTTTTCTTTTAATCAAGTAATGTTTATGATATTCCTTAAAATTATGAGAAGATTTTAATGAAAAGGGCTGAACTGACTTGGGCAAAATTATTGGTTATATAGTGAAAAGCCCCACTCTTCCCCCGTTGGCATGTTCCATTCTTAATTTTCTGTGTATTTCCATCCAGTGCCTGCTGAGTCTCAGTTTAGCCCTAGTGTGATACTGTTTGGCCACCTCTGTTGAAATTTCTGTTTTGTTTCTAATGCTCTGAAGGGTTTCTGTGAGGATGTATTAAAGAGAGGATAGAAATTATTTGATGGCAATGCATGTAAAACTCTCAGCTTGTGATGTTACCCATTATTTCACTGAGTTACTGGAAGCAATCAGAACAAAACTTCTACCCATTTCCATGACCACATCTACCAACTTCCCTCCCTCCTTGTTATCATAGATGAACTTCCTTTGCTCCTCATCTAAGCCCATCTCACTGATGCTCAGGAACCCACCCCTTCTCATTTACTCAAGACTACCCTATAACAGTTGGGTACCTTTCCTTCTTCACTGGCTTATGTCCAGAAGCATACAAACATCCTCTACCATCTCCCACTGGTAGGTGGGACTCTTGAACTCACATTCCCCTCCAGCTGCCACCTCATTTCACTTTTTCCCTTTAAAGCAAAATGTCTTGAAAATATTGTTTATATTTACTGCTTCCACATCCTTCTTCCTGTTTTGGATCCTGTCCACTCAGGCTTTTCTCTTCCCTACTCTGCAGAAACAGCTCTTGTCAAGGTCAACTATGATCATGATTACCACATGCCAGATGAGTGGCCAACTCTCAGGCCCATCTTACAACCTATAAAAACAGTATTTGGCACAGTTAATGCACACCCTCTTTTTTGTTTTATTTTTGCTTCATAGCACGTTTCATCCCACCTGAAATATCTTATACATGTATTTACATGTATTTATATATTTGCATGTATGTTCATATTTGCACATATAAATACATATCTACACACACACACACACACAAACACACACACAGAGACATTTGTTGAGTCTTATCTTTTTGCCTAGAATGTAAGCTCAGGAAAGCAGAGATTTTTGTTGGGTTCATTGCTATATCTCCAGCAGGTAAATTAATTCCAAGTACTTAGAATGTACTCAGTAACTATTTGATGAGTAAATTTTTCCTGGAACTTCTGGACTCAGTATTTTGCACATTTTAATCTTAACATATTAATTACATTGTGAAATGATGGATTTCCATTATATCATAAATCTACGTCTGACCTATGAGGACAAAAAGATGTTTAGATTTAAATAACATGTCTGGGCCTGAATGTATAAATGCTGGACTGAGGTTCAGTTTACTCAACCAGAGGTTGCTCTAGGTATGAATTAAAGTGCCCTTGGTCAGGCTACTGCCCTTTGTACAGGAATGGCGAGGTTTGGCCATGTCCCAAACCTTGCGGCATGAACGTTGACCATTACTGCTCTGTTAATCCATATGTGCTAACCAGGTATGGGGAGGCACAATGGGCTTTTGCCGATATGCCGAGGGAGGTAGCCGCTCCCACCACCCGGGCACTTTTTCTTCAGGCCCTGTAGGAGACCCGTGGCAGCTGACCCATGGAGAACTTACTTTATTTCTCTGCTTCTCATTTAGATATCCAGCATGTTCAGGGTTAGACTCATAAAGCTGCATGAGAATATTCTTGAGCCAGTCTCTCATCCTTAGAGGAAACTGAGTCACTTCAAAGTCCGTACAAGTGGGAATAGCTGTTTCAAGCAGAGAGTAAATAGAGTTTAATCTTCGGGTCTTACTCCTATCCTATGGCAAGACCTCAGAATAGGAAGCTTAACAACTTCCGGTGACCGATGGCTTCCTCACTGCCCCACCACCACAACAGTGGTCTTCAACCCTGGTGGCACAACAGAATTGCCTGGGTGTTTTAGAAACATATCAGATGCCAGCTTCCATTCAAAGAAATTCTGATTTCATTGGTCTGGGGTGAAGCCTGGGCCTCAGGATGTTTCAAAAGCTCAAAAGCTAATTTTGATGTGCAGCCAGGGCTGAGATCCACTTCTCTAGAACTAGAGAGATGGAATTCAGAGGTGGAGGACACGGGGGAAAAGAGAAAACGGGAGAAGTTAGTTTATACTGTGGTAACAATATAATAGTTTCAAATCTCAGTGGCTTACAGAAACAAAAGTGGTTTAGTTTTTCAGTTTTATTGAGATATAATTGACATACAACACTGTCTAAATTTAGGTGTGCAGCAGAATGACTTGACACACATATATTGTGAAATAATTACCACAATAAGTTTACTTAACATCCGTCACCTCATATGGTTCCAATTTTTTATTTTACTTGTTTTGAGAACTTTCAGAATCTGCTCTCTTAGCAATTTTCAAATACAGAGGGTGCCAAAAACATGCATACGCTTTTTAAGAAAGGAAGGACCTGTACTAAAATTGTAATACTCAATATACACCAATAACAAAAGACGAATACAAGTCATGTGCATACATTTTTTGGCACCCTCGGTATACCATTGACCAGTGTTAACTATATAGTCGTCAGGTTGTACGTTATAACAAAGGTTTATTTCTTGATCTTGCTTCACATCCAATACGAGTTGACAGGAGGACTCTGCTCATCGCAGTCTCTCTGACACTCAGCATGATGGAGACTCCACCATCTCAACACAATCTTGGCACAAGGAAAAGGGAGCCTGGAGAACCACACACTAGCTCTGAAAGGCTCTCGCCCAGAACTCACATGGATGACTTTTGCTCAGATTTCACTGGACAAAGCAACTCATGTGGCCATATCTAAAATCAAGCATGCTGAGAAGTTTAATCCTCTCATGTGTCTGGAAGTAGAGGAAACCGGAAATACTAGTGAATACTGCTAATATGGAGAATCACTTAGTGACAAGGAGATCCAAAGATAACTGAGAGTATCTTGGGAAAGGAAGACAATTTTTAAAAACTTCTGGGAGGATATGTTGTCATAAAACTTCTTGGCAGAGGCTTAACTTAACTTGGGAAGAGGACAAATAATTTAGCAAAATTCCAATGATTCATTCAGTTATTAAGTGGATCACATTATCATAGTAGTTCTGAACCCTGGCTGCACATTAGAATTGTCTAGGTTACTTTAGAAACAAATGAAAAAACAATGCCAGCATTCCAAACCACTCTAATGAAATTGAAATCTCTTAGAGTTAAAGCCTGGACATTATTGTTATTTTTTTTTAAGCTTCCCCAGTTTTTTTCTAATGTGCAGTCTCGTTTCAGAACTACGTTAAGCTTTTTCCTTTTGCATATATATGAGTACGTATGCATATATTATAGAGATATGCACAGATTCACCAAAAACCCTCTCAGGAAAGGTGGTTGGTTGTAGTGATGGGATCTTACATTTGCAGGCTCCAAAATAATCCAGCTGCAGGTGGTGCCCCTTTTTGGTTCCCTCCAGTCTGCACTTAGCAGCAAACAGATGACAGGAGCTAGCATAAGTCTGATTGTCGGTGCCACAAACCTAGGAAAGACAAGCAGGAGAATAAGCTTATGTTTCCGAATGTTCATTGGGAAAACACTCTGCTCCTTAAAGCTCATAGTCTGTCTGGCAAACTGTGCTGCGACAGATATGGTCGGGTAGGTCAGGCTATTATCATCATAACTATCCCATTTGGCACGCAAAAAATCAATTAAATTATACCACTGATGATGACAATTTAGTTCCAGATGAGTTCAGTACAATGAAAACTGCAGATGTTTCAAGGGTAGAATGAATTTTAAAATGAGTTCTATAGATCAGCACCATTGTTACCTCTTTAGAGCACAGTTGACATTCTTTGATTTTTGTTGGCATTTGGTCCTATTTAATATTAATTCAAATATTAGGTGATAATCTGGGCATTTACCTTTTTTTATACAAAAAAAAATTAATTGCAAACTGCTTTCAAATCACTATTTGGTGTCCCTTAGGGATCATTTCGTAGAATACTTACTTGATCAAGGACTTTTGTAGGAGGACAAGTCACTGGATCTTGGCAAACACAGTGAGGTTTTCCTTGTTGGTCAGCCTTACACATGTGTCCTTTCTTACACTGGAAGTTCATGCAAGAATCTAAGAGAAAAGTTTGAACAGGAAACGTGGACTAAGTCAAACTGAGTATGTAAGCTCAAATTCATCTGGACAATTAGCTCCATTTTCATTAACAAGAGAAAATTTGGGAAAATATTAGAAATCATTTTAATGCTAATTTTCAGGTGGGATCATCTGGTATCAGACTATTACACAAAAATCTAGATTTTCTGTGCAGTTGGGTTGGAGATTGAAAAAGAACAAACAGCTCTTCTTAACCTGCCTGCAATGGTCGTAGTCTGAAGTCTATAGTGCAGTTTTGTGCACGTTGTTCAGAAGTTAAATAAGTCACAATAATTGTATTGTGTTGAAATTAAAAATGTGTGTGATTGGGAATTAGGTCTTAATTAAATATGGGATCTAAATTCACTGGTAAGTTGTGGATTTGAGAATAAATAAGGTAGAATTAATTCATCTCAGAAGGAGAAGGATGTAGAGAAAAAGAATTCTAGCTTTTGCAATAATATCACAATAAAACTTACAGTTTGTAAACACATTTACCCATAGTTGTCCCCCCTTTCTCTGTGTGGGGGGTTATGTTCCAAGATCCCCGGTAGATGTCTGAAAGCATGGGTGGTATTGAACACTACATACTCTGTTTTATCCTATACATACATACCTACATACACACATATGATAAAGTTTGATTTATAAATTAGGCGCAGTAAGAGATTAACAACAACAATAATAAAACAGATAAATTATAATAATATACTGTAATAAAGATTATGTGAATGCGGTCTCTCTCTCTCTCTCACTGTACTGTACTCACCCTTCTTCCTCTTGTGGTGATGTGAGATAATAAAATGCCTATGTGATGAGATGAAATGAGGTGAATGATGGAGGCATTATGACGTAGTGTTCAGTTACTACTGACCTTCTGATGATACGTCAGAAGGAGGGTCACCTGCTTCCGGTGATCCTGGATCATTGAGCCATGACGATGTCAATGGTTGGGAAATTTAATATTTTCAGACCCTAGTTGACCATGGGTAACTGAAACCGTGGAAAATGAAACTGAAGATAAGAGTGGACTACTCTATATCATATGTGTGCAAGAGAATGTCAACAATTCATGAGAGCATTTCTTTGGGGAGGATTAGGGAGAGGAAAAATTCTGTGCAGTAGTCACACATGAAGAGCTGAAGATAGCTCAGTGTGGCTAATTCTATCTCTTCCTTGACATAATCACAAATAGCTTGCTGAGTTTGTACTCACCAACACCGTACAACCTCACGTTGACTTCGCTTGAACTTTCATCTTCATTTGGTGAGAGCTCTGCTCTTTTGGCCTTTATAATAACAAGAACGGAAGTTGAAATTTATTGGAAGGCTGTTACATAATTTTTATTTCCACTGTGCATAACTTCACAGAGCTTTTCATACCCAAATAATTTCAGATCTCAAAAAGAGACACCAGCCACAGCCGTGGAAATAGACACTAACCCTTTGAGAACAGGAGCCATTTCTATCTTTCTCAGCTCTGTTCAGCATGGTATCTCTGAGGATGACTCAATAAAAGTTGAAACTACCATCAGGATTAAAGTTAGAATCTCTCCTTTGGATTTGGGGAAACAGTAGAAATGTAGTATTATGATGTGATTCTGTGGTTAAGACATGGTTATGTCAGTAATCTCTATGAAGCTGTTAGTAAAAGTTTCTTACCAGGTTTCTAAAGTGTAAGAAAACTCCTATTTTAGAACAGCAGCAGAGTTCTCAGTAATCAAGTTTACTATTGACCTTGCCCACCAAAAGCTGTGTCAGGTCCTGGTAGGCGGCTGCCAGGGTTTTGCATGAAATTTCCAAATGCTTAAACAACCAAATAAGAATATGCTTCTCCCCCATACCCACCCACCCTACTGCAGTTTATGATTATCACTTCTAGTGTGTCTTTGCTTAATACAGTTGTAGCGGAAGTCTCTCTTTGTTCTTAGTCTTTATAGCTAAATTAACAAATGTTGCCGGGTCTCTTATCATTGTAAAGGCATTTGGCCAGACATTGGTGATTCAACTTGATATGACATGGCAACTACCTGCTCTCAAGGCATTAGAGTAGCAATTGTCAGAATGTCCCGTCCCTCATACCTGTCAGAATTTAGAATTCTAGTTAGCTCCAGGGACTTTCAATGGCCAGTATCTATCTGTGGTTTCAAAAC
Organism: Rhinolophus ferrumequinum; assembly: GCF_004115265.2. Classification (NCBI taxonomy): domain Eukaryota; kingdom Metazoa; phylum Chordata; class Mammalia; order Chiroptera; family Rhinolophidae; genus Rhinolophus; species Rhinolophus ferrumequinum. The sequence goes on from NC_046288.1 coordinate 41,497,062, forward strand.
CATGGAATTCTACTTGGCTTGCTCAAAGAACAGACTGAAAGTTCTGGGGAATTAACACCCCTCCAGGCTCTCCTCAGCCTGTATAAATACCCCAGCTCTCTCTCTCTACATGGGGAAATTCAGAGGAATGAGCTTTACATGGCTTTCTCCAGGTACTTTTTTTTTTTTTTTTTTGCTGTTAAGAACACTGTTTATTATGTGAAAAAGTATCTTTTTTTGTGAAGATTTCTATAAGAAATATCTGTCTTACTGCCAAGAATTTTATCTCTAGGCAATTGATTTATTTAAAGCTACTGGACCCAAATGAATGTGTAACTGACAATTTCTTTTGATTCGCTTCCTTTCCTTCCCTGTGTCACTTCTTCACTCCTCTTTGTTCCCTGAACTTGCCAAAAAAAAAAAAAAAAAAGTGCTAAAGTCCAGGGTCTGCTCCTAGGGGAACCCAACTAAAACAGGCATTTTCAGCCTCATGATGGAGATGCAGAGGAAAGCAAATAACTGTAATATATTTGGAGATGTACTGCTAGAGATAAGCACAGGAGACTGGGAGAGCGCGGAGAAAGGTCATGGCTGTTTCTTGATAAAGCTAACTGCTTTATCAGACAAGCATCATTGTACTTAATCCCACCCCTTGGTTCATGGGTACCTACATTCACATTTTCATGTGTTCTTTCTCTTTGCTCCTCATATTTGATGTGATGGTAATTGGAAGTAGCTTTTTCATCCTCATGGAAGGCCTCACTTGGGATGAAGTAGCTGTCACTTGCACCATGTCTGGGGCCATCATCACCATTATCAGTAGGATCTGTGAGCAAAGCCTCAGAAACAGTCTTTTTATCTGTCTCCTCAGGGTTGTTGATAACTTCAAGGCCAGGTTTTCCCTCTTGGCTCTGCTGTTCAGTATCTTGATTGTGCTTTTCGAGTTTTGATGAAGTTTCCTCTTCCATCTCTTCATGAGAGTTACCATCTTCTTGTTCTTGGTGACCCTGCTCAAATTCATCTTTCTGCATCTTGCTTACTTGAGTTGGTTGATTGGACTCTTCCAAAATATCATCAGATTGCGTATTGGCTTCTTCCTGCTTCCTGCTAGGATGCTCCTCCGAAAATTCTCTTTCCCTTTCTTGGTTATCATTGTGGGTACCAACTTCACCTTGCTCTTCTTCCTCTTCCGCTTCTCCATTGGGACTGTTTGGATCCTGCTCTTGGTTTCCTTGATCACTTAGGTCATGGCCATATATGCTGCTCCTGTTCAACTGAGATTGTGAATCATTTATGGGCTGTCCTTGGTTTTCCTCTGTGATGTTTTCTTGTTGGTTAGAATCTACAATGGAACTAACATCATGAGCAAGTAAATCAATGTTCTCGGGGAGTGTTTTCTCTTGAGGCTCACTCGTATCTTCTTTTAGGTCTAATGTACCTTCAGTTGGTATATACTCCAAATTCTCACTTAAGTCACTTTTGCTTTCCTCTTCATCCTGTAATCCAAGCTCTGGGCTGTAACTCTGGTTCTGATCTGCTGATTGGTTTTCCTCCTTTGACTTTATTATTGAAGAGTTTTCAGCCTTAAAAAAAAAGTTTATTTTGAAATTATTTTGAAAAGATAATTTAATATATACATCACATTTATAATTTATAAGCTAACAATGTTTAGTATTCTTTTTCTTCATGTATCATGTAAATTTATTTATGATGTTCTTCACATTCTATAGCTAGAAGTTGTATCTGAATTTGAATTTTGTGAAATGAAACAATTATATAGCATGTCAGCCCAAGCAGTAAAACTGATTAAATCTCACAATTCTTCAAGTGATTGGAAGTGGTTGACGTGATCATCTTTAAAAATATTAAACTGAGATGAGGATGAAATAATCTCTTTGACCATGCTTGGAAATGGAAACTTTTGGAGACTTTAAAAATTACATTAGCTCAACCATGTTACCTTTACCTCGTGGTGGGGATGGTCTTCTACGTATACTGCCGTTTCTGTGTCATTTTCTGCATCGTCAACCCTTAAAATGGGCACAGTAGTGTCATCAGGTGTTACCAACGTTTCAGCCTGTTCGACGGAACTCAAGGAATCAGCAGTTGGCTGGGGATGATCAGATAAGAACCTTGCATTTGTCTGAAAAAATTAAAAACTGGTTTGTGTTATTCATGTCTAGACATTAATGTTCAAACTTTTCAGTTTTTATTATCATCATTAATAGCAATATTTCGTTTCTATCATCAATTAAATGATATTTTCTAGAATTTTTAAGGATAAAGCAAATATCCAGAATGTAATCTTAAGTGAAAACAGAATCCCAATCATGTTTAAGAAAAAAAAAATACACACACACACACACACACACACAAACACACACACACACACACAAACACACACATATCTCTAAGAGACTGGATTAAAATAAAACAAAAATGATTTTAATAATAGTGACCTTTGAGTTTGGAATTATTTTTTTGTGTTTTTCAAACTTTTACAAGCATTCATACTTTATGATTTTGATAAGTGTTTTTTAGCAGAAAGTAGAAGTCAAATTAACTCAATCATAGGATATAATGTACATTTTTTAAAGTTAACTTTTAAGTACTCACTGATAATTAACAGAAAGGTTATACACATTTTATTTGATATTTGTTTACTTTGTTAACACTATCAGCTTTATATCCATCAAGAAATCTTTTAATAAAAACAATGTAATCTTCACTAATTAAAAAACTGTGAAACAGAGCACCAAATCTAGTAAGGAAGAGCAGCTGCTATTTCCACTAGGGATGGCTCTATCTATTTTTAGCAAGATTGGGGGCATAGACGAAGAGTTGGGCACACGATGAATAGTTGAACAACTGGACTTAGAGATAGGACACCTCCCTTCAAGTTTTGACTCTGCTATTTACTATCTACTTGTGTTTTTGTTAATCTCTACCCTGACATCTCTCAAGGAGAAGTGAGCAGAAATATGAAGATAAGGTTATGTACGTTAAAATATTTTGTAACTTTTAGGGAGTTACCCAAGTGAAAACTTACCACTGCTTGTAGTGTCACTCAGTGGTAATAATATGAACTGTTTCATATCTTAGGTAAGTAGTCACCATGGGTCTTTATTAGAGAGATGCTGTGGACATTCAGATGTTAGATCCAGGTGTAAGAATAAAACTCAGATTCTATTTGGATTGGCTCGTGTTTACTCCATCAGCAGGTTCTGTAGTGCTGATTTTGCAATATAAAGAAAGCCATGAAGTACAGGATTTATTTTAGATTTAGTTTGCTCTCTTTCTTCTTATAACCTTTCCAGCTAAGTTAGGAGTACTATATTTGAAAATATTGCCAAAGAAGCTATTATTAAGAAGCAAAAGGAGAAAGAATGGTGACCAGGTTGGCAAGTTGCTGGCAGGGGCACCATGGAAGCCAATAGCTAGAGGAGATTTTAGGCTTCTTAGTGGAGAGCTGCTCTCTCTTTCTGTTCCCTTTCTCCTTCACTCGCCTTCCCCCATCGAAGAAATGCACAAAAAAATAATGGCAGTTTATCTTCTTTCAGAAATTTTCTGAAATAAAATTGTTTTATCATTATGCTCACATCTATATTTATAACAATATACCCTCTGCAAATCTACATGGAGTCTTCTAACCACACAGAATCAACCCACAGAATCAATCAATCCTGTGGCTCAGAATTGAACCACCGAATCGGTCCACACAGATCAATCAACCAACCACTTTCAGATTGATTTTCCTCAGGCACAACGGAAAATGATACAAGATTTCTAATCGGTAAATCTATTTTGAGCATTTGACTGGGTCTACATGATAACAAATTGTCCTAAAAAGGAGGATGGCTTAATGGATTAGAAAACAAAACCCTTACATATGCTGACTACAAGAGACTCACTTTAGATCGGAAGACACACACAGACTGAAAGTAAAGAGATGGAAAAAGATATTTCATGAAAATGGAAATGAAATAAAAAAGCTGGGGTAACAATACTTATACCAGACAAAACATTTTAAACAAAAGCTATAACAAGAGACAAAAAAGGACCCAGTAATCCCACTTCTGGGTGTTTATCCAAAGAAACCCAAAACACTGCTTTAAAGGGACGTGTGCATCCACATGTTCATTGCAGCATTGTTTACAATGGCCAAGATGTGGAGGTAGCCTGGGTGTCCATCAATGAATGAATAGATAAAGAACAGTTGGTACATATATGTAATGGAATATTACTCAGCCATAAAAAAGAATGAAATCTTGCCATCTGCGACAACATGGATGGACCTAGGGCGTATTGTGCTGAGTGGACTATGTCAGACAGGGAAAGACAAATGCCATATAATTTCACTTACATGTGGAATCTAAATGAACAAACCAAACTGAAACAAACTCATAGATACAGAGAACAATTTGATGGTTGCCAGAAGGGAGGGGTACTGGAGGTGGGTGACAAAGGGGAAAGGATTAAGAAGTACAAATTAGTTGTTACACAGAAGTCATAGGGATGTAAGGTATAGCATAAGTAATATAGTCAATAATATTGTAATAACTATGTATGGTGTCAGATGGGTACTAGGTCTATTGGAGTGATAGATGGGAGGCAGTTGGGGAGTGGGTGAAAAAGATGAAAGGATTAAGAAATATAAATTGGTAGTTACAAAATAGTCATGGGGATGTAAAGTATAGTATAAGAAGCATAGTCCATAATATTGTAAATATGTATGGTGTCAGAAGGGTACTAGATTTATTGGGGTGATCACTTTGTAAGTTATAGAAATGTCTAATCACTAGCTTGTACACCTGCAACTAATATAATATTGTATGTCAAATGTAGTTGAAAAATAAAAAATATATATATTTTAGAAAATTGTCCTGAAAAGGAAACCTCTGGAATGTGTCTATATGCAGGCGTGTCATTCAAACATTCGGTTGAAAGACACTTTTGATGCCTGTTTACATAGCAGCAACAGCTGCCAGGGAAGAAAAAAAGTACAGGAAAAAACAGTGGTTCAGAGGGAACTCCTTTTTGTGCTGAACATAATTTATCCCACTTTTGTAATTTCCTTTTTTAAAATAAGAGTTTATTTAAGCCAAACTGATGACATATGCTGGGGAGTAAGATCTTAAATACTTCCCCACGTTTGTAATTTCTGAGGACAATGTATAATGCTGGAGTAGCTTTCTATTCCTGAAGCATGATTCTTAGCATTGGTCATCCATTCTGTTTCCTAAGAACTGCCTGGTCTGGGTGGCACGGTGTTTGTCTCTGCTGACACATCTATCAACCAGAAGCTAGCCACCATCTATCCAAAAAGCAAGGATAGAATCTTAGATGTGGAGAGGGAGGGAGAGAAGGGACAAAAGATAAATTGCTTTGTCCATTTAAAGGAGCCTGTTTCCTCCATTTGGTGAAATAGAAAAAAAATACACAAATCCTTTAGTGTGATTAAGGATGATACGATCATCCAGCCATGGTTCCATATATGTAACTTTCAGTTTATTTTGAGGCTGCTGACATGGTCTCAAATAATCCAATTTGTATCCGGCTTATTTATTACTGTGTGAATGGTAGGGCCAGTATATCTGACCGTGAAGAAAAGAATGTTCTAGTCCTGTCTGCTTTCAGCACGTTTGCTTGGACAACCCCCCCAAGAATGAGTTAGGAACTGATTTGAGGTTACCATACCATTTCCTGTCCCTAACCCCTTATTCCAGACTCAGAATTTCTCATTCAGTTTGTATATGATCTTAAAGAAAATGCTGCTGGAGAGTATGGGCGTGCACTCCAAGATTTCTCATATTATTAATGTGATGAGCTTCCATAGACTTTATTTCTTCCTGTTCTCTTTGGTATTTGGGCATATTCCCTGGCTAATGAACTGATAACTAACACTTCCAGCTGCATATTTATTACATCTTGTAGAACCTGATAGTTTTTAAAAGAAATATGTTTTTAAAAAAGTAACTTATCTCAATTTTTCTAGTCATCTATTCCTTGCTGGGATAAAATAACAACAACAACAACAACAACAACAACAACAATAATAATATGATTAAGATAAAAAGAGAGTTTCAAACCACTGTATAGGAACATTTTCTTTTAAATGGAGGATTTCTAAGCTAGATGTCAGGAGGGAGAGATGTAATAACAGAAGAAAGAATATTTACCGGGATTGCGGCTGCAGTTCCCAAAATGTTCAGGAAAAAAAGCACAGTCTTCATGTTTCCTAGACCTGTGAACCAAGCAGACAATTAGCAGTGGTGGGTATAAGTTTCCTTATGAAAGAGTATCTAATAATCTTCTTAGCAAATATTGAGCTTGATATTGTCCTTTGTATTTAAAGGTAATTATCTTCGTGGGCTAACATGTCTGAAAAGACAGATTAATGGCAGTTTTTACTCAGTTGTGAGAATGATTCCTTGATTTTTTGGCTCAGCTGTGTTCAGTGGAAACTCTATTTATGATTGTTCTTCCTTGAATGAAAACTTCGTAACATTTGAGAGTGTTCACAGTGAAGATAAAAGTCATCAAGTGAAGTAATGTGGTATATAAACAAATTGACTCTTTGGTAGTGGGGAAACCCATGCATTCAGTGAAGATGTTTAGGAATGAGACATTGCAATGCCCTAAAGGTACCACCAATGTTCACCTAATTTAGAGGTCTCACACTGGCAATCTGTGAGTTAGCAGTGTCCTGCAGATGGGTTTGGTTTGGTAGGCACTGTGTGTTTTAAATTAGCATTTAAAAATCCAGAGGTTTCACATAAAAATCCAGATTTGCAATTTCTCTTGAACTATTAGCAACAGCAGGGCTTCATGACGACAGTTGGCTCCATCTGAGTAGATACTATGCTGTATAAGGGATGCTGGCATTTGTACCTGGTCTGTTTCACTTTTGTTATTTGCCTTGCATTTGAGTTTCGTTATTTCCAAACTAGCTTCTTCAGTTTAGAGATGAGACAAGTGAGCCTAAGAGGCTAAGTAAATCGGCCTCCTCATGAACTCTCTTAAAAGGAGTGAGCTGTCTACATTTTCTTTCAGTGTATCCATAAGTCTCATAGTCTGAACTCTGGGATTAAGGATACAGGTTTTGGATTTTAATAGAGATTTTTTTTCTATCTCTGGATTTCCCAGAAATAGTCGGTAACCCTTTTGAAATATTTTTTTAATCATAGTTTTATACACAAATGCATCCAAAGAGATTTAAATAATACTTGAGGTTTATAAATAAAGTGAGTAATTTCTTCTGCTCAATATTTCTAAATAACATGCTTAAATGGATATTTTAAAATATATTACGTTAAGCTGTTATACTGATTTAATACCGTAACAGCTATCACTTCACACAGACATGCGACTTACGCAGGCACACACACGCATACCATTCTCTTCTCATCCTTCTTCCCCTCGCCTCTCTACCTAAAATAATTGTATCACAATCCTTATTTAAACCATTTTTTAACATTTATGACAATATAAATATTCTTCACACCTCAGCCAAGTAGTAATTTCCTGTTTTGAATTATACTCAAATTTCTTTTCTTGAACAATATTTTGATTTTGTCTGGACCTAGAAACAGCCTCGTTTTTTAAATGTACTTTTCCATGTACCCATTATTTAACCTTCTAAATTTTTGAACAAAATCAAAAAATTCCTTTTAACATGATAACAACAACAATAACAATAAAACCACCACAGTGAACCCACAAAGAAATCCTCCAGTCTCATTTTCCCCCTTTGAGAGGTCCCTCCCAGAGTGTCAGTTCTCATGCTCCATTTGACTTCTTTTCTATTGGGATCTCTAGTCACCACCACCCTGGGAATCCCCTTTGCTCTTTTCTTGTGTTTGAGTTCTTGCTTCCTGTGTCCCATATGTGTTTCTTTTTTTGGTGTTCTCATTTTCATGGAGCACATTCTCCAGAAGCTTTCTGAGAAACAGTCATATAGGAGACAACATTTTTGAGACTGCATATCAGAAAAACATCTGTATTTTTTTCTTCACTTGATACATAGTTTAGCTGGATATAGAATTTTAGCTTGGGAACTTTTTAGTCTCAGAGTTTTAAAGCATGTTTCATTTTCTTCTAGTTTCCAGTGTTGCTAGTAAGAACTCCAATGTCAGTTTCCCTCACTTATTTATAATGAGATTGTTTTATTCTTCCTGTCGAAGGCTTTTAAGTTTTAATATTTATCCCCAGTGTTCCAAAATATTACAATTTCTGCCTTAGTTTGGGTCCTTTTAAATTTATTTTAGGTACTAATTCTTTGAATTCGGACATTTATATATTTCAGTTCTGGGAGACTTTTTACCTGTTAAGTTCTTTGATAATTTTTGCCCCTCTATTTTTTAATTTGTCTTTTGTTTCTGATATTCATGTGGGGTCTCAGCTCCTGCTCCGCGCACAAGAACACAGGCTATGGTGAGGCCAAAAAGGAACAACAACGGAGCCATAGATAGGGGAGTCATAGCACTATATCGTCGCTGGAGGCTAGGTTGGAGACACAGGAAGCAGGAGCCTCACGATCCACAATCCACCATCTGCTTCTCTGCCAACCAACCAACCAACCCCCTTGCTAACAGCAATCTGCCATACTAACTGCAATTTGTGCTTGATAGCCTAGCCATGGCAGTTATAACAGTGGCTAATGGCTAACCGGTAACAGCTGATGGCCGTCTACTACCTGAACCACCACCTTTCCATGTGAGGCTGAGATCCTGGAAACTGCTCTCTGGGACTCTACCCCCACATCATGTTAGTTAAATGTCAGAATTCTTGGGTTGATGCTCTAATTTACTTACTATTTTTGCTCCTCTTTTCCATCTTTTTAATATTATTCTGGGAAACTTCTTCAACTTTATCTTTCATTTCTTCTATTGATTTTTTAAACATTTTGCTCATATGACTGTAACTTCTTATTTCTTTATGGTCCCCCTTTTAAAATATTATTGTCTTCTTTTTTCATTAGTGTGTGTAATATATACTTTTGTCCTTTTGAGGACATTAACCAAACATTTTGAAAATTTCATCTGCACACTACGTTTTTCTGTTTCATATTATCCTTCTGATTTTGGTTTGTTCATTTTGGTCTTTGTTTTTCTTGTTGAAAGCTTTTCTCAAGTGTCTAATGTCTTTGGTTGTCCAGTAATATTTAGTAGTGAGTCACCAAAAAGCATATTAGAAGTTTCATGGGCAGGACTTGTCATCCTGCAGAGCTTTCACGGAGGAGCTGAAGCAGGAACTTAATAGTTTAATGGGGCACCCTAAATGTCACTGTCAGATCTTTTCTCTTGGAGAGATATTTTTTTCTAGAGAAGATCTTCATATCTCCTACTTTGGGGACGTGGGTATAAGCCTGGTTGCTAGCATTCTGTGAGATGAATGAGTGAAAAGACTGGAGTTCTCTCATTACATACACTGACTCTCACTTAGTCCCCCAGGTTTCTGCATGGCACCATATCCCACTCTCCACTGTGTCAATCTCAAGTCCAGGGCCAGAGAAGAATGACCTTTTTCCTGTTTAGGGTGAAATGGGAAGCCCCCTGTCTGTGCAGGCATAAGGAAGGATCTCATATCTGTTTATCTGATACATTTTCAACAAATCCTCCTGATTTCAAGCTCTACCCTCACCACATCTCCCAAATTACTTGGTCCCTCCAATTCTTGAAATTTTTCTGGGTTCTCAGTGTGAATTGCCTTCTTTGTCTGTGCACCCTTCTCTGAAAACCCTTAGGTTTAAGCTTTTCTTGCTCTTCCAACTGCTTTATATGTCCTAAAAATTTGCTGATATCTTTTATCTTCTTTGTCTTCTCCTCTTTTTCACTTTGTCATTGTGAGTTTATAATTTTTCTTTTTCTATCATTATACTGGAATTTTAACAGGGAGTGGCGATATATGCATATATTTAATCTACCTCATTTAATCAAGAGGTGATTTCCATTTCTTCATCTGATTTATATTTTCCTTTACTATTAATATTTTATTTTATTTTTTTAGGACACATAGGAATTAGTATGGGTATTTGGTTCTAACTTCATTAGCAAATAAAGTTTTTATTGAAGAAAAGGAATCTATAGGTGCTAGCACAGACTTTCTTATCATGTGAGAAACAAATAAGAACTTGTTTTCACCTGTCTTACTATGTGTACCCCACAAGGTGGGCCACCTGGACTAGGGAACAGTGCTTTGGAAATACGGAGAGTAAAGCTGCACATAGGTGATTCGTGATAGAATGTATGGGAAAAACTGAAATCATTCATAACTTTATGTAATCTAAAATTACTAATCTATTCCAGTTTTTTTTAAATAGTTGTTTTAAGTACCACCCAATTTTTTTTTTTAATTTTATTGGGGAATATTGGGGAACAGTATGTTTCTCCAGGGCTTATCAGCTGTAAGTCATTGTCCTTCAATCTAGTTGTGAAGGGCGCAGCTCACTGGCCCATTTTGGAATTGAACCGGCAACCCTGTTGTTCAGAGCTGCTTTCTAATCAACTGAGCCATCCGGCTACCCCAATCTATTCCAGTTTTAATGAAAACAATGTACTCACCTTGGAGACTTAAATTCCTCTAAGAGACCCCTCTGAAAATTACTATACATAACTTAGGTAGAAATTCAGAGTACTAACAGTGAAATGTGTATTATATCATTTATACCTTTGGATGAACATTAGTTAGAAACAGTAATGGTGTATAACAGACCCTGGGAGTTTATATTATCAAAGTGCCTCAGGTTTACCAAACAGATTTACAAATAGGATATTACCTTATTTAATCTTTGCAACAACCCCATGATGTGGCAGATGAACAGGACTAGAAAGGCTGTGACAGGACATACTTAAGGTCACAGAGCTTTTAAGAAGGGAACTGGGCTGGAACCCAGCTTTCCTAGCTTCTGTTCAGATGATTTCTCAGCTCTCTTGCAAATAAAAATCTCCATTTAGTTCTTACACAAAGATGTTGGGAAAGAGGAAAAACAAACAAACAAATAACCCAAAACCAGTATTAGAAAAAATTCAGAATTCACTTTGAATGTTTAAATAAAGAATTCCAAATATTCTAAGGTTTTGCATATGTGGCAAATATATTTTTCTGTGTTGGGAGAAACAAAGGCTTATCATAGGAGATTGGTTGGGTTATTTGTTATCAAAAGTCCCTTTCCATGATACTTCTTATAGTCTCAACAAGGCAAAAGCGTAGAAATTAAATTTCTCTTGACTGAAGAACATGTTTAAATAAAAACATATAGTATGTTAGAAAGGGTCTTTGGGACAGCTATGAGGAGGATAGAAGAACAGAAAGACTTATTAGGAGGAAATTGCAATATTAAGATGAGAGGTGGTCAGGCCCTTAAATTTTGGCTGTGGTCTTAGAAATGGAGAGGAGAGGATTCGATCTAGCTTGTATTGGCTCATGAGAGCCAACTGTTAAATTTCCAGGAATTTGATGAGCTGGCTTCAAAAATTGAATTATATATGCTTACAATTAAATTAAATATATCAAAAACAAAGGAAATAACTACTCAAAACTCAGCACTTCATACTCATACTGTTACTTACTCTTTTGAGGTCATTTACGCCTGCTGTATCTACAAGTGGAAATACCATAGAATGTGTGCTACTGCACATTTCTTCCCAACTATGTTTGGTGATGTCATGTTACTAGCTTGCAATCAGCCATGGTGGGAGGATTATACCATGGAAATCATAAAATGCCACCCAATCTCTCCCCACACTTTCCCAAAGCTGGTTGTTGAACATTTACCAGCATACCACTGGATAGCTTTGAGAAATATTTAAAGGCAGAGCAGATAAAATGTAATGACCAATTGGGTATTGTGGGAAGAAGAGAAGGAAGAGTCTTAGGTTATCACATTTCTACTTTGGGCAAATGGGTAGATGATGGTATTAATCACCAAATAAGGAATTATAAGAGGAGGGTCTGGTTTTAGAAGAAAGATGATGAATTAGTTTTGGACTTGTTGAATTTCAGCAGAGATATGTTTCAATAAGTGGGTCTGTAGGAAAGCATAGAATTTGGGGGTTAAATACATAGTTTAGGTGCTATTAGCATGAGAAGCTGTATAATGAGTAGAGCAGAGGGCAGGAGCAGAAACCTGGTGAGTGAAGACAGTTAGGTGCCTTTAGAGCATGAAAAGAGCTAAAGCCATAAATGATGAGAGAAAGGAGAGTCACATAAGAAAAAGAAAGTGTTAAATGTCACAGAGAAGTCAAAGTAAACAAGGTCAGGGAATTATCCATTGCCTCTGGAAATACAGAGGTAATTGGAGAGTTGAGAGAGATTAGTTTTGGTGCCACAGTGTTGGTGGAGGCCAGTCTGTAGTGACTGGAAAACACAGTCGATAGACAGTGATGAAGTGAGGACAGTGAATGTAGACCACTCTTTTAAGATGTTTGGGCTGTGAAAGGAAGGAGACTTAAATGGTAGCCAAAGCAGAAAGTATGATCGCAGAAAATTTTTATTTGTATTAAAATGTGGTCATCCAATATTTTTTATGCTTAGGAGAAAGCATAAGTAAAACATATAAGAAGATAGAGTGACAGAGAGGAAATGTAGTATTTAATGATGGCTCCATGAAGCCGACAACTCCTGGGCTCCATGCCCTGTGTCTTTGACCTTTGCCTTGTGACTTGTTTTGGCCAATGAGACATTAGACAGCATGACTTTAGCAGAGGCTTGGCAAGGACTTGCACATTGGGATTTGTTATCCCGTGGAAGCCATCCCCCATGCTTTAAAAAAAGCTTGGACTAGAGACTAATTTGTACCGCTGAATGATAAGCGGCCACATGGAGAGAACTCTGGAGGATGAGAGACCATCTGAGATGGTTCAGCTTCAGCTGAGCTCCCAGTTTGCTGGAGTCACACAAGTGACTCCAGACAAAATCAACAGAAGAACCATCCTGTTGAGCGCAGTACAGATTAGAGAATCATGTGCAAATGAGGGAACTGGTTTTAAGCCATTTAATTTGGGGGTGGATTGTTCTGCAATCACAGATAACTGAAATGGGGGAAAACAGAGAAGTTGCCCGAGCCATTGGGAAGCTAATTTTGCACAGCAGTTAAAGACATAGGCTCTGAAACAGGACTACATTGGCTCTAATACTTAATTTGCATCATCCTGGGTAAATTATTTAGTTTTTTTGAGCCTCACTTCTTTATCCGTAAAATGATGATGAAGATTAAGTGAGATGATAGAATCTCAGTAAGCCCTTGATAAATATTTGCTGATTTAATATCAATGTGTAGGTGGAAGGTTTAACTCTGAACAGAAGGAGGGATTATTTATTTCTTCAGCAAAAAGGGAGGAAAGCTTAACTGTAAGGATGTGTTTAGACAAGGCCCAGTAATATCAATTCAGTAAGTTAGATGTAGTTACACCTTCCTTACATTTAATAGCATTTCACAGTTTATAAAATATTTTCTTTTGTACTTTCTCATTTGATTCAATAAGGAGAGTAGATAATATTTAACTATAAGAAACCAAAGAATCTAAATTATTTGGTTTGGTATGGAGAATCTAAATTATTTGGCTCAGTGTGCAAAGGCAAGAGGTGAGCAAAGAATGGAACACCACACTTTGGACTCAGAATCCAGAGGTTTCACGTGGTCCAGCAGAACAGGCTGCACACCAGAAATCAGAGGTTTTTGCTTTGGGCCTTAGCTCTGCCAAGTACTAAATGTACTTTGAGCAAATGACTTAATCTTTCCAAACTGCATCTATAGAGTGGGAATAACAATTCCTTCCAGTATCAAAGGGAACCATTGAGGTGGGGAGGCTTTTTGCAAACTCTGAAGTGTTAGGTTGGTGCAAAAGTCATGGCAGTTTTTTGCAATTATTTTTAACCTTTTAAACCGCCATGACTTTTGCACCAACCTAATAACATACACATGTCAGTGATTATTAGTTCCATTGCTCTGCCTGGAAATATTATCACTATAGTCATTTATGTCTTGCAGGAAGTGCTATATAGGAAATGAAACTTTAGCGTTCCCTTACTTTTTTTCTCTCTTCTTCCAAGTCTTCCTCCACTCTGTGATTTCAAGCTGCCCAAGAGTTCTAGTTTCAGAATATCTTTACATTTAGTTCATTCAAAAACAAGCTCACTTGTCTGATATTTCATGTATTTAAAGTCTAGTTTTCTATATGCATCTAAATCCACACTTAGAAGATAATGTGCCTGACTTAATGTCTTTCTAGTCTCAGTACGAGGTATTTTCACATTGGCCTTACCCCAAAGGAGCTACTAGAATGCTGAGAATCTTGGCATAGCTGTGGGGGAGACATATTAAGACGTGCAAGTAAAATAAGTGTAGGGTTTGTCATATGACCTTTGGTGGCCAGTTGAGGGTCAACCCCAACATTTGCTGCATGGTCCCTGATTGTGTATTATGTCCCAGGTTGGAATTATTTTTTAGGGGTCTCATGTTTTGTTATATTTCCATCCAGAAATGGAAAACAAAACTTAACGATAGACTATGGCTATGTCATTTACAATGATCCAAGTGGGAAATCACCTCGAGTTTTTAATTCTAAAGCAGGTGCCTGTGTTGTGTTCTTGTGGAAAAATCTAGTACCTGTAATGTAGAAGGTCGTGAGTTATTCTACTGTGTTTCACATTGTCCTTCAGACCAGCCACTGGGCATTTTTGTCTCGCTGAGCTAATTGTATTTGCTACATGCTGATTGAAATAATTTCATGGCCTTTCACTTCTTATTTTAAGACCTGAACAAATGTGCTCATTTGTATAAATAAGACTGAGTGGAGAACTTTCCTGGGAAATGAGAGATATTTTGAAAACAACTGTCATGCTGAAGACTGCAGGAATGCTTAATTAGCTGATGCTTACAAAGTACTTTGAAAATGAAACCCATGATGTTCTTGCTAAGTATGATGAATACCATTTATTCTTGGATAAGGAAAAAAATCCTATATTTTGAGATATTTAAATTTGGTGTGCACTCTCTACAAAAATACAGATTGTTATCTTTGCAGAAAGAGCAAATAAATCTCTAGGTGAAAAATGCAAAAATGAGACATTTTTGAATAGAATTATTATCTAAAAGACTTAAATATGCAGTGGATGTGAAATTAGATAAATATTATTTTGTTCGAATTGCATGAGTTCATTCAAAGGCAGCAGCATAGCTGAAAGAACATTTGGTATAGAATTGGGAGATCTACGTTCCAGACCTGAGCTGCCTTTTGCCAGCCAAGAGACTTCGGTTAAGTCACTGGTTTCTTCATCTACAAAAAAGGAAAAATAATAGTATGCTTCCTATTTAGCTTCTAGGGTTGTTTTGAGACCCAAATGTGATCATATAGTCATCTGGTAATTTCACCAACTGTAAAAATGAAACGAGAGCTATCATTTCTTTGAGACACTCATAAGGCAAAAAATAGCTTAATAACCCCCAAATTAATATTTTACAGAGACTTTAATTCATCCTTTTACCTAGAGTTTTTCAGTTATTTCTTTCTTTTCTCTATACCTCTGTTTCTTTTCATGGGTCTGGAGAGGTTAAAGATGAGAAATGGTGGGCACTTCAAGGAGAGCCTTTTCCTTCTGTTAGGAACAGAGTGCCTCCTTACCAATCTTTCAGGAGAACCTTATCTGGAATTTTGAAAGATGACAGCTAGACTGCTTTTTAAAGATATGGCCTGTATGGGAAAACCAGGATTTGGAATTTCAGATGTCTAGAGTTCTTGTACTGGCCGGAACCATGGACCATCGAAACAAATGTCCAGAAGAAACATTTGGTGTGGCAGAAACAGGTCTCCCATGAAGAACCAAACACCCATGGGTGTGAACTCTATTCTAACTCATGGGGGTAGCTGTCTTGAGACAATTTCTAACATTTTTCATTTAATATTTATAAGCACTATGGTATCGTAAAGATGGCTGTAAATTCTTCGCTCCTTCTCCCACTAAGAGGTAGAGTCTAATTCTCCTCTGCTTAAAGTTGCTCCTCTGGATCGACTTACCTGTCCAAATGATTGAGGTAGAAGTGATGGTCTGGGACTTTGAAAATTAGCTCATAAAAAAGCTTTGGAGTTTTGACCTGAATCTCTCGGAATACTTGTTTTGGGAGCTCTGACCCACTTTGTAAGAAACTGTCATTCCACAGAAGACCATTGTTCAATGGTCCCTGCTGATCCCAGTTTTCCATCTATCCTCACAAAGGAACCACCTTGGACCTTCCAGAGCAGCTCATCTGCCAGCTCCATACCTCCGAGTGACCAACCTAAACTCCTGACCCACAAAATCTTGAGACATCAGCTTGGTGTAAAAGTAATTGCGGTTTTTGCAATTATTTTTAACCTTTTAAACTACAATTACTTTTGCACTAACCTAATAAAACAATTGTTGCTTAAGCCACCAAGTTTATAAGCAGTAATAATGAATTGGGATAAACATTAAATATCTTTTTTTTAAAAAGTTTTATTGGAGAATATTGGGGGACAGTGTGTTTCTTCAGGGCTCATCAGCTCCAAGTCATTGTCCTTAAATTTAGTTGTGGAGGGCACAGCTCAGCTCCAAGTCCAGTTGCTGTTTTCAACCTTTACTTGCAGGGACCTCAGCCCACCATCCCATTGAACTGGCAGCCTTGTTGAGAGCTCACGCTCTAACCAGCTGAGCCATCCGGTGCCCCGCTGGAAGCTCAGTGGCAGCTTGTTGTCTCCAATCTAGTTGTGGAGGGTGCAGCTCAGCTCCAAGTCCAGTTGCTGTTTTCAACCTTTAGTTGCAGGGGGCACAGCCCATCATCCCATGAGGGAATTGAACTGGCAACCTTGTTGTTCAGAGCTCGTGCTCTAATCAGCTGAGTCATCTGGCCGCCCCTCCAGAAGCTCAGCAGCAGCTCCTGTCTTCAATCTAGTTGTGGAGGGCGCAGCTCACTGGCCAATGTGGGAATCTAACTGGCAACCCCATTGTTCAGAGCTTGTGCTCTAGCCAATTGAGCCATCCGACCATCCAACATTAAATATCTTAAGTGAAATAGCACTCAAGTATATTCACTAGTAGTAGAATCACTTGTGTTCATCAAAACCTTATTTTATTAAAGCAGTAGGTTTTATCATTGACTGTTTAATACAATAGCTAATGTAATGTCTTACATCTTTTTGAGATTTTACTATATGCCAAGTACCATGCTAAGCAATTCATCTATGCAGCACCCGTGTATTCCTGTCTGTCACCTCACACCCACAGCACAGTTATCCAGTGAGAACTTCCTGAACATCCCTTTGTACCACTGTGTCCAGGCATGACGGAGGAGCATGGAAGACAAAGGATGTGATGATTTCAAAAGGGGTAGCTTTTCAGGGACATTCTCAAAGATCTCTCTCTCTTTCTAGCTCGAGAGAAAGTAATACTCCCTGTAGTGCAGGGGATCCTGCGGACTACGCCAAGTGTCGTGCGGGGCGCCAGGCGGGGTCTCTGGTCACACTCCCCACATAAGAACGCAGGACATGGTGAAGCCAAAAAGGAACACCCACGGAGCCATAGGTAGGGGAGTCACACCACTATACTCTCACTGGCAGCTGGGTTGGAGACACAGGAACCAGGAGCAACACAATTCTCAACCCTCACTGTGCCGCTTGCAGGCTCAACCACCATCTTCTTGCTAGCTCCCCCTTTTTTTGCTAGCGTAACCACAGCAGTTATATTCATGGCCAATGGCTCACTGGTTACAGCTGACGGCCAGCTAGCCACAGCTGCTGGCCATTTGATCACAGTCGACGGCCATTTACTACCTGAGCCAGCACCTTTCTATGTGAGGCCGAGAGCCTGGAAACTGCTTTTTGGGGCTCTGTCCCCACACTCCCTCTTCTCTAATGAGTAATTGAAAGATTACTTTAATTATATTTAGAGGATCCCCACTGGCTTATCTTAGGCAAGCTTGTGCTATAGCCATGTTTCCACACCTCTTATCATTCCTTTCAGAGTTCCTCATCTTATTGTACCACTCACCACTCACTAATCCTACTGGGTGTCATTTCACAATTCTTTATGGGCTGGGCCTGTGAAGGCAACACTCTGTTTTTTTCCCTTCAAACATTTGCCAGCTCTTCAGAAAGTCTCTACCACTCCCTGCCCTGGGGTGTAGTGAAAGAAATTAGTTTGGCCATATTTATTTTTCTTTGCTCAAATCGTGTTATGATATCTGTATTCTCATTTCCTCTCTCTCTGTGAATGTGGGGTTTTTTCATATTTACATTTATTTTCCCCTACCTTTCATATTCTTTGGAGTACAGATAGTTGAGTATGGCCAGAGGTGTAAAGGTAAAAAGCTTACATTTCGGGTCTCCTCACTTGTACAGGACTCTTACATAGCTCTGTACCTGATTTTGATTTTCCTAATTTTAAAAAAGAGGGCCCCACACATTGTGTCACAAATTCTGGGTCCACTCCTGAGTAAGGCTCGCCGGAAGGCTTGTGGCATTTGTCATGTTGCAGGGCTTAATAATGTCTGAATGATTTGCTTCATAGTGTTTGTGATGCAGGGTGTCAGGCGGGGTCTCTGCTCCCATTCCCCACACAAGGACACAGGATATAGTGAGGCCAAAAAGGAACACCCCCGGAGCCATAGGTAGGGGAGTCACACCACTATAGTCTCACTGGAGGCTGGATTCACACGTGTGACCTGCTGTCCGCTTTTCTGCCAACCGACCGACTCGATTCTCCTCCTCTCGACTCCCCAGCACAGCTGCGACAGTTATACTAGTGGCCAACGGCTCAATGGTTACAGCTGACGGCCAACTAGCCACAGCCAACGGCCATCTACTACCCAAGCCAGCACGTTTCCACGTGAGGCCGAGAGCCTGGAAACTGCTCTCTGGGGCTCTGTCCTCACACTCCACCCCTACAGGGTCTCGCCTCACAATCTACGTGACAAGCGTCTTCCGCAAGGGGAGTCTGGAGGTGAATGCAATATCCTGGCTCTCTGGGCACAGCCAGGGTTTCTCAGGGCACCACTAGTCCTTCAGGGCACAGCCAGACTTCCTGGGCTTCTTAGGGTACCACCAGTCTCCCTGGACTCAGCCAGGGCTCTCAGGGCACTGCCACTCTCTCTGGGCACAGCCAGACTTCCTGGGCTCAGTCAGGGCCACTCAGGGCACCGCCACTCTCTCTGGGCACAGCCCGACTTCCTGGGCACAGCCAGGGCCTCTCAGGGTACCACCAGTCTTTCTGGGCACAGCCAGTCTTTCTCACATATTCTCCACGGCAGCTGGTTGAGACACAAAAGCAAACATCCACCAGTTCCACTACATGGTGGTATGTTCCCAAGCAAACAGTCAAGCGTTCCATTAAATTAGGGATAGAAGGCCATTCCCCATAGTCCAGTCATTGGCCAGGGCTGTGAGCCTCACAATCTGTGCCCCTCCGCAGGGCGAGGGCTCCAAGTCCTCCCCAGTCTGGGGGTGAGGGCCTCAGTAAACACTTCCCAGCCCACAGGGCTGCAACGACCTTCGCTTTCTCCGGCCTATTCTGGCTGGGGAACCGTCCACGTCTTCCCACCCCTCCACGGGGGTCCAGCTCTCCGGCAGCTGCTCCTCCTGGTCTTCCTGAGACTGAGTGTTCATAGGCACAAACGGCTTCACTGCCCTTCGGAGAGCTTTGGCCGACACCGTACCCTGCTCGCTGCGCCATTTGTGACGCGGGGTGGCTTGCGGGGCCTCTGGTCCCACTCCCCACTCAAGAACAGAACACAGGATATGGTGAGGCCAAAAAGGAACATCCACGGAGCCATAGGTAGGGGAGTCACACCACTATAGTCTCACTGGAGGCTGGATTCACACGTGTGACCTGCTGTCCGCTTTTCTGCCAACTGACCCACTTGACTGTCCTCTGCTCGACTCCCCAGCGCAGCTGCGACAGTTATACTAGTGGCCAACGGCTCAATGGTTACAGCTGACGGCCAACTAGTCACAGCTGATGACCATCTACTACCCGAGCCAGCACCTTTACACCTGAGGCCGAGAGCCTGGAAACTGTTCTCTGGGACTCTGTCCCTACAGTGTCAACAGCATGACAATGCTGTTTTTTTTTTGACACCTTTAAAGCCTACGTCACCACTGAAATGATCAGATACACTAATCCTGTCCTTTTTCTGCTTTTAGCTCTCCTCTCTATTCCCTAATTTCTTTTATTCTCTACCTCCCTAGAATTTCTTTCCCCTGAATGCGAAGTTCTTAGCTTTCTCCTCTGACTACTCTTATTTGAATTTCCCTTATTTATTAAACTCTGCCAGCATAATATAAAACTTCTTTGGATTCAATGGAAATTATCTCTCCTCTCTTGTTAACAGAACACGTCGGTTGTTAAGTTCCGCTTGTTGGGAGAGGAATTTCAAGTGTTTTCAGCTCTGCGACTATATTGAGAATAATTCACTGGGGGTAGTTCTTTTCCAGGATTAAGTAAAACAGCAAATCATACCTAACTTGGAACAGTTTCAAGTGGCCTCATTCTCTTGGTGTTGGGACCTGTTGGGGAACGATGGTGGGATTTGATGAGTATTTCTTGCATGAAAGCACTTGCTCCCAGCAGAAGTTCCTCCAGGATTTAGCGCATGGTGACACTTCTCGTGGATCTTGGTGAGGGCCAACTCACTGAAGAGGGGAAACAACTGCTTGCCCCAGTGGTACAGTGTTATTCATTACCTGCTTTCACCAAAAGAAGCAGATACAATAAACCCTAATGGATTTTGTAACTGGGTGTTGAAGAGTTCTTTGAAAACAGGTGAAAAACCTAAGCTTATTTATGCCTTCACAGAGGAAGAAGCACTAGAAGACTCATTCAAGCAAGGATAGGACACAGCTGGTCTGCAGCTGTGAATTCTGCCTCGTATGGGGAAGAGAGTTTTTTGTTTGTTTGGTTGTTTTTTTCTCTGAATAGCTAGATAGTTTCCATTTGCTCCCTCAGATCCACTCCACATCCACTCACCAGCCTTCTCCACGCTGAGCTGCCCCTGGGGGGCCTGTGTGAATTGCATCATAAGTTCTCTTGCTTGATGGTTTCTGTTGGGGTTAGCCAATGGGGAGCACTGGCAGGAGAGATTTGACCGAAGGAATAGGGTAAAATTTGGATATATATTTTCTCAGCTCCCTTTCTGTGATTAGGTTCCTCTCCTGAAGGTCACAGCCCCTCTCAGTGACCTCCACACAGCATTTTCTGTCTGGGTTTAGAAAATGCTCCCTTTCCTGGTTCATACAAGCTTAGCTCTTATTAGCCTGTTCTTCTAACCCCTTGTGGCTTCTCCATACACTGCCTACACGTTGTTAAAATGCTCCCTTAATTCCCCAAATTCAATTTTCCTGCGTGGATCTATCATTTCCTTGCTGGGGTTGGACCAATACAACCCTTGATTCAAAGGTTAGGATTCATGGGTTTGAATAGTTTTCAGATCCCCTGCCAACAAAACTGGCTCCTGCTCCACAGTGCTGCCCTATTTCAAGTGTCTCTATAGTTGCTATGGGGAACCTTAGAGTTAGTGTCAAGATTATTTTAAGATGGAGATATTTGAGATTCAACAGATGCAGAAGGAAGCCTTCTCAGTGCTTCCCTTCAATGACTAAAAGCGGAAACTTCTGAGAAATGAGAACTGCTGTAAATTCCCTCTTTGGTGTGGCTTCTACTCCCAGGTGAGAGACCACAAAAGAACCTACCATAATCCCTCTCCAGGGGAGCTTTCTGACCCTGAACAAAACAGAAAGACCACTTATACCTGTATAGATAATTGGCACAAAGGCTCTTTATCTCTGGTTTGTTCTAAAAACCCATTTGTCTTTCCTAAAGAAACTTTTTCTTTCTTCCCCCAGAAGCTGTTTCTACCCCCTCCCTTTTCCCTAGTAAATTAGGTATATAAGCCTTTAACTTCAACAGCTTAATTAAGTGCTCCAATGTGTGTACGAATAAACCATTTTCTTCTGTTCACCTGTCTTTTATCAAGTTAATTTGCAGGCCTCAATTACTGAACATAAGAGGGTAGAGGAGAAAGTTTTTCCTCCCCTACATGGCCTTAGTGGGTGCACATTTTTCTTTATAAATGGGACATAGCAGTCCTCTTTTTTGGAAAGAATAAAAAGGTACAAAGTATCAAAATGTGATTAGCACTCAATAAAGATGATTTCACTAATAAAATCACAAGATTTGAAGGTGCTATGGAATTGAAGAGTTTTAGAAGAAAATATAGGCAACTAGCTCTGGGAGCATTTTGTGTTGGAACATGGCACGTTTCACTTTATAGTACTCTCCCATTTCTTTTTTTCATGCAATCTCTAGAATATTATGGCACCAGGATTAATCTGGAACCGTGGGAAATAAATTAGTCTCTCTGTTCTTTTCCCTTCTGTTAGAGTCCTTTCCCACTCCAAAGGAAACCTAATTCATTAACTCAGTCTGACTCATTTTAAAAATTGTTCTAAAAACACTGTTTTGGGGTTGTCAGTCCCAGAACATGTAGAAATTTGCCTAATCAAAAGTAGTCTAATTAGCCAAATTGAAACAAAGTTGTATTTTGGGTGTAAATAATACTGCACAAGGAAATCTGTTGTTAATTTTTTTGGACAATGACTATTTTTGTTTTCACGGTACTAAAATGTACACACATTTAATAACTAGCTATGGAATTCAGGAGATATCAGCCCTGTTATCAACATGGCAGTAAGCAGGAGGTGAGTCAGACAACTCCAGCCATGACCACAACCCCACGCCTTACTGTGGCCACCATCCAAACACATAAGAGTTGAGAAAAATAAAACAACAAAGAACCAAATGTAGAGTAAGCATGGGCTGGATTTTTTTGTGTCACTTTTTGGGAAAGAAAAGCAGTTAATCATATCCAGGTCTCAAGCTATAGTAATCTCCTACATTCCTACCTGGAATATTTTTCAAATTATTAGAAAACATTTGCTTTTGAAATCAGTCACTTCAAATTATTTTCAGATTAAAAGGAGAGAATCAGTTAGTTGTTTTTAACAGTGAGCTGACGCTGGTACTCGGCCCCCATACCCAATGCCTATCTAAGAAGCTACTAAATGCAAGATCCCTGGGAATACCAAGGTTTAAACCAAAGGTTTCCCAGATTAAAATCAAAGCTTCTAGTATCTTCCTCTCACTTACACTTTAGGAAGTTACTGAAAGTTTTCCTAGAATGAGCTTAACCTGTACTTCTCTATGAGGTCCTCAAAGCCTACTGCTATGTGCTAGATCAGGGAAGAACAAAAGAGAAAGAAGACATCTGGGGTTCAGCATTTGTGTTTTGATTCCTCTGAATTCCAGCAGAATGCTGTGTTGCTTTAGAGTTAGCTCAAAGTTGTTTGATCCCAACAAAAATTTGGGAAACCGCTGAACTATTGGTTTGAGAGTTAAAAATGATTCCAATGTGCTAAGACAGCATGAAGAGTAACACAGTGTCTTAAAACAAGTCACATGTTTTCATTGACTCATAATCTTGATTATGAGTCAAGATTATTTCTACTACCCAAATTCTGACTTTCATAGATCTCAGGCCACCTTCCCACTGAGTCCCTATCATGTTATATGGATATTATCCATTATATGGAACTCAAGCATCAAGTATAGTAAAAACGTATTGCATTCAGAGCTATTTCAGGGTCATGCAGAATGGTGCATTTTTATCCTTGTTTATTTTATTTACTTTTATTAACTCTATGGGTATAGCACTTTTATTAAACCTAGGGTAAATTTCAACCTACTTGTCATGCAGGGTCTCAGTGCCTGCTCCCCGCACAAGAACGCAGGACATGGTGAGGCCAAAAGGGAACACCCACGGAGCCATAGATAGGGGATTCATACCACTATATTCTCCCTGGCGGCTAGGTTGGAGACACAGGAAGCAGGATCCACACGATGTGCAATCCGCCGTCTGCTTGTCTGCCAACCAACCAATCCCCCAAAGCAGCCATGGCAGTTAAATCAGTGGCTAATGGCTAACAAGTAACAGCTGATGGCCAACTAGTCACAGCTGATGGCCATCTACTAGCTGAGCCAGCACCTTTCCACGTGAGGCCGAGAGCCTGGAAACCGAGGTCCTGGCTCTGTCCCCACAATCCACCTCTACAGGGTCTCGCCTCACAATCTACATGACAAGCGTCTTCTGTGAGGGTGCTTGTGCTGTATTAGCCTATAGGCACCTACGGGTGGAAAGAAATAGTAGTCATAGGAACCAACAATGGCAAATCCCTTCCATCTGGGAGGATACATGCTAGCTTTTAGTCCTGGGAAAGGAGGGTCGCTGTCACTGGCACCTTTCCAGGTTTGTGGTACCAGAACTTTATGGCAGTGCTTGGGGTCCCCAATGTAGTTTCAACATGCAACAGAACAGGGGACCCCATAATTGGCCATAGCAAGAGCACATATGTTCCCTGCAAAATCGTCCTGGCATCGGGACCTCCATATACTACAGTCACTTGCAGTGGCCACTCGGCCACCACCCCTGGTGTCACTTAAAAATCATAGGTCAAACCAGCCCCTCATGGGGCTATTAGGCCCAACCACTGACAGTGGGGGCTTTTGACCTACCAGGGCCAAGTCCATTGCTGCTGTTGTTCCCCTGCTTTCAAGCATGTGGGTGCTGGCAGCAAAATGTTTCCATTTCTGCCATAGCCTGGCTTTAAAAGAGTCTCACTTGTGGCAACCTGTAACTGAATGGGAGCGGCCGTTAGATGTAGCAAAGATTCTACTGGTGCGGGCCATCCCTTCCGTGGTCTCTCATTCAGGATTCTCAAGATGTCCCATAGATGCAAGTCCCACTAGTGCATCATGGGAGAGTGTTTTGACACCCGGAGGCCTTGCTTCAAAAGGCCGTTGTAGCATTGAATCATGCCAGCTGCTTGTGGGTTATACGGAGCATGAAACAACCATTGCACGTCCATCCTGGCAGCCCAGCGCTGCACTTCTTGACCTGTAAAATGGGTACCCCTGTCACTTTCAATGACTTGGGGGCGCCCATAGAGGGCGCACAGCCATGTAAGAGTGACCCTCTATGCCGCTGATCCGCAGCCAGACACGGCCAAGCAAACATCAACCCCGTAGCAGTGTCCCCTGCTGTGAACGCATATATTGTATTGCATGCTTTAGGTAGGGATCCAATGTAATCCACGTGCCAGTGACTGAGGGGTACCCTCCCTTGCGTAATCTGCTGTGTCTCCCAGGGGAGCCTCCGCCTTTGGGGGCTGTCCTGGGCACAGACGGCACAGTCATAGCAGGCATCTGTTATCTCCTGCTATTTCAAAGGCAGACCCCAGCGTCTGCTCACCTGCCACATGGTTCAGCTTCCAGCGTGCTGCAATTTCCTATGCAGCCAATGGGTCACATCAGTGCCCGGGGCCCGTTCTAACCATTGGACCCATGCTAAGGCATCTGCTTCATCATTACCTGGGGATACAAGGGGGAGTGGCCTGTGATATGCCTCCTTTCTCTGCCCTAGGTCCCAGAGGTCCTGCCATATGGCTTGACCCCACTGTGGACGGTGTCCTACCAACCAGTTTTGGTGTTTCCACATAGTGGGCCACAACTTTATGCCCCGGAACACCGCCCAGCTATCAGTACTAGGGGCCCAGGCTCGTGGCTGATTATCATCCACACAGCCCGTAGCTCAGCCCACTGGCTACTCTGGCCCGTCCTAGTATCAAACCAAATGGTGTCTGTTTTGGGCTGTACACCAATAGCCATCCAAATGGCTGTAGCTCCTTGGCTAGAACCATCAGTATACCAGGCATTTTCAGGTACTGGGGGCTGTCCTTCTTTGTAGGGTGAGGGCTCCAAGTCCTCCCCAACCTGGGGGTGAGGGACGACCTTGACCTCACCCGCATCCTCCACCAAGGACTCAGCAAGCGTTTCCTCTTGGGATTACAAATCCCACATCTGAGCTGCCTCAGCAAGCACTTCCCAGCCCACAGAGCCGTGACGACCTTCGCTTTCTCTGTCCTATGCTGGTTGAAGAATTGTGCACCTCTTCCCACCACTCCACTGGGGTCGAGCTCTCTGGCAGCTGCACGGCTTTTTGTATGCTGGCCACGCTTGCTAGCATGCACAAACTGCTCCACCGCCCTTTGGAGATCTTTGGCCAGCACAATACCCTGCTCACTGTGCCATGTGTCATGCAGCGTCTCAGCTCCTGCTCCCCACACAAGAATTCAGGATATGGTGAGGCAAGGAAGGAACACCAAGAGATTCATAGATAGAGGAGTCATACCACTATATTCTTGCTGGCAGCTGGGTTGGAGACACAGGAAGCAGTATCCACATGATACGAAATCTGCCATCTGCTTCTCTGCCAATCAACCAACCCCCCAACGCAGCCACGGCAGTTATATCAGTGGCTAATGGCTAATCGCTTACAGCTGATGGCCAAATAGTCAGTTGATGGACATCTACTACCCAAGCCAGCACCTTTCCACGTGAGGCCGAGAGCCTGGAAACTGCTCTCTGGGACTCTGTCCACACACTACTAAAACCCCCCCAAATTAAAGAATTTACCGCTCCTTACTCCATTCATAGTTAATTTAAAACCTACTAGTGAATGAGCCTTCTAAAAATGTTGCCCATTTTTTGGATAAGTTGCAAATCTGGGCTTCATACATATTCAGTGGACTACAGTGACTGTTGGTAGTGATAGAGATGTGATTAAAATGTGGTTAGTGGGATTTCTGGTCAAGATGGCAGAGTAGGTAAATGCTGTGCTTGCCTACTGTCATGACCACATCAAAATTACAACTAAACTACAGAACAGCCATCATTGAGAATCACCTGAAGCTAGCTGAACTGAAGCTCTACAACTAACGGCATAAAGATGAAGCCACCTGGAGACTGGTAGGAGGGTAGAGATACAGGACGGGCTGTTCCCACACCCACATGTGACCATTAAAACTCAAGAGGGATATCTTGGCTGCAGAGGTGCCCCTGGAAGGAGCGAGGGGCCTCAGCACCACACCAGGTTTCTGAGATAAGGGTTCCAGTTCCAGGGAGAGAACACCAAGAGATTCTCTCTCCAGGGAGAGAACACCAACTTCTGGCTGTGAAAACCAGTAGAGACTGTGGCTGAGTGAGATGAGGGTGGCTGGAGTCCCAGGTGCTCCTCTTAAAGGATCCACGTATAGACTTACTTGCTGATGGACTCACTCACTCTGAGCTCCAGTGCTGGGGCAGCAGCTTGAAAGGCGCCAGGGACATATGGGGAGGAACTGAGTTGTCTGGCTTCAGAGTGATGGCTGGAGGGGCAGCTTTCTCCCAAATGGAGGAGCTGGTGGAAGCCATTGTTTCTTTGTTGAGCCCTGCCCCTCCCTGCATGCAGACACAGGTGGGCTGCCATATCTGAATCTCCATCAACCTGTCTAATACCATTTGTTGCCCTGCCCTGGTGATTCCCTGAGATCCTGCCAACTTCCACAAGTCGTTTCCAGTAGCTTTTCCATACAAAAGGCCTATCTTGGCTAATGCTATGGGCTTTCCTAAAATCTCTCCAAGATTCAAAAAACCCAAATAAGCAGTATCTGGCTTCAGTGTGTCCTGTACCTCTGACTGAGCAGCTGTAAGCCTGTAGCTAATTGCAGCTGGCCTTGGTTTGCAGCTTGGCCTCTCGAGGTACCTCCAAGCTCAGTTTGAGTGGTGGCCATCTGTGGATTGCTTTGTGGCTCATGCTAGCTGGCCCCAGGCAAGGCACAGGCTGCACTGGACTTGGCGTGCAGTGGGATCCCTCCAAGAAGGCCCCGGGACTGGCACACCCAGTGGCCTGCCGTAGACCAAGCCAGAGCATCACCCAGCTGCCTATAAGGATGACACACCCAAAGGGCAGACTGGGCAGGCACCAGAGACCCGCTAAAGTGAATCTTGCTCTGTACTATCAGCCTCTGCACAACAGCTCCTCCACTGTAGTTATGGCCAGTCCTCACAACCAATCAGCCTGAGTGTCAATCCCTCTTACTGACGTGCAAAGAGCAACCAAGTCTCAACTACAACAGGAGGACACACAAAATCCACACAAGGAACACACCTGGAGTACCTGGCTCTGGTGACCAGGGAGACAAACACAGGGAGTCAGTCAACATGGGGAGACAAAGAAACATGTCCCAAATACAAGAACAGAACAAAGCTTCAGAAAAGGGACTAAACAAAATGGACACAAGCAATCTTTCAGATGCAGAGTTCAAAACACTGGTTATAAGGATGCTCAGTGATCTCAGGGAGAATTTCAACAAAGAGATAGGAAACATAAAAATAGAGATAGAAAACACACAAAAAAGAACCAGTCAGAAATAAAAAATACAATAACTGAAATGAAGAATACATTAGAGGGAATCAATAGTTAATTAGATGAAGCAGACAATCGAGTCGGTGATTTAGAACATAAAGTAGCAGAAAACACCCAATCAGTGGTGCAGCCACTATGGAAATTAGTATGGAGGTATCTCAGAAAACTGGAAATGGAACTACCTTATGACCCCGCAATTCCACTCTTTCTGGGTGGAATCTATCCAGAAAAATCCAAAAAGCCAATTTAAAAAATATATATGCACCCCTATGTTTATTGCAGCATTATTCACAATAGCCAAGACATGGAAACAACCTAAATGCCCATCGGTAGATGACTGGATTAGAGACTGTGGTACATTTATACAATGGAGTATTACTCGGCCATAAAGTAGAATGAAATCTTACCGTTTGCAACAGTATGGATGGACCAAGAGAACATTATGCTAAATGAAATAAGTCAGGTGGAGAAAGACAAATACCATATGATCTCACTTATATGTGGAATCTAAAGAATAGAATAAATGAGCAAACTAATCAGAAACAGTCTCAGGGATATAGAGAAAAAAACTGAGGGTTGGTAGATAGGAGGGAGGTGAGGCTGAGGTAGAAGGTGAGGAGATTAGAAAGCACAAATTGGTAACCACAAGATTGCCATGGGGATACCAAAGACATTTTTGGGAATATAATCAATAATGTTGTAAAGATTTGGTAGGGTGTCTGATGGACACTGTCTTATTAGGGCGACCAGCTCATGGATGGTGTAGATGCCTGAGCACTGCAGTGTACACCTGAAGCTGAAGCTGAATAATCCTGAATGCTAAATATAATTTAATATATAGTCACAGGATGTGGAGTACAGTATAAGGAATAGAGTCAATGGAATTGTAACAGCTATATATGATGTCAGAGATGTAGTAGATTGGGGGAGGGGGATTATCACTTTGTGAAGGGTGTAAATGTCTAACTATTACATGATTTTGTACACCTGAAACTAATTTTTTTAAAAAAGAAAACACTCAATCAACAAAAGGAAAAAAGAATCCAAACAATAAGGATAGCTTAAGGGGCCTCTGGACAACATCAAGTGTACCAACATTCTCATCATTGGGGTCCAAGAAGGAGAGAAGAGAGAGCAAGGAATTGAAAACATATTTGAAGAAAGAATGACTGAAAACTTCCCTAACCTGGTGAAGGAAATAAATATACAAGCCCAGGAAGCACAGAGTCCCAAACAAGATAAACCCCAAAAGGCCCACACCCAAAAACATCATAATTAAAATGTCAAAGATAAAGACAAAGAGGGAATCTTAACAAGAGAAAAGCAGTTATTTATTTACAAGGAGCTCCCATAAGACTTAGCTGATTTCTCAACAGAACCTTTGCAGGCCAGAAGGGATTGGCAGGAAATATTCAAAGTGGTGAAAAACAAGGTCCCATAACTGAGTCTACCCAGCAAAGCTATCATTTAGAATCAAAGGACAGATAAAAAGCTTCCCAGACAAGAGAAAGCTAAAGGAGTTCATTACCACCAAACCAGTATTACAAGGAATCTTAGAGGACTCGTTTAAGAAGATGAAGAAAAAAAAAGATAAAAATATGAATAATAACATGGCAATAACTACGTGTCTATCAACAACTACTGTCAATGTAAATGGATTAAATATTCCAATCAAAAGACATAGCTTGGCTGAATGGATAAGAAAACAAGATCCTTACATATGCTGCCTTCGAGAGACTCACTTCAGATCAAAAGACACACACAGACTGAAAGGAAAGGGATGGAAAATGTTATTTCATGAAAATCAAAGCAAAACAAAACAAAACAAAAAATCTGGAGTAGCAATACTTATACCAGACAAAATAGACTTTAAAACAAAGGCTATAACAAGAGACAAAGAAGCACCCAGTAATCCCGCTTCTTGGTATTTATCCAAAGAAACCCAAAATGCTGTTTCGAGGGGACATGTCCATCCATATGTTCATTGCAGTATTGTTTACAATGCCCAAGGCATAAAGGCACCCTGGATATCCATTCGTTGATGGAAGAATGGATAAAGAGGAGGTGGTACATACCCTATATCCAATGGAATATTGCTCGGCCATGGAAGGGAATGGTTTCTTGCCATCTGTGGCAGAATGGGTGGACCTGGAGGGTATTTTGCTGAGTGGAGTATGTCAGACAGAGAAAGACAGATGAAATGTGATTTCATTTACATGTGGAATCTAAATAATAAAAAACAAACAAACAGCCCCTTTTCCTCAGCTGCCGGTAAGATGATCGGTCCTTTCAAGGAAGCTAAGGATGTTTTGGGGTGAGGCCCTCACTTCATCTGGTGACGAGCACCGCGCCTGGTTATGCTCGCCCAGCACTCGCCCGCACCATGGCCTCCATCTCAGAGCTCGCCTGCATCTACTTGGCTCTCATCCTGCATGACGATGAAGTGACAGTCATGGAGGATAAAATTAATGCCCTTATTAAAGCAGCCGGTGTAAATGTTGAACTTTTCTGGCCAGGTTTGTTTGCAAAGACTCTGGCCAATGTCAACTTCGGGAGCCTCATCTGCAATGTACGGGCTGGTGGACCTGCCCCAGCAGCTGGCGCTGCACCTGAAGGAGATCCTGCCCCCAGCTGCCCCCGCTGAGGAGAAGAAAGTGGAAGCAAGAAAGAAGAATCTGAGGAGTCTGATGATGACATGCGCTTTGGTCTTTTTCACTAAACTTCTTGTAACATGTTCAATAAAAAGCTGAGTCTGCTAAAAACAAATAAACAAAATAGAAACAAAGTCGTGGATACAGAGAACTTTTTGATGATTGCCAGATGGGAGGAGGGCTGCGGGATGGGTGAAAAAGGGGAAGGGATTAAGAAGTACAAATTGGTTGTTACACAGTAGTCATGGGGTTGTAGGGTATAGCAGAAGGAATATAGTCAATAATATTGTAATAACTATGTATGGTGTCAGATGGGTACTAGATTTATTGCAGTGACAGATGGGAGGGGGTTGGGGGACAGGGTGAAAAAGATGAAGGGATTAAGAAACACAAATTGGTAGTTACAAAATAGTCATGAGGATGTAAAGTAAAGCATAGGGAACATAGTCAATAATATGGTAATAACTATGTAGAGCACCAGG
Organism: Rhinolophus ferrumequinum; assembly: GCF_004115265.2. NCBI lineage: Eukaryota > Metazoa > Chordata > Mammalia > Chiroptera > Rhinolophidae > Rhinolophus > Rhinolophus ferrumequinum. The sequence goes on from NC_046288.1 coordinate 41,528,480, forward strand.
TGAATACTAGACTAGTCGGGGAAATCACTTCTTAAATTATACAAATGTCTAACCAGTATGCTGCATACCTGAAATTAATACAAAATAATACTGAATGTCAACTGTAATTGAAAAATTTAAAAATGTGGGTGAAGGTTAAGGGGAATATGAAGTTCAAACTTCTAGGTGTAGAACAAATAAGTCATAGGGCTGTAATGTACACCATAGGGAATATAGTCCATAATATTGTGATAGCATGGTACGATGATAGGTGGTTGCTGGACTTGTCATGGTGATCACTTCTTTAGGTAAATAAATGTTGAATAACTATGGTGTACACCTTAAACTAATATAATATTGTATGTTTGCTATATTTTAATAAAAGTCTTAAAAAACATGGCTAATAATTTTATTATTTCAGCAATTCTAGACTTATACCAAGTAATTGTAGAATATGTATTTCTATAAATGACTGTTCTGAGAACATTCATGTCAGTCAGGTTTTGGAAATTTGGTGTGACACTTCTTCAAGCAACACTGCAGTTTCTCATTATCCTCAAGCAAATAGATTGGCTGAAAGGGTGGCATAGAATACTAAAGATGTCCAAAAGAGATTATAGGAGGCTTAAATAACTCACTACTTTTATTCCTTGTCTAATACTACCATCCAAGTTCAGTAAGAGAAGTCATCGTGCTGAATCAAAAATGAGTATGTGGGGCTGGCCCCGTGGCTCAGGAGGTTGGAGCTCCGTGCTCCTAACGCCAAAGGCTGCCAGTTCCATTCCCACATGGGCCAGTGGGCTCTCAACCACAAGGTTGCTGGTTCGACTCCTTGACTTCCACAAGGGATGGTGGGCTGTGCCCCCTGCAACTAACAATGGCTACTGGACCTGGAGCTGAACTGTGCCCTCCACAACTACGATTGAAAGGACAGCAACTTGACTTGGAAAACATCCTGGAAGTACACACTGTTTCCCAATAAAGTCCTGAAAAAAAAAAAAAAATAAAAAAGGAAAAAAAAAATGAGTGTGTGGAGTGTGGCTCAAAATTTGTTTTCCTTAACAAATGGATCCTTGAGGAAATCCCCAGAAACTCTTGGCATCAGATATGAAAATATCCTTCTTATGGGAATGGGGGTAGTAATAGATTATAACCATTGTTCCCAAGCAAGCCAAGGTCACTGCAACCTTTCTGCATAGTTGCCTAAGAGAGAAGGCAGAACACAGGCACATCCCCTGCTTGAAACCCCTTTGTTTAGCTTCCTTTATTGTATGAAAAGAATTGGCTTTCACCATGGGAGAGGCTGTAATTGAATTTCACCATGAAAAGAGGTTGTAATTAGATTTCTCAGCAGGTCTACAAGTTTTGGCCCTGGAAAAACAAGGAAAAGGGCCTAAATGTTTTTCCCCCTCTAGCTAGAAAGGTAACACAGTCCAAGCCTGCAGATATTGGCCTGAAAGGCATGGGCAGAAAGGGCTATGCATGTGTCAGCCACCTCTGATCTCTGATGGAGCAATGTCAGCTCTGGCCTCCGAGACAGAGTGCATGGCCTTTCAGGTGGAGGGTGGAAAGCTGCGTGTGTAACAGCAAATATTGCTTGGACATTGCATTTGGTAGGGTACATAGGACATTCCTGAGTCAAACCCTTTGACTCTTGGTCTCTGTCTTTTGGTGTCCTAAAATTTCTATCTCCTAGAGAAGGGGAGGGCACCTAAAGTTTGGTGCACCCTAGAACATCATCCATCTAGATTTAGAAGTGAACTTGTACAAACAGCTTTGGTTTCTCTGGTTCATTTTGAGTCTTATTTGTAGTTGGTTCCATTTCAGTTTCTATAATATTTTCTAGAAGTTTAAATTAGAGTAAGATTAAGTCAGAGTAGATTTTTGTATTTGATTTTTTTTCAGTTCCTATAGCTTTTTAACAACATTAAATTCAATTAATTAATTTAGAACATTAAATTTACATTTAAAATGGTAAGTATTATTTTTGAAGTTATCCCTGTTGCCTTACCATTTAAATCTACTTATCCTAACCATCTGTCTCTACTGGGCCCTTCTTGTCTCACTGTACTTCTCTCTTTTTATTTCCCTTCTCTTTCCTTTTCTCTTAAGCATTTAACAAGCTGTCTGACCATTGAACTCAAGTGTAAACATGGCCACCCATACCTCTAAAGAGAGGAATCTATTCTTTTACCTCTCTTGTATTGGCTATGTTAATGATTCCTTGGAAATTTCAGTGCTGGTAGTTATTTCTTCAAATCTTTCTCATTGAATTTTCCTCATGTTGCCTTGAGTTTCTCCCCATTTGTTGACTGCTTCGTTGGCAGCCTCAGGAAAACTTACAAGTCCTCCTCCTTCCCTTCTAAACCAAGGAAACATGCTTCAGCATTTTTGGTTTTCAAGGCAGATGATGACTACCTGATCTGTTCATCCTATTTTGTTTCAAAAGAAATGAGAAAAACATACCACATACCCTAGAAGAAGGAGAGGTTTGCATCGACTATTTTCCCTGTTATTTCAATTTTCTTCTTACTATTGACATATCACTTCCCGGAGTACGTACATCCACACTTCCAAATAAGGACAGGTATCTTCTGTTGAATTAGTTTATATCAGAGGAAGCCTGCGGGCTGCTATTTTTAGTAATTATTATAACTATGGAAAAATTTCCTCTCAGGGAAATGTAGTAAACAAAATGATTATTATGGGTACTTCATAATCAGACCCAAACAGGACTTTCTCCTTCACCTTGTCTTTACATGATAGCCAAAGGCATTGTTATCAGAGAACAAGTCCTTTAGGCATATTCTGGCTAACATATATACATGTTGTTACCTGATCCAGAGTTAACACTGATGCTTTAGGGCTTTTAAAGTATTAATGAATCTCTTGGGAGAGCTCTGTATCTTGGAATTGAAGTCATCTGAAAGACTGAAAAAGATGCTCTCTTATTTTGTGTTCTCTGCTGAGTCACCACCATCTGACATCAAGGTGTCCCAGCCCTACGAGTGTGAATAATATACTCAGTATCAAAAGTACTGGAGCTCTGACCTTGAATTGCCTGTCATCCTTTCTATAATAACTGAACCTACAACAATGTGGGTCTGAGCTAGGCATAATCATGGTTCATGCCTATCAGAACTTTGACTCTACATAGAATTCAACAGAGACCTTATAGACACGTATTAACCGTGAATCAAGCAGAGGATAAATACCTTTAGTGCTCAGGGAATAGAGCACTATGGGGAGTTGCTTAGGCTGTGCATCTCTCACTGCTCTGGCCCTTGCTCAGAGGAGCTGGCCGTCTCTCTCCTCCTCAGATAGGCCTTGATCCCTCCTGCTGCAGGGTCTTTGTGAAAGGTGTTCACACTCTCAGAATCTTCTTTCCAACAGCCACTCACCCCAACCACCACCACCCATCACACACACACACACACACACACACACACACACACACACACACACACACAGAGTTAACTTCTACCTAGCCTTCACTGATCTTGAGCAGAGGTCAGGCTCCTCACATACTTTCTTAGAACAAAGGTGCTTTGCCTTCTTAACACTTATTTCAGCATATACTTATATACAATATATGCTAAATGTAATGTGAATTGTTTCATTCCCTAAAACCATGCTGTGGAAGAGGAATTTGCCTTATATTCTAGTCCTTCTGAGGTCTCTCACATTAAAGGCCATTGCCTCCATTACTTCATTTTGAACAACAAGTACCATTTCAGGAAAGCAGCCTAAAATAATCTTATGCAATGCTAATTTTTGTTCTTAAGAAGGTCACTTTGACAATAAAAAAGGAGATAAAAATATTTAAAGCTGAGTTAGTATTTATTCTTGAGGTATGACTTCATTATTGCAAATGTTGGGATTGCACAATTTTAGAAAGCCACGCTTTACAGACTCACGTGGTTTCCAATAAACCCTTTAAAGAGCACTGGTGAAAGCAATACAGTAAGTAATTAATATGTAGCGATCATTGCCATAGAATGAGAATTCATGCATGGGGATCCAATGTGCAGCACCAGCAGATTTTTAAGAAGTGTGTTATAAACAATATGCAGAGAGAGGATTGATGACGTACTCTGCGTCAGATAATTACAGAGTGGACCCAGGGAACACAAACACTGATGTTAAAGATGCCTGTAGGAAGTTTTAACAAAATTATTTCATAAAATATGAGAATGGAAAAAGTCATTGTTATCAGGGTAAAGCATTTAAAGGGACATGAGATTTGAAATATGTTTATATCACCACAGAGTGCATATCCTAAGTCTACTTTACAATATATTATCCACTTGTACGTTTAGGTTGGCCAGAGACTTTGGCTGAGGATCTTTTCATTAGAGAGATGAACAGGACTTTGTAATGAGGTCACCTTATGTTTGAGCATGGGCACTTTTTCTTAACGTGATGGTGTGATTAATGACTGACTCCCTAATTACGTAGCGAGCTCCTCAAGAGCACAGCCCGCTCTATTTTTGCTCCTGTAGTGTTGCTGGCCTTTCACATGGGATAGCACACTGAATACATTAGTTGTGTGAGACATAAGATTAAAATATTACATATTTACATAATTTTATGACCTGAAAAACACTGGAGAAACTAACACGGAAACTTGAGTAAAAGACATTTTCATGAAAGATAAGATGTGTTAATACCTTTTGCCCCCTAGTGTTAATTAAGCTGAGCAGAGTCTTCTCTACTCGTCATAAATGTAAAAACCCTTATTATTTCTCTTTTTTTCCCTCTTTAGGAATTCAGTGGCTCATGTTTATACAGTGACACTTCTGAGGCCTGTATACATTACAGTTTACTTACTGGGAAATTCCAAGTTGAAAAAAGTCATTTTATCAGGTTTAGACCAAGTGATGAAAAAAATTAAAAGAACTACCTCTTATTGAGCACTTATATCCATTATTTCAGCTAATCCTACAACAATCTTATGAATTAACTGTTATCCCCATTTAATAATTAAGGAAAACTGAGGCTTGTCAAGCTTAACAGTCAACCTTTACCCCTGGACAGATACTGTAATAAGAACCTTACATACAGTATCTCATTCAATTCCCATGACAATTTTATAACTATTATTGTCACTATTTTACATATGAGAAGATGGAGGCAAAGAGTGAATAAGAAAAACAAACTAGAAAGTCTGAGTACTAGGATTCGTGTTCTGGCAGCCTGCCCCAGAATCCCCCTAGATAACCACTATCCTATAGCATATGGTGACAACGGGAGGAGACAGTGGGAGAATGGATTTATTGCAGGGTGTGAAGTATGTGCTATGAAGTGAAGTCATTTCTAGTTCTCTTCCTTTGCCATCCCAGTTGTTTTTCCCCTGCGCTCCCAGTAAACTGGTCACTATTTTAGTAGCTTTCTTGTTCATTTTCTTAACATCTATTCATTGAATCTTTAAAGGAAACATTTAGCTACTGCAATTGGCGTGCATAAGCTGGTTGTATAATAGGAAGGAAACAAGCCAGGACTAGGGACTTCATTTCTAAAGAAGGATTTTAAAGCAGACTAAAGTTATTTCACAGAGTGGGTCATGAAACTCGAGTCTCTCTATACCCTTTCATTGCTATGACGACAGGCTGCTCCTGCTACATGTAGCCAGAAAAAGCAGCTGACATTTCAATGCTAGGAACATAGGGGAGAGGTTTACAAAAACAAAAAACAAAAACCAAAGCCTTTTGTTTGAATTTCAGTTACAGAGCAAAAATACCCCCTGGAGTAAGTCAAAACCCCTATTCTTGAAAAGATAAGAAAGGAGAAATGCTGGGGGCCTTCTCTTCTGTCCAAGCAGGCCAATAAAACAGAATTGACTGCAAAGCAGCATTTCTTCTCACTCTCCTTAATGGCAATCTGAAATAGAAAACTCTCTTTGGTTTCATTTGACTTGGCCATTAAGAAGCAGCTAATTGATGAAGCAGCAAAGAATCACAGTAATAAATACTTCATGTTGAGGCCCCCAGGAGAATACAGTAGGGTTTGATTTATTTTTTCCATTTCTTTGGATAAAAAAAAAAAAAGACAATGAATTCTAAGAATATTTTCTTAATTCCCAATTTTACTACCAGAAAAATCATTTCAAGTGCATAACCGAACACTCTCACCGTGTGTCTAGTGCACTGCCAGGTGCTATAGTTATTTTAAAAAGTCATTTAATTTCTACAACAACCCCATGTGTGGGTAATAGTATCACTAGTTGCTTGATAAATGGGCAAACTGAGTTCTGGAGGTGTGAAATCACTGCCCAAGCTCACACAGCCTGTAAGAGGCAGAGTCAGGATTTAAGTCCAAGTGTGTTGGACTCGGAAACACATGCTCTGTCCACTGTGCTGTGCTGACTCGGAGGCAGAGATCTGACATCGACATTTTGTTATACAGCAACGTGTGCAGATATAAGCAAGAAACCCTGAGGGAAAACCTGGAGAAAATTCCCTTTCTGTGGAGTTCCAGTCAGGACATGTAGGTATGCTAGTGCTTTCATATTAGCTATGATCGATTGATAGCTTCATGTGCACCAGGCATAGCTGTTTTTTCTTCACTTAGTCATCCCAACAAATCTTTGAGGTCGCCACCAATTGTATGATGCTGCGTTTCCACAAATGAGGGAACGGAGGCCCAAAGAGTCATTTACCAAAGTCACAGAGCCTGATACAGCCTAGATATAAACTACATCTATATGCCTCCAGAGCCCATTCACTCTATTATTCACTCTATTATTCACTCTATTACACCATCTTGCTACAGTCCCTCTCTTCCCCAGAATTCTGTCCACCTTTTGATGCCCAGGACAAAAACCAGGCTAGCCCCAGGTGGTACCACTATTGCAGGCTCAGCTTTTGGGGAAAGATGCCCTGCAGGTCCTGTATGAACCAGATCCTGGCCTAGTTGGGCATCTCTTGGGCTGCCTACAAGAGAAGTTCTCCTGGATTTATGGGGCCTCCTTCTCCTTCACTGAAGGTTGTTCCAGAATGCTATGTGAGGGGAAAGGGCACCTGAAGTCTTTTAACAACAGTTGTTTGTGTTCTTCTTTGTGGAAAAGATTTCTAACATGTTCTGGACATTGTGCTAAATTTCATTAAAATAGCAGTGTTTACATACTGTTAAAAATTGACTGAATAAAAACAAGCAGTCAAGAGGAAATAAAATGAATAATGTTTTGGAATTGTCCAGCTACATCACTATTCATTTCATTTTTATCATCATTATTATTTTTACTTAGTTGATAAGTGAAACTGCACATGAGAGACTATTGGGGATTAAACCCCAAAGGACGTGTAAAGGAAATCCAGTGCTCTAACTGCTAATATGTACAAAAATTTCCTGAAAGAAAAAGGGCAAGATTTATTAATCACATGTATATATTCTTTTCCAAAATGTGAAAAGCAGCATTAATTGATTGGATGATAAGGAGATGAAACAGACGCCTCTGCTTTGCTAGATCTTGTTGAATGAACAGAAATATGTACTTAAACCTTTCCTAAGGGGGATGTCCTTTTTTTTCTAAAGTCATAGTTAATGATAGTCATAACCATCAAGGTTTAGCTAAATAAGCTGTGAACCCAAAAAAGCTGGTATCCATGAGAAAGGAGAGAATTAAAAAAAAAAAGAAAGATTTCTGCTGAGTTGGACCGAGTGAACATTTCTATTCAGTGTACTTGGGCTCTGGCCAGACAAGAGCTCAGATATAATGCCAAGGTGACATATTTAACCTCTTTGCCGATTAAAGACCGTACAAGAAAGATACTCTTTCTGCAGTACCTCTTGCTTATAGTATCAACAGTATTGATCTGTAGTTGAAAGCATGGTTTTCTCCTGCAGGGTGACCTCTATTACTTGGAGGAATGAATGAGCATGACTTGCATTATTTTTTTATTTTAGAAGATAGAGCCAGAAGTGATAGTACCTTACAATATGAGAGTTATAATCACTTTAGCTTTTTGATCCCCCTCCCTCCTTTTTCCCTTCCTTAATAAGAAATCATTAGGAATTGAGAAATTTTATGTATGTTTGTGCACATCTTAAAAAATGATAGAAAGTGATTAGAGACAATTAGTCATAAAACTGTAAAAGGGAATCAGGAAAGGAATACTAGGCACAATAACTATAAAATAATCAAAGAATAATATAATATTATAGGGATTTTTCTGCCTTTTGAAAAAGCAAAATGTTCCATTTCTACATTGCTATTAAGTACAGACTGGACAATGGTGGTTATCGAATAATTTCAGATACTTTAAACATGGAGAACACACAAATTACTTTGACTTCATAGTTGTTTTGAAATTACTTTCCTTATGATTTATTTAATATATTTAGTAAACTATTTCTACAAAACACATTTCAGAATTCAGACTTCACCAAGATCTGAATGCAATTCTGGCCAACAACAGTTTTACATCTATGTCCTTGCTCTGCACTAGACCCATCATTTTTCAGTACTTAATATTTAATCTTGCAGAAGAAAAGGAAACATGAATAAAAGTGTTAAAATTCCCGATTAAATAGCTTGTCTGTAAATCATACAAGAGATTTTTTTCTTTTTTTGGTAAATGAATGGCTTTGTTTTAGGCTAAAATCTTAATCTTAGATATCTTTATCAGATCATGCAAATCAGTTAAAGACATGCAGCTAGACGATATATAAACTTATTAAAATTTACCTTCTGGTAGATGGCTGGACCCAGAGCCTTTGCCGAAAATTGAAGTTGAATCCCCTCTTTGCACACAGCCAGGAAATAAAAGTTTGACAAATACCCAATACTCTTTAAATTTCTTCTCTTGTTAGCTCTGCTTCTTGGCCCAGAAACACATTTGAGTCTATTGGAGTTGAAATTCTGCGGCTCTGTCAACTCCTCAGAGTCTGGGGTGACAGGAGACTTTGGAGGTTGGCACTGGGGCGTATTTCAGCCTGTCATCGTTTTTGTTGCAGATTCCTGCCGTTCTCTGGCAGGCTGGCCTCTCCCGGAGGGAGCGATGAGCTTTACCAGCAGTGCAAACCAACAGGGGAAGAGTTAACAGTCCTTCCTTCAAGCTCCTGTTCTCAGAGGCTCATAACTTGGCTACGATATAAGCACTTGGCTCTTTATGCAACTTTTTTTTTCCTCCAAACTACTCTAAAAGGTTTTATAAGCAGGATCCCTTTTTTTGGAGATTTTTATTTTAAGACTTTGAAAAGAAACTCCATGCTGTTGTTTCTTCCTAAAGGAAATTGGGGGATGGGCGTTAAGAGAGGGGAGAAGAACTGTAGCAGTTGCGTTTTCACATTGCTTAATTGGAAATTGTTCTCACGAATACAGTCCGAATTTTTATAATAGCTGGGTATTTCAGATGCTTTCACCTTTCTTTAAATGATCTTCAGAAATTTACATGCATATGAAGCATCACTGCTTTATAGTATAGATCGCTCGTATGCCAGTGCACAAAGGTTGCAGTTCATTGACTGTTCTTCCCTCAACACAACTCCCGACTGTAAGACCCTCTATGATGATTGGTCTATAAGAAGGAGTTTTCCTGTGAAATAGACTGGAGGTGTGCATTTATTTTTGACGTGGAATTCTGGTCATTTATATGTGTCTCTAATCTCTTCTACTGCTACTTCTCCGTTTGTTGCACATTTGTTATGCTTCAGACACTGTGCTAACGGTTTTTTGTGCTTTGTTTCAGTTGATCCTCACAAGTCTATATGAGGTGAGTATTACTATGTTCCCATTTGAGGGAAGTGTAGTCGAGTGGTACAGTCTGCACGCTTTGAGGCCACTCAGCATGTGTTTGAGACCTGGCTTTACCACTTCCTAACTGTACGACCTCGGACATGTTATGTAATCTTTCCAAGCTTCAGCATCCTTATCCATAAGATGGGGATACAAATATGGGGACAATGATAGTATCTACCTCAGGCGGTTGCTGTGAGTTTTAACGTTGTTCTGAGTTTTAAGTAAATTTTAGTATATAGAACACCTCTTGCCACTTAGCTGACACTTAAAGATTAGCTATTGTGTTTTGCATGAGGAAACCGGAGCTTGGTAAAGCTGAGTGATTTTTCTAGGGTCTCCAGCTGCTCAGTTGTAGAATGAGATTTCAACCCAGCTACCTTGGCCGATGGCTACGCTCAACCTCTAGGCTGTAATACCTCTTTCAGAGGAAGCTGTGAGCTCCTTCAGGGTAGGGGCGTGCCCTCTCTGTGTTCTCCATGTGCCTGGCACAGTGCTTTGCATACTGTAAATGCTCCATAAACATGAGATGATTGGTTGGAATTTAATTTAATTTAGATTTTCTACATTCATGCCCAAATCAGGCCAAAAGCAAACAAAGAACAACAAAAATAAAAAGCCAACCTCTAGTTCTAGGCAAATCTGCCCTCACACAATTATCTCCAAGCACTATAGAAACATTTGCCCTGTTTATTTTTCAGAACACCGTAAGAGAAAGGTAACAAGTATTATCTCTCTTTTGCAGTTGGGGAAATTTGGAAGCAGAGGAAACTGGGCAATTTGCCTAGGAACCAAACACAAGTCGTGACACAGCTGGGAACCATCTCACATCTCTAGAATCAGGATGACTTGTTCCAAACTGCCTTTTCAGGCACAGGATGAAATGACGTGATGTCCTTTTGCCTCAGACAATGGGATATTTTTCCTCAGCCAAGCTCTAGTGTTTGAGCAGTCTCCTCAGAGGAAGATCAAAGGGGTAGACTGTCTTTGACTTTGCTTCTTCTTTGCCTCTGTGCACATCTGGATCTGAGAAGTGTGGGAGACAGAGACACCATTTCTCCAACAGCTCCTGAGGGCCATGGGCGTGGTGCGACCATTGCAGGATCTGTAAAACAAGCATTTCTGAAGATGTTGCTCAGTTTAGCCGAAGAAAATTTTCTCTGGGACTGCAAATGTTGACTTCTTATTCTAACAACATTCCCCATTTATTTGAGATAACTTTATGAGATTGATTTCAGGTAATCACATTAATTCAATGAGACTAAGTTTTAGCTAGAGAGCTACAGAAAAGAGATTTGACCAAAAAAATTTTTTTTCTAATATTAAAATTGATACTTTTTATTTCTATGAAATGATCAAACTAAATTTCTTATAGAAATCTATGTTAATAAAAATAATTCAGTTAAAGCAAACTGGATTTATCTCTTAAATGTAAATAATGTACCTAGAGTGTTCATTTGTAGGTGGCAAAGTGTGAGAATTTTGACTCTCAGCTATACTGGATGTTTCCTCTAGGTCTTACTAATCTATAAAATAATTAAAAAACAGAAGTGTATTTCTTATAAATAGAAAATAGAGAATTTTTGAAAAAATAAAACTAAAAATACCTTGAATCCACACTGTCTTTTGTTTTTTTTTCTTTTAAATATGGCTTTATTTTTGAAATGTTCATGGGCAGATATCCAAACTCTTATTGTTGCTGAAGTTGTCATTTACAAAATAATTTACAGTTCATGAAGCCGAGGACAACAAACCTACAATAATACTCACTTAATGTGTGAAGCTGCAGATCAGATTTAGAATCTTATCCAGTGTCTAAATGTGACGGGAGAACTTTGACTAATAAAGAGCTTATTATATTACTGCATATGAACTGGCCGACATAACATCAGAATTGAACAGAAGGGTCTAACAAAA